>NC_071991.2:140074375-140708750 GCF_028885655.2 Pongo abelii | reverse complement strand
TGATTAAGAAGAGGACAGACTTACCCTCCACTGTGAGAGTTACCCAATGCATCTGTGATGGTCCTGTAGGCTTCCGAGGTGATCGGGCAGCGTCAGTCTTCAGCCACTAAGCCGAGAAGATCTGGGAAGGAGTCAGTCAGAGAGCCTTGGGCCAGAGTTCTAGGGGCTCTGGGAACGGCTGCTGGGTGAGTTGGACAGTCTGATTTCCAGTGGGGTCTTGCACAGATGGGACACAGCTTAGGAGGAATCCTGGGCTGCAGGCATTCCTTGGCCCAGTGGCCAGATTTCCGGCACTTGAAGCAAGATCCTGGGGGAGGCGGTCCTAGAGGAATGCCTGGCCCCTGCGGTTTAGGCGTTTTGAAGTTCTTGTGTGCTGGAGATGTGGCTGGGTTTCTCTCACAGTGGAGGCAAGTAATTGCAACTCTTCTCTATTATTGTACACCTTGAAGGTGAGATCAATTAAGTGCTGTTGTGGGGTTGAGGGCCAGAATCTAATTTTTGGAGCTTTTTCTAATGTCGGGACTGGGTTGCGTAGTAAAATGCATATTGAGAATAAGACAGACTTCAGGCCCCTCTGTGTCTAGGGTGGTAAAGTGTCTAAGGCTTGTTGCCAAATGGGCCATGGACTGGGCTGGGTTTTCATATTTGATGAAAAAGAGCCTAAACGCTAACTGATTTGGGAGAGGTCGGATAAAGAAAAAGGAGCATTAACCTTGGCTATGCCTTCAGCTCCAGCCACTCTCTAAGAGGAAATTGTTGGGCAGGTTGGGGAGGGCTAGTCATGGAATGAAGCTGTAAGCCAGACTGGGTGTGAGGAGGGGAGTTAATAGAAGGGTTATAGGGTGAGGGAGCGGAGGCTGAAGAAGAGTTGGGACCTGGCTCGGCCTGGTGAGGAGCAGCCTGGGGAGGAGGGGAAAGGTCAGATGGGTCTGTAGAAAAGGAGGATTCACAGGACTCAGAGCTTGGGGTGGAGACTGAAGGAACAGACAGGAGAGAAAGAAGAAAGATTTGGGACGAGTCACATTGGGAGCAGAGACTAGGGAGGCACCAATGTGTAAAAGAATGCCTGGACACCAGGCACCTCAGACCGTTTGCCCATCTTTTGACAAAAATTATCTAGATCTTGTAAAATGGAGAAATCAAAAGTGCCATTTTCTGGCTATTTAGAACCATTATCGAGTTTGTTTTGGGGTCAAGTGGTATTGCAGAAGAAAGTAAGACATTTAGGTTTTAGGTCAGGTGTGAGTTGAAGAGGCTTTAAGTTCTTGAGAACACAGGCTATGGGAGAAGAAGGGGGAATGGAGGGCAGAAGTTTTCCCATAGTGAAGGAGGTAAGTTTAAAGAGAAAGGTAGAGACACGGAGAAGGGGGTGGTGAGCAGCCCTGGGCTGCAATGTGGGTGAGCAGCCAAAGCAGGTGTCCCCACAATTGACTTGCCACCAAGGGAATGTGGGTGAATGACCAAGGCAGTTGTCCCCACAGTGATCAGACACCAATGGAGTGTGGGTGAATAATCAGGCAGGTGTCCACGAAGTGATTAAACATCAAGGGAAGACTGTCTTCCCAAGTCTGTGACCAGCACCGGAGTTTTGGGTCCACAGATAATATGTGTCTCCTTGTCTCTACTAAAGAGGAAAAAGAACTGGAATTGGGAGGACAGGGAGATTGAAGGGTAGCGAGAGAGGCTGGAGAAGAGTGAAAAGACCGCTTACACGATTTGAAATTGGTGAGATGTTCCTTGGGCTGTTTGGTCTGAGGACCTGAGGTCATAGGTGGATCTCCTCATGGAGTGAGGGCCAGGACAGGGGCTGGTCTCCTGAAGGAGTCCTCCTGTCCTGGGTTTCGGCACCAAATGTCACGCATGTCTGTGTGAAGAGACCACCAACAGGCTTTGTGTGAGCAACAGGGCTGTTTATTTCACCTGGGGGCAGGCGGGCTGAGTCCGAAAAAGGAGTCAGCAAAGGGTGGTGGGATTTTCATTAGTTCTTATAGGTTTGGGATAGGCATACAAAGTATATTCTTAAGGGCGGGGGAGAATATTACAAAGTACCTTCTTAAGGGCGGGGGAGACTATATCTTTTCAGTTAGGGTGGGGCAGGAACAAATCACAATGGTGGAATGTCATCAGTTGAGGCTATTTTCCCTTCTTTTGTGGATCTTCAGTTGCTTCAGGCCATCTGGATGTATATGTGCAGGTCACAGGGGATATGATGGCTTAGCTTGATCAAGCTCAGAGGCCTGACACTACGAATATTTATGAAAGTGGCCTTGACAAATTTGTACTGAACAAACATGTAACATACGACCCATGTTTACTTTGGGGTGGAGACAACATTTAAATATATTACAATTAGGTTCTGTATGTCAAAGGTCTTTTTAGGACAAAAAGGTACGCAATTGCACAATTTCTGTAAACTGGCCAGAACTAGTCTATGATTAGTAGTATTTTTATCAGAAGAAAGTTACTGAAATCAGTATCTTATCCAGTAAAAGTTACAGCTGTGACTAGTGGAACAGGAGTTCAGTTTTTCAGCATCTGGTGGAGCTGAAAATTGTTTTATTATTCCTTATTTTTCTTTTTCAGCTTAAAATAGCTGCTAGAGAAAAAGAAAACCTTGTGGCAGTTAGAACATAATTTATCCTTTAAGCATAGGGGTGTGTGAATTAACTCTTACCTGGCATGATCTTAGGTATCTTAAGAGTTAAGGTAGGTCTTTTATAATTTGGTATCTTATTGCCACAGAGAGTCTGTTCTGTCAGTCTTATGATCTCTATTTTAATATCAATGCTGGTCAGTTGTTGTGTCTACACCATAAAAGAGAGGGGGTATAATGGGACATGTCTGCCTTCCTGTCCCATCATGGAGGGGAACTAAGTTTTTAAATTTTTGTGGGGTTCCCTTGGCCAATGGGGGTGGGGTCCATTCAGACGACAGGTGGCTTAAGATTTTATTTTTTAGTTTACATTCCCCGTTTTTGGTCAAGATATACCAGAAGCAGCATTGATGGCCAAGATTTTATTTTGTCCCATACAGTTGCTGTGGTGGTGTGGCAACTTGTCCAGGGTCCCTCAATGTCCCTTGGCAGGAACTCTATGGCTAAGGAAATTTGAGCCAAAAGACTTATAAACAACTAAACATTTTAGGCCATATGGGAATAGAGGTGGGTAGGCACTCATTAATCCTTAAAACCTTCTAAGTAACATAAGAGCCAAAAACCCAAAGCCAAGAAACGGGTTAAAAAATTGACTTATCTATAAGTTCTATGTGTTGAGCCATCAGCTATTTAGACACCTGTGTATCCATCTTTGATTTGGAAGGTCTGAACGAATTTTCTGTCTGAAAACTCGCCCTTACAATCTCAGGCACTCACCTCTTCTGCAATTGTCCCTAGTCCTAGGGGAACTTTGAATAGTTTTCAAATTCTGGATCAGGTGGAGATATAGATAAACTTTATTGTTTTACTCAAGCTTGTAAACTATAAATAGTTTTAAAGAAAAAGGTTTTCTTGACTCTGGAAAATAAAACATGAAGAATTAGCAATGATTATTTGATTTTGAGAATGGTTTTTGAAGATGCTAAAAGGTTCAAAACATTTGATTAAAACAGAATCATAGATTATTGTAAAATAATAGTTTCTTATTTAACCAAAGTGGTAAAAATACTTTGAAGTCAATACAGAAAGTTATATGAATGTAAAATTTAAGCATAATTTTCCTAAGTAATTAAAAATCTAATGAAGATAACATAGAAAATATTTTGAAAAAAAATTGTCTATGTCCTAATCCCTGGAGCCTGTATGTAACCTTACATGGCAAAAAGGGTTCTCCAGATGTCATTAAGTTAAGAAGATTATCCAGAGTTATCTGGGTGGGCCTAATGTAATACTAAAACTTCCTATAAGGGAAAGAGGTAGGCAGGAGTGTCAAGGGGAGAGAAGAAGATGTGATGACAGATGCAGAGTTCAGAGTGATGCAAAGAAGGGGCTGTAAGCCCAGTAATGCAGGTGGCCTCTAGACTCTGGAAAGGCATTGGAACCCATTCTCTCCTAGGGCCTCCAGAAGGAACACAGCCCTGCCAACTCCTTGATTTAGGACTTCTGATCACCAGAACTGTAAGATAATAAATTTGTGTTGTTTATGGACACTACATTTATGGCAAATTGTTACAGCAACAATAGGAAACTAATACATGCTGCATAATTTCCATCATTTGAGATATATTTAAACTTTTTTTTCAGTTTCTGTGAAGTTATTTATGTGTATGCTTGAAAAGAATGTGCATTTTTGAGTACCATGTTTTATATATACCTTTCGGATTAAGGTTTAAAATTGTTTTCATTAAGTAGTCTATATGCAGACTGAATTTGTAAAATAATATAGAGTGGTATATTAAAATTTTTTACAATGGAAGATTTGTAATTTCTCCTATTTCTCCTTATTTTGTAAAAGTTTCTGCATTTTGAGCCTGTGTTATTAGGTGCATATAAATTCATGATTGTTATATTTGCCTGTTGTACTCACCTTTGGGCAATGAAAACATAGAATATTTTTGGCCATAAAGTCTATTCTGTCTAATATTAATATAGTGACACCAGCTGTATTTGGTTAGTTATTGCCTGCTGAATTCTCTTGCATTCTTTCATTTTCTACCTTTTAATACTCTTAATGGATGTGACTTTTATAAGCTGCATATAATTGGATTTTGGAATTTTTCTACAATCTGAACATATTAGTCTTTTAATCTAAACATTTCATATATTTACATTTAACATAAAACTTGATATACAATATTTGGGTTTTAATTACTATCAAACTATATAGTATACATATTTTTCTCCCTCTTCCATATTTCTTTTTCCTTTTATTTTTTGCCTTCTTTAGAATTTATAACACTTTTTTATTTTTTATTTTATTTTATTTTTTTAGGTCCTTTCTATTTTTATTTTATTTTATTTATTTATTTTTATTATTATTATACTTTAAGTTTTAGGGTACATGTGCACAATGTGCAGGTTAGTTACATATGTATACGTGTGCCATTCTGGTGTGCTGCACTCATTAACTCGTCATTTAGCATTAGGTATATCTCCTAATGCTATCCTTCCCCGCTCCCCCCACCCCACAACAGTCCCCAGAGTGTGATGTTCCCCTTCCTGTGTCCATGTGTTCTCATTGTTCACTTCCCACCTATGAGTGAGAACATGCAGTGTTTGGTTTTTCGTCCTTGCGATAGTTTACTGAGAATGATGATTTCCAATTTCATCCATGTCCCTACAAAGGACATGAACTCATCATTTTTTATGGCTGCATAGTATTCCATGGTGTATATGTGCCACATTTTCTTAATCCAGTCTATCATTGTTGGACATTTCGGTTGGAATGCTCACCATCACTGGCCATCAGAGAAATGCAAATCAAAACCACAATGAGATACCATCTCACACCAGTTAGAATGGCAATCATTAAAAAATCAGGAAACAACAGGTGCTGGAGAGGATGTGGAGAAATAGGAACACTTTTACACTGTTGGTGGGACTGTAAACTAGTTCAACCATTGTGGAAGTCAGTGTGGCGATTCCTCAGGGATCTAGAACTAGAAATACCATTTGACCCAGCCATCCCATTACTGGGTATATACCCGAAGGACTATAAATCATGCTGCTATAAAGACACATGCACACGTATGTTTATTGCGGCATTATTCACAATAGCAAAGACTTGGAACCAACCCAAATGTCCAACAATGATAGACTGGATTAAGAAAATGTGGCACATATACACCGTGGAATACTATGCAGCCATAAAAAATGATGAGTTCATGTCCTTTATAGGGACATGGATGAAATTGGAAATCATCATTCTCAGTAAACTATTGCAAGAACAAAAAAACCAAACATGGCATATTCTCACTCATAGGTGGGAATTGAACAATGAGAACACATAGACACAGGAAGGGGAACATCACACTCTGGGGACTGTCATGGGGTGGGGGGCAGGGAGGGATAGCATTGGGAGATATACCTAATGCTAGATGAAGAGTTAGTGGGCGCAGTGCACCAGCATGGCACAGGTATACATATGTAAGTAACCTGCATATTGCGCACATGTACCCTAAAACCTAATGTATAATAATAATAAATAAATTAATTAATTAATTTTTTTTAAAAAAGAAAAAATGCAAAAAAATAAAATAAAATAAAATAAAATTACAGTTTAGTTCTAGATCCTTGAGGAATTGCCACATTGTCTTCCACAATGGTTGAAGTAGTTTACAGTCCCATCAACAGTGTAAAAGTGTTCCTATTTCTTTGTAGGGACATGGATGAAGCTGGAAACCATCATTCTCAGAAAACTATCGCAAGGACAAAAAACCAACCACCACATGTTCTCACTCATAGGTGGGAACTGAACAATGAGAACACTTGGACACAGGAAGGGGAACATCACACACCGGGGCCTGTCGTGGGGTTGGGGGAGAGGGGAGGGATAGCATTCGGAGATATACCTAATGTAAATGACGAGTTAATGGGTGCAGCACACCAACATGGCACATGTATACATATGAAACAAACCTGCACCTAGTGCACATGTACCCTAGAACTTAAAGTATAATAATTTTAAAAAAAAATTAAAAATTTAAAAAATAAAATAAAATAAAATTACAGTTTAAGATTACAGCTCTGTGTGAAAAGTTTAGGACTGTTTCCAACCTGGCAGCTCGGTTAAGTACAAGAAGATGAACCAGTCTGCATTGCCCAGTGGGATTTCCAAAGGAACCAGGAGGAAGTGGTGGTTTGTGAGCCTCTTCAGGCCAGATGGCAGGAGGTCCCAACACGCCCTCTTAGGCTTTCAAGATGTCCTTTTAGACAGATTTTGCTTCTGCAGGAAAAGTCAACAGTAGCTGCACAATGGCAAATGTCATGAATATGCCCTCAGGACAGGAGACAGATTGTTCTTCCTGGTTTTATAGGCAAAATAATGTCCTTGTGTCAGGGATCAGTTTAATCCACCTATCTTCACTTGCTTGTTGTTTCAGCCTCTTAAATACTGTGAAATAGTTGTCGCTGAATCTCCATTTGTCAGTTTGGCACTACCCTGATCCCAGTACCCTGCTCTTGCACTCCAACCCTGTATTGAGTCTTGTTGTATCTCTAGGAAGTGACCCCAGACACATTCCCCGGGTAAATTTTCAGGGCTCCAATTCCATTGGTGAATGGTTGTTGATAGAAAGCCCCATATGAACCAAGAACTTCATCTGTCTGGATTGTACACACAGAAATCTCACCCACGCTTTTCATGTAAATGTCTGCCTCCCAGCCCTGGACACATTTTGAGATAATTAGATGAATAATTGATATCGGACCTTGGCATTTCTGCCCACTTTCTGCATTCCACCCTCTTGAGGATGACTACCTTATCCTGGTTTGCCCAGAACTTTCCGAGTTTTAGCACTGAAAGTCTTCTGTCCTGGGAGACTCCTCAGCTCTGGACAAATCAAGGTAATGGACCATTCCAATTACTATTTTGTCTCGGATTCTAGCTCACAAAGTACTTCAGCACTCAGGTTAATTTCTAGGGGCCTTGTTCCATTTTGATGTTTCTTTAACACTATATTTATTTATTTATTTTTCCATAAGTTATTGGAGTACACATGGTATTTGGTTATAGGAATAAGTTCTTTAGTGGTGATTTGTGAGATTTTGGTGCACCCATCACCTACACAGTATACAACTGCACCATATATGTTGTCTTTTATCCCTCACTTCCCTCCCACTCTTCCCCATAAGTCCTCAAAGTCTATTGTATAATTCTTATGCCTTTGTGTCCTCATAGCTTAGCTGCCACATATCAGTGAAAACATACGACATTTGGTTTTCCATTCCTGAGTTACTTCACTTAGAATAATAGTCTCCAATCTCATTCAGGTCAGTGCAAATGCTGTTAATTCATCCCTTTTTATGGCTGAGTAGTATTCCATCATATATTTATATCACGGTTTCTTTATCCACTCATTGATTGATGGGTATTTGGGTTGGTCTCATGATTTTGCAACTGTGAATTGTGCTGCTATAGACATGCGTGTGCAAGTA
Source organism: Pongo abelii (assembly GCF_028885655.2). Taxonomy (NCBI): domain Eukaryota; kingdom Metazoa; phylum Chordata; class Mammalia; order Primates; family Hominidae; genus Pongo; species Pongo abelii. Next base: position 140,700,661 of record NC_071991.2, on the reverse strand, counting down.
TCTTTTTTGTATAATGACTTCTTTTCCTCTGAGTGGATACCCAGTAGTGAGATTGCTGGATCAAATGGTAGATCTACTTTTAGTTCTTTAAAGAATCTCCACACTGTTTTCCGTGGTGGCTGTAGTAGTTTACATCCCCACCATCAGTGTAGAAGTGTTTCCTGATCACCACATCCATGCCAGCATCTACTGTTTTTGATTTTTTGATTATGGCCATTCTTGCGGGAGTGAGGTGGTATTACATTGTGGTTTTTATTTGCATTTCCCTGATCATTAGTGTTGTTGAGCATTTTTCCATATGTTTGCTAGACATTTGTATATCTTCTTTTGAGAACTGTCTATTGATGTCTTTAGCCCACATTTGGATGGGACTGTTTGGTTTTTTCTTACTGATTTGTTTGAGTTTGTTGTAGATTCTGGATATTCGTCATTTATCAGATGTATAGATTGTGAAGATTTTCTCCCATTCTGTGGGTTGTCTGTTTATTCTGCTGACTGTTCCTTTTGCAGGGCAAAAGCTTTTTAGTTTAATTAAGTCCCAATTATTTATCTTTGTTTTTATTGTGTTTGCTTTTGGGTTCTTGGTCATGAAATCTTTGCCTAAGCCAATGTCTAGAAGGGTTTTTTCCAATGTTATCTTCTAGAATTTTTATAGTTTCGGCTCTTAGATTTAAGTCCTTGATCCATCTTGAGTTGATTTTTGTATAAGGTGAGAGAGGAAGATCCATTTTCATTCTCCTACATATGGCTAGCCAATTATCCCAGCACCATTTGTTGAAAAGGGTGTCCTTTCTCTACATTATGTTTTTGTTTGTTTTGTCAAAGATCAGTTGGGTGTAAGTATTTGGGTTTATTTCTGGGTTGTCTATTCTTTTCCATTGGCCTATGTGCCTATTTTTATACCAGTACCACACTGTTTTGGTGACGATGGCCTTATAGTATAGTTTGAAATCAAGTAGTGTGATGCCTCCAGATTTGTTCTTTATGCTTAGTCTTGCCTTGGCTATGCGGGCTCTTTTTTGGTTCTATATGAATTTTAGAATTGTTTTTTCTAATTCTGTGAAGAATGGTGGTGGTATTTTGGTGGGAATTGCATTGAATTTGTAGATTGCTTTTGGCAGTATGGTCATTTTCACAATATTGATTCTACCCATGCGTGAGCATGAGATGTGTTTCCATTTGTTTGTGTTGTCTATGATTTCTTTCAGCAGTGTTTTGTAGTTTTCCTTGTAGAGTTCTTTCAACTCCTTGGTTATATATATTCCTAACTATTTTATTTTTTGCAGCTACTGTAAAAGGGGTTGAGTTCTTGATTTGATTCTCTGCTTGGTCACTGTTGTCATATAGAAGAGCTACTGATTTGTGCACATTAGTCTTGTATCCGGAAACTTCGCTCAATTCTTTTTATCAGTTCTAGGAGCTTTCTGGAAGAGTCTTTAAGGTTTTCAGGGTAAACGATTACATCATCAGCAAACAGTGACAGTTTGACTTCCTCTTTACCGATTTGGATGCCCTTTCTTTTTTTCTCTTGTCTAATTGCTCTGGCTAGGACTTCCAGTACTATCTTGAAAAGGAGTGGTGAGAATGGGCATCCTTGTCTTGTTTCAGTTCTCAGAGGGAATGCTTTCAACTTCTCCCTATTCAGTATTATGTTGCCTGTGGGTTTGTCGTAGGTGGCTTTTATTACATTGAGGTATATCCCTTGTATGCTGATTTTGCTGAGAGTTTTAATCATAAAGTGATGCTGGATTTCATCAAATGCTTTTTTTTCATCTATTGAGATGATCATGTGATTTTTGTTTTTAATTATGTTTATGTGGTATACCACATTTATTGACTTGCATATGTTAAACTGTCCCTGCATCCCAGGTATGAAACCCACTTGATCATGGTGGATTATCTTTTTGATATGCTGTTAGATTCAGTTAGCTAGTATTTTGTTAAGGATTTTAGCATCTATGTTCATCAAGGATCTCAGTCTGTAGTTTTCTTTTTTGCTTATGTCCTTTCATGGGTTTTGGTATTAGGGTGATGCTAGCTTCATAGAATGAATTAGGGATGGCTTCTTCTTTCTCTATCTTATGGAATAGCATCAAAAGGATTGGTACCAATTCTTCTTTGAATGTCTGGTAGAATTCTGCTGTGAATCCATCTGGTCCTAGACTTTTTGTTGGTAATTTTAAAATTACCATTTCAATCTCGCTGCTTGTTATTGGTCTGTTCAGCATATCTAATTCTTCCTTATTTAAGCTCAGAGGGTTGTATTTTTCCAGGAATGTATCAATTTCTTCAAAGTTTACTAGTTTATGTGCATAGAGGTGTTCATAGTAGCCTTGGATGGTCTTTTGTATTTCAATGATGTCAGTTGTAATATCTCCTGTTTCGTTTCTGAATGAGGTTATTTGGATTTTCTTTCTTCTTTTCTTGGTTAATCTTGCTAATGGTCTATCAATTTTATCTTTTCAAAGAACCAGCTTCTTGTTTCATTTACTTTTTGTATTGTATTTTTGTTTCAATTTCATTTACTTCTTCTCTGTTCTTGGTTATTTCCTTTCTTCTGCTGGGTTTGGGTTTGGTTTTTTCTTGTTTCTCTAGTTCCTTGTGGTGTGACCTTATCTTTTTCACTCTGTCGCCCAGGCTGGAGTGCAATGGTGCGATCTTGGCTCACTGCAACTTCTGCCTCCCAGGCTCAAGCGATCCTGCTGCCTTAGCCTCCCGAGTAGCTGGGACTACAGGCACGTGCCACCATGCCTGGCTAATTTTTTGTATTTTTAGTAGAGATGGGGTTTCACTGTATTAGCCAGGATGGTCTCAATCCCCTGACCTTGTGATCCTCCCGCCTCGGCATCCCAAAGTGCTGGGATTACAAGCATGAGCCACCGTGCCCAGCCGAGGTGTGACCTTAGAATGTCAATTTGTGCTCTTTCAGTCTTTTTGATGTAGGCGTTTTGATGTAGAACTTTACTCTTAGCACCATTCTTTAACACTTTAACTCAGTGTATTCAAAACATATTCTACTCAATCTCTTCTCTTTTGCTACCAGCATTTCCCCAGTCTACTAGGTATGCAAACTAGAGTCCTTTTCTTTGCATAGTGCAAGAGAGATGGAGACATGGATCAATCAGCACCAAGTCTCTTGGAGTCTTCCTTCCTTCCCTATTCAGTTTTCTTTCATTTCCTTCTTGGCCACCTGCAAAACTTGTCACTGAAACTACTAGAATGGCTTCCTAACTGCAGTTTCTACCTTTTCTTTCATTCAGTTCAAATAATCTTAAAAACTTCTGTTAAATTAATCTTTCTAAAGTGTTACTCTGATTGGACCACTTCCCTCAAAAAAATCTTTATGTTCTGCTCCTGCCTATTGAAGTGAGTAAAAATTCCTCAACCTGGGATTCAGGGCCTTCTACCATACCAACAACTTGAAATTACAGACTCACCTCCTATTGCTTTCCTATTTATGTACTATACCTCCTAGCCACAGTGGGCTTTTCATTGAGGCTTAAAGATGCCCTGCTGATAGAGCTTTGTTCATACTTTCAACCCCAAATAATGCCTTTCTACAGTGCATGTTTCCAGCTGTCAAAGGTAAATGCTTTCCTTGAGGTGCATTTCATATAATTCTCTCTACGTGCACTATTTTCTAATTCTTCCCAATTAATGTTATAATGCACATTTTGAACTCTCAGTATTTTGAGTAAACCTTTCTTATAGAATCTTTTTCACTTTATCTTGCATTATAGTTATTTGCCTACTTGTGTCATGTTCTAATAAAACATAAAGCTCTTAGAAGACTAACTCTTGAAGCACCTCTAACAGTGTTTTGCGTGTCACAGATATGCACTAAGAAGCTGATTTGTTCCGTATTGAAAGATGGGCAGCAGTCAGAAAAATGGAGAGAACAGAAAAGATCTAGGTGGGAAAATGGCTAAAGATGTGATCAAGCATGGTGAAAACAGAGAAATGAGAGTGCAAATAGAATACAGTGAAAAGACAAGGGTAGCTAGAACAAAGGATTTCTGAATGAAAATGTTGGGAGATAAATGTTGGGAAGGTAAATTGGAGCCATATTGTAGGAAGTTAATTTGGGCTCAAGCCCAGATCACTTACAGTGCGATAATCAATACCATGATGTGCTGCTGGCCATTGCATCTGAGCTCTGTAACAGTTTCCTGTTTGAAATGAGTTAAAACCAGGTTTCTCAGACCAATATACTAAGTAAGTAACAGGAGTCTTTGGATGTGGTTATTCGACTGTGGACTATTGTTTTAAGCTCTATTGTTTGTAGGAGTCAAATATAATTACTGTACTTGCCTTTCCTTGACCTCGGGCTCTGTGCTTAGAAACTAAAGATTGGATAAGTTGCCCAAGTTCAGTATGGGTAGCTCAGTTACTGATGCTTATTAAAATGCCCTTGATAGGCCGGGCACAGTGGCTCACACCTGTAATCCCAGCACTTTGGGAGGCCAAGGCAGGCGGATCACCTGAGGTCAGGAATTTGAGACCAATCTGACCAACATGGTGAAACGCCATCTCTACTAAAAATACAAAAATTAGCTGGGAGTGGTGGCATGCACCTGTAATCCCAGCTACTCAGGAGGCTGAGGCAGGAGAATCTCTTGAACCTGGGAGGTGGAGGTTGTGGTGAACAAACAGTACTGAAAGGCTTGTACTAAAAAACAGTAGCCCACACCCTTCTCTGTCTCACATATATAGTTCCTATTTCACAGAGAACACCACTTTTGTCTTCCCTCATAATTATTTCTACACCTCTTAATGAAGAGCTTATACTTCTGTTAATTGGTTTATCAATTATAGATGTTTTCTATTCACTTTATGTTATAATAGCTGTGGATCTGACTCTCTTGGGCTCCACTTGTCCTCTTCATCTCTCTCCAAATTATTACTATTTCAACTAAAAGAGTAGTCAGCGACTATATCATCATTATCATAAAAATTTTATTCACTGTATCATTCTTATGCCTTTGCATCCTCAGCTTAGCTCCCACTTAGGAGAACATATGATGTTTGGTTTTCCATTCCTAAATTACTTCACTTAGAATAATAGTCTCACTTCCATCCAGGTTGCTGCAATGCCATTAATTCATTCCTTTTATGGCTGAGTAGTATTCATACATATATATATATCCACAATTATATATATGTTATATATATATACCACAATTATATATACACACACACACACACACACACACACACACACATATATATATACCACAATTTCTTTATCCATTCATTGATTGATGAGCATTTGGACTGGTTCCATACTTTTGCAATTGCGAATTGTGCGAATTGTGCTGCTATAAACATGAAACTCTTTAGTTTAATTAAGTCCTACCTATTTATCTTTGTTTATGTTGCATTTGCTTTTGGGTTCTTGGTCATGAAACCCTTACCTAAGCCAATGTCTACAAGGGTTTTTATAATGTTATCTTCTAGAATTTTTATAGTTTCAGGTCTTAGATTTAAGTCCTTGATCCACCTTGGGTTGATTTTTGTATAAGGTGAGAGAAGAGGATCCAGTTTCATTCTCCTACATGTGGCTACCCAATTATCCCAGCACCATTTGTTGAGTAAGGTGTCCTTTCTCACTTTATGTTTTCATTTGTTTTGTCAAAGATCAGTTGGCTGTAAATATTTGGGTTTATTTCTGGGTTCTCTATTCTGTTCCACTGGTCTATGTGCCTATTTTTATACCAGTACCATGCTGTTTCAGTCACTATGGCCTTATAGTACAGTTTGAAGTCAGGTAATGTTGTGCCTCCAGATTTGTTCATTTTGCTTAGTCTTGCTTTGGCTGTGCAGGCTCTTTTTTGTTTCTATATGAATTTTAAAAATGTCTTTTCTAGTTCTGTGAAGAATGATGGTGGTATTTTGATGGGGATTGCATCAATTTGTAGATTGCTTTGGCAGTATGGTCATTTTCCCAATACTGATTCTATCCATCCATGAGCATGGGATGTGTTTCCTTTTGTTTGTGTCATCTCTGATTTCTTTCAGCAGTGTTTTGTAGTTTTCCTTGTAGAGTTCTTTCACCTCCTTGGTTAGGTATATTCCTAAGTATTTTACTTTATTTTTTTGCAGGTATTGTAAAAGGGGTTGAGTTCTTGATTTGATTCTCAATTTGGTTACTGCTGGTGTATAGCAGAGCTACTGATTTGTGTACATTAATTTTGTATCCTGAAACCTTGCTGAATTCTAGGAGCTTTTTGGAAGAGTATTTAGGGTTTTCTAGGTATACAATCATATAATCAGCAAACAGTGACAGTTTGACTTCCTCTTTACTGATTTGGATGCTCTTTATTTCTTTCCCCTGTCTTATTGATCTGGCTAGGACTTCTAGTACCACATTGAATAGAAGTGGTGAGAGTGGGCATCCTTGTCTTGTTCCAGTTCTCAGAGAGAATGCTTTCAACTTTTCCCCATTCCGTATTATTATGTTGGCTATGGGTTTGTCATAGATGGCTTTTATTATATTGCAGTATGTCACTTGTATGCCAGTTTTGCTAAGGGTTTTAATTATAAGGAGATGCTAGATTTTGTCAAATGCTTTTTCTGCATCTATTGAGATGATCACGTGATTTTTTGTTTTTAATTCTGTTTATGTGGTGTATCACATTAATTGACTTGCATATGTTAAACCTTCCCTGCATTCCTGGTATAAAACCCACTTGATCATGGTGGATTATCTTTTTGATATGCTGTTGGATTCATTTAGCTAGTATTTTGTTAAGGATTTTAGCATCTATCTTCATCAGGGAAATTGGTCTGTAGTTTTCTTTTTTTGTTATGTCCTTTCCTGGTTCTGGTATTAGGATGATACTGGCTTCGTCAAATGATTTAGGGGGAATTCCCTCTTTCTTTATCTTGTGGAATAGTGTCAATAGGATTGGTACCAACTCTTCTTTGAATGTGTGATAGAATTCAGCTGTGAATTTGTCTGGTCCTTGACATTTTTTTGTTGGTAATTTTTTTTATTACCATTTCAATCTCACTGCTTGTTATTGGTCTTTTCAGGGTTTCCAGTTCTTCCTGATTCAAGGTAGGAGGGTTGTATCTTTTCAGGAATTTGTCCATCTTCTCTAGGTTTTCTAGTTTATGTGTGTAAATGTGTTCATATTAGCCTTTAATTATTTTTTTGTATTTCTGTGGTGCCACTTGTAATTTTATGTCTTAATGAGATTATTTGGATTTTCTCTCTTCTTTTTTTGGTTAATCTTGCTAATGACCCATTAATTTTATTTATCTTTTCAAAGAACCAGCTTTTTGTTTCATTTATCTTTTGTTTGTTTTTTGTTTCAATTTCATTTAGTTCTGCTCTGATCTTTGTTATTTCATTTCATCTGCTGGGTTTGGGTTTGGTTTGTTATTGTTTCTCTAGTTCCTTGAGGTGTGACCTTAGATTTTCTGTTTGTGCTCCTTCAGAATTTTTGATGTAAGCATTTAAGGCTATGAACTTTCCTCTTAGCACCGCTTTTGCTGTATCCCAGAGGTTTTGATAGGTTGTGTCACTATTATCATTCAGTTCAAAGAATTTTTAAATTTCCATCTTGATTTGATTATTGATCCAATGGTCATTCAGGAGCATTATTTATTCATTTATTTACATATTTATTTTGGAGGCTGAGTCTCACTCTGTCACCCATGCTGGAGTGCAGTGGTGTGATCTTGGCTCACTGCAACCTCCGCCTCCCTGGTTCAAGCAATTCTCCTGCCTCAGTCTCCCAAATAGCTGGGATTACAGGCGTGTGCCACCATGCCTGGCTGATTTTTGTATTTTTAGTAGAGATGGGGTTTTGGCATGTTGGCCAGGCTGGTCTTGAACTCCAGAACTCAGGTGATCCATCCACCTAGGCCTCCCAAAGTGCTGGGATTATAGGCATGGGCCACTGTGGCCAGCCAGGAGCAGGTTATTTAATTTCCATGTATTTGCATGGTTTTGAAGGTTCCTTTTCGAGTTGATTTCCGATTTCTTTCCACTGTAGTCTGAGAAAGGACTTGATATAATTTCAATTTTCTTAAATTTATTGAGACTTGTTTTGTGGCCTATCATATGGTGTATCTTGGAGAAAGTTCCATGCACTGATGAGTGGAATGTATAGTCTGTGGTTGTTGGGTAGAATGTTCTGTAAATATCTGTTAAGTCCATTTGTTCCAGGGTGTAGTTTAAATCCACTGTTTTTTTGTTTACTTTCCGTCTTGATGCTTGTCTAGTGCTGTCAGTGGAGTATTGAAGTTCCTCACTATTACTGTGTTGCTTTCTCTAATTTCTTAGGTCTAGTAGTAATTGTTTTATAAATATGGGAGCTCCAGTGTTAGGTGCATACATATTTAGGATTGTGATATTTTCTGGTTGGACAAGGCCTTTTATCATTGTATAATGTCCCTCCTTATCTTTTTTAACTGCTGTTCCATTAAAATTTGTTTTGTCTGATATAAGAATAGTTACTCCTGCTCACTTTTGGTGTCTATTTGCATGAAATGTCTTTTTCCATCCTTTTATCTTAAGTTTATGTGAGTCCTTACATGTTAGGTGAATCTCTTGAAGGCAGCAGATAGTTGGTTGTCGAATTCTTATCCATTTTGCAATTCTGTATATTTTAAGTGGAGCATTTAGGCCATTTACATTCAATGTCAGTATTGAGATGTGAGGTACTATTCCATTCATTGTGCTATTTGTTTCCCGAATACCTTTTTTTTTATTGCTTATTTTTTATAGGTCCTGTGAGATTCATACTTTAAAGGGGTTCCATTTTGATTTGTTTCCAGGAGTTGTTTCAAGATTTAGAGCTCCTTTAGCTGTTCTTGTGGTGCTGGCATGGTAGGGGCAAATTCTCTCAGTCTTTTTGTTTGTCTCAAAAAGACTGTATCTTTCCTTCATTAATGAAGCTTAGTTTCACTGGATACAAAATTCTTGGCTGATAATTGTTTTGTTTAAGGAGGCTGAAGATAGAGCCCCAATCCCTTTTAACTTGTAGGGTTTCTTCTGAGAAATCTGCTGTTAATTTGATAGTTTTTCCTTTATAGGTTACCTGATGCTTTTGCCTCATAGCTTTTAAGATTATTTCCTTTGTCTTGACTTTAGATAACCTGATGACTATGTGCCTAGGTGATGATCTTTTTGTGATAAATTTTCCAGGTGTTCTTTGAGCTTCTTGTATTTGGATGTCTAGATCTCTAGCAAGGCTGGGGAAGTTTTCCTTTATTATTCCCCCAAATATGTTTTCCAAACTTTTAGATTTCTCTTATTCCTCAGGAATGCCAGTTATCCTTAGGTTTGGTCATTTTGTCATTTAACATAATCCTAAACTTCTTGGAGGCTTTGTGTATTTTTTAAAATTCTTTTTTCTTTGTCTTTGTTGGATTGAGTTATTTCAAAAACCTTGTCTTTGAGCTCTGAAGTTCTTTCTTATGCTTGTTTGATTCTATTGCGGAGACTTTCCAGTACATTTTGCATTTCTCTAAGTGTGTCCTTTATCTCCTGAAGTTGTGATTGTTTTTAATTTATGCAATCTGTTTCACTGAAGATTTCTCCCTCATATGTAGTATCTTTTTTTTTTATTATTTCCTTGAGTTGGACTTCACCTTTCTCTGGTGCTTCTTTCATTAACTTAATAATTGACCTTCTAAATTCTTTTTCTGGCAATTCAGGGATTTCTTCTTGGGTTGAATCCATTGCTGGTGAGCTAGTGTGATTTTTTTGGGCATGTTAAAGCATCTTGTTTTGTCATATTACCAGAATTATTTTTCTGGTTTCTTCTCATTTGAGTAGGCTATGTCAGAGGGAAGATCTGGGGCTCAAGGCTGCTGTTCAGATTCTTTTGTCCAATGGGGTGACCTCTTGATGTAGTACTCTCTCCCTTTTCCTAGGGATATGGTTTCTGGAGAGCCAAACTGTAGTGATTGTTATTTCTCTTCTGGATCTAGCCACCCAGCAGGGCTGACAGTCTCCAGGCTAATACTGGGTGGTGGTGGTATGGGGAGTGTCTGCACAGAATTCTCTGGTGTGAACCATCTTTAGGTCTCTCAGCCACGGATACCAGCACCTGCTCCAATGGAGGTGGCAGGAGAGTGAAATGGACAGGATCTGTAAGGATCCTTAGTTGTAGTTATTTAATATACTAGTTTTGTGCTGGTTGGCCTCCTGCCAGGAGGTGATGCTTTCAAGAGAGCATCAGCTGTGGTAGTATAGAGGAGGATCAGGTGGTGGGCAGGGCCCTAGAACTCCCAAGAGAATATAAACTTTGTCTTCAGCCAATAGGGTGGGTAGGGAAGGACCATCAGGTGGGAGCAGCATTAGGCGTTTCTGAGCTCAGACTCACCTTGGCCAGGGCTTGCTGTGGCTGCTGTAGGGGATGAGATGTAATTCCCAGGTCAATGGAGTTATGTTTCCAGGAGGATTATGGCTGCCTTTGCTGTGTCATGCAGGTTGTCAGGAAGTGGGGGAAAGGTGGCAGTTATAGGCCTCACCCAGCTCCCATGCAACCCAAAAGGCCAGTCTTACTCCCACCATGCCCCCTCAACAGTGCCAAGTTTGTTTCCAGTCAGTGGGCGAGTAGGGCTGAGAACTTGCCCTAGGCTACCAGCCTCCTAGCTGAGAAAGCAAGTAGGGCTTTCATGCCTCCCTGCCTGTTAAGTCTGCATACCAGATTCACACCCTCCCCCGAGGTCTGGCCAGAAAACTTTGCATTCAGTTGGAATTGTTAAAAAGTTCAGCTGGAGGTTTCCTTCTCCCTGTGGTCTTTTCCCAGTTCCTCTGGCAGCCCTCCCCAAGGACCACTGTGAAACAAGTCAGAAATGACTTCCCTGGGGACCCAGAGAGCCCACAGGGCTTTTCCTGCTGTTTCATCCATCCCTGTATTTCACTCAGCTCTGTAAATTGTCTCAGATCCAGGTAAGGTCTAATCCTTCTCCCACGATTGGGACCTTCAGGTTCCCCAGTGGGGTTATGTGTTTGGGGTGGACAATCCCCCTTTCCTACTTTCACAGTTTGGGCACTCACAGAATTTGGACTGTCTCCTGGGTCCTGCAGGATCAATTTGTTTCCTTCAAAGGGTCTGTGTATTCTCTTGGCCTTCCTGGTATATTCCTGCAGTAGTTCTTGGAGCAAAAGTCCACAATATGAGTCTCCACATGCTGTTCTGTCCGTCCAAGTGGGAGCTACAAATTAGTCCTTCCTCCTACCCAACATTTTTTACCCCCTTGTCATATAATTTGAGGTCAGGCAATGTCATACCTCCAGCTTTGTTCTTCATGTTTAGGATTGCTTTGGCGATTTGGGCTCATTTTTTTCCATGAATTTTAGGATTTTTTTCCTAATTCTGTGAAAAATGATGTTGGTATTTTGATAAGGATTGCATTAGGTCCTTAAATTGCTTTGGGCAATATGGTTATTTTAATGATATTAATTATTCCAATTTATGAGCATGGGATGTTTTCTCTCTCCCTCTAGCTGAGACCTCTGGACAAACCATAGGTAACCAGTTGTAGAAGACAGAAAATAGGAGACATGGCCTGACCCAAACTATACAACTTACGTAGACTCAGGGGAAAACAGAAGGTTATTTCAAGTTATTTTTCAAGTCCTACAGAACCTCACACATTGGAATTAACCTGGAAATGGTCCAGCTGTAGCCTCCAGGCATTGGCATGTAACTGATAATGCATGGCCTTAGAGAGGGGTGAGAGAACAGGAGAGTGTGCATGCCATCACTGGTGACCACCAGTTCTTGGAGGCAGAGGCACAACCTCTGAGATGAGATGACCTCTGGAAAGTAGAGCAATATGAAAGAGAAGAGTGAGAAGGAATGGCTAACCATTCTCAGCCCTCCAGGCTAGCTAATGTTTCTATAGTAGCAGGGATGAGAGTTTGAGAAAAAGCTTCTTCATTGTCAAAATGTCTGTGCCCTGCTTCCTGCCTTCACTGTGTAGATTCACCTCTGGGCTCTTCTACTCCAGTTGGGGAGCTCCCCCTTCCCACTAGGAAGACAGAAAAGCCATAGGGCCAGCTCATCCTCCAAAAGAGCACATTTCCTTCTCCATGGGCAAAGGTGCCTTATCCCTAGTGTGTCATCTCTAGGGTGATGTCTAAGGTAGTGAGAGAAGAGGAGAAGTAGAAAGCTCTAGTTGTTCATCATGAAAGTGGACACAGATTCAGGCAGTGGGAATTTATTTCCACTCTGACACAAATATGTGTTAGTATTGATAATGGGCTATTGGGAAGGGGATGGGGAATGATGTGTGTATACAAGTGTGTGTGAACTCACATGTAAGCTGGGTAATGGTGACCACAGTCTGAAATACATGAGTATATGTCTGTTTATTGGTGTTTCTAATATAAGACAGTGTCTTTCTGCACATGGATCTGGGAGTTCTGAGATACGGGTATTGAATGTGAGCCTTCTGAGAGCTGCTTGTCTGCTGCTTTGCTTTATTCTCATACCTTGTCCTTAGAAGTCCTAGCTGAGGATAAATATCCGGCTGCAGGTCTGTGCCAATAAATCTTGGGATAAATAACTGAGGACATTGGGCTAGTTTCACAGTGTTGTTTTTGGATGATTCAGGGACATGGATCTTTGGGACAGAAAGTTAACCTTGTGATTGCTAGTCCTGGAATAGCCTGGGCAGGACTGGGCCACCCTCACTCTTGAAGGGGGCACCCCGTGAAACAACCCCCCCCATTCCTAGTAATTTTCCAGCCAGGCAGATGATCCAGATGAAGAGGTGACTACCTGCCCCTCTAGTCTTCTGACCACATTAGGAGCTAAAACAGAATAAAGTGAAAAGATGCCCCTCACTGAGCATTGAATGAACTGGCTCTGAACCAAAGAGATAGAAATCCCATTAGGGATCACTGGGAAGGAGAATACTATCTGTCAAGGTCAGCTACACCAGAATCGCTCCATAAGCCATGTAACTACTGTCACCACCAGTTAATAGAATGCAGAGATTCTAGTGAGAATTTAGCCCATCATTCATCATCCTACCTTCTCCATTTGTTCATCCCCTATTCTATAAACTGGAATGCCTGCATTTCTGAAGGGAGGGAACACACTTTTTTCCTTCAAAAAAACTCCCATTTATTTCTGGCAAAATATACCTAAGGTATAGGGGGATCAGCTGAGTATGATGTCAGAGACTCTCTGGCTATATGGTGAATGCTGTTGATCAAAGCTGGAAGGACTTCATTAGTCACTGTGTCAGGGAAGCTGATCATCGCTTCTTAGGTTACACACTAAGAGATAGTTTTCATGGTTCTTGATGTGTCTGTACATTAAAGTCACCTGGGAAGCCTCACCCCAGATGAATTAATTAAATCAGAATTTCTGGGCATGTTGTCTGGGTGTTCAAAAACTCCCGGAAGTGGTTGTAATGTGCATCCGGGGTTTCAAAGCACTGAAATTGTGGAGCATCTCATTCTGAAAACATGAATCTAGAATATTCAACTAGATACCTAGATATTAAAAGTGAAATAGTGACTTTTCCAATGGTCATTATGTCTCCTTTGTTGATATGATATGTTAGGGTTACCATGTGAAACTTTATGATGTTCCGTGGACATGTCTGAAAACTATAAGGTGGACCAATTAGATTTCTCCCTCAGGAATTTGAAGGGAAACTCAAAGGCATTGGTGGATATTTGACCTGAAAGTTTAGAATGAGTTGGGACAAGGTAGTCATGATAAGTCTATGGCTATGCAGATGTATCATGTAATAGGGACTCAGAGGAGATTGGTCAAAAGAGGGAAGAGGACAAAAGAGTAGCCGGAGAAACAAAAGAGCGATGGGGGTGGGAGTAGGAGAGCACAGAGAGGAAGATGGCCAGTCTCAAGATACCTTGATTCCTGACCTTTCTGAAGTCTTTTCCCAGATTATATTTCAATCAGAACTCTAATGGAAACTCTGATTTAGAACCATAAGTGAGGAAGTCAAAGCTCCTTGAAGATGCTGTTTTCTCTCATATCATTAAGCCTGTCTCAAATGCACTTTATTCTCCTCTCTGTCACTCAAACACCTACTCCTTTTAAAAGAACAGTATGCATGTCACTCCCACCTGGCTTCCCCAGAACAAAGGACAACCCACTCTTTGCACACTCTTTACTTTCACAGGATTTTGCTCCATATCTTTATTTCTTTACACATTAAATGTAATTTTCTGTTTACTTGTCTTCTTTACTAGATTTTGAGCTCCTTGAGGACAGAGGTTATATGTCATTTATATTTTTTTTAACCAGCATCTAGTATAGTTCCCAGTCCATAGCAATTGCTGAATAGATATTTCTTAATTGAATACATTCTTAAAGATCAAATGGACCTGAGTTTTTGAACTTTCTGTTTTCTCATACACCCAGAAAAGGGTTAATGAACATAACCCTTTCCAGAATTGGATCTGAAACTGGCGAGTAATTTTCCCCAGTAATTTCTTCTTTAACATATCTACTAAAAACCCTTAGCACAAAATTCTCCTCTTCTGTTTTTTTTTAAACCACTAACAGTCGTTTATTATCATTATCAAGTATTGCGTACTGTACATACTTGTCTGTGCTATATTTTTATACAACTGGCAGTGCAGTAGGTTTGCTTACACCAGCATCACCACAAACAGAGTAATTCATTGCACTGTGACATCACTAGGTAATAGGAATTTTTCAGCTCCATTGTAATCTCATAGGATCACAGTCAGTCTATTGTTGACTGAAATGTGGTGAATGACTGTATAATAGGGCTCCAATGAAAATCATAAAATTGCTTGTTTTCCAGAACTTTGACAAATACCTTTTACAGAAACTAATATAATAGATAAGTAATAGTATATCATTGCTGTTTTCATTTGCATTTCATTGATTACTAATTGTTTGGATTTTTTCTTGTTATTGGCTGTTTACATTTTTGTCAATTTCTTTTTTTTTTATTATACTTTAAGTTTTAGGGTACATGTGCACAACGTGCAGGTTAGTTACATATGTATACGTGTGCCATGTTGGTGTGCTGCACCCAGCAACTCGTCATTTAACATTAGGTATATCTCCTAATGCTATCCCTCCCCCCTCCCCCCACCCCACAACAGTCCCTGGTGTGTGATGTTCCCCTTCCTGTGTCCATGTATTTTCATTGTTGAATTTCCACCTATGAGTGAGAACATGCGGTGGCTGGTTTTTTGTCCTTGTGATAGTTTTCTGAGAATGATGGTTTCCAGCTTCATCCATGTTTGTTTTTTTCTTGTAAATTTGTTTACTGGATTGCATCAGTGGATGTATAAATACATGATACCTGGAATTGAA
Organism: Pongo abelii; assembly: GCF_028885655.2. Classification (NCBI taxonomy): domain Eukaryota; kingdom Metazoa; phylum Chordata; class Mammalia; order Primates; family Hominidae; genus Pongo; species Pongo abelii. Next base: position 140,685,362 of record NC_071991.2, on the reverse strand, counting down.
ATGGAACTATATTTTGCATAACTGAATCAATAATGTGATGCCTATGACTATATCTGGAGCTCCATGGGCTCATCATATAAACTTTACATTATACAGATAATTTTTTTTAAACTACAACCTCTGATTTATGACCTTGGAGGCATACACCCCCACCTCCAGCTTCCCAAGTAGCTAGGATTATAGACATGAGGCACTGCACCCACCTTTTGAATGCATTCAGTAGAGAATATTATTCCATAGTAATGGATTCTGTTCTACAATCAATTACTGGCTAATTAGGTAGCCAGTAATGAGCCAAGAGTGAATTCACTGAATTGGGATAATTTTTTTATAATCGAAAACTTATTTTATTAATAACATACATCTTTTATCCTCATTCCTCACTCCCGTTCCCCTGTCCTTTTCTACCAGTATGAAGTCACTCTAATCTGTTTAGTGTCTATTTTCTTAATTTTTAAATTAAAAACAGGTAATAATGTTTTGAGTTTTATTTATAGAAATGTTTATATTGTGATAATAGTAAATTCACATGAAATTATAAGAAATAGTACATAAAGATCCTATGTACTCTTAACCCAGTTTCCGCCAGTGGTACCATCTTGATAAAATATAGTGCAACATCACAACCAGGATATTGAAATTGATGTTAAGGATACTAAGTTCAGCATTCATGCTTGCTTTTTAACATATACAGTGATAAGCAGCCTGAAATACTTTAAATAACTGTTATTTGTTTGAACATCTGGGATATGCTAAAGTGATGAGAAAAATCATCAAAATAAACTACACTGGTTGGTGGCAATAGAGAATGGTAGAACAGGGAACAGGAAAGCAATGTGAACTAATAGACCCCACTTGGTTTATAATACAGGAGAAACTTGCAGAGCACTATGAAAACTTTCGATAATTTACTTAGTATCAATACAATTGGTGAAGGCAGAGTCAGGGCAGACTTCTTAGAAAATATGACATCTGAATTGATTCTTTTAGATCTTGATGTAAAAATCTCTGCCACTTTGGTACTCATTCACTGATTATATCCTCTTCTCTCCCTCCCTGAAACCTATTGATCAGTACCCCTTACTCATTGAAGCTTAGGCATCTCGCTGAGAACTATCTTTTTCACCCCCAATTCTGCCATCATCCTGGGTAACTTCTATGTCTGTGTGGATAACCCAATCAACACCTTGGCTTCTCTTGATTTTCTCAACTCCATTGATCTTTACCTAAGCTCCAGTCCAGTGATTTGCCTCCTTGAATGTTGTTAAGTACTCAGAAATGATCATGTTCAACTTACAGATTCAAAGTTTTTTTTTTTGTTGTTGTTGTTGTTGTTGTTTTTTTTGGAGATAGATTCTTGCTCTGTCACCCAGGCTGGAGTGCAGGGGCATGATCTTGGCTCACTGCAACCTTTGCCTCTTGGGTTCAAGCAATTCTCCTGCCTCAGCCTCCTGAGTAACTAGGACTACAGGCACCCACCACCACGCCTGGCTAATTTTTGTATTTTTAGTAGAGACGGGGTTTCACCATGTTGGCCAGGCTGGTCTCAAACTCCTGACCTCAGGTGATAAACCCACCTCAGCCTCCCAAAATGCTGGGATTACATGCATGAGCCACTGCGCCTGGCCTTTTTCCTTATTAGAAAGGAAAAGGTGGTGCTATCACCACCCTTTTATGTATTGGTCTTGGCTTGTAACATTTTAGACTAACAGACAGAATGTAGAGAGAAGGAGTGCTATATGAGCTCAGAAGTTTGTGGTAAAAGAAGACCCAGATGTGAGCATAAGAAAGAACGGCTAACAGCCATAAGTGGTGGAAAGAAATGCAGGGATGAGAACAATGTTTTGTGTGTAGCTCCTCTGCAGAGCAAGAAAGTAGGTGGCTGGACAGAGTCTGGTTGGATAACTCCTGCCTCTAGCTCCTAGATGAAGAGAGGCGAATGTGTTAAGGAGGGGTAGAGATCAACAGGCTCTTTATGTTCATAAGACATTTGTAAATTTGAGTCATAATCTCAGTTTTCTTATCCTGTAACTTGTACTTTTAGTGTCTGAACTCAAATTTCCTGAACCAACGCTGCTATTGCCTTAAAGTCTTAAATTTTCTATTTATTTCTAAGTGTATTTCCTAAGTATTGCTCAATTATTTGCTAGGAGGCTATCGTCAGAGATACATAATCTTGCTGTAATAAGTGTTTGGCATCCTTTTGGGAAAGCATAGCTCCTCCACTGCAATTTCACTGTCAGAATGCATGATGCATGGCAATAATGATGCTTCACTCCTTTATAAACAGTACCTTGGTTAGATAGCTGAGAGCTGAGTAGGGACCTGCCAAGGCCTGCCTCTTCAAGAGATGCTGTGAATTGTTTGAGATGAGGAAAATCCTTAATGAGCAGTTTGTTCTCATTATACGTAATTTACTTTTCTGGATACCTAAGAAAAACAGTATACTAGCTCCTTTATTAATTCTCATGAATTCTCATTAATTTATAATTCCCTGCTAATTGCACTTCTTCTTTTCTCTCACCCTCTGCAAGATGTTGATGTGGGTTTAGCTCTTGTGTAATCTAAGTCCCTAAGTGCTAAAGAGAAGATCAAAATAAAATGACATTAGAAGTTAGGGTTTTTATGATATTGGAAAGGACTGGCACAGTTTTTTTAACGTGTGGCAGAATGTGGGGTGGGGGAGGGTGTTGTGATACATGTTCCTAGAAGAGTAAGTGGCAGTTCCAAGTGGAAAGAACTGGTCATGATGAAGAGGGTAAGCTCATTTACTTGATAGGAACAGATATTCTGTTGGTAATATGGAATGGGATTGTGCATGAGGCATGTTATTGGGGCAGCATAGGCTAAAGAGGCAGTTATAAGAGGGATTCTACCATAGTGAAGTTTGTATTTGATTTCAGGGTTAATAGGGAACACAAATCAGTTCTGAGCTATTGATAATGTAATATTCTTGAGGTTACCTAGAGGACTGTGGAGTAACAGCACCTGATGTCTCAGCCTTGGGGCCAAACCAGCCATTGTGGGGAAAAGATCCAGGTCTCTAGGGAGAAGATGGAATCAAGTGTGTGTCTGTGTGTGTGTGTGTGTCTATGCACGTGTACAGATGGAGGGATGGTCATTGAGAGAGAATTATTATTTCAGTAGGAGGGAATATGCAAAAATATACTGCATCCCAGAGGAGATCATTGCTTTCCACTTATTTGTTTAGGCTCCAGATCCATAAGGAGGGAGAATAATTAGCTTTATGAAGGCCAGAGCAGAGAAACTGTATCTATTCATGGGCCCATCACCGCAGTTCCCCAACTGTCCAAAATCCCTGAGATAACCCTTAATGATGACATTCATCTACCTACCAAGTTTTCTCCTCCAAGCAAGCCAGTGATTGACAAAACCATTCTCAAGCAGACCCCAATCCAAGATCTTCTTCTGGTCGAATTTTCACCCTGTTGACTTTGGGATAACTTTTATTGCGTATACATTAGAAAGGGGGGAGATGCGGACAAAGGGGATTTTCTGTGAGTAAAGAGGATTTTCTTATCCTATAACAATGTCCTGCAATTCTCACCTGCCTGCATTTTTCTGCCAACCTACAGGACATACAACAAGCTCAGAATCAGCCCACAGGTAGAATGGCATAAAGAAATGTGGGCAGATTCTCTATATAGTTGAAATAAATTCCAGGAGCCTCACTTTTGCTAAGTACGTGCTCGAAGATGTAGGCAGTCATTGTCAGACTCCTTGGTTTCATCTACCATTTAACATGGTGTGAGGTCATTGCTGTCTCCAGTTAGGACATCTCTCACCATCACACCCAGGAAGAGCTCATTTACTTGCTTGAGTTATTACTCTCTCTATTGCCATCACTCTCTTTTCCTAGCCTTTTTGTCCCCTAAATCTACAGTAAAAATATGTTTTTCCTGCCAGAGCCACAGATCCATTCACGAGCTCTGCCCGCTTCTGAGCAGCCTCTCTTCGGATTCTGGGCACTCGAAACAGTTACTTAGGTTATTTTTGCTGAGGGCCCTGCCTTAGGCAGCACACACCAGAATCTCTCTTGTGGTTTTTCTCTGTTTCTTCTTCTTTTCTTTGTTTTTTTTTTTTTTTTTTTTTTTTTTGAGACGGAGGCTCGCTATCGCCCAGGCTGGAGTGCAGTGGCGCGATCTCAGCTCACTGCAGGCTCCGCCCCCTGGGGTTCACGCCATTCTCCTGCCTCAGCCTCCTGAGTAGCTGGGACTACAGGCACCCGCCACCTCGCCAGGCTAATTTTTTGTATTTTTAGTAGAGACGGGGTTTCACCGTGTTAGCCAGGATGGTCTCGATCTCCTGACCTCGTGATCCGCCCGCCTCGGCCTCCCAAAGTGCTGGGATTACAGGCGTGAGCCACCGCGCCCAGCCTCTTCTTCTTTTCTGTCTTTGGTGTCTTTCTTTCAGATTGATTATCACAGCACTTTTATTCCATTCAGCTCATTTGGTGTTCTTTTGGATTGCTTTCTAAACCCACTTTCTTTTTTTTTCTTTTTAAGACGGAGTCTCACTCTGTTGCCCAGGCGGGAGTGCAGTGGCGTGATCTCAGTTCACTGCAACCTCTGCCCCCCAAGTTCCGGCAATTCTCCTGCCTCAGCCTCCTGAGTAGCTGGAACTACAGGTTCCCGCCACCACACCGGGCTAATTTTTTTTTTTTTTTTTTTCGTATTTTTAGTAGAGACAGGGTTTCATCATACTGGCCAGACTGGTCTCGAACTCCTGACCTTATGATCCACCCACCTTGGCCTCCCAAAGTGTTGGGATTACAGGTGTGAGTCACTGTGCCCTGCCTAAACCCACTTTCTTTAAACAATCCCCACGACCCTGCTTTCTCCATCTCACCTCAGTCTCTATGTCCATTTTTTTTTTTTTTTTGTCCCAGGTGGGTCACTCACAGCTTCTAGATACATATAAAATATGCTACAAAACTACTTACAATGATTTGGGGGTTCAAAGCCCCTCTCCATTTTTGTTATATTTGGCCATTTAAACATTAAGGTGGCGGTGGTTGTGCCCACCACCAAATTTAACGTGAGCCCGAGCAGAGATTTGAAGCTCCAGTGGGGCAAACATATTTCCCATATATTTGGGGAAAGGAGGAGAAGTCTAGAAAAAAAGACATATCTCACAGAAGCATGACTGTTGTATTTCCTTTCAATTCTGCCTCAGAACCCTTCTTCTGAAGCTTAGATGCATGATCATGAAACTCTAGCCTGGGGTCAATCTTTGAGACAGATGTACTATGTTTGTTTGCTTGTTTGTTTGTTATTGTTTTGACAACATCCTCATGAAAATGCATTATGCAAATAGAGGTTCATCAAGACAAGTTTTCATTTTCACTTGTTAGTGTTTTCAGTTAAAATTGTTAGACAATCGAACAGACAAACTTGAACCATTAGGGCAGGAGATGCTATATGTGATACTTGAAATGCTCCTTGATCAGCAAATATATGAAAATGTGAAAGGCGAATGAGAAAATGTCAGTGTAGGGGATATGCAAGGTCATGTGTAAAAGTCTAAAGTGCCCAAGCTGAAGATCACCTGTACTCTGCTCCTTGGAGTTCAAACTCAGACACCACTTACTAGGTGCATGCCCTGGAGCAAGGCTTCCTCTGTACCGTCAGTGGTGGAATGAAGACACCCCTAACGGCTGCTTCACAAGGTTGTTGAGAAGATCAAATGAGACAGTGTCTGCAGGAACACGTGATATAGCTGTTATTGCCATGAAGTACAGCAAGGGACAAAGGAAAAGGACTATGTCACTTATTGAGTGCTTGGCACTGGAGGTGATGCACATCCTTGGGTGGGTGGAGAAGTCAGGGAAACTGGTCTTGCTGATAAAGAGATACAAAATTCCGGGCCGGGCACGGTGGCTCACGCCTGTAATCCCAGCACTTTGGGAGGCCAAGGCGGGCAGATCACAAGTTCAGGAGATGGAGACCATCCTGGCTAACACGGTGAAACCCCGTCTCTACTAAAAATACAGAAAATGAGCGTGGCGTGGTGGCGGGTGCCTGCAGTCCCAGCTACTCAGGAGGCTGAGACCAGAACGGCGTGAACCCGGGAGGCGGAGCTTGCAGTGAGCCGAGATCGCACCACTGCACTCCAGCCTGGGCGACAGAGTGAGACTCCGTCTCAAAAAAAAAAAAAAAGAGAGAGAGAGACAGATACAAAATTCCTTTGGTTTTGGTAGTCACAATAAAATTCTATGTTTATTGAAGTGTCCCAATGTCATATTTAAAATTTTTCATAGCTGATATAATATACAAAATTACAAATTGACAACAAATATTATTGTCATTTATACATATACATATTCCCTTTATGTATGTGCATATATATATGTGTGTGTGTGTGTGTGTATATATATATATGTATATTTTCCATTTTATAATTGTAAACAGATCCTGATTTCTCATTTTGGTTCACCCAGTATCTTAATGCTCAGGCCCTGGCCATTTCTTTTTTCTAAAAATAGATGTGTTTTTCTACTTTGGCATTCCTCTTATTTTTCATTTATAAGAAAACAACAAGACAGTGGACCTATTTTTTTCCCTCCTGGGTGGCCAGAGGTAACAATTCTTTGCTCATTTTCTTTGTTCCTGAATTGCCTGTGTCTAAAACAGTCAGTGCCCAACTCCCTGCTTCTTCTCCCTCTTCTCCTCACTCCAGCTTGCAAATCCCAGGGCTGCCAGGGCTGCACTGAGCTCTGTGCCCACAGGAGACAGGAGAGTGTGAGAGAGAGCAGTCGCAGTTCCTAGGAGGCCCCTGTGGACTCACAGTTGCTGCCTGCTCCCAGGAGCTCACATTCCCCAAACTGAGGATGGTCCTGGGATGTGGCCAAGTCCCTAGTAGAGGCAACTGCTCCCTGGGAACAACCATCATGCTCCTATTCCAGACCCTGCTGGGGCACACCGTCAGCACTGAAGAGGGTGGGAAACTTCCATCTTTCTGAATCCCTTTCAGTTCCAGGTCTCCCACTGGGAGTTCTGAATAGCGGGAGGAAAGAGGTAAAGAGAGCACACCAGGCAGAGTGGAGCATCTCCATCCTGGGGTCGCGTTGTTGCTCTTTCCTGTGGGCTGCCCCAGAGGACCCAGATTTGGGACTGTGCCTGAAGGGTGTCTGAGAGGAACCTCTTTGCCCCATTCAACCCGTTGCACTGGCCCTGTTGTCCACAGAGTCTGAGCTCCAGGTCCTGCATTTGGACCTGGGTGGCAGGATGTGACCTGGCACTGGTGAGTCCCCCTCCCCTTCCCTCCCTTTCTGTCATGCCCCTGTCATTGCACCTATCACAGTTTGTTGTTTTAAACTTACTTACTATCTTTTTTTGCAATTGGATGGCAAAACCCAGGACTGTTTTTAGCACTGGATTCCTAGAACACCAGCAGTATTTGGTATTGTCCATGACTTTCTGAATGAATGAGTGAGTGAGTGAGTAAGTGAACGAATGATTCAGTTGCCTATTTCCTCCTGCTCACTGTGCTACTGCTGACATCAGGTGCATCATTACATTTCATCATTACAGGACTCCATCCTCTGCATTGGTCCCATTTTGCCCTCCCCCTGGGGAAGAAGCCAAGGATCTCTGTCCCACCCATTTCTTTTGTCCCTTCCTGAGGCTGGGGCTGGGAAAGCTCAGCCTAGGTCTAGTCCTGCGGTGTCTCTTTTTCTATTTGAGCCTCCCTAGTCTTTGTCTGCTTAGTGCATGGTGCTTTTGCATCATTCATTGCTTTTAATTCTTGCTGTTAGCTGGCCTGCTAGCCCCAGGGTGCTGTTCACCTCTGTGTCCTCCCCTGGCCACCTGCCCCTTGCAAAGACCTGCCAAAAGTGAGGGATGTTCAGGTACTTTCCTTGCTCTCTCCTCTTTCTCATTCCTCACCCTGCTCTTTCCCTCACTAAGAAGTTCAGCATGCCCCCGGGACACTGATGATGGAAATTACTGCCACAAAGAACCAGGATGATAATACTGCTACCCCCTCTGCATTCCCGGTGGGTCAAAAACAGTCATTTTTCTGGAGCAGAAACATTGTTTCAAGAGTCAAAATGCACAAGGATAATTCAGTTAGGAGGATTGAGAGAGTTAATGTGGAGAGGGAGAAAGATATACCATCAGGAGAGAACATTCAAATCCTCCAAGTCTCTGGAGGATTATTATATTATATGGGGATGTAGAAGCTCTCTGCTAGTTGGCATTTTAACAGAGCTGTGAACTGCAAAACCTGCAGCATGAAGGACTTAGAAAGATAAACAGGATCTCTTCTCAGCAAGGATCCTTAACAGGAATGGGTGAGGGGAGCTGAGGGCACTCTAGGGAGTCCAGGCTGCAAGTACAGTTAATGTGGGATGCTGTCCAAAGTATATGCTAAATAGCTAAACACAGCCTTGACTAGGCCACTCTGTAACAGCCAAGGCTGTGTTTGGCCTGTTTTAATTGAGCACTGGATGGTCTACTGGTTGGACAAGTTGAGTTTGCCTGAATCTCAGGAATGCAGGACTCCTGGGCCTGAGAGAGGATCTGTTCTGTAGCAAGAAGAGGCTGCACTGAGGGAAACCTATTCTGTCAAAGACTCTGATGCAGAAAAAGTCTATTCGACATTCAAGTTACACTTTGCTTACGTTAACTTCACTTGTAACTAACAATCAGTTTTCTAAAATAAAAACTTGGAATGTAAAATTATTGAACAAGCATGAAAGGTCCTAAGACATACTCCAGGGACTTGTCCTGAGTTGCAGGCTTGCTGAATTGGAAGGAGTCGGGGGGCGTATTGTGACTCAGAGTCTTGAAGCCTCATGAAGAAGTGACTGGCATGAATTTTGTATGAAGAAAGAAGCATCAGTCATCAAACCTGAGAGGAGAGATGAGATCTTGAACAGGGAAAAAACAAACTAAGTGTTAAAAGTTTAAGTGGCTGGACAGAGGTTGGGAAGATAAATGCAAGAGGGTTTGGGATGAGGGGTGAAGGGCAAGGGCACAAAAATGGGGGCTGTGGTGGAGGCCAGTTTGAAAAGGAGGCCAGCGGCGTGGTATGAAGCTAAGCCTGCCGCATGAACTGGGGTACTCCTGACTCAAAGGTTATCTTAGAATCCTCCTTTGACCTCTGATTCCAAGACTTGAGATGTTTTAGATTGGAGAGCCTCGGGACATGATGTCTCTGAAACCTGGTAGAAAGATGTTGCTTTCTGAGTGGCAGGTGGCAAATGAAACACAAAACAGGCCCATGGGTTGAATTTCTCATTCTGGCTTAGGAATTTATGACACCTGAAGAATACGAAGGACATCAATATGGGGGCTGAAAAGGGGGAGGTCACAGTCTGGGAAGTGGTAATTGGAGGAACAGCAGCTTCCTGGATTTCTGGATTGTTATGGATTCCCAATAAGAGATGGAGGGCTGAGGGCTGACCCTGTTTGGAGCACCGCTAACCAGTCTTGCAATAGCATTTGAGACTCAAGTTAGATCTTTCTGCTGGGAAAGGGACACCCTCCCCATCTCCTACCTATCACTGATAGTCCATAGCTGATTGTGGGACTTTAATACAGTCATTCATTTGCCATGTATTAAATAGTTTTTTGTAGATATAAGCATTTTTATTCATAGATATAAGCAATAAGCTTTGAGTCCTGTGTTCAGAGATTGATATGGCACTGTGCTTGATTCAACACTGCAGATTTCACATACTTGAAGTTTTGATTACTACAAACAAATAGATATTGGAGTTAGAAAACTCTAGATTCAAATCCTACTCAACATTTATTGACCTAACTCAACATTTATTGACCAAATCCTAACTCAACATTTATTGACCATAAGGATTAAGATCCTTAAACGTTCCAAGCCTCAGTTTTTATCATCCATGATATGAAGTTGGTAACGATTTCACAGCATCGTTGTGGCACGGGAGCCAGTGCATGGTGGGCCCTCAGTGGATGGGGTCTACCCATTCCCAACCCTTTATCCACAATTCTGTAATCAAAATGCTTTGAATGCTGAAAGTTCTTTCTTAAATGTTGAGTCAAAGCACTTAGACGGCTTAACTTGTTCTGAACTAAACATGAGGCCATTTCTGCCTTTATTTCATTGAGTGTGATTATTTGTGTACTTTGCTACAGAAATAATAGTGTGCTTGATTCCAGGATGCTGCCTTGCTGGTATTGGTCTCATTTTAGCTTTCTGATAAGAAATTGTGGGGTCGTGATTGTCCCATTACATTTTGTTAAAGTCCACATTACACATACACATCATCATTAAAGAAAATGTGAGTTTCCATTTGGCAAAACTTTCCTTCTCAGGACTAGAAATGAAAACTCAACATATGTGCTCATTGGTTTAACCAAAATTATTATTATTTTGAGAGAGCATCTTCCTCTGTGGCCCAGGCTGTAGTGCAGTGTTGTAATCACAGTTTACTGCAGCCTTCACCTCCTGGGCCCAAGTGATCCTCCCACTTCAGCCTCCCAAGTAGCTCAGACTACAGGCATTTGGCACCACACCAGGCTAACTTTTTTATTTTTGTAGTGACAGGGTCTCTCTATGTTGCCCAGTCTGGGTCTCGAACACCTGGCCTCACTCAGGCAGTCCTCCCACATCTGCCTCCCAAAGTGCTGGGATTACAGGTGTGAGCCATTGCACCTGGCCTGTTTAACCAAAATGTAATGAGTAGTTACACTGTGTAAGACATGTTGCTTGGTATTCTGAGGGTTATAAAGATGAAAAAAGAGCCCTGACACTGAGAAACTAGGAATCCAGGATTTGGAATCTGACTGGTACACAATTATAATGCAAGGCAGATCATGTTAACTTTCCTGATTGGGAACTCCAGGCAGGATGACTTCACATCTGGATGAGGATGAAACTTCGTAAAGGAGGGGACATTTGAGATAGTCCCTGATGGGCGATTAAGAATTTGCCAGGCAAAGATGGCAGAACAAAGTATTCTAAGCACAGGAATAAAAAGGGAAGTGTGTGAAGGCAAAGTGGAATTAACTTATGGAGAATAGCAAGGGTTCAGTTCGGTGGTATCACAAAGTGTGTGACAAGGAGGTGGGGGTGAAGCTATGGGGGTGGTGAATGGGCAGAGTCATGTAGGGCAGGAGTTGCCAGGGAGAATCTGTGCTTGATTTGACTGAAAAAGGAAGAGATTATTGTTGTTAATTTTTTTTGATCACTAAAATAATATATGAAGAGAATTCAAATTTAAATGAAGAGAATTTGGAAATGAATGTGGACATATAGAAGAACAGAGGGTACAAGGTTTCAGTTGGGCAGGAAGAATAAGTTCTAGCCATCTAATGTTCAGCATGGGGATTACAGGTAATGATACTCTATTGTACACTTGATATTTGCTAGGAGGGTAGATCTTAGGTCATCTCACTACACGTGAAAAATGGTAACTATATGAAGAGATGGATATATTAATTAGCTTGACTGTCGTAATAAGTTTACTATGTATATTTCTATCCAAACCTCATGATATACACTTCATATGGTTTGGCTGTGTCCCCACGCAAATCTCATCTTGCATTGTAGTTCCCATAATCCCCACATGTTGTGGGAGGGACCCAATGGGAGGCAATTGACTCATGGGGGTGGTTACCTCCATGCTGTTCTCGTGATAAAGAGTGAGTTCTCATGAGATCTGATAGTTTTATAAGGGACTTTTTCACTCCTGTGCTCTGCACTTCTCCTTGCTGCTGCCATGTGAAGAAGGACGTGTTTGCTCCCCCTTCGGCCATGATCATAGGTTTCCTGAAGCCTCCCCAGCCATGCCAAACTGTGAGTCAATTAAACCTCTTTTCTTTATAAATTACTCAGTCTTGGGTGTGTCCTTATAGCAGCGTGAGAACAGACTAATACAACAGTTTAAATATATACAATTTCAATACAGATTTTTAAAAGTAAACTCCTATAACCCACACCCAGATATAGCCATTGTTAATATTTTAAAATGCATCCTTTTACTCTTTTTCTGGATGAAGATAGATGGCTAGCTAGTTTGATTGATTTTGAAAGTAATTATAAATGAAATCTCATTGTTACAGGTTATTTTTATTTATTTATTTATTTTTGAGAGAGAGTGTTGCTTTTGTTGCCCAGGCTGGAGTGCAATGGCATGATCTCAGCTCACTGCAACCTCCACCTCCTAGATTCAAGCGATTCTCCTGCCTCAGCTTCCTGGGTAGCTGGGATTACAGGCATGCACCATCACACTCGGCTAATTTTGTATTTTTAGTAGAGATGGGGTTTCTCCAGGTTGGCCATGATGGTCTCGAACTCCCGACCTCAGATGATCCACCCGCCCTCAGCCTCCCAAAGTGCTGGGATTACAGGCATGAGCCACCATGCCTGGCCTTGTTACAGATTATTAAAAACAGTTGATTGACACAATAACTTAAGAAAATAAAATATAATAGCAGCATGGTGCCTGGATAGGTTGGTGATTGAGCAATCTACCAATTAAAAAAAAATTAAGGGTGTTGTTGCAATGGTTAAGAGGAAACAGATCCTTGAGCTAGGATGGTGGCTACGGATAAACAAAGGAGGGCTAGATGCTTCCAGTTTCCAGCCCAGATGACTGGGGAATTGGGAGCCATACACATGGCCTTTGCCAGGGCGGGGAGGACTAGGTGTGTATCTTTAGATGTGTTGAATGTGTGGTGGTGGTCAATCTGGTGGTTAGAGATGTGGGCCGGGACTCAGAGGAGGACAAAATCCAGATTTGAAATTCATTTACATTTTAAAGATTGCTTTGGTTAAAGAAGGTGAGATTTCTGAAGGAGAAAATAGAGAATTTTTTTAAACAAAGATAAGAAAAGAAATGTGGGGTCATCCATGTTTAGAAAATGGCAGAAAGACAGGGAGTTAGAGGAGGAGACAGACGAGGGAACCCAAGATGGTAGGAGAAATTCAAGAGTGCAGGGTCCTTGCAGTCAAGGGTGGAAGTGACTTCAAAAATGGGTTATTTGTAGCCTGAAATGTTATAAAGAAGAAAAAGAGGATGAGGATTCAGCAAAAAAGATGGAAGGAAATAATGTGTAAGGTATCTAGCACATTTTCTGGCACAGGGAAAGAACAGTAAACATCAGCTATTATTTGAACAACAGACCATTAAATTTGGCAGTTGAGAAGTGTTTACCCCTTCATCCTCAGACCCAGCCAAATGTCTTGCACAGAGTTGGAGCTTATTAAGTGTGTTGTACAATATAATCAATGAGTAGAAGACAGAAGAGGAAGAGCTTAAGAATGGTGATAATGTAGAGGTGGCCAAGTCATAAATCTGCTCATCCCAGCCAGTAATCCATTCCTCACCCCAGGGAAACTCCTGCCTTTTGTGAATGTGTCTTCTGGGGTCAACTGTGCACACAGGCTAGTGTGCGTGGGGAGCCAGGCCAGCACTATGGGGACTTGATTGAGAGAGAGGTTGATGGCAATCTCCTGCTAACATTTCTCAACCTCTCACAGGTGTCACATAGAATGGGCATCAAGTGCAATGGGTAACTACAGCATTGTCAGGGAGTTTGTGCTCCTGGGATTTTCTTATCTCCATGAGTTCCGGGTTCTGCTGTTTGCTCTGATCCTGTTGATATATGTGCTGACGCTGCTGGGCAACCTGGCCATCATCAGCCTCATTTGCCTTGACTCCTGCCTTCACTCACCCATGTACTTCTTCCTCTGCAACTTCTCCCTCATGGAGATGGTGGTCACCTCCACTGTGGTACCTAGGATGCTGGCAGACCTGCTATCCACTCACAAGACCATGTCCCTGGCCAAATGCCTAACCCAGTCTTTCTTTTACTTCTCCCTGGGCTCTGCCAACTTCCTGATACTCACGGTCATGGCCTTTGATCACTACGTGGCCATCTGCCACCCCCTGCGCTACCCAACCATCATGAATGGTCCAGTGTGTGTGAAGCTGGTGGTGACCTGTTGGGTGGTTGGTTTCCTCTCCATTGTCTCTCACACACTGCAGAAAACACGACTCTGGTTCTGTGGCCCTAACATCATCGGCCACTACTTCTGTGACTCTGCCTCGCTGCTCAAGCTTGCCTGCTCTGACACCCGCCACATTAAGTGTGTGGACCTCTTCCTGTCCCTGCTTTTTGTGCTGACCACCATGCTGCTTATCATCCTTTCCTACGTCCTCATTGTGGCTGCAGTGCTGCACATCCCTTCCTCCTCTGGATGCCAGAAGGCCTTCTCCACCTGTGCCTCTCACCTCACAGTGGTGGTTCTGGGCTATGGCAGTGCCGTCTTCATCTACGTGAGGCTAGACAAGGGCCACTCCATATACCTCAACAAGGTGGTGGCCCTGGTGACTGCAGTGGTAACCCCTTTCCTCAACCCCTTCATCTTCGCCTTCTGGAATGAGAAGGTCAAGGAGGTCATTGAGGATGTGACCAAAAGGATCTTCCTTGGAGAACCAGCAGCCTGTAGGTGAGAGGGTGAGCCCTTCACAGGGCTAGAGAGCACCTGACAAGTCACGAGGAGTAGACTTGCTGCAGGTGGGCACTCACATGCCCAAGCTGGAGCTCCTCACTCTCTTTTTTCTCAGTTTCTCCTGCTCCCTCATCTTCATGCAAGTTTCTTCTCCTGCACTGCAGAGAACTAATGGACACACATTGTTAGAATGTCTCAAAGGCAAGTTTCTGTGCACCTGAGATAGTTAAGGAATGGATAGGGAATGCGGAGTGAGTACAATAGGATGGTATTAATTAAAAGAGATAATCCAAACAAATAAGGCTCTTAGTACAGGGTCTGGTACATAAAGTAAGAGCTCAGTAAATGTAGCTATTATTAAAATGTCCTATTAAAACCTTTCTTTCTTAGCTCTACGGTTTTGCTTGCATTCTTTTAAGTTTCTTTTATTTTGGATGTGTTTCCTTTTCGGGACCTGGCTTCAAGGTCTAGGATAGCGTTCTGAAAATGGGAGGTGCTCTAAGAAGAGCAGAGAGGCCTGGCACCCCAACACAGGAGGAGCCATGTGCCTCTGTTGGCTCCCCTCTCTCGGCCTGACTGCTCCTGGATGGAAGCACCCCTCACACCCAGGCTGCCCACTTCTTCCATCTGGCCCCAAAGCCTCTTGCCTTTCCACAGAAATGGCCTTCTGGGAGCCACTCCTCCAACCCTCTTAAAGTCACGAAGACCTTACCTTTTTCATGCACTTGAGAGTGGGGGAAAGCTGAGCTGCGTCCGCACTCTCAGACTTGCTGCCTTCCCCTTCCTGTGGGGCCACACTTCCGTTCTACTGCAGAATCTTAGATCCAAGTTCCAGAAGGAGGACCCGTTGCCCAGGCCTTCTGAGGTTGGGTTTCCTGAGAGCAGCCTGGCCAGATTACCAGGGCCCCTGGAAGGTAGAAGCAAAGATGGTAGAAATCAGATGAGAAGGAATAAACGGAGTGGGACTGGTGTTGTGGGTAACGGGGTGGGAGGGCTGGTAAGAGAGGCATTCCTTAGAAATCTGGATGGCGTAGGAAGTCATAGAAGATGGTAGGGACAGGAAGAGCTCCGGGTCTGGTTTCTTTTACTAGACTGAGTCTCAACTGGGCTGGGCTAGGATTAGCAAAGTGGGGCAAAGAGTAGATGCAAACTTCCTCTCGTTTCTGAAGCTGGCTCTGTCCACAGGATCCCTAGAGGAGAGGCCCTGCTCATAACTTGCAGTGTGGTGTCACAGTGTGGGAGCCACCCCACAGGGCCAAGACTATGAAGAATGGTTGCAGGGGAAGCCTTCCAGGACACAGAGCCTGGAGGCACCACTGTCTTACTGTCTCTGCCATTTAGCTTGATCTCTAACATAGCTCTTTTTTTTTTCAACCACCACAGTACATTTTTGCATTTGTGGGCCTTGCCAAAAGTGGGCAGATGCTTCTGATTCTGCTGTAAAGACCAGCAGGGAAAAGTTTTTCATCCTGAGAACTTGTCTCTTTCACCTCCCAAGAGACTAATTACTTGCCCTCCTTGCAAACTTCCTGAAAAACTGAAGAGCTAAGTGGAAAGTAATTATCTCCTTCTGAGATGCAGATAATTTTCCTCGGCTTCTCCTCCTAAAATAATCAGCACAGGAGTCACTCAGTGTCCTCCCCAGGGACTCCTTACTGCTACTCTCTCTTCTCTGCACATACCCCTCTTAAAAAACTAAAAATAATCAATAGCCTTTCCTTGGAAGTGGGGTCTCTGGTCAGTTTTGGGGAGGGTCTGACTAGCTTTGGGCCTTCATAGCAATCACCCCATGGAATCCAGCATCATGCAGCCTGACCTGCCCCACAGCCTTGCCTGTGGTTCTTTGCTCTTCGAAGTGTGATGCTTGAAACAGCACTGGCATCTCCTGGGAGCTTATTGGAGATGCAGAATCTCAGGCCCCACCTGAGACCTCCTAAATCAGAATCTGCGTTTTTGCAGATCCCCGGGTGATTCCTATGCACATTAATATCTGAGTAACGCTGAGCTAGACAATTTGCTGGTAGAGTTTTCAAACAATAAATTGTACAAGAAAGGCCTTGTTCCAATCTCAACAACATGAAGGGCATTGGAAGAGGGAATTTGGGGACACATTTGCTATTATTGGAGCCATCTTTCCTTAGTGACCTTTATCCCAGGTCCCATTTCCGGAGACAATAGTAACCAGGATAAAGACCCTGAAGACTCTCATCCTAGTCTGACTTTAAGCTTCTTGAGTGACTTCAATCAATGGCCCAGCCTCTGACTCACTGTTAGAATTCTATGTGGACGTCACCTAGAGATGTCTAGATATATTGGTTCCAGACGTTTGTCTTAATGTGGCAGGGATGTCAATGTGCACAATGGCAAATGAGACTCCTGGATAGATAGAAACGAAAGAATAATTTTTTAAAAATCTTGCAACTTGCTGGGAGGAATCTTGGGATTCCAGTTCCAAATCAAAGTAGCTGTTACAAAAGGCTCCCCAGGTTTAAGACATGATGTAAGTAAACCACAGCTTCACGGAATTGCAAGGGAGTTTCTAGGTCATGCAGGCCTGCCTCCCTCTGTCTCAGTGCAGGCATCCCCACTGCAACACACTGATCAGACTGGATTAGGGACTCTGCTTGAACCAAGTCCAGGGATGGAGCATGCCCAGCGGTGGGAGGCAGCCCCTTTCTTCATTGCATGGTTCTAAATTTTAAGAAGAAATCCTTATGTCAAACCTCAATGTGATGTCCCCTAACCTTCACCCATTGTCCCAGTTCTGCCTTTTTCAGTTATGTAGGCAGACTAGCAGGTAAGCAAAGATATCTACTCATTCCCCTCCAAAATATTCAGGTTTACAAATAGGAGGTTGCATCAAACCGTTTCTAGAACTCTTGCCTTCTGCATTGCTATGTTTGGTTCCTGTTAGGTGCATCTTGGAACTGACTGATGTACTAGTTTAGACAACTAACTGAGATGTAGTGCAGTGGGAAACTGTTCCTCTTGCTCTGTTGACTGCATTTCTTACCATCAACTAAGATAGCATTCCATGTTTAGGTTGTCGTGCTAACTCGTGTTCCAAATTCATATAAACCTCATGATTAATGATAGCTAGCATTTATTGAACACCTACTGTATTCTAGGTACAGGGAAAAAAAAGATCTATAAGGCGTGACACCTAACATAAGGAGCTCAGAACTCACACACAGACAAAACTACATTGAACCAAGTCCAGAGATAGACCATTCCCAGCTGTGGGAGGAAGCCCCTTTCTTCACTGCATGGTTCAAATCTTAAGAAGAAATCCTTATATCAAACCTCAGTGTGACTTCCTCTGAGTTCCTGAAGGCAAAACTCTTGGGGAATGCCCCATTTCTTTTGATTAAGTTGAAAGGTAAGCTGAAATGACTTTTTGAGGTCCAAAGAACAGTTTTATAGGCTGAGAAGAGGAAAAGTGAATTCCCGAGAGAGGCAACTGAGTGTGTAAAATAACATAGGCATAAAATGGTATATTGTGTAGACAACCAAAGCCTAAAGAGATGAGATTAATGAGTGGATTTCTGGAGACTGGCCATGGGTATCATCACTAATCAGACCCAAGCCCCCCAGGGGACCCGTAAGTGTCCTCTGCAAGATGCTGTACTCACTGAAATAACAGGGCATATTTGATTACAACAAACTTCAGTGTGTACATCAGTGTAGAAATCTCTGCTTGCCTAGGGCAATCATATTGTAGTCACCAAAGGTGCTATTTATCTTCAGTGCTGAAACTGTATTGCCTTTAATTTTGCAAAAAACCTAAGTAAGTTCAGAGAGCTTAGCTTTTCTGAAATGCTTGATTTCCCTCTCTGCCAGCAGCTGAATTAGTCACGTGTTATACCCCTTTAAGGCTGGTTTGGTCGGGTCCTCCAACAAAAGGGAGGCATGGGGATGAGGCGGAGAATAGGGGGATCTGCCTTCTGTGTCTGTGGAGGAGAGGGAAGGAAATCTGTGGTGTCCCCTCTCCTTAGATCACAGCCAACTTCCTCCATGACAAGGACAAGGGCCTCATATACAGTCCTTTGGACTCACCCCCCAGGGCTGAGTAAGCCAAGAACTTCTGGGTGAGTTGTCCATTGTGTGAGGGAAGTGGCAGAAACACAAGTGTGAGTGGTGAGCTGCTCGGGGGCTAGTGAAGAAGCCAGGTCCCCTCATATATGGAGGATCCTGTGTCTATCAGATAAAATAATTCATAAGTTCCCTTATAAGGACAATGCCATGAGCTTTACCTCCATAGGACATGGCATGTGTCTAACTCAAGGGAAGGAGAATGACAGCAATGCAGCATTGACTGGGGAGCAGGATCTAAGGGAAACCCAGAGGTAGGATGCTAGTGATGTTCTGGAGCCCCCTGGAGAACCCATACTGGGGCATTGCTACAAGACTCCTGAGAATGTGGAAGAGACTTTGGAACTGGCTAACTGGCAGAGGCTGGAATAATTTGGAGGGCTCAGAAGAAGACAGGAAGGTATGGGAAAGTTCGGAAGTTCCTAGAGTCTTGTTGAATGATTTTGACCAAAATGCTGATAGTGATATGGACAATGAAGTCCAGGCTGAGGTGGTCTCAGATGGAGATGAGGACCCGAATGTTAGTAGCCAAGGCAATGGGGAAAATGTTTACAGGGCATGTCAGAGACCTTATAGCAGCCCCTCTCATCACAGGCCCGAAGGCCTACGAGGGAAAAATAGTTAATGGGCCAGTTCCAGGGCCCTGCTGCTCTGCACAGCCTCAGGACTTGGTGCCCTGCATCCCAGCCACTCCAGCTCTAGTCATGGCTAAAAGGAAAGAAGGTACAGCTCAGTTCATTGCTTCAGAGAGTGCAAGCCCCAAGCATTGGCAGCTTCCACGTGGTGTGGCAGAAGACAAGAGTTGAGCTTTGGGAACCTCTGCCTAGATTTCAGAGGATGTATGGAAATGCCTGGAAATCGACCGTTAAATTGGCAGGAATTAAACACAGGCATGATAAAAAAATTAGATAACAGAAACTCAAAATCAAATAAGTTATGCTAAAAACAAAGGTGATTCAAATTCAGAACTCCTAATTACTTTGCTATGTTGTACTTTTGTCCATGAGATTGAGGTTATTTAGGCCACTTGTCTCAGTGTGGTGGAAATACTATATGGGGCTGTACGGTGGGGCATCTTTCCCTAACTCCAACTTTAGATGTCAACTTGGTAGCTTAAAAATGGACATGGTGAAAATATTGACACCAGGAAGTTGGCAAATGCTAGAAGTCAGCAAATGGAGAGAGGTGGCTAAACGTTTACTATCAGACCACTGAGCCATGACCACCATTCCTCAGTACCTGTCAGGCATTGTTGAAAAAACATACGTACATCAGAAAACCTAGTGCTGAAAGAATTAGTGAATTAGACTGATATGAATCTAGCCCACTATAGGCAACACTGACATTTTCTTAGTTTGACCCAGAGGGTTTTTCACCTTACCACTCCTAAAATCCCATCTGTGCAGGGTCTTGACGTTGCTACCAACCACCACAAGATCCAGGCCTGACTTTCCTTTGAAAAGTGATTATATGCCTTTGTCTTTCTTCTTCAAAAACTTTCATACCTTCAATTTCTTGCTCTCTAATCCTCCCAACTGGAAAAAATAAATCCATTTTTTTTGGCTTCCCACTGGGATTTACGTGTGTGAGAATGGATTCTTGGGTTAGCCATTTAAAACTAGGATGCCAGACAAATGAAGGGTGTGTGGGAAGATATTTGGGGCTAGGGAAAACATTTTAGTTTCACGAAATCCTGTCATGATTTCGCCCACACTTAAATTAGTTCTGGGTGTTGAAAGCAACCTTGCCCTCCTACCACCCTGAAATTAGGTTCCAATGTCATCCACTTCTATGAAGCAGAAAGGCTGTTGCCGTCTGTGCATCTACATCCAACGACCTTACATAGACAAATAACCACATCAACTGTTCTCACCTCCCAGGGAAAATGATGTCATAACAGAGGGACTGTGAATCCACTGTATAATTAACATTGTATATGAACAGAATCAAAATATTTATTCAGAATAAAAATATCTGACATGTGTAGGTATTATTTGCTCTATTTCAAATGTTCATGGAAACAGTGGTGATAAATAAAATACAAATCTTTTTTTCCTTCTTTCCAACTTTTATTCTGGGTTCAAGGGGTACATGTGCAAGTTTGTTACCTGGGTAAATTGCATGTTGCTGAGGTTTGGTGTACAGATAACTTTGTCACCCAAGTAATCAGCATAATACCTGATAGTTTTTCAATCCTCACCCTCCTCCCTCCCTCCATCCTCAAGTAGGTTCCAGTGTCTATTATACCCTTCTTTGTGTCCATGTATACTCAATGTTTAGCTCCCATTTATAAGAGAAGATGTGGTATTTGGTTTTTTATTTCTGTCTTAATTTGCTTAGGAAAATGGCTTCCAGCTCCATCTGAGTTGCTGCAAAGGATATGCCTTCACTCTTTTTTATGGCTGCATAGTATTCCATAATGTATATGTATCACATTTTCTTTATCCAGTCCACCATTGATGGGCATCTAGGTTGCTTCTATGCCTTTGATATTGAAACACAAATCTTTAAAAGTAACATTGAATCTATACTTGCTTTCTGCCAATATGTGTTTTTTTCAAGTGATGGATACTAAATGTGCAATTACTGTGAGGAAGTGGTTACTAGAATTGTTGCCATTACAAGTCTACAGACTTGTAGAATCTTGATAGATACGTGCTCAGTAAGGGTCTAGAGGAGGCAAAACTGAGCAGCTTCAGATCCTGGAGGTTCCAACTTTGAATTAACCCAACTTTTAATTCAGATGGAAGAAGAAAATTCCAAAGTTGGGGAGATGGAAAAAAAGGTTTGAAGAACCAGACCCTGCTGTCGGTTCTGCAATGTCTTTGACCAACTCATTCTTCCTGTCAGCCATGTTTCCCTTACCCACTAAAGCGGGTCAGGAACACCGCTTGCTGCAGTTTCAGAATCAGAAATTTTCCTTCCGAGCTCTCATACACTTTATAGAAAAACACCTTATTGAAATTAACCACACGTTTTAATTTCTCTCAGTACATGGAACCCCTTGAGGTCAGACTCCACATTTCTTTCATCTTTAACAGCCACTGCTGAGTGGAGTGTTTTGCTCATGATGGGTGATCAGTGAATCTTTATTTAATTGAATTACTATGAAGGTAAAACCAAATGGAAACTATACGTAAAAGTGGTTCGTAAAGTATGAAAAGTATACAAAAATAAGATATTGTTAGTAGAATTATTCTTAATTTACTCATCCTTCTTTCATTTACTCTACAAATACTTTTCTAGGTAGCAAGCAGAGAATAAACAGAGGAAAAAAACATCAATTCATTCAATAGCAACTGCAAACAACAGAATCATTGCTCTGTTATGTAATTAAAGAACAAGCAAAATTTTGGTCTAGAAACTGAAACTAGGAATGTGAAAAGACCCTCCGACTTGGCTGAGGGGTATCTCAGCAAGAAAGAAAGACACTTTCAGAAAGCCAGAGAAAGGGGTGCCTCGTTGAGGAAGGAGTTAGCTTGGGATAAGAGGAGGTCACAAGGAGAACCAATGGGTTGGTAAGCAAGCCGCATCTCCCAAGCTCCAAATAAGCCTACCTCATTCATTTCCACATAGTGGATTTTTAAATGCTCGACATTTGTGATAAATTAGTAGTTTTATTGTTTTCAAGTAAGTGTAGCTACGAATAAACTCCTGATTGTAGTTTATATATCACAAATTGGGAAATGGAGTTTGGTAAATTAAAGTGTACTTACAGAAACAGTGTGTCAAAACAACTTAAATTGGGGCTACTTTAGAAAATTCTGCATGGGCGAAAGCTAAGGGAACACCATGATCCTGAGGTCAAAGTAACTGGAAGATTTTTAAAATTTCAGGCTATAGTTGGAGGAGGGAGGACAGTGGAGCTGATGTTTAACTCCAAAGGCAGCATGGGACATAATAGATTTTCAAGAATTTTATGCCCACACGTATGTGAATGTAATATTATGTTCATATTTTATGTAATGTACAATATAATATGTATGTGTGTAAAATAGGATATACAATGACTGAATAAGTGAACTTACTAGGTTTATTACAATCCCTTGCCTTTAGGCAAATGAATGTTTCTAATCATACAGGAGCAAAGTTTATTTTATCTTTCCAAAACTCTGAATATTTCCTCTCTGGAAACCACATAATTCCTCACGAGTGGAGATTTATCTTGTTTTAATTTCTCTCTGTTTCATCTTTCTCTGATGCAAAGGTACCTGATGAGTTGCACTCTCACAGTGTCCACCTTATAGTCAATGTGCTACTCAGGTGTCATCTTGTCAGGAAGCCGTCGCTCAGCCCCCTCCTGGTCTCAGTGTTGCTCCTGTGTGCTCATAATACCCTCTGTGAATCCACTGTTGCACTTTCCCCACTGTGCTGGAAACAGCTATTTATCACTCTTTCCTTCCATAGGCCAAGAGCTTTGTCAGGTTCAGAACCATTTATGCCTTTTTTAGCTTTTTACCCTCTACCTGTTACAGTGCCTGACACACACAGCCTACTCAATATTGAAGAAATGAATGAATAAATGGATGAATAATTATACAAGGACCCAGTCCTCCCAACACTCACACACACATTGAAAAACAATCATTTTGTTTTTGGTAACTTTTGCTTCTTCCCTTGATCCCATGTAGCCCAAGCACTTATGGTGCATACACCCAGCAGCAGTGCATACTGTGATAGAAAAGCACACCCTGAACATGCACACCCATGCACACCCATGCACACATATGTACACCCATGCACACCCATGCACACATATGTACACCCATGCACACATATGTACACCCATG
Source organism: Pongo abelii (assembly GCF_028885655.2). Classification (NCBI taxonomy): domain Eukaryota; kingdom Metazoa; phylum Chordata; class Mammalia; order Primates; family Hominidae; genus Pongo; species Pongo abelii. The sequence continues at coordinate 140,662,020 of NC_071991.2, read as the reverse complement.
CACACATATGTACACACATGCACACACATGCATACATATGTACACACATGCACACCCATGCACACATATGTACACACATGCACACCCATGCACACATATGTACACACATGCACACCCATGCACACATACTGGGATTGGATACTACCTCTTGATCATAGAGCACTTCTTGGCTACTCTTCCTTAAATGCAAAGCACATGCACTTCCCTTTACTGAAAGCTCTGGGCTACTCTCAGAGTTCTTACAGCTGCTAGGGGATGTAGGGAACACTTCCATGGTGGCCCATAAGAGCTTTGGGCCAGACAGTGCAGCACTGAGGGCTCACTGTAGTTATTGCTCAGAGGGAAAAAAACTAAAGAAACTTAACAGTGGTCTTCCCACTCACTGGAGGTCTCCCTCCCCACAGAACTGCTCAGTGGAGGCAGGCCAGGTCCCCCTGGGCCCTGGGCTCATCACTGTGCCTTGCAAAGGCCTTTCAGCCTCTGCATCTGCCCCTGTAGCACTGTTTTAACTGTCTGATTGCGGAAGGTAAGGATAAAGGGATTGAGGAAGGGGGTGAGAACTGAAGTCACCAAGGCCACGACCTTCCTGACTTGCACAGAGTGAGCTTTGCCAGGCCTGACATACAGAAAGATGGTACTACTGTAGCCAATGAAGACCAGTGTGAGGTGAGACCCGCAGGTGGAGAAAGCCTTCTGGCGGCTGCTGGCAGAGGGGATCCGCAGCACAGTGGTCAGTATGTAGCCATAAGAGATGAGGGTCACCAGGAAGGAGCTGAGGACAAAGGCCAAGGCCATCAGAAAGTCCCAGAATTCCAACAGGCGAGTGTCAGAGCACGACAACTGCAGGAGAGGTGCATTGTCACAGAAGAAGTGGTTAATGACGTTGCCGTGGCAGTAATCAAGATGAGCTCGGGAGAGGACAGTGGGTACCATGGCTAGGAAAGGAGCTGCTCAGGCAGCCCCAGTCAGCCGGACACACATAGCCCGGCTCATCAGAGTGCCATAGTGCAGTGGGTGGCAGATGGCCACAAAGCGATCAAGGGCCATGTCTGTCAGGATGAGGAAGGAGGTGGAACCCAGGGAAAAGTAGAAGTAGAACTGGACCATGCAGCCACTGAAGGTAATGACTTTGTGGGGGACCAGCAGGTCTGAGAGCATCCTGGGCACTGCAGTCATGGTTACCAAGATCTCCAGCAGGGAAAAATTGCCCAGGAAGAAGTACATGGGTGTATGCAGGCGGGTGTCAGCTATGACCATAACTATGATGATGGTGTTTCCCATGAAGGCGAGAAGAAAAAGCATGAGGAAGGGGCCATACAGAAGGGCCTGCAGCTCACCAAAGGAGGAGAAGCCCAAGAGGACAAATTCGGAGGGCTGGCGCAGATTTGCCATGATCCACAGGCTGGGGCCCTGCATGCAAGAGAAACAAAAGACAGATGGAGAGGCAGAAACAGAGAGATAGAGACAGAGAACCATTGATCTTGAAACAGAAGAAACAGGGACAGAGACAGAGAATAGAGAGAGAAAGGCAAGTAGCCAGTGAGTGATAAACAGAAAAGCAGAAAGAAACGGCAATAAAGAAAGATAACAAAATAGGAATAGGAGAGTCAAGGAGAAACAGAGTGAGGGTATCAGAGAAGTGAAAGACATAGAAAGCCATTATTAAGAAGAGAGAAGGCTGGGGATGGTGGTTCATGCCTGTAATCCCAGCACTTTGGGAGGCCGAGGCAGGGGGATCACTTGAGGTCAGGAGTTCAAGACCAGCCTGGCCAACGTGGTGAAACCCTGTCTCTACTAAAAATACAAAAATAAGCCAGGTGCAGGCATCTGTAATCTCAGCTACCTGCAAAACTGAGGCATGAGAATCACTTGAACCTGGGAGGTGGAGGTTGCAGTGAGCCGAAATCATGCCACTGCACTCCAGCCTGGGTGACAGAGTGAGACTCCATCTCAAAAAAGAAAAAAAAGGAAGAAAGGAAAACAGAGGAGAAGATTAAGGAAGACCACATGGCAACAGACATTGACATTTAGGGAGAAAACAAGAAGGAAACAACAGACGAACAGAGAAAGAACAGAAAAAATTCAAATAGAGAAATACAGGAAGGAGAGGAACACAGAAAACAGAGAGAGAGGGAGAGAGAGCATTAGTGCATGTGACCCAGAAACCCCCAAACGTAGGCTAATCCGTCTATGTCACACCCAGAGGTTGTGCCCCAAGACCCTTTTTAAAGGGTCCCTGCAAACCTTTCTGAGCTGCCTCTCTGAGGATCCTCACTTGTGCACATTTCTCCGGCTGTGATCATGAAATTAGTGGAAGTCAGAGTTTTGAGTCCAGAAATTAGCTTCCTTTAGAAGAGACCTCTGCTTCATGTTTGCAAAGATGGAGAGCAGAAAGGGTGCAGCAGGTCAGGGAGAGAGGACTGGAAATCCAAGTGGCTGCTCTCCCAGGACACACACGGTAATCAGGCTTCCCAATGGCATCATCCGTCTACCCAAGGGCGCTGCTTTGCCGTCTCCACTGCACTTCCCCTCCCTCTGTGGTGCAAAGCGTAAGCTATGGAGTTGGCTTGCCTGTATTTGAATTCTGGCTCTAGACTTGCTTGTCACGGGCCATAAATCTGCCCTTCTTTGTTACTTTCTCTGAGCCTGTTTATTCAGCTATAAAATAATGGTATTACTGGTACTTAGCCTCTATGGTGATTATAAAATTAAATAAGTAAACTACTTAGTGCAGTGACTACCACATACTAGCCAACAAATCGTTGTTGTTATTGTTATCACTGCTCTTATTGTTAGACCGTCAATAGAACTCAAATTTTTTTGGCCCATCATCTCTCTACACTTCTTCTTGTTGCCAGCGTGTGTGTGTGTGAAGATCTTTACAGCTTTACACTGTTTCTTGGAATTTCAGTTCCAGGGGGTACTTTAAAACACTTCAAACACAAACAAAGTATTTACAACACAAACTGTCAGGAGTGGAAGGAGTGAAGCTATGTGTAGATATACTCTGGCCCTTTCTCCAGCCCCATAAAAGCTTCATTTGGGGCTGTGTCCTGGCCACACAGCAATGACATTCTAATTTTAAAAAGCCTTGCACCCGGCTGGGTGTGGTAGCTCATGCTTGTAATCCCAGCAGTTTGGCAGGCTGCGGCGGGCGGATCATGAGGTCAGGCGTTCAAGACCAGCCTGGCCAACACAGTGAAACCCCGTCTCTACTAAAAATACAAAAATTAGCTGGGCATGGTGGCGGGCACTTGTAATCCCAGCTACTCGGGAGGCTGAGGTAGGAGAATCACTTGAACCTGGGATGTGGGATTGCAGTGAGCTGAGATCCTGCCAATGCACTCCAGCCTGGATAACAAAGCTAGACTCCATCTCAAAAACAAAAATAAATAAATAAATAAAGCCTTGCACCCATGCCACTGACAAGCCTTAAAGGTAGGTCTAAAATCTACCCCAACACTGACTAAATTCAAACCCAGTCCTTATGTTTGTGTTGCATGAGAACCTGACTGACATACAGACTTCCCCCACTCACCTTAGCCTCCAAGCCTGGTGTCTTCTTTGTAAGCTGCTCTCACTTAGGCATTCATACCTGGAGACACCTGCCTGCTGGCCTCACTCTATAACGTGAGTGACATCAGAGATGCAGTCTCTTTCCCTTGGGTTGTATCTTGCGGCTGGAAAGGGTGGACAGGGGCTTTGTGCACAGCTAGGAAGAGGTGGCACTGCTGGGTGACCTAAAACACTGCCAGTCCTTATGCTGATTTTCTAATTCAGCACCTACCCTGTGTCACTACAAAGCCAGGGGCAGCAGCATTGATGTGGGGCTGGGAGATAGGAAAGAAGTCCCTCAGGAGACCAGAGGGGAAAGGTGCTGATTCTGTCCCTTCTCTCTCAAGGATGAGTGTTTTCAGCTCTTTCTCTCATCCACATCTCCAAGTCCTTCGTGTCTTGATGATGTTTACAGTTCAGCTTATGCTGGATGGGAAACCTAGACTCCAGCAGAGTGTTTTCTGTGGGAATGACAGGAAGCCAAGGAGCCCTCTGGGACTTCTGAGGCACTGACGTTGCTCCTTAGAATAATGAGATGTCCTCTGTTTTGAGGAAGTAACATTTGAGAAAAAGATCTGAATAAAGAAATGGATAAAGACCTAGATATACCCAAGCAGCTGACGGCTTAGGATCAGCACCTCGGCAGTGCCTGTCTCCTGGCCCTTCCCCTCCTCCCAGGACCATGGGAAAAATAGGAGATCATGGAAAAAACACAAAGGAATTTTCCCAGCTGGACTAAAATTATGACAGCCTGGGTACCTGGCCAGGGCTGGATCCAGAGTTTCCATTTGCAGACAAAATCTCCAAGTGGATCCAGGGTTTAGGGATCTAGGGAGGCAGAGAATGGAGGCCCTGGACCATAGCAGCCTCTTGTTAAAATTCTCCAAAGAAAGTATCATTTGGAGAAGTCTGGGAATCAAACAGATCTCTGCCTCCAGAGGCAGGGCCCTTGGTGGACACATCTTGGGATCTGGCTCCTGTGAGAAGATACACACCCTGGGGACAAAGGTAAAGGGAATATGGGGAGGCCACTCCAAGCTTCCAGCTCCCTAGTAAACTCTGAGTCACAGTCCTTCATCTCAGAGACATTTAAACCTTATGCATGATACCCAGTGCAACCCCACCCACACTGAGACAGAAATAATGACTCAAAGATTTCAAGGAAAAGCTGTGCAATGAAGGTAGTGCAGATGGGCCCTGAGGTTAAGAATAACCAGGGCTGGAGGGGTTGGCCAGGCAATCTTTCTGTAGGACTTGAGCCTGGAACTGAGATTTGGAGCTGACCCATTGAAAGCAAAGAAGAGGCTGGGAACAGTGGCTCATGCCTATAATCCTAGCACTTTGAGAGGCCAAGGTGGGTGTATCACTTGAGGTCAGGAGTTCCAGACCAGCCTGGCTAACATGGTGAAACCCTGTCTATACTAAAAATACAAAAAATTAGCTGGGTGTGGTGGTGGACACCTGTAATCCCATTTACCTGGGAGACTGAGGCAGGAGAATTGCTTGAGCCCACAAGGCAGAGGTTGCAGTGAGCCAACTGCTCTCTGTGCCACTGCACTCCGGCCTGGGTGGCAAAGCAAGACTTCGTCTCAAAACAAAAACAAAAAGAAAGAAAGTAAAGAAAAATGTAGGTCACAAGGCTAGAAATGGAGGAGGAAGAAGAAAGGAGCCAGTTGCTAGCAGGGAGCTCAGGTAGGCAGACAGGTGCTGGCCAGAGCAGGGCTGGAGGCAGGTGCTTGGGAATTGAAAGGCAGGAGCATAAGTCGGGGCTACATGGGCCTTCATGACTATTCATTTTCTATTGCTTCTGTAGCCAAAAACCACAAATTTTATAGCTTAAACAACACAAATTTATTACCTGACAAATTCTACAGATCAGTAACTTGACACAGGCCTCAGTGAGCTAAAACCAAGGCGTCATCAGGGCTGCCTTCCTTTCTGGAGTCTCCTTACTTTTCCAGCTTCTAGAAGCTGCCCACATTCCTTGGCTTATTGTTCCTTCATCCATCTTCAAAGCCAGCCACATGTGTCTCTCAGAACCGTCTTTTGTCATCACTTAGCCCTCTGACTGAACTCAGAGGAGAAGTTTCTCCACTTTTACAAATCCCTAAGATTATATTCAGCCCACCTGGATCACCCCTAAGATTAGATTCAGCCCACCTGGATCACCCAGGCTACTCCCCTCATCTCAAGGTCTTCAACCCAATCACACCTGCAAAGTCCCCTTTCCTATGTAAAGCAAAGTTTTCACAAATTCCAAGGATTAGGGCTTGGACATCTTTGAGGGGACATTCCTCTGCCTATCGCAATGACTACCATGCCGCTTTGGTGCCTGGTGAACTGCTTATTTGACTGGATCCATTCATCTTTACACAATTGTGTTCATTCCTTAATAAATATGTAGCATCAACTCTGTTAAATGATCACAACATAGAGCAGCCTCCATAATCCAGGAGCATAATCCTAAATCTGTCCTTATTTCCTTTGGGATTAAAGGCACATGGAGCAATGTTAATTCTTGTTTCCTTTCTAGCCTTCCCAAAGAGAAAGAGCTAGGATTGAAACAGTGAGGGGAACTACTCTAGTGCCACTCAATTCTGTCTCCTGGGATTCCCAGGCTTTGAGGAACCGCCCCATTTCCTTTTGGTTAACTTCTTCTTTCACTTGATGAGATTAATGGGAAATGCAGTCATTTACCTGGTTGAGTTGATGAAGTCTTCAGTCTCCCAGGGACTTCTTCCTCAGTCAACTCTCCATCTTTTCACACAGTCTATTAATGGACATTTCCATTGTTATTGCTTCTTTGATCCAGATTGATTCCTACTCCAGTATCCCCTCAGCCTCTGGCCGACAAATAATCCTTCTCCACTTTCACCTGTGCCTCCCATTTCACCTGTGTGGTGATTGACTATGACAGCTGCTTGTTTCTTTACGTGAAACCCAAGCAAATGTGGGCAGCAGAATAGAACAAGATAGTTTTCCTGTTTATTTTCATGTTGACCCCCTTTCTGAACCTTCTTACAGGTCAGATTTACTGACCTAAATCAGTTTTAGGTGGGCCAGTCCTCATGGATTCTAAGGTAATCTGGAAAATACTAACAAATATCTAAGCTAAAGCGTCTTTATTTTCATCATCAAACCATATGTAATTATCACACTCAGGCCCTTGGAAGTGGGCAAAATACACAAACATAAAAACCAACGTGCTTATCAGTTACTGATAATCTGAGCTACTTCTTGTTTCAGTTGTTTTGTAATGAAATTATTGTTTTGTTTTTGAAAATCTAAAGAAGAAAATGCCTGAAGTCGGGGAAGAGCTTGAGAAAGGAGCTTTATATGTTCCTGGGGGAGTTAGATTGCACCGTAATCATCTCTGAATGTGCATTTCCAGAAGAGGAAGAGAGTCCAGGGACTACAATAAAAATGTCAACCTCTGCTCAGATCTGCCCTACTATTTCCTGGGATATGTTGACATTTTGACTTGCATTATTAGACTCCATCTCATAAGGCTGTGCCTGGCCATTAGGTGAGACACAGATTACTCCCTGGTGTACTCTTTTTCTTGGATATGACATATCTAATCTTGGCCCATTGCTACTACAAAGCAACTCTTTTTCTCCACATTTTGGCATAAAGCCAACTTGGAGTGGCACAAGGACAATATGTTTATTGGATGGAAAGTTTGAACGTGTTTGGTGGTAGGGACAGAAGAAAATTTGTGATCAAATTTTTGGCAACTATTTAACTCATCTGGTTTTGTTCGTGGTAAAGGAAGGATTGAGTGGCTCACTCTAGGTGCCTGAATTTTTTCTTTATATGCTACAGGAATCCTTTGTTTTCATGATGTGCTCTGCCTCCCAAAGCCAGATATCCTCTGACTGGGGGCTTTTCTGCCCCAATCTCCAGCTGTCTTCTATGACATCTCTGCAGATTTTCACTGCTGGCAGAGTTGAGAGTGGGAGTTTCCTCCCTCAATTCTGACTCACTAACAAATCAGGGGATGGGGTAACTCTCTATTAATGCACAGGAATATGTAACTGCTAGATTTTCAGACAGATTGGAGGAAGAAATTATCTCACATGATAATACCTGTAGGCCGGAATCAGGCAGAAAATAGTTTTCTTGAGAATTGATGTGGGTCACCTGGAGAATTGAAGCGTCTAGCAAGAGGGTGCTTGCCTGGTGGTGGATGGAGATAAGGGTTGAATTAGGACCACTAAGTACAGTTGTGTGGCTTGTAGCCTGCACAAAGATGCTGATGGAGAGACTGAAGGGGCACGTGGGGGCTGAAGGAGCTGCATCTACTTGATGAAAAGGGGCACCTATTTCATGCACAAAGGTACACTGTACTTGTCAAGCCTTGTTCCTCCCGACTACATCTCAGTAGGGAAACACTTTTCTAATTTACTCAAGGCTCTGGTGTGGAAGGCACTACCCTGCGCTGGTGAAGAAGAGCTGAGTGTTCACAGGAAGATGCAAGGAAAAACCTTAGCTCTGCGCCCCTCCTGCATACTTTCTTTAGGTTCCTCCAGCCTTTCCTTTGTGTCGCCTGCCATCTTCTCTCCCATGTTGACTCTTTGTCTTATCATCTTGCTGCCCAGTTCTCTTCTGCTTAAACTTTACATTTAAGGCCGGGTGAGGTGGCTCACACCTCTAATTCCAGCACTTTGGGAAGCTGAGGTGGGCAGATGACTTGAGGTCAGGAGTTCGCAACCAGCCTGGCTAACATGGTGAAACCCTGTCTCTACTAAAAATGCAAAAATTAGCCAGGCATGGTGGTGTAATCCTGTAATCCCAGCTACTTGGGAGGTTGAGGCAGGAGAATCACTTGAACCTGGGAGGCGGAGGCTGCAGTGAACTGAGATCATGCCACTGCACTCCAGCCTGGGCGACAGAGGGGGACTCCGTCACAAAAAAATAAATAAATAAATAAAAATAAACAAAAAAAACTTCATAGCTCCCTTCCTACCCCACACCAACCCCTGATTCCCACCATTTTTTTTCTCATGGCTTCCCTGTCCTGACCTCTCACACCCTTGGCTGCCACTCAGCCTCGGGTTCCTGTCCTCTCCCACAGGGCCTCAGCCCCACTGTCACTCTGCCCACCCTGCTCCTCTGCTATCCACAAACAAGCCTAAATTTCCTTTCTGTATCTCAAGGGACATAATATTTCAAAATGTCCCTTTAAATGCTGCAGGAATCTTATTTTAAATTTAAATAAGATTGTCAAATATGAGGATTCAGTCATCCCTGTTAAGTATGAGCCTTGAAAAAGCGAGGTAAACAGTTCTAGGTCAAAGGAGTAGAGATGGTTTTCTAGTTATCTATTGCTTGTCTATTGCTACCCCCAAAACTTAGTGACTTAAAACAATGGTGATTTTATGATGTCTCAAAATTGTGTGGGTGTGGTATTTGGTCAGGGCTCATCTGGGTGATGCTTTGGTTCCACATGGCATCATTGGAGGTTTTCAGTGATTTCAAATGTTCAATGGACTGGTCTAGAGGACCCAGCATGACTTCACTCATGAGTGTGATGCCTCAGAGGAGATGAGCAGGCACTGCGATGAGCTGGGAATGTTGACTTCGTGACCTCACCAGCCTGGGGATCTCACAGAAGTTGGATTCATTACCTGGTGGCTCAGGGCTCCTAGACCGAGCATTCCAGCAGAAGAGGTTGACACTGCATGACCTTTTATGTGCTAGCCTCAAATGGGACAGAGGGGAGGAAGAAATTATCTCGCATAATAATACCTGCAGGCTGGAATCAGGCAGAAAATAGAGTTTTCTTGAGAATTGATGTGGGTCACCTAGAGAATTGAAGAGTCTAGCAAGAGGGTACTTGCCTGGTGGTGGATGGAGATAGGGGCTGAATTAGGGCCCCTGAGTACAATTGTGTGGCTTGTAGACTGTACAAAGGTGGTGATGGAGAGACTGAAGGGGCACATGGGGGCTGAAGGAGCTGCATCTACCTGATGGAAAGGGGCACCCATTTTATGCACAAAGATGATACACTGTACTTGTGCCAAAATGTCTTGCTTTATCCCCCCAACTGATCCCAGACAGTTTGCTTAGATGTCTAAAACAAATACAAATCATAGGCTTTATTTGATCTACTTGTCAAATAAGATTGTCACAGATGTCACATATGGTCACTTTTGCCATACTTTTATGAGTCCAAGCAACACAAGATTCAAAAGGCAGGGGCATAGAGCCATATTTTTTTTTTTTTTTTTTTTTTTTGAGACAGAGTCTCACTCTGTCACCAGGCTGGAATGCAGTGGCGCGATCTCAGCTCACTGCAACCTCCGCCTCCCAGGTTCAGGTGATTCTCCTGCCTCAGCCTCCTGAGTATCTGGGATTACAGGCATGCACCACCATACCCAGCTAATTTTTGTATTTTTAGTAGAGACAGGGTTTCACCATGTTGGCCGGGATGGTCTCTATCTCCTGACCTTGTGATCCGCCTGCCTCAGCCTCCCAAAGTGCTGGGATTACAAGTGTGAGCCACCGCACCCAGCCAGAGCTGTATCTTAATGGGAGGAGTGCCAAAAAATTTGTGGCCCTTTAAAAAACCTGTCTTGGATAAGTCAACAAAATTTTCTTTTTCTAAGGCTTAGACTACTCTGTCAGATATCTGATCCTGAATGGAAAGAAAGCCGCTAACTCACCCCACTCTCTTTTCACTCCCCTTCTCAGAGAATAGGAGGCTGCAGTATCTGAAGTCAAGCTTGTTCTGATACTACACTGTATTTCTTCCTTTTTGTCCATTTATGAGGAAGGCAGACACATTGCCCAACTGGGAGTTTTATAACACCCAAGCTGCAAGCATCTCTGAAACATAAATACAACAAAATATTACTCTGTCTGATACACATGCACATCGCGAGGCCTCAAAAACATCTTGCTTTACTCCCACAACTAATCCCAGACAGTTTGCTTAGATGTCAAAAACAAATACGAATCATAGACCTTATTTGATCTACTTGTCACTATGCTTAAAAACCACACAGCAGTCTTGATTTTTGCATATATTGTAATGCGTCTCTTAAAATGTGCGATAAATTTTTGTGTAACACATTCTGTTAATGAATGCTTATTTTTCAGTTAACCATTTAGCTCTCAAAAATTAGAGAAAGAAGTTTATTTCAACAAAAACAGGCAAGACTTTTTAAAAAGTTTCTTTATCTGTGAGGTTTTTCTTGGTAAAAGAATCCAAGACTCTTGGAAAACTTGGTAAGGGTTATTCAATTTATGTTTTTCTTTACATAAATATTCCTACATATCTGAGCTCAAAGCATTAGTAAATGTTTGTGTGATATAAAAACTGATCCTGTTTTCTATTAATATTCTAATTTTTCAGAGTGAGGAAGGGGTGGAGCAAGGCAAATAAATCGTGAATGATATGGGCTCCAATGGTAGACAAATGACAAATAGGGATGTCTCCTGCACCTGCCTGGAGTGGCTTTCAATTCTTAATCATATTGACAGTAGTGACTGCATGGTGGCTCATGACTGTAATCCCAGCACTTTGGGAGGCTGAAGCAGGAGGATTGCTTGAGCCCAGGAGTTCGAGACCAGCCTGGGCAACACAGTGAGACTCCATTTCTACAAAAAATACAAAAATTAGCTGGGTGTGGTGGTGCATGCTTGTAGCCCCAGCTATTCAGGAGGCTGAAGTGGCAGGATCACTTGGGCCTGGGAGTTCTGCAGTGAGCTATGATTGCACCACTGCACTCCAGCCTGGGTGACAGAGCCAGACCCTGTCTCAAAAGTAAAGAAACAAAACAAACAAACAAAAACATTGATAGTAGCTACTAACACCAGCTACTGCATGTAGAGTTTGAATTTGAATCAGGTCTGATCCCAAAGACTCTGCTCTTAATTTTTATGTCATTTTGTCTCACCAACCTAAACATAATCCAAACTTGTATATCATTATATTGCTTATTGATTTATATTGATTATATAAAAGATATCTTGCTGATTGAATGAGAAGAATATGAGAGACATAGGAGAAAAAAATCACATGTAATGACTACAGATTTATTCCGGAGTTAACCTGTGAGGGAGAATTATTATATTCGGTTTTTAGATAACAATGTAGAATCTCACAGAGCTTAAGTAATCTCAGTGTTTCTCAGTCATCACATGTTGGGGCCTGAGACTGAAGCTCTGATTTCACCCGCTTCACACACTGTCCTTTTCCTCTATATCATGCCAAGAATAGTAATGCTATGACTGTTTCAGATATTCTGTAGCTCAGCAATGACAGAAACTGTGAAATTGAAATTACTTACATTATTTGATAAACTAAACCCAAAATTCAAGAGGAAGAGAATAAGTAAAACAAACAAACAGAAACCCAGACGTTTATAATGGACAAATAATTGTTCACTCATATTTGTTGTCCTTCCTGGAGGTGACCCTCCCAGTGGGAATATCACATATTTTTGCTCCATTAATTCAGGAGTGGTCGAGTGATTTGCTTCAGCCAGTGAGATGTGGGTAAAAGTAATGAGAGTCACTTTGTAGCAGGAGCTTTAGGAGTTGGTATTTGAGTCGCATTCCCTTTTTCTCCACATCTGAGATCATGGAAGAATGTGTTTAAAGGGAGCTTTCTACTGCTCCAGTCCCTACAGTATAATAATGAGCAGAGTCTACTTCCTGGCTAGTGATGGGCACGTGGCATGAGTGAGAAACAAATCTAGTTGTTAAAAGCCATTGAAAGATTTGAGTTATTGGTGACTTCAGCGTGACCTTGCTGTAGCAGATGTTGTTAGTGTTACATTCTATTCCCTTAAGTTTCCTTTTATCGTTTCTGTGTTAAGCCCTATGTACCTTTGTGGTCAGAGATAAAGAAAGGCCAAGGTTCACAGGAGAGAGCCAGTGTGGATGCGAGAAACACAAAACCAGAGAGGCGAGGTGTTAGAAAAGCAGTAATGGAGAGAAAGTGAGAGACATAGAGACACAGGAGGCCCAGGAATGCAGACAGAAAGCTAGAAGGAATAAAAGGCAACCCAAGAGAAGCAGCAGAAGTGACAAAGAAAAGCAGAAATTGTGAGCAGAAGGAGGGAGGAAAGGCAGGCAGGACACGGGACTGAGCATGGCCAGAGGCTGAGCACAGAAGCCAGTCTAAAGCAACCCTGTGAGGCTTTCTGGATGCCCCTCTTCTGAGAACTCTCACTCAGCCACATATTTCCAGCTTTCAGCAGCAGCAGCAAAGCCATTCAATTCAGGAAGCAACGGGAGCTAGAACAGAGAGACAATAAGATCCCTTTGGGGTGACCATCTGCTACATGTTTACAGTGGCTGAAGGCAGAAAGGGAATCAAGATATTTAGATTCAAGCTCTGGAATCCAGGCAAGACCCATTGGATGCTGCTGCTCTGACAGTCCCTGAAAGATGTGTGGTATGTGGATTGCACTGGACTTCTAGCTCTGCTTCTTAAAGTGCTGTGACTATTCTAGTGGACCACCCTTCCCTGACACGACTCACTCTTGTATGGAGGCTGACAGCATGGACCTTGGACTGTCTAGGTTTACATCCTGGCCCTGAGAATTGCCAGTTGTATGACCTTGGGCTGATACTAATCCTCTTGGAGTGGAATTTTCCCCAGATGTAAGATAAAAAATAGTAGAGCTAGCATGAGCATCAAATTGGATTATGGCTGCCACATAGGAAGAGTTCAATAACAGCAGTTTCTGCTGTTGTTATTGGCATGGAAACTTCATTCTCATCATCTCCCCTTCTAACCCAACCACCAACCGCACTTCTTTAACGTGAAGGTGTTGGGTTTGTGTGTGTGTGCGTGTGTGTGTGTGTGTGTGTGTGTGTGTGTGTTGATGCATCTATGTATGGGTCCAGCAGTGTACTGGCTGCACACTTTAATTATAGTTAACTGAATGAATACCTTTAGAGATCCATAAGTAGTAAATAAAATCAGAAATAAGAGCACACAAATGAAGTCCTGAGAAGACACACGTTAGCTGTCTCTCTGGAACCACAGACATTTCCTAGAACTGTATCCTGGCCACCAGCAATGACATCTAATCGCAGAAGTGGATCTATCTCCCTAAGCAGTGAGCATGCAACCCTCTCACTAATCTTAATGCCCAGTCTAAACTCATCTTGACTAATCAAAATCTAATCCTTATAACTCATTCATTCTCCAGACCCAGCCAATGCATCTTAATTCATAAGTCCAGCATGGCGAGCTTTTCTTATTAGGTCATTTACTTCGGTGTCCTCCTGACTGTGGTACCCAGATTTTGACATGGAGACATAAGCCCCTTGGGAATGGGGCAAGCACCCTCGCCCTGCTTTGCAAGTGACTCCACAAGTTAGAATCTGTCAGCAACTTTCATTGAGTCTGTGATGAAGAGACTTACTGTTTCTCCCTATACAGCCCAGGGCAGCAGTATCCATGACTGATGTCAGGCTGGAGATAGCATGGAGGTGGCAGGGAAATCCAATGAGAATGATTCTCTTGCTGTTCTTTGCTCCCAGGGATGATGGTGCTGTTCACCCACTCTGTTTTGAAACCTTTGGGGTCTTGCTGATTTTTAGAAATGAGCTGGGCCGAATGGGAAACTTTAGACTCCAGCAGGGTGCTCCTTGTGGGAACAAGGGAAAGCCAGGAGTCCTTTGGGTTGTACAACGCTGATGCTTAAACTAACAATGGGTATACTCAGACGGCAACAAGAGGCAGATGAGAACTGGGTCCAGCACCTCAGTTGTGTGTGTGTGGTGGGGGGCTTTGGAGTTCGACCTAGGTTTGAAATGTAACATTTACATAGTAGTTGTTGACTAAGCATTCATTAAGTAAATGTAACACAGATAAAAATCTGGAATTTTATTCAATAAAAATATCCCCAATATTATGGGGATAGTAATGCCTCCCTCATAAGGTTAATTTCAGAATTAAATAAAACATTTTATGTAACACACTAGTACAGGTCTTCCTGGGGTATAGAAGAGCATGGTAGATGTTAGTAAGCTGACAAGAGCAAGCTAAGGTTTGTTTAGCAATGCTCTTCTCCAGCCCTTTCCTGCTGCCTGGCCTCACTATCCCAGTGTTACAGGATGGAGGAGAGTCTGGAGCTTCAGGATCCGCAGCTGTGAGATCCCCTTCCCCCTTTCTCCACTGCTCAGTCCCAAGGGGCTGTGTCTCCCTGGCACTCCAGCAACCATCCCAGACACTGACATTGTCATAAACTGCACACTTACGCTCGTGGATCCTGTTCATCATGTCCAGAGGCACATTTACTTATCATTATTGATAAGGACATGCCACACTCATTGCTGAGGTATTTATTGAGCTTTTACTGTGTTCCAGTATGTAACTTATTCAGCTTGAAGCATCTGTCTTTGATTATAAGACCGCTGATCTTCAAAAGCACATTTGTGAGTCTCAGAATCTCAGGGTTGGCAGGATTCTTGAAGGTCACTCCAGTCAACCTACTGGTGCTTCATCCCCTGCTGACAACAGTTGCCTGCCTCCTGTAGAAGGGTGGTCTAGGAGTTCCTGGTCACCCATTTCAACTCAGCTAGTAAACTGCAGCATGACCTTAACAAGTCACTCGATTTCTGAGTTTCAGGCTTACAATATGTAAAATGAAGTGTTGGAAAACATCATCTTTCCATTGCTGATATTCTTTGGCCCTTATTAATATCATAGTCATTCTAATCTCTTGTTTCTCCACATCCAAATATGGACACACTCTGTGTCCCAACCCAGATAGAGGAGGAGGTATTTTTTTTTTTTTTTTTTTTGCCATGGCAGGCCTCTAAGTTTGTTTTTTGGGGGCTCTCTCTCTCTCTCTTCTCCCTTCCTTGTCACCACCTTCCCTTTGTCCTAGAAATATGTATTACATTCACAGAATATCTGGAAAAACCAAAACCCTGGATCTATACCTTATGCTTCCAAAAAATAATAAATTCCAGACAGCTCAAACAGACCTAAATGTAAAAAGTAAAAAATGGGATTTTTTTTTTTCGTTTTTAATTTCCTTGGAGTATGAACATAGGCTTTTCGAAGGAAAGCACGGTTCCTGGGAGTCTAAAAGACTGTTAAGTGTAACTGCCTAAGGATGAAATATTTATGCAAGATAGAAACAAAACATAAAAACAAAAACATGAAATAAAGATTTGTTTGATTTATGCAAAATGTTCTCTTACAAACCTGTACATTCATTAAAGAAAATTACAAATGATTTTTTAAACATGAAAAGAACTCAATCTCACTCTAAATTAAAAAAACAAACTTTAATAAGAATTGTTTTTGAATAACTGTTATTTTTTAGACAATGTACTGAAGATACAGCAGTAAACAGAGTGGACATGGTCTCCCCCCTATGGAGCATATTTGATGAAGACCGATGTTACCATACGATATAAAACCAGGTAAACACACACACATACACACACACACACACACACACACACTTACAAAATAGTGAATTGTTTTGAGCAAGAAACTACATGGTTGTCTTAGATCTGGGAGTGTTGAGGGAGAAGATGTTTGGACAGACCTGTGATGA
This sequence comes from Pongo abelii, assembly GCF_028885655.2. NCBI lineage: Eukaryota > Metazoa > Chordata > Mammalia > Primates > Hominidae > Pongo > Pongo abelii. The sequence goes on along the minus strand of NC_071991.2, from coordinate 140,645,926 downwards.
GGTCACAACAGAGGCTTAAATCCCATGGGGAGCTCTGAGCTAGGACGGCTTTCCAGAGTTGTCCTGAATTGTGCCCAGAGTTGTCCTGAATAGAAACTTGGGGCCTGGGCGTTATACTTCTGCATCCGTAGGCCATTGGATGCAGGCTACCTTAGAAGAAGGGCTATAATCTTGGGGAAGGTGTTTCTCTTTGACTGGGGGCAATTTCAGGGTAATTAGCATCTTGGTTCTGAATGGGAGTCCGAGCAACGCACTCCAGCATTTACTGTAATATCTGGAAAGCCCCTGGCAGGGAACCTGAACATGGATATGTCTGTGAGGTTAGGGGAAGCATCTATAGGAGTAGTCATTAACTGGTATCTGGTGCTAACTAGGCACAGCATGGTGGGAATCACAATGAGCACTCTGAGAGATGGAGCAGCGTGCCTTTACAGGAGTACAAAGGATGTCAGCGTCACTGAGCAGAGGAGTGACACAAGATGACATTAGAGAAAGGTATTTCTAGAAATCATGCAGAGCCTCACAGGTCTCAGGACTTTAACCAAATGGCAGAGAGAAAGGTTTTAATCAGGAGAGAGACCTGATCTGGTCTGTGTTTTAAAGGATCACGCAGGCTGCTATGGGGAGAACAGAGTAGACAGAGGGAAGCGAGGGTAGATGTGAAGGTCAGTTAGGAAGTTTTGTGGCAGGTAAGTAAGGTTTGTTCCTTCTCATTTCCTGTTTTGTGGGTAAGGTCTCTGCCACTGGGGTAATAATCCTATCTATAATAACATACATTATTAATGCAACCATATATAGTGGATAAGTAATAACCCTATCTGTTCTACTAGTTTGCCAGAATGTCCTTTTCTTTCTCTGGGCCATGATGACTTCTCATACCTATGTCCAAGTATGCTTATGTGGAAAAGTCAAACATAGACATGGAATGGCCTTGAGCTTAAAGGATATTCAGCAAACACTTCTACTCACTTGTAAAATCATTAATCTAGGATAAGTTTATGTACTAGATCTGGTGTGGACTATAATGGCCCATGATGTTATCTAGAGACAACTGATTCAGACAAAAATGTTAGCTTTGTTGGAGGGATTCCATCCAAAGAGTCATGAGTGGAGAGTCCTCATGTTGGACTGAGAGGCTCAGGTCACCATTAAGAAGAAGGCTTGAAAACTAGCTCCATGGCTGGGCGCGGTGGCTCACACCTGTAATCCTAGCACTTTGGGAGGCCGAGGCGGGCGGATCACAAGGTCAGGAGATCGAGACCATCTTGGCTAACACGGTGAAACCCCGTCTCTACTAAAAATACAAAAAATTAGCCGGGCACCTGTAATCCCAGCTACTCAGGAGGCTGAGGCAGGAGAATGGCGTGAACCCGGGAGGCGGAGCTTGCAGTGAGCCGAGACAGTGCCACTGCAGTCCCGCCTGGGCAAAAGAGCGAGACATCGTCTCAAAAAAAAAAAAAAAAAACAAAAAACTAGCTCCATTTCTGCCCCTTGACTTTCACAGGGTAAAAGTGGAAGAAAAATTACACATCATGCCCACCAATGCCCTGATATTTCAGATGAGGGGTTCTGATATTTCAAACCTAGAGGGCTGAAAATTCACACCAAGTATCACACAGCTAATAAGTATGAGAAGGAATTAGCACTCAGGTTTCCTGATTCCAATTTCAATGTTTTATTCATGATCTTACGCTATTTTGAAATTTTTCTACTTTCACCAAAGATGTACACTTTTAAATTGTGCTCTCAATGTTATGGGCTCTACTGACAGAAAATATCTGCCTTCATTTTTACAAAGAAAATGTTCTATTCCCCTAAGAGGTGTTTGCAGAACGTTGCTTAGAAATGTTTTGATAGAACTTAGCCAAAGAGACATCTGTTTGGGGAAGGGTCTGAAAGCTCCTTGCCACACTCAGACATCCATTAGGGCTAGATAAGCCATTTTCTCTTCATGGTTCCTCATTTGCTCTCCCATCCTCATCTCTACCCCCACCCAAAAGCCAGAATCTATTTAACTCACTTTGCCTACTTATTCTAATTGCTTTCTGACTCACTTCAATGCTATCTTTATCCTTCACCTGCCTTTACCTCATTTGTGTCCTCATCAAGCCCCCAATAACAAGCCCCATCCTCTGCTATATATTTTGGATTTATTTTTATTTTATTTTATTTTTTAATTTTACTTTAAGTTCTGGAACACATGGGCAGAACGTGCAGGTTTGTTACGTGGGTATCCATGTGCCACGGTGGTTTGCTGCACCTATCAACCTATCATCTAGGTTTTAGGCCCCACATGCATTAGGTATTTGTCCTAATGCTCTCCCTCCCCTTGCCCCCCAACCCCCAACAGGCCCCCATGTGTGATGTTCCCCTCCCTGTGTCCATGTATTCTCATTTTTCGACTCCCACTTATGAGTGAGAACATGTAGTGTTTGGTTTTCTGTTCCTCTGTTAGTTTGCTGAGAATGAGAGTTTCCAGCTTCATCCATGTCCCTGCAAATGACATGGACTCATTCTTTTTTATGACTGCATAGTATTCCATGGTGTATATGTGCCACATTGTCTTTATCCTTTCTATCATTGATGGGCATTTGGGCTGGTTCCAAGTCTTTGTTATTGTAAATATTGCTGCAATAAACATATAAGTGCATGTGTCTTTATAGTAGAATGATTTATAATCCTTTGGGTATATACCCAGTAATGGGATTGCTGGGTCAAATTGTAATTCTGGTTCCAGATCCTTGAAGAATCACCACACTGTCTTCCACAATAGTTGAACTAATTTACATTCCCATCAACAGTGTAAAAGCGTTCCTATTTCTCCACATCCTCTCCAGCATCTGTTGTTTCCTGACTTTTTAATAATTGCCATTCTAACTGGTGTGAGACGGTATCTCATTGTGGTTTTGATTTGCATTTCTCTAATGACCAGTGATGATGAGCTTTTTTTCCATATGTTTGTTGGCTGCATAAATGTCTCCTTTTGAGAAGTGTCTGTTCATATCCTTTGCCCACTTTTTGATGTGGTTGTTTTCTTCTTGTATATTTAAGTTCCTATTAGATTCTGGATATTAGACCTTTGACAGATGGATAGATTGCAAAATTTTCTCCCATTCTGTAGGTTGCCTGTTCACTCTGATGGTAGTTTCTTTTGCTGTGCAGAAGCTGTTTAGTTTGATTAGATCCCATTCATCAATTTTGGCTTTTGTTGTCATTGCTTTTGGTATTTTAGTCTAAAGGCTTTGCCCATGCCTATGTCCTGAATGGTATTGCCTTGGTTTTCTTCTAGGGTTTTTATGGCTTGGGGTTTTATATATAAGTGTTTAATCCATCTTGAGTTAATTTTTGTATAAGGTATAAGGAGGGGGTCCAGTTTCTGTTTTCTGCATATGGCTAGCCAGTTTTCCCAAAACCATTTATTAAATAGGGAATCCTTTCCCCATTGCTTGTTTTTGTCAGGTTTGTCAAAGATCAGATAGCTATAGATGCGTGGTGTTATTTCTGAGGTCTCTATTCTCTTCAATTGGTCTATAAATATGTTTTGATATCAGTACCGTGCTGTTTTGGTTACTATAGACTTGTGGTATAATTTGAAGTAAGGTAGCGTGATGCCTCCAGCTTTGTTCTTTTTGCTTAGGATTATCTCGGCTATATGGGCTTTTTTTTGTTTCCATATGAAATTTAAAGTAGTTTTTTCAAATTCTGCAAAAAAAGTCAGTGGTAGCTTGATGGGAATAGCATTGAATCTATAAATTACTTTGGGCAGTATGGCCATTTTCACAATATTGATTCTTCCTATCCATGAGCATGGAATTTTTTTCCATTTGTTTGTGTCCTCTCTTATCACAATATTGATTCCTCCTATCCATGAGCATGGAATTTTTTTCCATTTGTGTCCTCTCTTACTTCCTTGAGCAGTAGTTTGTAGTTCTACTTGTAGAGGTCCTTCACATCCCTTGTAAGTTGTATTCCTAGGTATTTATTTTCTTTGTAGCAATTGTGAATGGGAATTCACTCATGATTTGGCCCTCTGCTTGACTATTGTTGGTGTATAAGAATGCTTATGATTTTTGCACATTGATTTTGTATCTTGAGACTTTGCTGAAGTTGCTTATTAGCTTAAGGAGTTTTTGGGCTGAGACAGTGGGGTTTTCCAAATATACAATCATGTTATCTGCAAACAGAGACAATTTTACTTCCCCTCTTCCTATTTGAATGCCCTCTATTTCTTTCTCTTGCCTGATTGCTCTAGCCAGAACATCCAATACGAGTGATGAGAGAGGGCACTTAGGGCTATAAATTTCCCTCTTAACAGTGCTTTGTCTGTGTCCCAGAGATTCTAGTACGTTGCGTCTTTGCTCTCATTGGTTTCAAATAACTTCTTTATTTCTGCCTTAATTTCATTATTTACCCAGTAGTCATTCAGGAGCAGGTTGTTCAGTTTTCATGTAGTTCTGCAGTTTTGAGTGAGATTCTTAATCCTGACTTATAATTTGATTGCACTATGGTTTGAGAGACAGTTTGTTATGATTTCCATTCTTTTGCATTTGCTGAAGAGTGTTTTACTTCCAATTATGTGGTTGATTTTAGAATAAGTGCTATGTGGCACAGAGAAGAATGTATATTCTGTTGATTTGGGGTGGAGAGTTCTGTAGATGTCTATTAAGTCCACTTGGTCCAGAGCTGAGTTCAATTCTTGAATATCCTTGTTAATTTTCTGTCTCATTGATCTGTCTAATATTGACAGTGGGGTGTTAAAGACTCCCACTGTCCTTGTGTGGGAGTCTAAGTCTCTTTGTAGGTCTCTTAAGAACTTGCTTTATGAATCTGGGTGCTCCTGTATTGGGTGCATGTACATTTAGGATAGTTAGCTCTTCTTGTTGCATTGATCCCTTTACCATTATGCAATACTCTTCTTTGTCTTTCTTGATCTTTGTTGGTTTAAAGTCTGTTTTATCAGAGACTAAGATTGCAACCCCTGCTTTTTTTGCTTTCCATTTGTTTCATAAATATTCCTCCATCCTTTATTTTGAGCCCATGTGTGTCTTTGCACGTGAGATGGATCTCCTAAATACAGCACACCTGTAAAGACGCCTTGACTCTTTATCCAGTTTGCCAGTCTGTGTCTTTTAATTGGGGCATTTAGCCAATTTACATTTAAGGTTAATATTGTTATGTGTGAATTTGATCCTGTTATCGTGATGCTAGCTGGTTATTTTGCAGATTAGTTGATGCAGTTTCTTCATAGTGTCATTGGTCTTTATATTTTGGTGTGTTTTTGCAGTGGCTGTTACTGGTTTTGCCTTTCCATATTTAGTGCTTCCTTCAAGGGCTCTTGTAAGGCAGGCCTGGTAGTGACAAAATCCCTGAGAATTTGCTTGTCTGTAAAGGATTTTATTTCTCCTTCACTTATGAAGCTTAGTTTGGCTGGATATAAAATTCTGGGTTGAAATTTTGTTTCTTTAAGAATGTTGAATATTGGCCTCCTACTCTCTTCTGGCTTGTAGGGTTTCTGCAGAGAGATCTGCTGTTAGTCTGATGGGCTTTCTTTTGTAGGTAACCTGACCTTTCTCTTTGGCTGCCTTTAACGTTTTTTCCTACATTTCAACCTTGGAGAATTTGACAATTATGTGTCTTAGGGTTGTTCTTCTTGAGGAGTATCTTAGTGGTATTCTCTGTATTTCCTGAATTTGAATGTTGGCCTGTCTTGCTAGGTTGGGGAAGTTCTCCTCGATAATATCCTGAAGTGTGTTTTCCAACTTGGTTCCATTCTCCCTGTCACTTTCAGGTACACCAATCAATCATAGGTTTGGTCTTTTCATATAGTACCATATTTCTTGGAGGCTTTGCTCATTCATTTTCATTTTTTTTCTGTAATCTTGTCGTCACACCTTATTTCAGTAAGTTGATCTTCAATCTCTGATATACTTTCTTCTGCTTGACAGATTTGGCTATAGATACTTGTGTGTGCTTCAAGAAGTTCTTGTGCTGTGTTTTTCAGCTCCATCAGGTAATTTCTGTTCTCTAAATTGGTTATTCTAGTTAGCAGTTCCTGTAACCTTTTATCAAGGTTCTTAGCTTCCTTGCATTGGATTAGGACATGCTCCTTTTGCTCAGAGGAGTTTGTTATTGCCCACCTTCTGAAGTGTATTTCTGTCAATTAATGCATCTCATTCTCTGTCCAGTTTTGTGCCCTTGCTGGAGAGGAGTTGCGATCATTTGGAGGAGAAGAGGCATTCTGGTTTTTAGAATTTTCAGCATTTTTGCGCTGGTTTTTTCTCATCTTTGTGGAATTATCTACCTTTCATCTTTGAGGTTGATGACCTTTGGATGGGGTTTCTGTGTGGGGGTCCTTTATGTTGATGTTGATGTTGTTGCTGTTTGTTAGTTTTTCTTCTAATAAGCCTCTCTTCTGCAGGTCTGCTGCAGTTTGCTGGAGGTACACTCCAGACCCTGTTCACCTGGGCATCACCAGTGGAGGCTGCAGAACAGCAAAGATTGCTACCTGCTCCTTCCTCTGGAAGCTTCATCCCAGAGGGGCACCGGCCTGATGCCAGCCAGAGCTCTCCTGTATGAGATGTCTGTCGACCCCTGTTGGGAGGTCTCTCCCAGTCAGGAGGCACGGGGTCAGGGAGTCACTTGAGGAGGTAGTCTGTGCCTTAGCAGAACTGGTGTGCTGTGCTGAGAGAATTCCTCTTGTTAGGATCAGCTGCTCTCTTCAGAGCCAGCTGGCAGGAAAGATTAAATCAGCTGAAGCTGTGCCCACAGCTGCCCCTTCCCCCAGGTGCTCTTTCCCAGGGAGATGGGAGTTTTGTCTGCAAGCCCCTGACTGGGGCTGTTACCTTTCTTTCAGAGATGCCCTGCCCAGTGAGGAGGAATCTAGAGAAGCAGTCTGGCCACAGCCACTTTGCCACACTGTGGTGAGTTCCATCCAGTCCAGACCTCCCTGCTGCCTTAGCACTGTCAGGGGAAAACTGCCTAGTAAAGCCTCAGTAATGGTGGATGCCCCTACCCCAACCAAGCTGGATCATCCCAGGTCAACTTCAGGCTGCTGTGCTGGCAGTGAGAATTTCAAGCCAGTGGTTCTTAGCTTGCTGGGCTCTGTGAGAGTGGGACACACTGAGTGAGACCACTTGGCTCCCTGGCTTCAGCCCCCTTTCCGGGAGAGTGAACGGTTCTGTCTTGCTGGGGTTCCAGGCACCACTGGGATACGAAAAAGACTCCTGCAGCTAGCTCGGTGTCTGCCCAAACAGCTACCCAGTTTTGTGCTTGAAACCCAGGGCCCTGGTGGTGTAGGCACCTGATCTGCAGATTGTAAAAACTGTGGGGAAAGCGTAGTAATCCAGCTGGGTAGCACAGTCCCTCACGGCGTCCCTTGGCTGCAGGGAGGGAGGTCCCCTGGCACCTTGCACTTCCCAGGTGAGGCAATGCCCCACCCTACTTCTGCTCACCTTCCGTGGACTGCACCCACTGCCTAACCAGTCCCAGTGAGACGAACTGGGTTCCTCAGTTGGAAATGCAGAAATCACCTGCCTTCTGTGTTGGTCTCACTGGCAGCTGCAGACCAGAGCTTTTCTTATTCAGCCATCTTGGCCCCTTCTTTGGATTTATTTTTTACAAAATATTTTCAACTGTATTAAGATTAAATTTTATGCAACATCTGTGGCCATTTATTTTTAAAGTTTTAATGGTACGTAATAATTGTACACATGTTGGGGGTACGTGTGATATTTTGATATGTGTATACAACATGTAGTGAACAAATCAGGGTAAGTGGGATATCTATCACCTCAAAAGTTCATCATTTCTTTGTGTTGGGGACATTCAAATTCCTCTCTTCTAGCTATTTTGAAATACACAATAGATAGTCATTAAACTTGTCACCCTCCTATGCCATAGAACACTGGAACTTATTTCTTCTATTTAACTGAAATTTTGTAACCACTAACCAAACTCTGCCTGTCTTCCCCTCCCCTATATCCTTTCTAGCTTCTGTTAACCATTATTCTATTCTGTACTTCTATGAGATCATAATTTCCACATATGAGTGAGAACATGTGGTATTTGTCTTTATGTGCCTGGCTTATTTCACTTAATGTAATGTCCTCCAGTTTTATCCATTTTGCCACAAATGACAAGATTTCATTCCTTTTAATGGCTGAATTCTATTCCATTGTATATATACACCACATTTTCTGTGTTCACTCATCCATTGATGGATACTCAAGTTGATTCTGTATCCATATTTGTTTTTGAGTCGGTTTTGGTCATTTTTATCTTCCAAAAATTTTCCATTTCATCAGGCTTGTTAATTGATTTCCCTTTTAAGGTGTCTTGTTTTTATTCTCTTCAACTTAAAATTAAAATTTTAATTATGCCTTTGGTTTATAACAGGTCAGGAAAACAAGACCCATTCTATTACACAGTCTTAGTAATTGTGTGAATCAATACAAAATGTTTGGAGTGTAATTTGGTGCCAATAAAAAGTAATAGCTTCAATACATCTGCATTTGACCCAGACATTCCAACTCTAGGGAATCTTTTTTTTTTCAGAAATATAATTGTTTATGTACTTACATGTATACTTACTTTACTCACAAGTACATGTTTATGTACTTACAAATATCTAAGAATATTTATAGCCTCATTTTTTCATAATTAAAAATGGAAACAACAATTAAATTTAATTAATAAATGGCTATCTAATAAAGAATAGGACATCCACATAATGGAATCCTATGTAAAAAAAAAAGAAGTAGAGTAATATGTGCTGACATGGAAAGATATATTTTATATGTTGTTAAATGAGAAAGAAAAGGTTGCAAACAGATTTTTCACAGCCTTTACAAAAAAGAATATGGACATACATGCTTGGAAAATTTCTCTAAAATTATATGGCAAGTAGCTGGGCTTGGGCAATTTAAGGAATTGGAAGAAAGATTAATCTCAATTTATACCCTTAGGCACCAATTGAAATTCTCAGATTTAACAGGTGTACTTAAAATACTTAAAATGAAAACAAAAATGCAGACAAATGTTTTGTAATTCCTACTTTTTCTGTCTTACTCCAGCATTAGACGGATTTCAAACTTACATTTTGTCAGTTCCTCCAGGTTGCAAACAGAACTGTGTACATAGGCTGTCCTTATGCTCTCTCTACTTTGCAGTGGTCCAGCTGGTAATCAGGGACATGCCATGGAAAAAAAAAAGTCTGGAAGAATCTTGCTGGAATGCATACAGATGCACATATATCAAGAGGAGATAAAATCTGAGACAATAGAACAGAATAGAGTTCGATTTAGGGGAGGGACCTCTTACAGTATTCTGTAGAGTTCACAGGACTAAACACAGGAGCCTTTTTAAAATGAATGAAGGAGTCATCAGGCTTTTTAGAAGATTTTTGGTGAAGTTAAGGCTTTGACCAAGACCAATATGCAGACTGTTTTGGGATATTGGTGCATGTTTGAGAGGCCAATTGTGGTGTCTCCTACTGGGGGAAGAGGATTGATTTAGGCTCCGAATAACTAGAGAAACTTGAGAAAAGCCTAAGATAAAGGGCAGAGGGAGTTGAGGGTTTAGAATCTGAGACATCTGGAAACCTACACCTGAGGCTTTCAGGAAGGCAGCCCCAGTATTAAGAAGTCCCTGATTGGTAAGATTTCAGGTTTTCCCGTCAAACAAAAACTTTCAAAAGTTCTAAAACTTAATTGGTCAAAAAATGGGAATAACTTAAAGTTTGTTCTGCTCCCACTAGACTGATTGCAGGGATCCTGGGGATTCCCTGAACGTGGGCCAATTAAAAAGCAGTAACTCGGTGATTAAGTACCCTTGGGAAGAAGGGAAGCGAGAGGAGAGGGGAGAGAGAGAGGACCCTCAACTTTGCACAACACTCATTTCTGGGCTTTTTCCTAAGCTCCTCTGGGAGGACATTTCCCTTCTTCGCCATGAGTGGGGATTGCAGCAACTTGTTCTGGCCCCTGTGCATGGCTCAGCCCTAGAGGGACAGGAGGTAGCCCCAGCGGAGCCCTAGAGAACATCAGAAGAAGTGATGAAGCCCCTGGGTCTCCTCTATGAAGGAGAGGATAAAAGCATTTTAGGATGGGACATTCTGGGCCTGCCTATCTCCTAGAACAAAGTCACCCAGATATTGAAGTGTGGGCTAGGGGAGCAGTAGATTGTATAGGCTCATCTCCAGATCCTTTCTGCATAGCAGAGAGCACTTCCGGCTCCTCTCGGACCCAATGCTAGACACAGTCACAGCTCCCTGACAGTAGGTGTCCTTCTCGCTCATGTTTCTTCATCTCGTGCTGGTTATGCAGAGATTGTGGAAAACTAGAACACTGAGCTTTCCCATCACTTCTGTCCCTGAAGCTTTTTAAACCATTAGTAAAACAGTGACATAGACAGGAAGAGGGTTACCTAAGCAAGGGAAGGGCAGGAGGGAAAATGGTAATGTGAGGCAGGAAGGAAAACCAACCAGAGTAGGATTGAGGGAATGTGGCCCAACCTATCCTGGCCAGAACAAGTATTATTTAATCATATATTATCCATCCATCCATCCATACCTCATATGGCAAAATTTGTCAGCACTACTTATTTTATATATATGATATATATCTTCTATATTTAAATAACTTAAAATATATATGATATGTATATTTTATATAATATAAGATATATTTCATATATCTTATATAAATAAGATAAATAATATAAGATAGTAAATAATATAATATAAGGTGTGGTAGTTAGCTGTGTGAGTGATGAAGTCTGACAGACCTAGGTTCAAATCTTGACTCACACAGCTATTAGTTGGTTTACCTTGTGATAAATTAATACATAATTTAATATATAAGATATATCTATGATATATTCATTTCACATAATATATCTGTCTATATCTATATAAAAGATATATGATATATATATAAAATATATAACTACTTAATTTATATATGTAAATTTTATGTGCCAGCCTCAGAATACAACAGTGAAGATATGTCCTAGCCCTCATGGAGTTTATATTCTAATGTCATAGATAAATAATAAATAAGCTTAAATTTCCTCTCCTTCTTTCTTGTTTATTTTTTTCCCTCTGACATGATAAACAAATTAAACTATTACATATTTTACTTAGGTGTCTTGTGTGTGGTCTAGCCCCCACCTCTTCCTTGAATATAAGCTCCACAGGGCATGGAATTTTCTTTGTTCTGTTCATGACTACATTTGTTTATTGTTAAATGAAGGAATGAAATAAATAATTAGACATAATACAAGGTAATGACAACTGTTATGAAAAAAACGGAAGTCCAATAATGAGTGTGTCTTTTCTGTTTTGGGCAGAGTGATTGGAAAGAGTCTTTGGAAAGGGTGACATTTGAATAATGGGATGAAGTGACAGGCAGAGAGCCAGGCATCCTTAACAGCTGGCGGTCCCAGATCTATTCCTTATCTGCGCCAGGTGCCATCTTTCCTTCCTCCCACAACTTTGGAAGGAAAATGGAATTAGAGAAGAAAGGATCTGTTCTGGGAAATTATCCCAAGCTCTAGAGTTCTCATTTAGAGATCTTGCTGTTCTGTAAAATGGAGATTTTAAAATCTGGAACAGCAGAGATGTTAGTCTTACATCCTCTGCCTCCTTTCTGCTGGCCCTAAAGGTGGGTCTATGCATTACCATTACAGATGAGAGCTGGGGTTTAAAGTTCTATCCTTTGAACATCATATAAAATGCCTTTATGTCATCTTGCACAGTTAACCTAAGAGAAAACAGGACAACTCCAGGATGGGAGGGAGTTGATTGACTCACCTTTAAAACTGGCCTATTTAAAAGGTCTTAGCCTCTGCCCCCGAGAGAAGGTACATTTAGTGGGGAAAAAGGCAAGGAAGGTATTTCACCACCAGTAGAAGAAGATGTTTTCACCCATTCTAGGGGGCTGGTTACACAGGGAAGTGAGAGCCTCACTTGTAGACGTGGGATGACAACATGTACCTCAAGCTATGTATGTGCCGACCACAGTAGCAGGGACATGTCACCTGATTCTCAGGTTGGAAATAGTTTCTTAACCTAATCTTTCTTCCTTCTCTCTTGAGAGCAGGACCATGTGGAGCAATGCCACCTCTCTTTTAATCTCTGGGCTTCAAAAGAAGCAGAATCAAGGACTAAATGATGGACAACCACTCTAATGCCACTGAATTCCACCTTCTAGGCTTCCCTGGGTCCCAAGGACTACACCACATTCTTTTTGCTATATTCTTTTTCTTCTATTTAGTGACATTAATGGGAAACACGGTCATCATCGTGATTGTCTGTGTGGATAAACGTCTGCAGTCCCCTGTGTATTTCTTCCTCAACCACCTCTCTGCCCTGGAGATCCTGGTCACAGCCATAATTGTCCCATGATGCTTTGGGGATTACTGCTTCCTGGGATGCAGACAGTATCTTTCTCTACATGTATTACTCAACTTTTCCTGTGGTGACCACGGAGTTTGCATTACTTGGAGTGATGGCTGTGCACTGTTATGTGGCTGTGTGTAACCCTTTGAAGTACAACATCATTATGAACAGCAGTACCTGTATTTGGGTGTAATAGTGTCATGGGTGTTTGGATTTCTTTCTGAAATCTGGCCGGTCTATGCCACATTTCAGTTTACCTTGCACAAATCAAATTCATTAGACCATTTTTACTGTGACCAAGGGCAACTTCTCAAACTGTCCTGTGATAACTCTCTTTTCACAGAGTTTATCCTTTTCTTAATGGCTGTTTTTATTCTCATTGGTTCTTTGAGACCTACGATTGTCTCCTACACCTACATTATCTCCACCATCCTCAAGATCCCGTCAGCCTCTGGCCAGAGGAAAGCCTTCTCCACTTGTGCCTCCCACTTCACCTGTGTTGTGATCGGCTATGGCAGCTGCTTGTTTCTCTACATGAAACCCAAGCAAACACAGGGAGTCAAGTACAATAAGATAGTTTCCCTGTTGGTTTCTTTTTTTTTTTTTTTCTTTTCTTTTATTATTATTATTGTTATACTTTAGGTTTTATGGTACATGTGCGCAATGTGCAGGTAAGTTACATATGTATACATGTGCCATATCTACAAGTATCTGATCTTTGACAAACCTGACAAAAACAAGAAATGGGGAAAGGATTCCCTATTTAATAAATGGTGCTGGGAAAACTGGCTAGCCATATGTAGAAAGCTGAAACTGGATCCCTGTTGGTTTCTGTGTTAACCCCCTTCCAGAATCCTTTCATCTTTACTCTCCGGAATGACAAAGTCAAAGAGGCCCTCCGAGATGGAATGAAACACTGCTGTCAACTCCTCAAAGATTAGCTGTTCTCTAAGTCAGTTTTAGGTGGTACAAGCCTCACCGTTAATTATTAAGTCACCTAGAAAATTCTAACTCCTCTTTTCTCTTATCATCATTACAAAAGCCAAAGAGTGTGTACAATTCGCCATCACACCATGGAAGCAGATTAGGCTGGTAATAACGAAATCCATTGTCTGCCCAGGAGAATCTCATAGCCTTAGTTCCTGCCTGTTTCCACTGTTGAACATATTCTTGTGATTTGGGAGGGACTAGAGAAAGGAAATGCAGACATTTTTGTAAGAGTTCTATTAGCCCAATTCATTTCCTTATAGTCCATCTCTGAAAATGTATTTTCTGGGGAAGGGAGGAAGTGTGGAGGGAGGTGGACTGAGAGAGGTGTCCTAATCAGAGTAGAAAGGTAGAGATGCTCACTTTGGTCCTTCATCACCTGTTGCTAAGTTCTTCCCTATATTTTTGTGCAATTTTTTGACGAGATGGCCACATGCATTTTAGATATCCCAAGGCTCTTTCTCTCTGCCCCATTGATACTGAAAAGGAGGTGTAACACTGTTCACGTTGTCACAGAACCAGTCTAGAGTGGCGATATGAGAATTGGAATGCTTCTCATTCAGCAGATATTTGTGGTGTAAAGAAGATAAAAATATTTGAGGATAAAAATGGGGGAAAAGTTATTTTTGTTAAGCTTCAGCATATTCCTTTCACTGCCCTTCTTTGTGGTGAGTATAGGGACAGGGGCAAATAAGAACTAAATGACTAATTCTAGAGAGCATCCTGTATTTTATGGCTGTTTAACACAACTGTGTCTATTCAGACTGTATCCAGATCTAGACTTCAAACTTTATAATGTCTTTTGATTCTCCATCTCTCAAATCCAACAGTCTCAGTACCATCGTGTATATCATCTCTGTGGGCAGAATTTTTTAAAAATAAGAGGCCACTCTTTTAACTCCCAGCTTTCTAGCAATTATAGGAATTGGCTGTTTGGTAATACAACTGTTAGAATTTCACATAATATTGGAAGAAGCCCTTATAAGGAAGAAGTTTACCTAAACAACAACAATCAGCAGATTCTACCAGCCCTAAAGTAAGTGAGAAAATTGAGCTGTTCAGCAGTGGGATGATGAGGCTACTGAGAATTTTAAAGAGTATTGTGTGAGGATGCCATGTTGTCTTGTCCTGTGAGGAGTGACAACCATCACATATGTTTGGGTAGTTTGCATTGCATTAAAGTACCAGACAAGGTAGGGAATGAGCTTTAAATTCAGCCAGCCCATGCTCTGCAAGCCAACCAGTGGACTCTGGTGGGACTGCACTGGCTGGAGAAAGGGGAGACTTTTGCTTAAACAAAGATGCCCATGGTTTCCAAGCCCAGTAAATGAGGATCTGTTCTGACCAGAAAGAATACCTTTTTTCTAATTCATTAATCCAGAGAAGTATCCTTTAAGAGATGAGACAATAGAAGCTCAGAGAATTTAAATAACTTGCCAAAGTTTACTTAGTCATCCACTATATCACATCCATCAGATTGGAAAAACATAAAACTCTGAGAATACTAAGTATTGTTGTGAATGCTGGCGAATAGGGTTTTTAAAAAATCAACTTCTGGTAGAAATATAAGATATAAGATCCAAATAATTAGATAGTAGATGTCTATAATTAGGTTCTAGTACAGTCATAATTAGATAGTGGTAGTCCATTTTGCATTGCTATAAGAGAATATAAATAATACCAGCCTGGATTATTTGTAAAGAAAATAAACATACTTGGCTTATGATTCTGGACACTGAGAATTTATTTGGCTTATGATTCAAGAGCATAACACTGGCATCTGGCAAGGGCCTTCGTGCTGTGTCATCCTATGGCAGAAGGTGGAAGGGCAAGAGAGGGCCAGAGTGAGAGAGCAAGAGAGGGCCAAACTCACTTCATAACAAATCCACTCTCAGAATAACAAACTCACTCCTGTGAAAACAGCACTAATTCATTCATGAGGGGATATTCCTCATGACTTAATCACCTCTTAAAAGTCTTACCTCTCAACAATGTCACAATGGTAATTAAATTTCAACATGAGTTTTGGAGGGGACGTTCATGTCATAGCACTTCACTCCTCGTTACCCAAAAGTAGCGTCCTTCTCACATACAAAATACATTTGTCCCTTCCCCATAGCTGCTAAATGTCTTAACTGATTCCAGCATCAACTCAAAAGTCCAAATTCAAGTGTCTCATCTAAGTCAGATATGGGCGAGACTCAAGGCACAATTTACCCCAAGGAAAATTTCTCTTCATCTGTGAGCTTGTGAATTAATGTTATGTCTTTCCAATATATGATGTAAGACAGGTATAGAATAGACATTTCTATTCCAAAAGAAAGAAATAGGCAAGAAAAAAGAGATGACTGGTCCCAAGTAAGTCTAGAACCCAATAGGGAAAACAACATTAAGTCTTTAAGCTGGAAAATAATCTCCTCTGACTCCATGTCCCACATCCTGGGCATGCTGGGGTTGGGGTTGAGCCCTCAAGCCTTTGGTCAGTCCTCTCAGCAGATCTCACAGGTTAGAGTCTAGTACCTGCAGTTCTCCCAGGCTGGCATTGCGCACCAGTAGCTCTGCAGTTCTTGAGTGTCAGGGGCAGTTCTGCTCCCACAGCTTCACTAGGCATCCCCTGGTGAAGACTTTCTGTGGTGACTCTGCTCCTGCAGCAAGTTTCTGCCTGAGCCCACAGGCTTTGCGTGGCATCCTTTGAAATCTAGGTGGAGGAAGTCATGCCTCCATAGTTCTTGCATTGTGCATGCCTGTAGAATTAACACCAAGTGGATTGCTACCAAAGTCTACCATTTGTACCATCCTTCCAGAGTGGTAGGTCAAGCCACACCTGGGGTTACTTGAACTACACCAGGAGCAGCCAAAGCACACTGTCCAGGAATGCAGGGCGCAGAAACTCCAGGTGGCCAATGAAGCGTACCCTGTGCCCATTCCCCAAAGCCATTCTGCCCTCCTAGATCTCTAGGCCTGTAATGGGATGAGCAGCCTCAAAGATCTCTGAAATGCCCATTGTCTTGATGAGCCCTTCTATTTATACTAATCTCATTAGCAAATGGTCACTTGGTCACACCCTTGGTCTGTTCTCTTAAACGCACATTTTCATTCATTATGTGACCAGGCTGAAAATTTTCAAAATCTTTTCATTCTGCTTTTTTTTTGGTTATAGATTTCATCTTTATTTCTTTTCTCTTACATTTTACTGTATATGGTTAAAAGTAGCCATGCAGATCCTTCAATATTTTGCTTAGAAATTTCTTCCACCAGATAGTCTTATTCATCACTCTTAAATTCTGCCTTCCATAAAACCCATGGGCATGGACACAGATATAATTTTAATCTGTGTCCCTGCCCAAACCTTATGTTGAATTGTAATCCCCAATGTTGGAGGTGGGGCCTGGTGGGAAGTGATTGATTCATGGGGGCAAATTTCTTATGAATGTTTTAGCACCATTCCCCTTGGCACTGTCCTTGTGATAGATCGTGAGTGAGTTCTCATGAGACCTGGCCATTTAAAAGTGTGTAGCACCTCCCTTCTCTCTCTTGCTCCTGCCCCTGCCATGTAAGATGCCTGCTTCTCCTTTGCCTTCAGCCATTATTAGAAGCTTCTAGAGGCCTCCTGAAAAGCAGAAGCCACTATGCTTCTTATACAGCCTATAGAATCATGAGCCAATTAAACCTCTTTTTTTTTTGATAAATGTCCCAGTCTCAGGTATTTCTTTATAGCAGTGTGAGAACAGACTAACACAGGCACAATTCAGTTAAGTTTCTTGCCACCTCATGAAAAGAATGGCCTTTACTTTAAAAAAAAAAGATGGACATTCCTCTTTTCTCACTCAGCTTTCATCAAAATGGCCATTGCTTTTCATATTTCTACCAATACTCTAATTACGACCACGTAAGTAATGTTTTAAAAGTTTCAGATTTTTCTACATTTCTTCTTTTCTTCTGAGTTCTTACCAGAATTTCCCTTAGTGTTCAATTTATGGTAGTCTAGAATTTTTCTAGCCTGCTCTTCCAAATTCTTCCAACCTCTGCTCATTACCCAGCTAAAAGCCACTTCCACATTTTCAGGTATTTTTTATAGCAAAAGCCCCACTCTTGGTGCACATTTTCTATCTTAATCTGGTTTTTGTTGTTAGAATAGCACAGGCTAAGTAATTTACAAAGAAAAGAAGTTTATTTGGCTCATGATTTTGGAGGCTGAGAAGTTCAAAGGCATTTTGCTGGCATTGCCAAGGGCCTTCATGCTGTGTCATTCCACAGTGGAAGGCAGAAGTGCAAGAGGGAGAGAGAGCAAGAGAGGCTAAACTCTCTTGCCCTCTCATGAATTTATTCATGCTCATGAAAATGAATCTACTCCCCCAATAATGACATTAACTTATCCCTGAGAGCATAACCCTCATAACCTAATTACCTCTTAAAAGTTCCACCTCTCAACACTATTACAATGGCAATCAAAGTTCAACATGAGTTTTGAAAGGGACATTCAAACCATAGCAGTGGGAAACCTAGGAAACTTGTACTATGCATACGCTATGGCCTATTTTTAAGTTTGTTAATTCTTTCTTCAGCTATGTTGAATCTACCAATGAACCTATGAAAATAATTCCTCATCTCCCATATCGTGGTTTTATTTATAACATTTCCATTATATTCTTTCTTATAGTTTTAAACTATCAGAAACCCTTTCTTGTTTATGCATGTTGTCCACCTTTTCAACAACATCATTTTATGTTTTCATTACACATATTATGTTTGCATTAAGTGAATATTTTCTATGACAGTCAACCCTTCATATCCATGGATTCAACCAACTGCAGATAAAAAATATTTGGGAAAAAAAGGTTGGTTGTGTGTGTACTAAACATGTACATGCTTTTTAAAAATCATGATTTCCTAAACAATATAGAATAACAACTATTTACCTTGTATTGGGTATTATAAGTAATCTAAAATGATTTAATGTATACAGGATGATGTATGTAGGTTATATGCAAATAGTATACAATTTTATATAAAGAACTTGAGCATCTGTGAATTTTTGTATCTGTGGGGTTCCTCTTTTGGAACCTTGGTTTGAAACCAAGCCCCCACAGATACTGAGGGATCACTGTATGACATTTTAAATCCTTTGTTGATTTTTAAATTATATTTTAAATGAATGCTCTAGAGCTTAACATGTATATCTTATCAGATTGACTTCAGATTTATACTAACAATGCCAGTGAGATATAGGAGCATTACTCCTACATAGCTCTATTCTTTTTCCTCCTTTTGTTCTGTTATTATTGTAATACATAGTTCACCTACTTACAAACTTAACAATATATTGTTATAATTATTACTTATAATTTTAAAGGAGATGGGAGAAGAAAGGAGAACGTTTGCATATTTCTAGCATTTGTAATGTTAACCTTATTTATTTTTTCTGGTTATCTTCATTTGTTTCTCAGATTCAAATTTACATTTGATATCATTTCATTACTCCAAAACCATTCTGCTCCTAGCTAACTCTTTTGTGCTATTTTTGGTAAATATATTACATTTCTTTATGTTTTCCATTCACAAATAAGGTATATACTTATTGTTTTATATAACTTTTTTAAAACTAGTTAAAAGAAGAACAGAGAATAAACATGCATTTATACTTTCTTTTATAATTACTTACTATGTATTCTTTATAATTATTTACCATAAAAACTTACTTTTATCAATGCTTTTCATTTTATTTATGTGGATTATAAACACTGGTGTCACTTGCTTTCAGTCTGCAGAACTTCCTTTAGTATTTCTTGTAAGTTTGGTCTGCTAGCAACAAATTCTCTCGTTTAATTTATCTCAGAATTTCTTTCTTCTGCCTTACTTTTTGAAAGATAATTTTGCCGGCTATAGGATTTGTGGTTGAACTTGTTTTTTTCTTTCACCACTTGGAATATGTCATCCTGTTCCCTTCTGGTCTCAACTGTTTCTGATGAGAAGTCAGCTGTTAATCTTATTGATTCCATTAGATGTGAGAAGACACTTTTCTCTTGTTGCTTTGAAGATTTTTTTCCTTGTTTCTCAGCGATTTTACTATTATGTGTCTACTGTAGATCTCTTTGTGTTTATTCTACTAGAAGTTTATTGACCTTTGTGGGTAAGTAGATTAATATTTTTCATCGAATTTGAGAAGTTTTCAACCATGATTTCTTCAAATATTTTTTACGTTCTTCTGTATCTCTCCTATCCTTCTGGTACTTCCATTACATGTATATTGGTACACTTAGTGGTATCCCATATTTCTCTGACACTTTTTCATTTTTCTGTATTTCTTTTTTGTCTCTGATCTTTGGATTGCATAATTTCTGTTGACCTATCTTGAAGTTTAATAATTATTTCTTCCATCAGTTACAAAATACAGTTGTGCTCCTCTGGTTAATTTTTCACTTTACTTATTGTACTTTTAGACTCTAGAATTTCCATGTGGCCATTTTTATCATTTTGATATTTTTGTTGATATTCTCTACTCAGAGAAACACTGTCATCATACTTTTCTTTACTTTTTAAATAAAATCATTTCCTTTAATTCTCTGAACATATTTATAATGTCTACTTTGAATTTAAATGTTAAATGTGCCATCTGGTCCCTCTCACATACAGTTTCTATTGTTGGCTTTTCCTCCTGTGTATGAGTCACACTTTCCTGTTTCTTTGCATATCTTGTAATTTTTTGTTGAAAACTACACATTTTAGATATTATATTGTATCACTATGGATACTGTTATCTCACTTCCAGGGGATTATTATTGTAATTTGATTGTCAATTTGTTTATAGTCATGCACCACATAACAATATATCAGTCAATGATGGACTGCATATAAGATGGTGGTTCTATAAGATTATAATGGAGCTGAACAACTCCTATCACCTAATGACATTGTAGCTGTTGTAACATCATAGCACATCACATTTCTCATGTGTTTGTGGTGATGTTGGTGTAAACAAACAAACAAACATACCATACTGTGGTTGTATAAAAGTATAGCACATAGAATTAGAAGTATAGCACAGTACATAATGCTTGGCAATAATAATAATTTTACTAATTTATGTATTTACTATACTATGCTTTTTATCATTATTTTACATTATACTCATTCTACTTATAAAAAAGGTGTTAACTATAAAACAGTCCCAGACAGATCCTTCAAGAAGTTATGCCAGAAGAAGGCATTGTTATCATAGGAAATGACAGCTCTATGCTTTTTATTGCCACTGAATACTTTCCATTGGGACAAGATGTGGAGGTAGAAGACAGTGACACTGATGATCATGACCATTTGTGGGCCTAGGCTAATGTGTGTGTTTGTGTCTTCGTTTTTCTTTTTTAAGTTTAAAAAGTAAAAAATAAATTAAGAATAGAAAAAAGCTTATAAAATAAAGATCTAAAGAAAGAAAGTATTTTTGTACAGCTGTAAAATGTGTTTGTGTTTTAAGCTAAGTGTTATTATAAAAGAGTCCAAAAGTTAAAAAAAGTTTATAGAGTAAAAAAGTTACAATATGCTGAGGTTTATTTGTTATTTCAGAAAGAAACTGTAGTGTTGTTTAAGTGCACAGTGTTTATGAAGTCTACAGCAGGCAGTGTACAGCAATGCCCCAGGTCAACACATTTACATATCATTTCTCACTGACTCACCCAGAACGGCTTCTAGTCCTGCACGCTCTGTTTATGGTAAGTATAGTATTTTTTATCTTTTATACTGTATTTTTAACATATATTTTCTATGTTGAGATACAGAAATGCTTGCCACTGTCACAATTGCCTAGAGTATTCAGTATAGTAATATGCTGTACAGGTTTGTAGCTAAGAGCACTAGGCTATACCATCTAGCCTATACCATCTAGGTTTGTTGAAGTACACTTTATGATTTTCATACAATGACAAAATCACTAAACAATGCATTTCTCAAAATGTATTCCCGCCATTAAGTGATCCATGACTATTTCTCTGGCTGTGTGTACTCTCTAGCGTTGCTCTCAGAGGGTGCAGTCTTAGTTATGTATGCAGACCCTGAAGTAATAGTGATTTTAACAGGGATTCTTTGACTGTCACACTGATCACACACAACTGTTAGGCTCCACTAATTGCCAGCTGATGGTCCTATTATTTTTGATAATGCCCTGGGTTGTAAATTGTTCCATAGTCTGATACAATTAAGTTTGGATTCCTTTATAGCAGTGGCTTTGAGGTCAGATTTCTTAGCTCTCTCTTTCTCAGGCTCTCCCAGTTAATCTATCTGGTCTATAATTTGTTTCTTACCTCTCATGAATGTATCAGCCGTCTTCTTTGCCTTCCACTAAAACCTCCATTGTTTTTGAGAGTTTCGTTGGACTTGAACTTTCCTACCCTCTGTTTCAAACAAAGTGAGTTCTTTCAGAGCTTTCTCTTTTATGTCCTGGCTCTTCCCCTGAGCAAAATATCTGAGCCATAGCTCTGGAGCTGGGGGTGAGGACGGTGGTGCAGCTCTCACTAAGTGACAACTCTGCTTTAGTTTCAGGGTGGCAGACAGGGGTAGCAGCTTTGCACTTCCTGCCTTGCCTTTCCTGGAATAGAGCTTCTACTCTGTGAGTGAGGTTGAGTGGGATCCTAGCATCCTCAGCATGCTGCTCTCAAGCCAGATCCCCTGCTCTATGAGTGAGGACTGGGTACTAGCAGGAAGTCTCTGACCTCTGTCTTTCGTCTCCTGGAAATTAGCTTCTGTAATGTGTACGTGGAAAAGAGAGGGATGAGCAATGCTTGGCTACCTACCCCTTCTGGGAAGATACCAGAGCCCTTGACTGGGAGCTGGTAGTAAAGAAGCCCAGTGCTCTTGGCTGCACATGCCTGGAGTGGATTTCCTATCATAATGAGCTGGGAGGTGGGAGGAAGGTAGTGGGTTGTGGTTCAAATATCATAGACTCTTACTCTTCTGACCAAGCTTTGATAGATTTTCTTAAGTAAATGTTTTCTTTGTTTGCTGTATGCTCTTAGTACAATTTCCAGAGACTTGAAGTGCTTTTCTTAAATGCTTGTTTTCACCAATTATCTTTGTTTAACTGGCCTGGCAGTCTGCAGAGCTTCCTTGTCAATCATAGTTGTGTTAAAGCTACTCACCGATCATGCCAATGTCTGGATCAGCTCTGCATTGAGTTCTGTTGTTTTTTACTCTTGAAAATGGATTGTTTTTCAGCTGTTCTACATACAATTTACAGCCTTTTAAAAAAAATTTGAGACAAGGAAACAATTCATTCTCAAGATAAAAAAACAATAGAACTCAATGCAGAGCTGATCCAGACATTGTAACTATTGGTGAGCAGCTTTAAAGCAACTATGATTGACAGGGAAGCTCTGCAGACTGTCTGGCCAGATAAACAAGGATAATTGGTGAAAACAGTTATTTAAGAAAAGCACTTAAAATCTGGAAATGAACAAACCTCTTCTTTGGTTGAGCTTGAAGTCTGAGGGGTTCAGTTAATCTGGTTGGGAAGTCGAGATGTTTGGTGGTCTTTAGTGAACCATATGCTACACATTCCTTTAGTCATGCATTGCTGTTATCTTGGGCTCAGGGTATTTATATTGGGTATACACATTGGGTTTAACACAGAAACAATAAGCAGTAGAATACTTTAAATTTGTGAGATATTTTGAAATCTTCACAGTGTTATCACAGCTGTTTTTGATGTTGATCTCTCCTTGGCCTAACCAGATAGATATTTGTATGAGGGATAATCCCTCATCTCTTGGTCATTATTTCCAGTATGCCTGGACCGTGTGGTCTTGGTAAAACAATTTGTTTGCAACTTTTTCTCCTGAATTTATTTTTTATTGTTCTGAAGGCCATAAACCTGCATGGTTCAAAACTGTTTTGAACAGTTTTCCGCAAAATCACCCATACATACATACATATACCCTTTTTCCCTAGATTTACTGGCAATTTCTTTCATATGGTTAACACTAAATACCATTCTTAGAGAAATGACCAGATTTTAAATTTGTTTTCTCTTCTTCACCATTACATAAAGACTTGGATGCTCTTTTCCAGAATTAAGGTAAAGGGGATAAAACTTTTTTCTTTAGCTTTTATTTTCGCCTCCTGTTCACTTTTTGAGAATGGGATGTTAGCAGCAGTGCTGAGGACAACAAAAACTTATAATTTAATGAGAATTAACCAGGGATCTAACCCTATACATGCAAACACACAATTTATCTATAGTTTTGACATTTCCTTGATGTTGGGATCTTCTGTCCAGTTGCTTAAGCTAACTCCATTTGTATATTAGACTTTTCTCTCCCTAAATATCAAAAAGGTCTGTCTTCTCTCAGGTGACTTTTTGGAACTTGTCATGGAATTGGGAGCTGTTGATGCTTCTCCGCCCCACACTCACACTCTAACACCCACCCCCCTGCTACTGTGAGAATTGTCTTCTAAAAATGCTTACAACCTCCCCTTCAGGGAATCACAGTAGGCTGAACAGAAACCACCTCATGCAAGTTTATACTCTACCCCTTCCCAAAAAACCCCACAGCCCAAGGCAGACTGCCTGACAGAGAGATACAAAAAGCCATTCCATTGGTTTCATCACAAGATCGCCTCTATGGAGGTCCTATGGGATGTGGCTGAAACCATATCCCGGGTTAGTTCTCTGCCCTTGGCTTATCCTGCTTGCCTTCCTCCCTTTTCCCAGAGAGCATTTCTACCATATGTCACTTCCACAGGAATCCCTGTCTCAGGCTCTGCTCCTAGGGAGCCCAATCCAAGTCTATTGGAAGTGGTTCTAAAAGCAGACAATCTGGAGGTGGGTCACTTGCTGACAGATGTCACAGAGAACTGCATCAGCGGAGGTACTGATAGACCCCAGAACAATGAGATGATGGAGTGAGTGCAGTTGTTAAGATTTTCTCCTCTTTGCACCAGTATTTGAAATGTTCAAGGAAAATAGTAACTATAAGGACTGTGGAATTCAGTCAATGTTTGCTAAGTGCCCCAACATCATTGAGGAGAGAAAATGACATGCTCAGCTCTACTTAAAGGTATGAGAGTCAGAAAGCTTCTTTGGCAGCAGTTAAAGAGATACTCCCTGCAGTCAAAGGGCTGAAAAAGTGAAGAGAAGACTCAGAATTGAACTGTAAAAGTAACAGAATTTCAAAGAAGATTCATTCAATCTAACCAAATCTCCTGTAGCAAAGACTGGCTTATGATAGGGAATGAGTGGGACTCAGTCTTGGTGTAAAGATTTCTGGATAAATGCAGTTGAGAACTTTGAACACCCAGATTTCTCTGAACTCCCTTGGGCTGCAGAAATATCTCATTCCCTTATTGGAAGATATGGCCCCCTCTCTTACTTTAGGAATATGCAAAGAGTTCAAATAAAGTTGGTGCCTTACGAGACGATGCTTGTCTTCCTCAGAAACTGCTCCCTCCTCTTCTCCTTCTACCAGATTCATATACAAGGTTAAATATCAACATAAGCTGGGGAAGAGCTGAGGCTGCTCACAGAAAAGAGATTTTGTACCCCAGAGCTCCTGCAAGAATGGGCCAATGTGCACTAGCAGGTACTAGGAGGGATGCCTGCGGGTGGATCCAGAGGGCAGTGGATCCAGGGGGTGATCGGAAGATAAAGCTGGATAAGGAAGAGTTTGTTAACATGAAGCCACTCTCCCATCATGCAGGATTTAATATGCTGGCAAGGAGCTTGGAAAATGAGTCAAATATATGCCATTTGCTGACTCATGGAAGCTTGGAAAAAGTAACATCCTTCATTAAATTAAGCGGAGATGCCAAAAATTGCCTTGGAAGACGATAAAGGAAGGGATCAAAAGGCTTAGAAGAGTGGAAATGCTATAATGGATCTACTATGTAAGACCAAAAAGCCTATCAGCTGATCATGTTCCCAAGGAGACCTGGAGGACACTCTGCCTAGCAAGATGATTAAAAAGAATGTGCTGTAAAAGAAAGTATTAGCTGGGGTGGATTATGTTAGGAGCTGCTGTTACAGAACTGAGTTCTCTAGTAGCAAGGGGACATGGATAACTAGAATAGCAGAGGCCAGGTGGCAGTGCTTAACTGTCAGATGCAAAGCATGTGGACTTACCCTATTGGGCAGAAAGGTTGAACTGGTAGACAGGAGCAGGCTGAATTGCAGGGATCTTTGGAGATGGCTCACAGAACATAGTGTTCTTGAGGCAGGCTGTGTGGGCAGCTAACAAGTGTTCTGCTGAATATACATAACTGAAAGAGATCAAGAATGTAGAAGAAAAAGGCTAAGGACAGTCACCCCACTGGAAAGTCAGGAAACTTTGCCAAATCTCCAGATTTGAGCTAGTCCACAGACCCACGATCTATCAAACGAAAAGGAATCTGAGGCACCAGAGGTAGGGCCCTGCAACACCATGACAAGTATGTCTAGTAGCAGTTCCCCGATTTTTCCCCTACAGCCATCTACATGAGTAACCATCACTGGAGACAGAGGAATATTCAGATATGTCGAGGGCTGTGGTATAGAGTAATATGTGAGTTAAAACTTATTCCCAGAGACCCAAAGCACCATGAATGGGCCCCTTATTAGAGAAACCTACAGGAGTCAGGTAAGGAATGAAGTGCTGATCCAGATGTGTCTCACAGTCGTTCCCTCTTTTTTTTTGAGACCGAGTCTCACTCTGTCACCCAGGCTGGAGTTCAATGGCATGATCTCGGCTCACTGCAACCTCTGCCTCCTGGATTCAAGCTATTCTCCTGCCTCAGTCTCCTGAGTAGCTGGGATTATAGGCACCCGCCACCATGACCGGATACTTTTTGTATTTTTAGTAAAGATAGGCTTTTACCATGTTGGCCAGGCTGGTCTCGAACTCCTGACCTCAGGTGATCCACCCACCGTGGCCTCTCAAAGTGCTGGGATTACAGGCACGAGCCACCACACCCGGACTCGTTCCTTCATTTTTTACTTCTTTTCTTCTCCCTTTTCCCCTTTTTACTTTTCTCTTTTCCCCTTCCCTTACATTCCCCATTCTCCCTCTCCTTCTTCCTCTCTCTCTCTCTCTCACACACACACATGCACACACACACATACACACACTCTGAATGAATACTCATTCTACATCAGGCCTTATGCTAGGCACTGAGAACTCAGAGATGAAATCCAGCTCATCCATCCAAGAGCTCAGTACAGTGACGGAGAGGGACGAGTCGGTGAACAACACATGGTCACAAGCACCCCACAGAGGAGTGTACAGGGGAGCATGGCAGCACAGAGGAGGAAGAGCCAACTGGACCTGGAGGGGGAAATAAGCAACTTAGATAGATATCTACTCATAACTCTCTCCATCTTCCTCATCTCTCCAATTTCCCACTCGAATTTATATGAACACGTCATACATTTATTTTAACTCAAGGGAAAAATTATAAATGTAATCCATATAAAGAAGATACTGGCCAATTTATATCATTAGACAAGTCAATCTTTCTAATTAGATGGGGGAGCAAAAGAAGGGTGGATCCCCTGGAGAGGGGTATGTTTTATTTCATGTTTGAAAGAAAAGTATCATCAGGCAGAAAATGGTGGGTCCCCTGCGTCTTACACCCGTTTTCAGCTGGGACTTGGCCCCGCTCAACGTTAATCTCTTGGCATGCGTTTCTAGTCACGTTAAATAGACATTTCATAGAAGACCCAGCTGATGTTAAGCCAACCATGAGGACATTCAGAAAGCGATCTTACAAGCAAGAACTCCCCCCTCAGGAGTTGGGATTCCAGAAGGTAACCAGCTTCTGCCAGGTTATTTTATTTCTTTCTCACAGATGAGCTACTTTTCTGAAGCCTCCCAGAACACTTTAAAATTTGATCAGAAAACTACTCTGGAGAGGCTATAAGTGCAGAAGAGTAGCTTTCTCAGAGGCCCAGATTCTTTCCCCTGAATTTCATCTCATCATTGGAAAACAATTCGTGGAAAAACATGGAATTTACAGCCAGACTTAGGCCCAAGTCTCAGCTCTACCCATTCTGAGTTGTATGAGCTTAGGTCAGGTATCCACTCCTGTGACTATGAGAGGGACCACTTCTTAGGAGATGAAGAACATAAAAAATACAGGAGCAGGTTCACATCTGGCCATAAGGAGCAGGTTCACATTTAAAGGAGCAGGTTCACATCTGGCCATAAGGAGCATGTTCACATTTAAGGAGCAGGTTCACATTTAAAGGAGCAGGTTCACATCTGGCCATAAGCTTCAGAGGTGGAAGAGCCATCTGAGATCATCTACACTTTTCTTTGATCTTTGGATTTATTTTTTCTTTGAATTTGGACAATAAATCATTGGTTACATGGTTAGTCATGTCCGTGCTAGGAATTGAGCTTGGGTCTACTGAATGACAAAACAGAAGGTAGACTAGGGAGGAAATGGTGCAAGGGAAAGAACACACATACGTATACTTTTTTTTTTTCTTTGAGATGGAGTCTCACTCTGATGCCCAGGCTGGAGTGCAGTGGTGTGATCTTGGCTCACCACAACCTCCGCCTTCCGGGTTCAAGTGATTCTCCTGCCTCAACCTCCCAAGTAGCTGGGAATACAGGCATGCGCCACCGCACCCGGCTAATTTTTATATTTTTAGTAGAGACGGGGTTTCACCATGTTGGCCAGACTGGTCTCGAACTCCTGACCTCGCGATCCGCCTGCCTCGGCCTCCCAAAGTGCTGGGATACAGATGTGAGCCACTGCGCCCAGCCAAGAAAACATATATGTATTCTTTTCCCTTCCCTTACGCCTTTTCCTATGATATATATATTATATATATATGATCCATATATATTTTCATAGAATATTATATATAACATATATATATAATTCATATATAATATATGTGTTATATATGATACACATATAAAAATATATATGTAATAGGAAAAGGTACAAGGGAAAGAATATGTATATAATAATATATATATCTATATTTCATAGGCAAATTAACAGTAACAAAGACTGCAAGTTGGTTAGATTGCTCAGGGAACCAATGGAAATAGAGGAAGATGCATAGTCAAATCCTAAAAAGAATTTCCCAGGGTGCAGAAAGTGTAACTAAAATATGAAAGGAAGGAAACATAAATAAGTGAATGTTGATAAGTGAAGAAGTCTGTTAATTAATCTATAAGCAAGACACAAACTCAAAGTAAGATGACCCAGCCCTTCCGAGGGCAGGCCAGACATGACAGAAGCAGAAACCTGGGGTGAGGCAGGGGCCGCAGTGCAGGGCACAGCTGCCTGACCAAGCCTTTCGACTGCCGCTCTGTTCCCCTGTGTGTGCGAAGATCTACTGCTTTGCAGAAAGCTCGAGACCCAGGCCATGTTAAGAGAGAAGGGGCCCAGATCAAAAATGTTGCAGCAGTGATATTTGGACCTTTCTAGAAAGAAAGGTGGTATTATGGTGAGTAATGCTTCTAGAATGTTGTGTGTGATGGAGGGAGAGAGAGTATAAGCTAAATGCGTAGACCATGTGGTGTTACGAGTTGAAATATCCAAGTAAACACTTCTAAAGTCAGTGTGCAGAATTAAGGTGTTAGAAGAAGTTTCAAATGAAAAAAATAATTAGGAAGATTGACTTGTCTAATTTGTCTAATGATGTAAATTGGCCAGTGTCTTATTTATATGGATTATATTTATAATTTTTTCCCTTGAGCTAAAATAAATGTATGATATGTTGATACAAATTTGAGTGGGAAACTGGAGAGATGGAGAAGATGGAGAGATGTGTGAGTAGATATCAAGGTAACTGAAGACCATTCAATGTGTTGAGGAACAGAGACAGATGGAAGGAGACTTGGGGACTGAGTAAGGAAGAAAGGACTAGACATTAGACAGGATGATTCAGCTTAGAGTAGAACCGGAGACGACTTGAGGCGGTGAAAGGAAGATTCACAAAGTCAGGGCTGGGGAACAAGGAACAGAGGTGGGGGCTGGTGGAGCTAGGGAGAGTTCATCCATGCAGATTCCGGGGGACACTAGCTCTGCTGGCTGAGAGTGGGGCAGAAAAGCTGGGGTCCAGTAGGCAAGGATGGGAGAGTCTCTAAATACCACAGAAACAGCAAAGCTGCTTAGGAGTGAAACTTAGCTTTTAGCAATAACGACTACCATTACTGACAACATACTTCCAGTCCTCATGATGAAGACATTGCATACATTATTGCTTTTTAAAAAAATTGTATTAAATTTAGGAGGTAATTTTGTTAAATGCATAGATTGCATAGTAGTTAGGGCTTTTAGGGTATCCATCTCTCAATTAATGTTTATTGTACCTATTAAGTAATTTTCCATCATCCATCCTTCTTTTCCTCCCCACTCTTCTGAGTTTTCATTGTCTATTATTCCACACTCTATGTCCTGTGAGCACATCATTGAACTCCCAATTATAAATGAGAACGTGCAGTATTTGTCTTTCTGTGTCTTGGTTGTTTCACTTAAGATAATGACCTCCAGTTTCATCCGTTGCACACATTATTTATAATACAATAGCCTTGCTAAGAAAAGGTTATTATCTCCACTTTACAGGTGAAGAGCGTGAGGGCCACAGAGGTTAAGAAACATCTTGAAAGTGACAGAAATTGTATTTCAGCTTGGTTCTGGCTGATGCCAAAGAGCTACCCTGAGGTTTCCCAGCCATTATTGTGAGGTACTCACCAACCACTGCCAATGCGCTGACTAAATAATACTGGCTACATTCAAGCGTATGCAGCTGATGCTCTTACAAAGAAAATGCCCACCCATTGCAGAGTATTGCTGATTTTGCAGTTTTTGTATTGCATGAATTTTCTCAACGAAGGGATAAAAAGGATCCATTTAATAACTTTTAGCGTCAAGTGGGGGATTCCACAATTTGTTAAGGGAGTTCTGCAGCTGAAGGAGTCTGGTAGCCACCGTGTGCTGCCTTTCCCAAGCCAGCCATGTTCTGCAGCCTGTGTAATCTCCAGGCCAATAGCATGCACAAAGTACCAGTTCAAGGACCTCGACCGTGTGCAAAAGGCATTGTGCACTGCCTGCAGATGTGTGAATATGAAGCGCTCAGAAGAACACACTGCAGAACGAATGAGGTGAAGGAGAGACAAATGGGCTGAGCCTGGGGTATTAAACTGGATCTATATGAGAGGAAGCCGTCGTTTTCCGTGGAAGCTGCTAATTACAGCGACGAGGTAATATGAAATGATTTTTGCTTGAGATAGTTTCTGCTATCATTGTATTTTTCTCATTTTCCAAGTAAATTAATTTTTATTAACAATTTATTGTTACCGCCTACCTTCCAAAAGGATCAGGACCCAGAGAGGCTACGATGCCAAGTGTCAGAGGCGTGTGCGGTCTCAGAGGTGTGGATTCGGCTCCACCTGGTGGCAGCTCTACGTAGTGCAGCGGAGGTACCGGGGCGCTCAGGCCTCCGACTGCAAAGCCTGTTCCCCGGAGGATGAAGGGAGAAAGGGGGCAGAGCCTGTGCTTATTGCCAGAGTGAGGGGGAGAGTAAAAAACACAAAAGATAGAAAATATCGGGGACAATTTTTTGAAAACTTGAAACAAAAATAGACATTCTGAAGCAAATCAAATTTTAAAAAATGGTTTGAGGGAGACCCACGAACCAAGAGACTCACTGAGAATAATAACAGAATGATTTCCATGAATAGGGAAACACAATTTAACTATTTTTTTTTTTTTTGAGACGAAGTTTTGCTCTCGTTGCTCAGGCTGGAGTGCAGTAGCGCGATCTTGGCTCCCTGCAACCTCCGCCTCCCGGGTTTAAGCTATTCTCCTGCCTCCGCCTTCTGAGTAGCTGGTATTACAGGCATCAGCCAATAGGCCCGGCTAATTTTTTGTATTTTAGTAGAGATGGGATTTCGCCATGTTGGCCAGGCTGGTCTCGAACTCCTGACCTCAGGTCATCCACCCACCTCGGCCTCCCAAAGTGCTGGGATTACTGGCGTGAGCCACCGCTCCTGGCCAATTTAACTAATTTTTAAAAGTTTGACAGAACTATGATCTTAAGAAGAAAGGTTAATTGAAAGGGATTCAATGCTGTGTTGATTCCCTCCAGAAGAGCCTGGGGCAGAGGTTGGTGAAATGGTTAAAACTGTAAACCCATGTTGCTATGTCTGAGAAAATCCTGTTCTCAGGTATGCATTTAACTGGGATGTTACCAACACGTTTACTCTCTCCTTGGGGATTACAGAAGGCACACATTATACTGTTTTTACTGAATATATTGAATGCTACCAATAATATAACCAGTCCATGGAGCACATGCCATGAAGTAGGTCTGTCAGAGGGATATTACTTGCCTTGTCCTCACCAAACCATGTAAATTAAATACTCTGTCCCACGTTAAGGGTAAGGAAAACAGGGATTCAGAGATGTCAGGTAACTTGCCCGAGTTCTCCTAACTACACAAACACCAAGAGGAGATTCAAATTCGGGTCCCTAATTCCAGATCCTGTTCTTTCCGATCTATCATGGTGCTTTTCTTTGAACCAAGTGCATTTGAAATTTGATTTTAAAGTTGGTTTTAAATTGATTTGTCAAATTATTAATAAATTCATATGGCATAAAGTTGAAAAAGTACACAAGTATAGGACCACGTGAAAACAAAGAACATATGAAAAGCAATTTCTCTCCCAATCATCCAATCTCACTTCCCCGAGGCAGCTGTGTTTTCAGAGCCTTGTATATGTTTCCAGGGTGTGTGACCATGTGTAGGATTAAGAAATGTCAGCATCAAAATGATTGAGTCTCCAACATTATATAAAATTTTATTTGTATAACTAAGGCAAAAAGTCACAAGAGGTTAATTGACTTGAACATCAAAATTAAAACAACTTTGCTTGCTCCAACAGAAATTTAAATTCAGTCAAAAGCTAAGCACAGAGGAGTTTCAAAATAAAATGAGTTAATTCACCATTCAGTCTTTTGAATAATTTTGAGTTGCTGCTAACAGAAGGCTTCAAAATGATTGGTTAAATTTTCTCCAAAGCTTTATGCACATTTCCAAAACCCTGTTAGAAAGCTCCGAATTATCCAGACTGTCTTCCTTTCCTTTATTTTATCAAAACTGTTGTTCTGATATCCAGATCTATTTCTTGGTTATTAGATTGACCATTAGCCAACCAAGTGAATGTTGGCTAGAGATACTCATCAAGACTCTGGGCCAAAATGTCAGTTTGGATTTTACTTCTGGTTACATTATGGACAAACTAGATGGTCATTTCTCTAACAAAACATCTCGAAGTCTTAAAAATGCCCCCAAACTCTTTCCCCCACACGTTGTTTTGTCAGTATGAGTCCAGTTTTCACATGCAAAGTGAATCAGATCTATCACACGCAGTTTTAAGTACATTTTTGCAAGAGGTCCCATTTTTAGCCAAGTCACAGCTGAGCTTTACTTTCAGCTAATTAGTACTTGTTCTTAAATTGGGCAGTTCCAACCCAAGCTAGGAGATGAGATGCAATTTACTTCCTTTCTACTCTCCTAAAATTAACTGAGCTGTAAAATGTGAGTGTTCCCTTGTTTTTCCCTGGGTTTGGTTCCATCATAAGGAATTCAACAGAACTCAGAATATTTCAACAAGTCTTGCTGTTCTAATTTGAACAGTAATAGAGTACTTCCTTTCAAAACCTCAGCTCTTTGGTTGCCAAGCAACCATTAATTTATTGTAACTAACTAGTTTTAAAATTATATGTGATGATGAAATGCAACAATATGCTTTTCATGCTCCTGAACGTACACAGCATTGGCCAGATCTGAAAGAATATGGCAGTCTTGAAGTATCAAAAACAATCATGAACAATGCTTTTTGAGATCAAGAGAAGAAGAAATCTGTCTGTTCCCTGTATGAGCTCCTTAAGAGTGGCCTTAGGGAATACAGGAATCTGTAAGGGTTATAAGGGTTACACAATTTGAGGTCCACAAAATTAGAGAAGCCCCAGGCACTGGAAGATCCTTGTCCCTAAATAGGAGTGACATGAACTAGGAATAAGATATAGGGTTCCCTTGAAGGGCCTTGACAATACTTCCATTCACTTCATTGGCAGAACCTTTTAATTCATCCTGTATTATGTAAGGACGTTTTAAAATGTGTATAGTCAATTTATTAAATGTGCTAAATTCAATGGGATATAAATAGGACATAACCATATTTTTCTCTCTCCCTTTGCCTCCAACAGGCTCCATCAGATCTCCTTGTCCTTCCCCTGTCACATTTAGGGTAGATCCTGTAATTTTCCTCACTTTGCTTAAAAATGCCTTCATAGTGTTCATGAAGACCCATTATCAGGTGTCAAACTGTGCTTTTCAATCTATATTAGAACTTCAATATTGAATCCAATTTAAAGAACTTCTTTTCCACTGGTCAGAGCTGACTGGCTCTTTAGAGACCTGCAGGTGGAGAGCAGGAATGGTTTGCTCTTTTCACTGCTCCTTACTCATCTACTCCAATCACCCATCTTTGCCTGGATCCTATGGTATTAAGACAGGGAAGAGGAGGTCGGGGGAAGGGGATGATGTCTTTTCACTTGCCTGGAGCTGTTTGTCCCATCCCTAGCTGCTGATGCCCTTTTGTGGGGCAAACACCCAAATGGTATCTTCCTTACTGGATGCATTTGTGGATTCTTTAGATACATTGTAGGAACACCTGCATTTCACATTGCCTTGTGATCCCCTTCAATTCCTGTGCTTGTTAAACTTACAGCTTCTCAGTGCTGGGTTCTCCTCATTTGAGGAGGTACCACTTTTGGGCCAGGGACCTTCACCAAGGTTCATCATTCCCATGGCATCCACATGGCCCGTTTTGCCCCATCAATGATAGGAGTACCAGCTTGCTATCATAACTTCCCATTGATAAGGCAAGAGGACTCTTTGCTCTCTCAGACTCTGAAGATAGGTGTTCATTGCTGTAACAGTGAAACAGCAAGAGAACTAACATAACTAACTCCATTTTTGTTTAAGGGGCCTTTACCCATTCCTGCATGTAGGCTAGGATAATTTTAGAGCACTGAGATACTACGCAAAAACGGCAATCATGTAGTTTTAAAAACTAACTCTGGGATTAAAGAAGACTTATGTAAACAATTACATAAAGTTTTGTTAAAGATTTATAGGAGCATCATGACCTGACCAAAGACAAGGAAGTTCCCCGCCTCCTCAGACCCTCGCTGGTGCCCGGATGTCTGAGGTCATTGGTCACCTCTCCATCCCAACCCCCTCCTCCTCCTCCAGCATTAACATAAAAAGAGTACAATTTGTACTGACTTAAGATGGTACTTTAGGATGCAATTCCATCATCCTCTCGGTTTGCTGGCTCTCTGAATGAACATGCTTTTCCTCCCACCAATTCGTGTTTCATGTTGGGCTTTTAAGCAGTAAGCAGCTGAACCTGGGTTCGGCTGCATTGCTTCCTGAGATTCTCTCACCAAGTCACTCCCCTGGGGGCACCAGGGTGGGTCTCCTGGGGCTTTGTGTTCAACCAGGAAGTGGCTAAGAAACAGACCTAATTTCTATAGGATAAGTAAAGGACCTAAGCTTCTTGGAGACTGCCTTTACTTGCCTAGGGCTTGTGGGAGAAGGACCTATAAAACTCTACTCCTGTGAATTTCCTCCCTCTAGTAAACACCCTTTTTCTTTATAGCACGGGTGGCTGGTGAAACAAAGGCCAATGGATTGTCATGGCATTTTTAATGTCTTACAGATCTGTGTCTGGCACTTCTTTAAATTATTTTGGTACTAAATGCCTATTTCTTGTGGCCTTGAAATTCTATGACATATGAAAATGTTAATTTTCGTATGTCATTATAGAGGCAACCACAAGAGGGCAATGTTTCAGCAGCAGAAACAAAACCCTGGGAGAAGATGGCTGCCCTCCTCGGAGTCCACTGATGTTGCTCAGATGCCTTTGTTCTACTTAGGTTGAAAGCTAGATAGAAAGTTCAGAATTGGGACAAGGTCAAGGGTCACATCAGGAGAATGCAAAGACGGGCAGGTGTGGCAAGACAGCAGGACAACAGACTGGCAGACAAAGACTAGAAAGTTTGGGAAGAAATCTGCAATTGAGAAATGGGAAGTAAAGCACTCTTCTCTCACCTCTACTCTTACCCTACAAACCTGCTCCAGGCTATTCCACTCTGTGGTAGGCGGAGTCTTCCAAGAAGTAGACACCCAGCAGGATCAGAAGTCTGAGCAATTTCTTTGGGACAATACAGAGGGAGAAGAAGGAAGAAGCCTGGCATTGGGAAGGCAGGGAGAGCCATCAGATAGTGATGCGGGCGTGAGCATTATGAAGGAGAGAGTCAGGGTGGGAAGATTGAGTGGAAGAGTCTGCGACTGCAGTGCAGCTCTAACAAAGTCCAACAAGGGCACTGAGTTCTTCTTGAGTTTACATTGCTTACCTGAGTGGCTCCACAGTCATTAGCTGGGAGCATTCTGTGGGAAGCATGACCTAACTAAGACATGAGAAGGATTTTGGAGCATAGCAGCTAGGGCTGCCAGTCAGCTATGCTCCCTGTCGTTAGAGATATGAGAGGGGCATTTGCAGGGCCACTGCACACCCTGAACAATGAGTGAATGAATGAACGAATGCCCTTTTCTTATCCTTGTTTAACCATTATGTTACCATCCAATCTTACCTCTCCTTTCCTGCAAAGCTTTTGAAATACAAGTACCTACC
This sequence comes from Pongo abelii, assembly GCF_028885655.2. NCBI lineage: Eukaryota > Metazoa > Chordata > Mammalia > Primates > Hominidae > Pongo > Pongo abelii. The sequence continues at coordinate 140,609,857 of NC_071991.2, read as the reverse complement.
CACTGTTATTATTTCCATACTTCCCATGCATTTTTTTTTTTAATCCACAGCAAGTTGGATTCTCCTTCCCACTGTCCACTGAAACTGTTCCAGCCAAGGTGATCAGTTTTCACATGCAAACTGACTTCCCATTTATTTGCCCTATTTTCAAGGACTGCATGAATTTGGAGCTCAGAAATAAAGTCAATTGGGGAAGATAATGGTGGATAAGAGATATTTGAACAGCCAAAAATGTGAGAGAGGGAAGGGAGATAAAGCTTTGAACATTTTATAAAAGAGAAGGAAGAAAAGAAGAATACTGAGAGGTTAAAGAAAGTGTGGACTTTAAAAACAACTTCTGGGATATTGAAAAATCTTTTCAAACAGGCGAATCAGGCAAACCCAGGGACTTTGTGATCACATGAAATTGAAGTGAAAAAAATAACCAATCAAATCTTCCATCTTCTGGCTAACTTCAGATTTGCCAGAAGAGGTCAGCAAAGACATTAACATTAGTCTTTGCTCTCCCTCGAGGCAGGATGGTGGGTTAGAAAGTGCTTTCTGCCACTTTGCTTAGAATTTATGCAGGGCTTCCATTATCCATACCCCTATCTTTTTTAGGCCCTCTTTCCAGAGTTTAACAGCTGCCTGAGCTCTTGGTGAGAGGATGGACCAATCTAAAATAAATAATAACACACATACCCTGTGTCTTATGTAATGACAGATCTTCAATTTAAATTTATGTACTGCATCTCTGTGTAAACTAATTAAAATTTCTGGCATGTTAGCCTATGCAATTAGACAAGAGAAAAAAAATGCAGGGCCAAGATGTTAAAAAGGAGGAGAAAAAAAAGATTAACATGATTTTTAAATAATTTGTTTATCTGGAAATCTCAACAAAATAAAGTAAAAAACCAATGTGGCTGGGCACAAAATTTATATTGAGAGTCAAAAGACTTCACATATAAAACACATTAAGTTAGAAAATATAATGGAAGGAAAGAACCTCATTTACAAAAGCAAAAACAAAGAAATATAACATTATTAGGAATAAGCTTAACAAGTAAAGATTTACATTTAAACTAGATTGACATTTAAAAAAATGCTCCTGAAAGACACAAAAGTAGATTTGAACAAATGGAAAGGTGGAGTAAACAATACAAAGATATCAATTCCCCTCTAAGTGTATCCATAAAAATGATACAATCACAATTTAAAAATCAATAGTATTTTTTAAAGCTAGACAAGCAGATTACATTTTATTCATGCATTATTTCATTCATTTATATTTTTAGAGACAGAATCTTGCTCTGTCACCCAGGCTGGAGTGTAGTGGCATGATCATAGCTCACTACAGACTTGAACTGCTGGACTTAAGTGATCCTCCCACCTCAGCCCCCTGAATAGCTGCGATTACACACGTGAGCCATCGTGCCCAGCTTAGATTAAATTTTTTATTATGGAAAAATAAACAAGCAAAAAATTTTCAAAAATATTCTGAAATAGAAGCATAATGCGGAATAACTACATCTGTAAAACAGATTATATAGCTATAATTTAAACAGTACTATCATTGGGAAGAAATGAATTATTCAATAAATGGTCAAACAAACTAGCAGCTACCTAAAAAACAAAAGTTAATTCCATTACTGCCTATGTCATACCAGGCTGTTTAAAATAGGTCAAATATTTAAATGTAAAAAAAAAAAAAAACCCATTGATTTAACATAAGAAATAAAAGAATGTTTATAAAAATGGGTAAGACCTTTCTTAGGATGACATAAAACACAAATGTCATAGAAGATTGACTTTACTAAGAAATTTTTAAAAATTTGCTATGGTTAATGCTACCCCAAGGTAAATAGACACAGGAAAACACCAGAAAACAATTTCAGCTCATATCACAAAAGGTTAGTTTGTATCATGTGTAAAAAGCTCCTATAAGAAAAAATATAACTACTCAGCAGAAAAATGGGCAAAAGATAAGCACATGTGAGAATATTTTCATCTTCATTCATAAGGAGAACAATAAAAATTAAAACCATATTAAGATACTATTTTCACTTATTAAACTGGCAAATGTCAAAAAGTTTTATAGTACACTGCGTGAAAATAAGTAGTGTAAGATGTAATAGCCTGCATGAAGGGCAATTATGTAATATATATTAAAGCGACAAATGCTTTTACGCTTTGGCCTAGCAATTCCTCGTCTAGAAATTGTCATTTAGATATTCTATACAGGGAAATAATGTATGTATTCCATTTGGTGGAATAATCTGGAGTTATTAAAAAAGGAAACAAGAACCAAGAATGTCTTATGCATAAATATACAATGATCTGTACTGCATAGGACATATGTTCGATATACTACCATTTGTACAAAAAGAAAATGTGCTTGTATGCATTTGCTTATGCAGACGTATATGCTTAAAATTACCTCTGTAAAGACACAGAAGAAAGTGATAACATTGGTTGCCTTGAGGGAGGAGGATCAGGTAGAAAAGTGTTTCAAAGTATCCTTTAAAATTTTGAACCATGCGAGTATATTATGCTTTGATGCTTTAATATTTGAGTATAGTTATATCTCCTTTTGCTATTCTGGCACTTTTAAAAACATCTGTATTTGGGGTGCGCTATGATCCTGATTCTCTAGGTGTTATAATTAACATATATACTTATTAATCCAAAACTCAACTATGTAGTCTTTCTAGAACATAGCTAGGAATCAGAAAATAGCAAAATAAACCAGCAAGCAGACAAAACATATGTTACAAAGTCCATGAACTACATAAAGCTTAGCCACTTTACTCACAGGAAGTCTGCTAGAGTCCCTTTTATCTGTTTATATATTTATTGGAAATAAGCTTGATAAAATGATTTACTCATAGAAAGGAGATAAGAAAAGACAGGTCTACTGAAAACAACAAGCAGTGTGTTAGCTCTCAATCAAGAGACATGTTGAGAGAAATTAAAAACCAACTGTACAAAGCTGACCAAAGGACTTAAGACATTTTTGTTCATTTAGTGCAGGAGCAAACCTTCTCTGAGATCATGTATATATGACAGTGGCATCCTAATGATCATCTTGAGAAACCAAGAAGACATTCAGGTATGCTCAATAGAATCTATTAAGACTGATTTTCATGCCTAACATTTAAATAAAATATAAAAACTTTTGATGATTAAGTCTAAAACTTAGAGTCTCTGGAAAATGGAATAACACATTTCAGGTTGGTGGTGTTTTGGAGTATATTTTTAAATGCTTAAATGAAGATATCACCAAATGCCAGAGTAATTGGTCAGAGATTTCTTTTTCTATTGAACACAAATGAGAACATCAGTATCAAAAATTGGCAGTAGATATGCAAAAAGGGAGTCAGGAAAATTATTCTTGTACAAGAAAACAACTTTATAATATATAAGAGCTCAGGAGAAACTTCTAACTTTTCTACAATGGAATGTCTCCAACAATCACAGTCAAAATTTAAAGAATGGGTAATATGTTTTAGCAAATAAATGAGAGGAATTGTAGCAGTCATTAATCTAGGACAGGTTAGAATAAAAGAGGTGGTAACATAATGATTAACCATTTAACAGAGTGATTAGGACTATTTCTGGCATACTCTTTGACCCAGCTATCCATTTTTAGGAATTGTTTTTCTAAATACATGAGGGTGCGAGGGTGCGGAGATATGTACAAAAGGACACATATACCCTTGTTGGAAACACATATATCCCTTGTTGGAAACATATGTATCTTTTGCTTTAAAATAATTCAACTTGGCTGGGTCCAGTGGCTCATGCCTATAATTCCAGCACTTTGGGAGGCCGAGGCAGAAGGAATGCTTATGCTCAGGAGTTTAAAACCACCCTGGGCAACATAGGAAGACCCCATCTCTACAAATAATTTTAAAAATTGGCTGGGCTTGGTGGCGGGCACCTGTGGTCCCAGCTACTCAGGAGGCTGAGGTGGGAGGATCGACCCTGGGAGGTCAAGGTTTCAGTGAAATGTGATCACACCACTGCACTCCAGCCTGAACAACTAAGTAAGACTTTGTCTCAAAAAAAATAAAAATAAATAAAATAAAAGAATGCAACTGGAAGCAGCTTAAGTGTGTAAGGAAAGGGAACTGATTAAATAAATTCTGTTATATTTATTAAATGGAATACTTACTATGTAACCATTAAATATAAGTGGGGAATACTATATATATTGATATATAAAATTGACTACTTTAAAATAAATAAAAAGAAAGCTATAGAATACCATACAAGGTATCGTATATTTTGTTTAAAAACATTTCTCTCTCTCTCTCTCTTTCTCTCTCTCTCTCTCTCTGTGTGTGTGTGTGTGTGTGTGTTAGGATATGATTAGGAAAAGGATTAGAAAGATACCCACTGACCTGTTATATCACTTTGCTGAAGATTTGGGGTAAATGGACAATGGACCAGAAATGTTCACATTACTTTATGCATAGCTGTAGTTCTTGATTTTGTAAAGTTATTTTTAAAATGTCTATAAAGAAGATTATTGTTGTTAACCTTGAAAAGTTAATTGATGGGATAGACTAGGAAATCAAACCCAAACTATAATTGGATTAAAATGAAGCATTAAAAATGACAAAACTTGAGAATGGTGTATAATAATCTGTCTTGGATATAAAGAGAATTTCTGAATAGGTGGTGTCAAATGAGTAAAAATTATTATAATGAATAGGAATTGTTTTGTCTGCCTAGAATGCCTTCCTCTTTTCTCTGAAGGAGCAACTTTTTCCCTTGGGAAATGCTTCTTTCACCTTTGCAAACATTTGGCTTAAGAACATGTGATTTTCCTTCCCAGTCTATGCACCTGACCACAAATGATGATAGGCCTGAAGGTGCACACATAACTCAAAGTGGGCCAACCATTTAGTCACCACTTCACCCCAGTGATAAGAGATGGTGTTGGTGTCTACCTGACTTGAGCAAGACCAATCACAGCTCTCCATCAGCATATGCCAAACTGGACTTGGAGGAGAAGGAGTGTCATTCCTTTGTTGATATTGGGGCTCAAAGGTGCATTCCTAGAGCACCCACGTGGAGGAAGCCAGGTTGCAGAACAGATAATGGAGCCCGTGTTAGAAAGAAGCTATGATAAGGAGTCAAGGGCAAAATAGTCCAGCTATACCACTGCTCCTCTTCCTTTCTTGTGGTTACATAGGAAAAAAATTCTCTTTTTGACTAAATTAGTTCGGGTTGGGTATCAGACGTTCACATCCAGAAACATACCGACCAATAATAGAAAAAAAAAACTGGTGAACAAGCCAACACAGTTACTTGCTTCCACCTTTCATTTCAATGGCAATGTAATGATGATACATGAATCTAAAAATAAACTGATAATATTCAAAATATTGCAGACCACAACCTTTATTCTTTTTTTTTTCTTTCTTTTTGAGACAGAATTTTGCTCTTGTTGCCCAGGCTGGAGTGCAGTGGTGCGATCTCGGCTCCTTGCAACCTCTGCCTACTGGGTTGCAAGTCTCCCGCCTCATCCTCCTGAGTAGTTGGGACTACCATTGCCTGCCACCACGCCCAGCTAATTTTTGTTTTTTTTTTTTTTAGTAGAGACAGGATTTCACCATGTTGGCCAGGCTGGTTTCAAACTCCTGACCTCAAATGATCCACCCACCTCGGCCTCCCAAAGTGTTGGGATTACAGGCGTGAGCCACCGTGCCTAGCCTATGATGACTACAACTTTTAGAATCTATATCATAAAATCCTTGAAGAGGACAACATTTGTAAGTTATTGAAGAAAACCTACTCCCACAAAGACCATTTTTTTCTGGTTAGGTGATCCTTTATTTGGAAACAAAACAAAAAGTAGAAAAATTACTCACAGATTCAAAGGCCAGAGAGAGATTTGCTGACCACATTTATTATCTCTGAATAACATTTAAAGTTATTTTTCTAAGAAACTTACTGAGTGGGAAAATCATGTTGAAAGCTATCATTGAGAACCCTGACAACTAATGGATTGATGTCATGACTAGTATAATGCTGGATTTAAAACCCTAGATGAGATCAAAAAAGAGAATGGAGACAAACATTTAGACATAAAACCACTAGCACAAAACTTCACATTAAAGAAAGAAATCCAACATTTTTTTCCAGTTTAGAAATAGAAATTTTGTTTACACTTTAAAAAAATTGAGGTAAAATATATGAATAAAATTTACCATCTTTACCATTTTAAATGTACCATAATAATAAATACATTTATATTATTATTTTCCCCTTCATCCCTCCCTCCCTGGCATCTGGGTAACCACCATTTTATTCTCTGTCTTCATGAGATTTACTTTTTTAGCTTATATAAGTGAGATCATGCAATATGTATCTCTCTGTGCATGGCTCATTTCACTGAACATAATGGCATCTAGTTCCATCCATGTTGCTGCAAATGACAGGATTTTACTCTTTCTTATAGCTGAATAATATTTCATTGTGTATATATAACACATCTTTTAATCCATTCGTCTGTTGATGGGCACTTAGGTTGGTTCCATATTTTGGCTATTTTGAATAGTGTCGCATTAAACATGAGAGTGCAGAGACTCTGCACTCTGTTTAATGTATTGCTTTCCTTTGTTTTGGATGTGTACCCAGTAGTAAAATTGCTGGATGACATGGCAGTTCTATCTTTAGTTTTGTGAGGAACCTCCATGCTATTCTTTATAGGGGCTGTAATAATTTACATTCCCACCAGCAGTGTATGAGGGCTCCCCTGTCTAGACATCCTCACCAGCATCTGTTATTGCCTGTCTTTTTGATACAAGTCATTTTAGCTGGGATGAGAGGATATCTCATTGTGGTTTTGATTTGCATTTCTCAGATGATTAGTGATGTTGAACATTGTTTTCAAATACCTGTTGATCATTTGTATGTCTTCTTTTAAGAAATGTCTGTTCAGATCTTTTGCCCATTTTAAAACTGAATTATTTTTGTTTGTTTACTTTGCTATTGAGTTCTTCGAGCACCTTATGTATTCTGGCTGTTATTAATCACTTGTCAGGTAGATGCTTTGCAAATATTTTATCCCATTCTGCGAGTTGTCTTCTCATTTTGTTGACTGTTTCCTTTGCTGTGCAGAAGGTTTTTAGCTTGCTGTAATCTCATCATATTTTTGCTTTGGTTGTCTGTGATTTTGAGATCTTAGACAAAGAAATCTTTCACCAGATAAATGTGCTGGAACATTTCCTCAAAGTTTTCTTCCAGCAGTTTCACAGTTTCAGGTCTTAGATTTAAGTCTTTAATCAATTTTGATTTGATTTGTATATGTGATGAAGGATAACGGTCTAATTTCATTCTTCTGCATATCCCAGCACCATGTATTGAAAAGATTATCCTTTCCCCATTGTATGTTCTTGGTGTCTTTGTCAAAGATGAGTTGGCTATAAATGCATGGGTTTATATCTCAGTTCTCTAGTATGTTCCATTGTCTATATGTCTGCTTTGATGCCAGTACCATGCTGTTTCAGTTACTATAGCTTTGTAGTAAATATTGAAGTCAGGTGGTGTAATGCCCCCAGCTTTGTTCTTTTTGCTCAGGATTGAGCTGGCTATTTGGGATATTTTGTGGTTATGTATACATTTAGGATTTTTTTTTCTATTTTTGTGAAGAATGTCACTGACATTTTGATAGAGATTGCATTGAATCTGTAAGATGCTTTTGGTATATTGTCATTTTAACATTATTAATTTTTCCAATTCATGAGCATGAAATATCGTTTCATTTTCCGTGTCCTCTTCACTTTCTTCCATCAGAGTTTTGCAATTTTCCTTGTATAGATCTTTCATGTCTTTAGTTAGATTGATTCTTATGTATTTTATATTTTTTGTAGCTATTGTAAGTGGGATCGCCTTCTTGATTATTTTTTTCAGATTGTTTGACACTGGTGCATATAAATGCCACTAAATTTTGTATGTTGATTTTTGTGTCCTGCAACTTTATTGAACTCATTTATCAGTTCTAACAGTTATTTTTGAGGGGTACAGTCTTCAGGTTTTTCTAGGTATAAGAACATGTCATTTGCAAATAAGGCTAATTTGACTTCTTTCTTTCCAATTTGGATGCCCTTTATTTCTTTATCTTGCCTAATTGCTCTGGCCATGACTTCCAGTATTCTATTGAATAACAGTGGTGAGAGTATGCATCCTTATCTTCTTCCAGTCCTTAGAGGAGAGGTCTTCAATTTTTTCCCTGTTCAGTATGATGTTAGCTGTGAGTTTGTCATATATGGCCTTTATTGCTTTGAAATATGTTTTTCTATATGTATTTTTATGAGAAATTTTATCATGAAGGGATGTTGAATTTTATGAAATACTTTTTCAGCATCTATTGAAATAATTATATGTTTTTTTGTTCTTGATTCTGTTAAACTGATCTCCTTAGGGTTAGTCACTGGATTTTTGCTTTGTCTTTCCAGGGAGGTCATGATTCTCTGTTTGCAGTTGTTTCTTGTGGAAATATGTCCACATCTTTGCATGGGAGGATTATTTATTCCAGTCTTCTCTGTCCGGCTTATTTTGGTTTTTAATGGATACATTTGCTTACTGAATCTTTACTGCTAGGTTGCTGTCTAATTTTAAATTTTTATTTACATTCTCTTAGTTGACCTCCTGGAGTACTTCTTTTTTAAATTTTACTTTAAGTTGTGTGAGACATGTCCAGAACGTGCAGGTTTGTTACATAGGTATACAATATGTGCCATGGTGGTTTGCTGCACCTATCAAACCATCATCTAGTTTTTAAGCCACACATGCATTAGGTATTTGTCCTAATGCTCTCCCTCCCCTTGCCCCCACCCCCGATAGGCTAGAGTGTATGATGTTCCCCTCCCTGTGTCCATGTGATCTCATTGTTCAACTCCCACTTATGAGTGAGAATATGCGATGTTTGGTTTTCTGTTCCTGTGTTAGTTTGCCAAGAATGATGGCTTCCAGCTTCATCCATGTCTCTACAAAGGACATGAACTCATTCTTTTCTATGGCTGCATAGTATTCCATGGTGTATATGTGCCACATTTTCTTTATCCAGTCTATCATTGATGGGCATTGGGATTGGTTCCAAGAATCCTTCCACATGCTCCTTTACCCTTGCAATGAATAACTATGCCAACTCAGATACGTGCTATTATAACATTCCTCCTCATTAATAACAACATCTTTGTACTGAATAATGTCACTAGCTCATCATTACAGGTGATTATTTTAGTCTTTATGTTAAACAATTGAAATTATTTTGATCAAAACATCTTTTTAAAGTGAGATTTAAGTTTTATTATTTATTTATTTTCCTTCCCACTTTTATTTTAGGTTCAGGGGGTACATGTGCAGGTTTTCTACATGAGTAAAATGCAGGTTATTTCACTACCCAAAACTGCAACTTTGAATTCTTGGTCAGAGAGCTCACATATTGCCATCTCATTAGGGTCAGTCACTGGATTTTTGTTTTGTTCTTTTAGGGAGGTCATGGTTCTCTGTTTGCAGTTGTTTCTTGTGGGTATACGTCTATATGTTTGCATTAAAGGATTGTTCATTTCTATCTTCTCTGTCCAGCTTGTTTTGGTATTTATTGGACATATGTGCTTAGTGAATCTTTACTGCTAGGTTGCTGCCCTTTTTTCAGCTCAAGATGGTGCCAGGTTCACCTCAGCTGTAGTAAATGATCAGAGCACTGCCTATCCTGAATGGGGGAGATCCCAAAGGGATTATCTAGGTGGTGTCAAGGCTGGCTAGGGCTTTGTGCTCAGGGGACCTGTGGAATGTACCTTCTAAAGCATGGTGCTGCTGAACAACCACTCTGATTTAGTGTCTTATTTGGCTAATAGATCAGTTTCCGTAGCTGTGGATGTTAGTCATGCCTACACACTTTGTCTCTGCCTCTCACTAGGGATATTTCTCCCTTTAGGCAGTCTTTATGCTTTCTCTGGGTTAAGGCAAGAAAAGGTCTCCTGCCAGAGCACCCAAGATGATGGGGAAGCTGGTTAACTCCCTCAATCATATTTTTTCAAGTGTAGATTGTGTTGGGGGACGATTTTCCATGTACTTGGCGCTGGGCAGAATGGTGGGGGAGGAGCTTTGCAGATGTGTAAGTCTGATTCTCTTACCATCTGCTTAGTTTTTTTCACTTCTCTGTGGCCTTGGAAACTATTTCATTCTCGTATTTGACTTCTGGGTTGTTGCTGGTGAAAATTTTGGCACTGTATAACTGTTTTCAGTTTTTTTGCGGGGGAAAGTGAAACCATCTTGCTTCTATATTGCCATTTTGGAACTGGAAGTAAAAAATCTTTGTATTAGTTAACTTTGTAGAATTGAATTAAATAAAGCTATCTTCAACTCATTTTAGAACATGTAAATATTGTCTATGTATAAAAAGGCATAATTGTTAAAGCAGAACAGGATAAGAAGTATAGGAAGGGGACAAAACAATTTCGTTGAGTGGATTTCAACCATAATTACTATTTTGGAAAACAAAAACAAAAACAAAACCCATCTCTCAGAAAACTATCATTCTATATTGAAAAACAAAGTCAATTTATACAATTTTAAAAATTGAAGATGAGTTATGACATTTCAAATTAGAGGGAAATTATAAATAATATTCAAAATGGTAAAAATCATAGCGCGGCATAGTGGCTTAGGCCTGTAATCCCAGCACTGTGGGAGGCCAAGGTGGGCAGATTGGTTAAGACCAGGAGTTCGAGACCAGCCTGGCCAACATGGTGAAACCCCATCTCTACTAAAGAATTGTTTGAACCCGGGAGGTGGAGGTTGCAGTGAGCCAAGATTGTGCCACTGCACTCCAGCCTGGGTGACAGAGTGAGATTCTGTCTCAAAAAAAAAAAGTAGAAATCAATACATAAATTATTAAGCATAGTGGTAACTATATAATGTAATGAAAAGGCACAACAGAAAAGAACACTTAACAACTTTACATTCAATTAAACAATGTATCATTAAAACATTAATGCACAATTGTTTAACATGGAGGAGAATGTTGCAGCCATCAAAATTCTCTTTGCAAACCTCCAAGTATATGGAGCTAATTGAGGAGGGTTCCAGCTGCCAGCTTTGGAATCCATCCCTATGGGAGGCTATGCCACCTACATACTGCTCTCATGGGATTTAAGCCACAACCTATTCCTGGAGACAAGGATTATCTCTGACTGCAACTTTCGCTTGAGGACTCCCCATTAGTTTTCCCAACCTTCTTAGACAATGTGGATGTCTAGAAAGTTTCCACTCACCTTGTCTCTCTGCATCCTTCAGTCCAGGTCAGACTTGCTTTGTGGCTTGATGACTCTTCCCAATGTTCTCTGGTTCCTTCTCCATATTCCTTCACAGACATTTCCCCCTAATAAGCACCTGCATGGTTAATCTGGTTTTGACATCTGCTTCTCTGAGAACATGGAATAACACAAAAAGAATCACAAAATAATGCATTTGTGGAGAAGGATCTGAGTTGCACATCATTGAAGTTAGCAAGTTCAAGTAGCAGTCATACTAGAACCTCAATATTTCACGTGTGGCAGGAAAAGGAAGTCAGAATTGATCTTAGCAATATAATGACTTTCTAAGAGGGGTAGATACTAGTGGCAACGATTTCTTTTGGCAGAATTCAATGTTTTGAGAAGACCCCAAGTAGTAGTAAGTCTCTAGTGCAGGATGCATCAGCACCAGGAAGTAACTGAGAGTGCATAATTGTGGTTGACTCCTCTCTTCACCCAGCTACTGAGGGTTTAGGGAGCAAAATCAAGCTCCCCAGGGAACAACAATGGTCAAGGTGGAGCTGATATCCAGTCCTAGAGTTTTTACAACCAGAAATGGGGGCAGAATTTCTATTGCATCAGTCGATATATAGGTCATGGTAAGAAAACAATAACTCTGGAGGCTCACCCAGTCATCACAAATAACCTCTTAGGAAAAAGAGGACTCATCACAGACTCCTTGTGTGGGCCGTACTAATACCTTGTATGTAATTCTTCTTGGTCAGGATTATCTCAAAAAAGAATGGTGATTCTTAGGGATGGGAAAGGTAGGGACTGAAAATATCAAGATGATAAAACTAATTAATGAAAATATTGAATACTTGGTCAATCCAGTTACTCAGGCAACTTCAACCAATTGTAAACTTAGATGAGAAAATTAAAACTATATCAGTGTATAGCTGTTACCAAAAAAATCTTAAATAAGCCATAAGGATATATTTTAAAAAATTAACCACCAACCTCTTAATGGCAGAAATTCTGCCCAATACATTCTTTAACCATATTTTAAACAGAAGTAAATAACGAGAATATTAACAAATTGTTTAATTTTCTTAATATTAAAAATACTTTTTTGTAAGTAAAAATTGGCTTAGGAAACAAATTAAAAATGCAATAAAAATCTATTTTAAAGTAATAATAAACACAGCTCTGCATATTAAAATGTATTGGGATGTAGGCCAAAACAGTGTTTAGAAGAAAATGTACTCACTTAAAGGTCTTTAATAAGAAGAAATAAAAAAGAGATATTCATGGAAAAATGATTATACTGTAGAATTCTAGAACAGAATAAAGTATTAAAGCAAAATAGGGAAGCAATATAAAAGCATGAATTAATAACCTGGAAAATAACTGGCATAATTATATACAAAATTAAAAGCTAGTTATTTGATGAGAGGAAGAAAATTGATAAAACTGTGATAAAAAATAATTTTTAAAACAGAATAATTCTAGTGCATAAATATATCTGTATGGATACCCCAATGTGACATATCCAATTTTAAAACATCAGGCTGGGCGTGGTGGCTTACATCTGAAATCCCAGCACTTTGGGAGGCCGAGGTGGGTGGATCACTTGAGGTCCAGATTTGAGACCAACCTGGCCAACATGGTGAAGCCCGTCTATACTAAAAATACAAAAATTAGCTGGGCGTGGTGGTGCATGCCTGTAATCTCAGTTACTTGAGAGGCTGAGGCAGGAGAATTACTTGAACCTGGGAGGCAGAGGTTGCAGTGAGCAGAGATCGCCCCACTGCACTCCAGCCTGGGTGACAGAGGGAGACTCCATCTCAAAGAAAAATAATAAAAACATAAAAAATCAATATACACACCTAGAGGGAGAGAAAAAAAATCCTAACATTCCCTAAATTAATCTCCTTTCCTGGGCACCCTATTTGATAAATGGTGCTGTGAAAATTGGAGAGCCATATGCAGAAGAATGAAACTGGACCCCTACCTCTCACCACATACCAAAGTTAATTCAAGGTGGATGAAAGACTTAAATGTAAGACTTGAAGCTATAAAAATCCTAGAAGGAAATCTAGGAAAAATTCTTCTAGACATTGGCCTAGGCAAATAATTTATGATAAAGACCCCAAAAGCAAACACAACAAAATCAAAAATAGGCAAATTAGCTTCAACTAAACTAAAAGTCCTCTGCACAGCGAAAGAAATAATCAACAGAGTAAACAGAATCTACAAAAAACTCAACTAACTCAATTAGAAAAAAAAAAAACCATTAAAAAGAGGGCAAAGGATATGAACAGACATTTCTCAAGAACACGTACAAGCAGCCAACCAACATAGGAAAAGAGGCTTAACACCACTAATCATCAGAGAAATGCAACTTAGAACCACAATGAGACACCATCTTACGCCAGTCAGAATGGCTATTAATAAAAAGTCAAAAGACACCAGATGTTGGCAAAAGTGCAGAGAAACGGGAACACTTACATACTGTTGTTGGGAATGTAAACTAGTACAGCCTCCATGGAAAACAGTACGGAAATTTTTCAAAGAACTAAAAATAGAACTACTATTTGACCCAGCAATCCCATTACTGTGTATCTCCTTAGTGGTAAAGAAATTATTACATCAAAAAGACACCTGAACTTGTGTGTTTATTGCAGCATTATTCACAATAGCAATGATATGGAATCAACCCAAGTGTCTATCTACAGATGTTGGATAAAGAAAATGTGATATACACATTATATAAATATATGATGGAATACTATGCAGTCACTAAAAATAATGAAATTGTGTCTTTTGTAGCAACATACATGGAATTGGAGGCTATTATCCTAAGTGAAATAACTCAGAAATAGAAAATCAAATACCATGTGTTCTCACTTATAAGTGGAGGTAAACAATGAGTATACTTTGGACATAAAGATGGAAATAATAGACACTGAGGACTTCAAAGATGGGGAGAGTGTGACGGTTAAAAACTTATCTATTGGGTGCAATGATCACTATTTGGGTGATGGGTACACTTGAAGCCCAAATCTCACTATTACACAATATATCCATGTAACAAACCTGGACCCCCTGAATCTACAATAAACAAAGAAAATCTCCTTTCCTGGATTCTCTTTCTGTCTGTCCAATGTTAGAGAGGCCCATGCTCTGACTTCATCACTGGGTGATCTTCTATGGTCCCTTGGCTGTAATTATAATATATTTCAATTCAAACTTCCTAGTTGTTATCTCTGGCCTTGATTTCTCCCTTAAGCTCTAATCACTGTTTAAAAATTTTTACTCAAAATCTCTTCTTCACAGTCTAATAAACATCCCTTAATTTAAACATCTAAAACCAGGCAAGCTCTCCACATGTACCCACTCACATATGGTTCCTTCGTCAATTGTCTTTCCCTCAGAAAATGGCGCCACCGTTCATCCAACTATTCAGGCATCAACCTCAGCATTATCATCTCACATGGAATTCATCAACTAGCCCTACTGGTGCTACCTTTGAGGAAAGTATGTATATATGTTGATTTCAGCTGCTTCTTGCCACCTTCATTCCTATCACTTTAATCCACGTCTTCATTTCTTGCCTGGATCTTGCAGTAATTCCATTTAACACCACCTCCCCCAGGAGCCTGGACAAGCCTTTAAAATCTGCCCAATGACATCCCACCACACATGAAGGAAAGTTTAACATGTTCCTTCAGGCAACTCCTGAGTTCCCTCAGGCAACTCCAACATAGGCAACTCCTTTACTCCTTCTGCTCAAATGCTGGATCGCCTTATCAAAAATGACCTCATTACACCCTACCATTTCTCTCTGTCCCCTTTTTCTGCTTTATTTTTCTTCACAGCAGTTATCTTGACCTGAAATTATACTATTCATTTGTTTTCTTGTATGTTGTCTGCCTCTTTCTCCCTCTGGGTGTCAGAACACACATTCACCCTGGCCCTACCCAACTCCCAATACCTGTCTTTTTTCAGAAACAGCAACTCCCCAAACTCCCTAGGCCAGAAGACGAAGTGGAGACCTAGAGAAGGTAGTGCATTGCCTGAGGCAGTGGAACTCCCCCATCCCATGTTATGGTCAGAGACAGGTACAAAATACACAGAGGTTTTAAGACATACTAGAGATTAGAGTTTTCACACCCAATTGAGAAGAACTGACAACTGAGATGTCAGAAGAGAAGAGCCTGTCAGGAATGAAGACAAGACCTGCCATTTATAAATATGAGAATGGGAGTCAGTGGTCACTTTATACAGACTGTCTTTTGACCTACATAGAGGAACTAGAATGGATTATTTCCCCAAGTGAGTGAATCTCTAGGTATGAAGGAAGCATGCTAGCTTTGCCCCACCACTGCTCACAGAGGAGGATCTCAAATAAAATAAAGTATACAATATTACTGTAGGGCTTCTCACTACCCCAGGCACAGTGTGTTTGGAAATATTGAGAGAGAAGTTGTGGCGGAGGGTAAGGCGGGGTTCCTCATGACAGCCTGGAGACCCTCAAGGCAACTGGCTGTCCTCAGGTTTAGTCAGTGGAGGAACAACAGTTTTATGTGGGTTTCTGTAGGTTCCACAGTAGAAGCCAGGACAGGGTGCATGTCATGTAGCTTTAGACATTCACAGCCAGCCAGCTTCTGGGTCATCTCTTTTTTGAGTGAACAGAGTGTGCTTCTGACCCTTCTCAGAAGTTGTTAGGCATTCCAGGCTCAAGTAACCCACCAGTCTTTTAAATATAGATAGTACAAATCCAATAACACTCTTACATTTCAACATAGCATTGGCACCAAAACCCAGACTGCTGTAATAAAATCAAGTTACATCCGCCAGTTCTATATTTATGGACCACAGGCTTTAGAAAATTTAGAGGACAATCTGGGAAGCAAAGTAAGAAAATTTTATTTCAAAATAGGATTTGCTAGGGAGACTCCAGGTCCCCAAAAGAGAATTATTGTAGAGACCCCTTACCAAGACAGCCACACAAGTAGATCTAGAGTAGATTTAGAGCCAAAATATACATTTTGCTTTGTCAAATGATAAATCTGTATAAATCTTATCTTGTTCAACTAAGAAGTAAATGCAACAACCTGGGTCTAGACCTCTGAGATTATGATGCTAGAGAGTCTAATAATGGGATGAAGACATAGTTTCAGCCTATGGCTTCAATATGGTTTGTCTCTACCAAAACTCATGCCAAAATCTGATCCCCAATGTGGTGGTGTTGGGAGGCAGATCCTAATGAGAAGTGTGTGGGTCATGGGGATGGATTCCTCATTAATAACTTGGTGCTGTTCTCATGGTAGTGAGTGAGTTTTTGCTCTGCTGAGCATGGACTAGTTTTTTTGAGAATTGATTAGTTCCCTGAGAATGGGTTGTTACAAAGCCAGGGCTCTCCTTGATTTTGCTTCTTTGCACATATTTGCTTCCCTTTTGATTTTCCACCATGTTGTGAGGCAGCATGAAGACCTCACCAAAAGCAGAGTGGATAGCAGTGCCATGCCCCTTGAACTTTCTAGCCTGCAGAACTATGAGCAAAATAAATCTCTTTTCTTTATAAATTACCCAGTCTCAGATATTCTGTTACAGCAACACAACATGGACTAAGACAATTTTTTTTTAACTGCATCTCCTGAGTATAAGATGTATTTCCAGTTAGGTTTCGAGCAGCTCTGGAGCTAAATGCTTTCTCCTTTGTGCTAGTCAGGCTTGGATGGTGGTCTTATCCTAACAAACATGTCTTGGGCTTCTTTAAAACTAGACCAACATAGGTCATGAGCCCACTCCTGAACCAATCACTATGACAAGGAGTGCCAGACACTGAATGGTTTAACTATGACTCTACCTGAACTAATCACATTGGACAGGGGAATAAAATCACTCTGGTTTGTTCAGATCAAATATGGTCCATCCCAGATATAATGGTAGAGTGAATCCCATCTAAATCTCATGTCTGTTTTACAATGGGGTATGGGTGGAATGGATAATGGGGTGTTTATTACAGCTATTACTAGGTGTATTACAGCTATTTTTACTAAAATAAAAATGACTTTTTTCTTCTGTGTGCTTTTATTATTTTCAATTTTGCTATAATAAACATGTATTTTGTAATAAAAAGGAAATACAAAATAAAATAAAATTAGAAATAGGATATATAGCAATGGAGAACAATGTTAAAACTAAGAAGGGTTAGGCACAGTTATATGCTAATAAAATTAGAAAGATAAGTGAAATGTATGTGTTTCTATAAAAATACAATACATTAATATTGAATCAAGAAATAGAGAACACCAAGAACTGAAGAAGAAAGTGGATAATTTACCAAAGAAATATACTCCCTTCTCCCTCCTACCTACTCTATCCAGCAGAACTTGAAAATTGTCTTCAGATCTTCAAAAAGCAAATATAGTCTCTTAGTTACAAAACATGGTATTCTATCTGTAGTGGACATTTGTTGTGTTTGTAACTCAAAAGTATCTTTTGAGTGTCTTTCTATGTTTGGAGAATTTCCCATATTATAAATCCCTCTTCTCCAAGACAGAAATCAGACCATGCTCTCCCGGACTCCCTTGCAGTCAGACACAGGCTTTTACCAGGGCTTTGCTAATGAGATGCATCTGCACCAGACTTCAATTGCCAAGTAAAAAATGGGAGAAAGAGTACATACTGTGGATCAGCTTTTGGCAAATATAGTGCCAGGGCCTCTGGCCACCTGATTTCACCACAGGCCTCTGGAACCTGGCAGGAGGAGACTCCTCAACCACCACGGACACTCGAGTTGGCACTGCTTAGAGAAGCGGTAGAGGCAGCAAGCCAGCTGACGTGGAACCTGAGGGTTTGATGTGGGAGTGTCTGCAGCGGTGCACCTCCAGGGATGGCCATCCCCCAGGCCTGACTTGCTCCCATAGGAGACTTTAACCCTAGGGGAACTGTCGGACCTGATCTTTCAGGGTGGTCTTGCCCATCAGACCAGGCTGGTCCGACCTGAACACCCCTTGGTCTACTGGCCTCTCTTAGGGCCCTAGCCAGGCCACACCTGCTTGCAGGGCAATCTCCGGTGCCCTGGGGGCCCACCACGATAGCTTCTGTGCTGGTGGACTGTGCCTCATCAGTGGACAGCTCCAGCTGGGTGGCTCCATGGCCACACACCAGCCTACCATTCCCTCCCCATACTGAAGCTTCCTCCAGGCACATAGCAACTCCCCACATCACTTTGCTGGCACATGCCAACATGAGTGGGAGGGGTTTGCTTTCTTTGCCCTGTCAGTGGAGGGGAGTGCAGTCTGCTCCACTTCCCTTTGCAGGCTGCCATTGCAGATGGAACCTTGGTGGACACAGAGTCAGAAGCCCCACCCTTGCCAGTGCCTGGCCCTGAACTAACACTGTGCAGAGAACAGCACATCCTCCTCCACCCTGAACAATCACTCCTGCTTGTGGGGCATAGAGAAGGCACCCTGCACCAGCCAACACCCCACACCAGACCCAACACTACCTCCAGTGCAACCATACACAGTGTCCAGCATGGTGCCTCACCCCACTGTCCCCTACCCCAGCTGCATTGCCTCTGTCACTGTGGTGAACAACTGCAAGGAGGCAGGCACTTGGCACCCACTAGCACTCTGCCACAGCTGCTGCACCTCACTGCACTACCCCTACCACCAGCACACTGCATGCCATGCCTCAAAGAGCCAGAGAACAAAACTGGGGCCTAATGCAAGTCCTCCAGTTAGAGAACACAGTATAGGAGTTGGATCTAAGAATTGGCTTCCTAAAATCCTTCAGAAATGAAGCCAGTTCACTGAACCCACCTTATACCACAATCAAACCCTCAAGGTCATCAAATAGGTTTAAAAAAAAAAATCCAAAGGTCAACAACCTCAAAGATTGAAAGTAGATAAGCCCACAAAGATTAGAAAAAAAAAAACTAATGCAAGAACACTCAAAACTTGAATAAAAAGAAAAGAAAAACTGCAGTCCCTTCTTTCCTCCAAATGACCACATCACCTCTCCAGCAAGCATTCTGAACTGGGCTGCCATGGATGAAATGACAGAAATAGAATTCAGAATATGGATAGAAATGAAGATCATTGAGATACAGGAATATGTTGAAACCCAAAGCAAGAAAGCTGAAAATCATGACAAAACAATGCAGGAGCTGACAGACAAAATAGCCAGTATAGAAAAGAATATAACTAAGCTGATAGAGCTGAAAAACACACTATGAGAATTTCATAATGTAATCACAAGTATTAGTAGCAGAATAGACCATGTGGAAGAAAGAATCTCAGAGCTTGAAGACTGGCTTTCTGAAATAAGATAGTCAGACAAAAATGGAGAAAAAAGAATGAAAAGGAATGAACAAAACCTCTGAGAAATATAAGATTACGTAAAGAGACTGAGTCTTTAACTCATCATTGTCCCTGAAAGACACTGGGGAGAATGGAACCAACTTAGACAACATATTTCAGGATATAATCCATGAAAACTTCTCCAACCCAGCCAGAGAGGCCAACATTCAAATTCAGGAAATGCAGATAACCCCAGTAAGATACTATGCAAGAAGAACATCCCCAAGACACGTAATCATCAGATTCTCCAAGGTCAAAATGTTAAACGCAGCTATAGAGAAAGGTCAGGTCACCTACAAAGTGAATCCCATCAGACTAACAGTGGACCTCTTGGCTGGGTGCGGTGGCTCATGCCTGTAATCCCAGCACTTTGGGAGGCCGAGGCAGGTGGATTACCTGAGGTCCGGAGTTCAAGACCAGCCTGGCCAACATGGCAAAACCCCATCTCTACTAAAAATATAATATTTAGCTGGGCATGGTGGTGTGTACCTGTAATCCTAGCTACTCAAGAGGCTGAGGCAGGAGAATCACTGGAACCTGGGGGGCAGAGGCTGCAGTGAGCCGAGATTGCACCACTGCACTCCAGCCTGGGCAACAGAGCAAGACTCCATCTCAAAAACAAAACAAAACAAAACAGTGAACCTCTCAGCAGAAACTCTACAAGCCAGAGGAGATTGGGGGCAAGAAATTCCAAACCAGAATGTTGTATCTGGCTAAACTAAGCTTCATAAGCAGAGAAATAAGATCCTTTTCAGACAAGCAAATGCTGAGGTAATTTGTTACCAACAGATGTGCCTTAGAAGAGCTCCTGAAGGAAGCACTAAATATGGAAAGGGAAGACTGTTGCCAGCCCCTGCAAAACACACTTAAGTACACAGACCAGTGACACTATAAAGCAACCACATAAACAAGTCTGCAAAATAATCAACTAACATCATGATGAAAGGATCAAATTCATACACATCAATATTAACATTAAAAGTAAATGGGCTAAATACCCTAGTTAAAAGACTGGATGCTGGATAAAAGAACTATGACCCATTGGTATGCTGTCTTCAAGAGACCCATTTTACATGCAATGACATACATAGGCTCAAAATAAAGGGATGGAGAAAAGTCTACCAAGACAATGGAAAACAGAAAATAACAGGGATTGCAATCCTTGTTTCTGACAAAACAGACTTTAAACCAACAAAGACAAAAAAAGACAAAGAAGGACATTATATAATGGTAAAGGGTTCAAGTCAACAGGAAAAGCTATCTATCTTAAATATATATGCACCCAATAAAGGAGCACCCACCTTCATAAAGCAAGTTCTTAGAGACCTACAAAGAGAGACTAAGACTCACACAATAGTAGAGGGAGATTTTAACACCCTGTTGTCTAACATATTGGCAATATCAGACAGATCATAGAGACAGAAAACTGACAAAGATTTTTAGGACCTGAACGCAGCACTGGATCAAATGGACCTGATAGGTATCTACAGAACTCTCCATCCAAAAGCAACACGATATATATTCTTCTCATAATCACCTGGCACATACTATAAAATTGATCACACAATTGGAAGTAAAACACTCCTCAGCAAATACTAAATAACTGAATTCATAAAAAACAATTTGTTTGACCACAGTGCAATCAAATTAGAAATCAAGACTAAGAAATTCCCTCAAAACCATACAATTACTTGGAAATTGAATAACTTGCTTCTGAATGACTTTTGGGTAAATAATGAAATTAAGGCAGAAATCAAGAAGTTCTCTGAAACTAATGAGAACAAAGATACAACATATCAGAATCTCTGAAACACAGCTAAGGAAGTGTTAAGAGGGAAATTTATAGCACTAAATGCCCACATCAAAAAGTTAGAAAGATTTCAAATTAACAACCTAACATCACAACTAAAAACACTAGAGAACTGAGAGCAAACAAATCTCAAAGCTACCAGAAGACAAGAAATAACCAAAATCAGAGCTGAACTGAAGGAGATTGACCAGGAGCTGTTTTTTTTGAAAAAATTAATAAAATAGACGACTAGCTAGACTAATAAGGAAGAAAAAAGAGAAGAGTCAAATAAACTCAATTAGAAATGACAAAGGGGATATTACACTGACCCCAGAGAAATACAAACACCATCAGAGAATATTATGAACACCATTATGCACATAAACTAGAAAATCTAGAAGAAATGGACAAATTCCTGGAGACATCCACCCTCCTAAGACTGAACCACGAAGAAATAGAATCCCTAAACAGACCAGTGATGAGCTCTGAAAATGAGTCAGTAATAAATAGCCTACTAACGAAACAAACAAACAAACAAAAAAGCCCAGGACCAGACAGATTCACAGCTGAATTCTACCAGATATACAAAAAAGAGCTGGTACCATTCTTGTTGAAACCATTTCAAAAAATTGAGAAGAAGGGACTCCTCCCTAACTCATCTACAAGGCTAGCATCATCCTGATACCAAAATCTAGAAGAGGCACAACCAAAAAAAGAAAACTTCAGGCCAATATTCTTGATGAACATCAATGCAAAAATCCTCAACAAAAAACTGGCAAACGGAACCCAGCAGCACATCAAAAAGCTTATTCACCATGATCAAATTGGCTTTATCCCTGGGATACAAGGTTGGTTCAACATATGCAAATCAATAAATGTGATTCATCACATAAACAGAACTAAAGACAAAAAACACATGATTATCTCAATAAAGGCAGAAAAGGCTTTTGATACAATTCAACATCCCTTCATGTTAGAAACTCTCAATAAAATAGACACTGAAGGAACATACTTCAAAATAATTAGAGTCATCTATGGAAAACCCACAGCCAACATCATACTGCATGGGCAAAAGCTGGAAGCAGTCCCCTTGAAAACCACCACAAGAAAAGGATGTCCTCTCTAACCACTCTTATTCAACATAGTATTGGATGTCCTGACCAGGAGAACAATCAGGCAAGAGAAAGAAGTGAAGAGCATCCAAATAGGAAGACAAGAAGTCAAACTATCTCTATTTGTAGATGACATGATCCTATATCCAGAAAAGCCTATAGTCCCAGTCCAAAAGCTTCTTAAGCTGATAAACAACTTCAGCAAAGCCTCAGGATGCAAAATCAATGTGCAAAAATCACTAACATTCCTTTCCACCAATAACAGTCAATCTGAGAGCCAAATCAGGAACACAATCCCATTTACAACTATCACAAAAAGAATAAAATACTTAGGACTACAGCTAACCAGGGAAGTGAAAGGTCTCTACAAGAAGAACTACAAAACACTGCTCAAAGAAGCCAGAGATGATACAAACAAATGAAAAATCATTCCATGCTCATGGATAGGAATAATCAATATCATGAAAATGGCCATACTGCCCAAAACAATTTATAGATTCAGTGCTATTCTTATTAAACTACCATTGAGATTCTTCACAAAACTGGAAAAACTATTTTAAAATTCATATGGAACCAAAAAAGAGATGAATCGCCAAGGCAATGCTAAACCAGCCAAAAGAGCAAAGCTGGAGGCATCACGCTACCTGACTTCAAACTATACTACGGGGCTACAATAACCAGAACAGCATGGCAATGGTACAAAAACGGACACATAGATCAACAGAACAGAATAGGGAGGCCAGAAATAAGGCTGCACACCTACAGCCATCTGATCTTCAACAAATATGACCATAACAAGCAATAGGGAAAGGATTCCCTATTCAATAAATGGTGCTGAGATAACTGGCTAGCAATATGCAGAAGATTGAAACTGAACCAGTTCCTTATGCCATATACAAAATTAACTCAAGATGGATTAAAGACATAAATGTAAAACTGAAAACTATAAAAACCCTGGAAGGCAACATAGACAATACCATTCAGGAGATATAAATGAGCAAAGATTTCATGTAAAAGACACCAAAAGCAATTGCAACAAAAGTAAAAATTGACAAATGGGATCTAATTAAACTAAAGAGCTTCTACACAGCAAAGGAAACTATCAACAGAGTGAACAGAGAACCCACAGAATGGGAGAAAGTTTTTGCAAACTATGCATCTGACAAAGGTCTAATATCTAGCATTTTCTATAGGAACTTGTAAACAAATTTACAAAAAAAAACAGCCCCATAAAAAAGTGGGCAAAGGACATGAACAGACATTTTTCAAAAGAAGACATACATGCGGCCAAGAATCAAATGACAAAAAGCTCAATATCACTGATCATTAGAGAAATGCAAATTAAAACCACAATGAGATAACATCTCACATCAGTCAGAATGGCTACTATTAAAAAGTCAAAAAATAACAGGCTGGCAAGGTTGCAGAGAAAAAGGAATGCTTATACATTGTTGGTGGGAGTGTAAATTAGTTCATCCATTATGGAAGACAGTAATTGGTAATTCCTTAAAGACCTAAGAACAGAAATGTCATTCACCCAGCAATCCCTTTCCTGATTACATACCCAAAGGAATATAAATCATTCTATTTTAAAGACACGTGCACACAAATGTTCATTGCAACACTATGTACAATAGCAAAGTCATGGAATCAAACTACATGCCAATCAATGATAGACTGGATACAGAAAATGTGGTACACAAACACCATGGAATACTATGCAGCCATGAAAAAGAATGATATCATGTCCTTTGCAGGAATATGTATGCAGCTGGTGGCTATTATCCTTAGCAAATTAATGCAGGAACAGAAAACCAAATAATGCACATTCTCACTTATAAGTGGTAGCTAAGTGATGAGAACACATGGACACATAGAGAGAACAACACACACTGGGGCCTATCAGAGGGTAGAGGGTGGGAGAAAGGAGAGGATTTGGAAAAATAACGAATGGGTACTAGGTTTAATACTTCAGTGATGAAATAATTTGTACAACACACCTTCATGACACAAGTTTACCTATATAACAAACTTGCACATATACTCCTGAACTTAAAATAAAAGTTTAAAAAAAGTTTACTCCTTTTTACTGCTGAGTAATAGTTCATGGTGTAAATTACTACAGTTTGTTTAACCATTCACTCATTGAAGGACATCAGAATGTGACCAGATTGTTTATTATGAATAAAGTTACCATAAACATTTGCATACAGATTTTATGTGAATATAACATTTTATGTCTCTACAAAACTATACCATTTTACTTACAGTTTCACCACCAATGTATGAGTGATCCAGTTTTTCCACATACTCTCTAGTATTTGGTTGTCATAATTTATTTTAGCCATTCTGATAGATATGCAGTGATATCTCACTGCCATTTAAATTGCATTTTCCTAATGGTTAATAATTTTAAACATTTTTCAATGTGCTTACTTGTCATATTTATGTTATCTTTGATGAAATATCTCTTCATGTCTATTGCCCATTTCAAATTGAATTTTTTGTTTTTTTAATGTTGAATTGTGGAACGTTTTTACATATTCTAGATACCAGTCTTTTGTCAGATTCATGATTGCAAATATTTTCCCCCAGTCTGTAGTCTATCTTTTAATCCTCTTATTATGGTTGATTGCAGAGCAAAATTGCTAATTTTGATGAAGTCCTACTTATTCTTCTTTTTGTGGATTATGCTTTTGGTGTCAAGTCTCAGAAATCTTTGTCTAGCCCTGTGTTACAAAGATTTTCTCCTATGCTTTTTCCTGTCAATTTTATATTTTTATGTTTTACACTTAAGTCCATGATCTATTTGGGGTTATTTTCCGTGTAAGATGGGAGACTGAGGTCAAGGCTCATTTATTTGCCTATGAATGTCTAGTTGTTTTAGCAACATTTGTTGAAAAGGATTTCTTCCAATGAATTGCTTTTGCACTTCATCAAAAATCAGCTTGATATGTTTATGTGGGCCTATTTATGGGTTCTGTTTTCTGTTCTATTTCACTGATCTCTATGTCCCTCCAGCACTACCATTGTTAATTACTGTAACTATGTAATCACTGCTGATATCAGGTAAATGGATTTCTCCTACTTCATTCTTATTGTTCAAAATTGTTTTATATATTCTTTTTCCTTTTCATTTTCATATAAATTATAGAATAACTTTGTCTATACCAACAAATCTTACATACATGTACAGTCATGCACCATACAATGACGTTTTGGTCAATGACAGATCACATATATAACTGTGGTCTCATAAGATTATAATGGAGCTGAAAAAATCCTTTTCCATGTTTAGATATATATATACTTACCATTGTGTTACAATTGCCTACACCATTCAGTACAGTAAGATGCTGTACAGGTTTATAGCAGAGGAGCAATACACCATACCCCATAGCCTACGTGTATAGTAGGCTATAATATCTAGGTTTGTGTAAATGCATTCTATGATGTTCACATGATGAGATTGCATAGTCACATTTCTCAGCATATCCCCATTGTTAGGCCATGCATGACTATATATATACACATCCTGTTGGGTCTACTTCTTTGAAGAACCTTGACTGTTACACGCTTTGTTTGCTAAGTATTTTTTGAGTGACTGTAAACGTCATTATATTTTTAATTTGAATGTCTACGTGTTCATGGCTAGCAAATAAAAACACAACTGTTTTTTGTATGTTTATCTTGTATCCTGTGACCTTAATTAACTCACATTTGAGTTCTAAAATTTTTTTCTATATTCTTTGGAATTTTCTATGTAGGCAATCATGTTATCTTCAAATAGAAACCATTTTAATTCTTTTTTTCTTATCTGTATTCCCTTTAGTTCTTTTTCTTACTTTGTTGTAGCTATTACAGCTTCTAGCACTACATTTAATAAGAGTGATTGGAGTGGATTAGGCATGCTTACCTTGTTCCTGATCTTATGGGGGAAACATTCAGTCCCTTATCACATATCATGTTAGCTATGGGATTTTTTTTTTTTTTTTTTTTTTTTTTTTTTTTTTTTTTTGAGACAGAGCCCAGGCTAGAGTTCAGTGGTGCAATCTTGGCTCACTGCAATCTCCACCTCCTGGGTTCAGTCAATTCTCCTGTCTCAGCCTCTTGAGTAGCCGGGACTACAGGCACATGCCACCACGCCAGGCTGATTTTTGTATTTTTAGTAGAGTTTTACCGTATTGGTCAGGCTGGTCTCAAACTCCTGACCTCAGGTGATCCACCTGCCTCAGCCTCCCAAAGTGCTGGGATTACATGCATGAGCCACTGTGCCTAGCCAGCTATGGGATTTTTGTAGGTGCACTGTGTCAAATCTATTCCTATTTTTCTGAGAGTTGTTATCATGGATAGGTGTTGAATTTTGACTAATGATTTTTTCTGAATTAACTGATATGATTATATGATTTTTCTTCTTTACCCCATTAATATGGTAGATTACATTGATTGATTTTCAAATGTTAAACCTATGTTGCATCCCTAGAATAAATCCTACTTGGCCATGGAGAATAATATTTACATATTACTGAATTCTATTTGATAATATTTTATTACAAAATTTTCAGCTATGTGAGGATTATTGGTCTGCAGAGTTTTTTGTGTGTTTTTTTGGTCTGGTTTTGGCATTAGGGTGAAAGTGGCTTCATGAAATGAATTGGAAAGTATTTCTTCCTCTCATATTTTCTGGAAGAGATTGTATATAGAATTGGTGTTAATTCTTCTGTAAATGTTTATTAGTTTTTCCCATAAAATCACTAGGGGCTGGCAATATCTCATTTGGGAGCTCTTAAATTACAAGTTAAATTTCCTTTTAAGGCTATTCAAATTATCTACTTTATCTTAAATACACTGTAAGAGTTTGTATTTTTTTAATAAATCATTTGATTTTTATCTAGGTTGTCAAATTATGCATGTAGAATTGTTCATGAAATTTTGATGTTTGCAGGGACTATAGTGTTATCCCCTGTTTCATTTCTGATATTGATGATGTGGTAATTTGTGTCTTCTCTTTCTCACTCTCATTTTGTCAGTCTTGCCAGAGATTTGTCAGTTTTAATCATTACCTTTTTAAAGATCCACCTCTTTTTCATTAGTTTTCTCTTCTGTTTTTTAATTGTATTGATTTCTATTCTTTATATTTATTATTTTCTTCTTTCTGATTGATTTGGGTTTATTTTATTCCTTTCTGGCTGGGTTCAGTTCTTTTTTTTTTTTTTTCCTTTGAGACAGAGTCTCGCTCTGTGGCCCAGGCTGGAGCACAGTGGCGTGATCTTGGCTCACGGGAACCTCCAATTCCTGGGTTCAAGTGATTCTCCTGCCTCAGCCTCCCAAGTAGCTAGGACTACAGGCATGTGCCACCTCACCCAACTAATTTTTCTATATTTTGTAGAGACAAGGTTTCGGCATGTTGGCCAGGCTGGTCTCAAACTCCTGACCTCGAGTGATCTGCCCACCTCAGCCCCATAAAGTACTGGGATTACAGGCGTGAGTCACTGCACCCAGCCTCTGACTTGGTTCTGAAAGTGGGAACTTACATTTTGTTGATCTGAGACTACTCTTCTTTTCTAATGTGTGCATTTGGCACTATAAGTTTCCCTCTCAATCCTTCTGTGTGGCACAAATTTTGATTGCTGTGTTTTCCTTTTCATTCAACTCACTGTATTGAAAAAAATCCCTTGAGACTTCCTTTTTGACCCACAGATTATTAAGAGGTCTGTTGCTTAGTTTACAAGTGTTCAGAAACTTTCCTGTTATCTTTCTGCTCTTTGATTTCCACTGACTGGAGAACACACTCTGTATGATTTCAATTCTCTTAAAATTTTTGAGCTTTAAAAAAAGATATCGTCTACTTTGGTACATGTTTCGTGGGCATGAAGAGAATGTCTACTCTGCTGTTAGGTGAAGAGTGCTATACGTGTTAATTAGAACATTGAGTTCTTTTATATCCTTGAGGATTTTTTGTCTACATAGTTTATAATACGTTGAGAAGGGGTGTTAAAATCTCCAACTGTAGGTGTGACTTTATCTATTTCTCCTCCCATTCTATCAGTTTTTGTTTCACATATTTTTCAGTTCTGTTGTTTGGTGCACACAATTTTAGGATTGCTATGTCTTTTCGGTGGATTAATCTTATATAATATCTCTGTCTTTGATGATTTTCTTTGCTGTGAAGTCTATTACATATGGTATTAATAAAACTACTCCTTTCTTTTTTTTTTTTTTTGAGACGGAGTCTTGCACTGTCACCCAGGCTGGAGTGCAGTGGCGCGATCTCGGCTCACTGCAAGCTCCGCCTCCCAGGTTCACGCCATTCTCCTGCCTCAGCCTCCCGAGTAGCTGGGACTACAGGCACCCGCCACCACGCCTGGCTAATTTTTATTGTATTTTTGGTAGAGATGGGGTTTCACCCTGTTAGCCAGGATGATCTCAATCTCCTGACCTCGTGATCTGCCTGCCTTGGCCTCCCAAAGTGCTGGGATTACAGGCGTCAGCCACCGTGCCTGGTCCCCTCCTTTCTTTTGATTAATGTTTGCTTGATATACCATTTTCCAATATTTTACTTTTAAGCTGTCTATATCATTATATTTTAAGTGAATTTTTTGTAGAGAGCATATAAGGGGGGGATGTAACCTACTCTGCCAGTCTCTCTGTCTTTAACTTGGTTTATCAGACTACTTACATTTAATGTAATTATTGGTGCATTAAAGTGTAACATTTATTTAATTTTTTGTTTTATGTTTATTCTGTCTTTTATTTCTGTATTTTTTTCATGGCTTTTTGTGGGCTACCTGAACATTTTTAAAACTATTTTGATTTATTTATAGTCTTTTTGGGTGTGTTTCTTGCATATATATATACACACATGCATATATACATATATATATTTTTTTTTTTTTTTTTTGACACAGAGTCTTGCTGTGTCTCCCAGGCTGGAGTGTAGTGGCGTGATCTCAGCTCACTGCAACCTCTGCCTCCCGGGTTCATGCGATTCTCCTGCCTCAGCCTCCCAAGCAGCTGGAATTACAGGCACACACCACCACGCCTGGCTAATTTTGTATTTTTAGTAGAGGCAGGGTTTCACCATGTTGGCCAGGATGGACTCAAACTCCTGACCTCAAGTAATCCACCCACCTTGGCCTCTCAAAGTGCTGGGATTACAGGTGTGAGCCCCATGCCTGGCCCTTGCTCTAATAAATTTAGTGGTTGCTTTAATATTATGTTACATGCACATAATTAATCATAATCATCTTATTTTCTCCCATATTTATAATGTAATGGTCTTTCTCTACATTTATATCAGATACAGTATCATTTTTGCTTCAATCATCAAACACAATTTCAAAGTCTTCACAAAAAGGAAGGTCTATTGTATTTACCTATATACTGGTTTACTATGTTTTTTTCTGATGTTCCAAGTTTCCTTTCTTTTTTTTTTTGTCTTTTTTCCTTAAGATGGAGTTTCGCTCTTTTTGCCCAGGCTGGGGTACAATGACACAATCTCGGCTCACTGCAATCTCTGCCTCCTGGGTTCAAGCGATTCTCCTGCCTCAGCCTCCCGAGTAGCTGGGATTACAGGCATGCAACACCGCACCTGGCTAATTTTTGTATTTTTAGTAGATACGGAGTTTCACCACGTTGGCCAGGGTGGTCTTGAACTCCTGACCTCAGGTGATCTGCCCATCCCAGCCTCTTAGAGTGCTGGGATTACAGACGTGAGCCACTGTGCCCAGCCCCAAATTTCCTTCTTTCTTTTGTAATTTCCTTCCTGTTTAGAGAACTTTCTTCAGTCATTCATTTAGGGTGGTTCTGCTAATGGTAACTTCTCTTAGTTTTCCCTCATCTGAGATGTCTTGACATCCTCTTCATTCCTGAAGTATGTTTTTTCTAAGTATAGGATTCTGGGCTGCAGTTGTCTTTTCTCAGCACTTGGAAAACATTATGTCACTTCCTTTTGGCCTCCATGGTTTCTGATGAGAAATCCACTGTCCTTTGAATTGTTTTTCCGATATAGACTTTATTTTTTTCTTGATGCTTTTAATATCTTTCTGTGTGTCTAGTTTTCAGAAGTTTAACTATGATGCGTCTCAGTGTGGATTTTTTTGGGTTGATCTTGTTTGGGATTTGCTCAGCTTCTTGAATCTGTAGGTGTTTCTCTCTTGCCAAATTTGGGAAGTTTTCAGTTATCGTTTATTTGAGCACATTTTTAGCCCTGCTTTTTCTGATGAAACGTACGTTAAATCTTTATTTATATATATTTTTTGAGACGGAGTCTCACTCTGTGGCCAGGATGGAGTGCAGTAGCCCAATCTTGGCTCACTGCAACCTCTGCTTCCCGGGTTCAAGCGATTCCCCTGCCTCAGCCTCCTGAGTAGCTGGGACTACAGGTGTGTGCCACCATATCCGGCTATTTTTTTTTTATTTTAGTAGAGATAGGGGTTTCACCATGTTGACCAGGATGGTCTCGATCTCCTGACCTCATGATCCACCCACCTCGGCCTCCCAAAGTGCTGGGATTACAGGTGTGAGCCACCGTGCCCAGTCTAGATCTTTTATTATAGTCTCACAGATCTCTGAGGCTCTGTTCAAATTTTTCCCAGTCCATTTTCTCTCTGTTATTCAGACTGGGTAATTTATGTTGTTTTATCTTCTAGTACATTGCTTTTTTCCCCCATCTGTTCCCTGTTGAGTCCATTCCCCATTGAGTCCATCCACTGAGTTTTAAATTTGGGCTATTTCTTTATTTTGGGGTTCTAATTTTGCATTTTTGAGTTCCAAAATTTGTCTGTCTCTTCTTTACATCCTCTGTTTCTTTGCTGAAACTCCTTTTCTTTTATTTGTTTCAGCTCATTTAACCAAATGTATTATGATTGCTTTAAAATCATTATCACATAATTCTAACATTTCTATCATCCCTATGCTAATATATATATATAATATATATATATATTTTTTTTTTTTTGAGATGGAGTTTCTCTCTTGTTGCCCAGGCTGGAGTGCAATGGTGTGATCTCAGCTCACTGCAACCTCTACCTCCCAGGTTCAAGCGATTCTACTGCCTCCATCTCCCGAGTAGCTGGGATTACAGGTGCACACCACCAAGAGCGGCTAATTTTTATATTTTTAGTAGAGATGAAGTTTCACCATGTTGGCCAGGCTGGTCTCAAACTCCTGACCTCAGCTGATTCACCCACCTTGGCCTCCCAAAGTGCTGGGATTACAGGCGTGAGCCACCGTGCCTGGCCTCTATGCTAATATCTATTGATTATCTTTTTCTTTTTCTTTCAGTTTCAGATCTCCAGGGTTGTTGGTGTAATGAGTGATTTTCATAGAAACCTGGGCATCTTTGTACTACGTTATGAGGACCTAGATCTTATTTAAACCTTCTATTTTAGCTGGCTTTTTCAGGCACTTCTCCAGCAGAGTGGTGGCAGTAACGAGCACCATTTTGGTGAGAGTAGAAATTTGGTTTCCTCAATTGACCTCTGTTGACAACCCAGTTTAAGACTCTTCATTATTGTTGGGCAAGGTTAGGATTTCAAGCCCTCATTTGGTGTCTATTGATACCTTTCTGTGTGAAGGGGTAGGACTTTCTGTCTGGAGGGATAGGAGCGACTCCCCACACGGCCTCCAGTGACACTATGGCTGGGGGGTGATTTGCTCTTCTTACTACTGACTGATGATGAAAGTCGTGACTCTCCCTCCACCAGCACCTCTGACAGGAGGGGATGGGGGCCTCTTTATTGTCCAGTGAGGATGAAATTTCTAGCTCCCTACTTGGCCTTCTCTGATACCACGTGTGTGTGTGTGTGCGCGTGTGTGTGTGTGTGTGTGTGTGTGTGTGGTGGGAGGTTGTTTGCATGCCTCACTATGCCTTTCAAAGGTGGAAATCTAGGCTTTCCTGTCAG
The DNA here is from genome assembly GCF_028885655.2 of Pongo abelii. Classification (NCBI taxonomy): domain Eukaryota; kingdom Metazoa; phylum Chordata; class Mammalia; order Primates; family Hominidae; genus Pongo; species Pongo abelii. The sequence goes on along the minus strand of NC_071991.2, from coordinate 140,577,442 downwards.
CCTTTGCTGGCATGGATGGGAAAGGAGCCACCATTTTTTTCTGTGGTAATTGGCTCGAATAGAGTGACTATTGTTAAGTTTTCTGTCTTGGTAGGCTGCCCTTTTCCTGCTTCTTTTGCTGGAGAGAGCAGGCTTTCCTTGGGGCTCTTATTGTCTGCATCCATTTCATTTCTGGGTTTCTGAATTATTCAGCTCCATGACTGGGATATATGAGGCTAAATGAAAACCCAGGGGAAGTCATCTCACTCTGCAAGTCACAAAGTCACTGCCTTCATAGCTCACCGCAGCCTTGAACTCTTGTGCCCAAGTTATCCTCTCACCTCAGCCTCAGCCTTTTGAGTAGCTAGGACTAATTTTTTAAATTTTTCATAGAGATGAGATCTCGTTATGTTGCCCAGGCTATAAAAATGACATTTTAAAAAGAAAAACCATAGACCAAGCTTGCTTATTAATACAGACTACACTCTTGAAGTAAATATTCATAGAATTCAAATGATGCCTGATCCATTCATCTGGGGATACACATGACGTCATATGAACATCAGCAACTCAAATATCCTGTTCTTGCCTCTCCCAAAAAGTTCACTTCAAGTGTTTTTGGAATTCCCTGAGGGGTAGGTTTTCACAGGAAATAAATCATCCAGTCAGCTGTGGTTACTATGTAGCATCCACTGTGTTATTTTTCTTTTGCTCTTATTTCTCTGAGTTAATGTCTGTTATCTATAGAGGTATTTGAAGGAAGCTTACCTTTATTACTGCTGTTGCTGACTATCATAAGAATAGCAATGTCTATTTCAAGGATGCTGTTTCCAGATAATAAAAACATCTAATTTTCAAGATACTGAGGAGTTCTGCATAAAAGAAGCATTTTCTTTGACCCACCCATGGTAACTTGGGCTATGAAGCAGTACTGCATGTTCCCAGTGCCTTTATGCACAAATCAAATACTCCTACAAATACTCTGTGCCAGTCATTTGCCTGTTTGCAGGTCAGTTTCCTGGCTTCCTCTGTCCTGCTCTGTATCACAAGGAATTATGTTTCCCAAGGCTCTTTTCTTTCTGACTTCTGCAAAGATTCAGCCAAGGGGAAGAGGGTGGAAGTAGAGATGAAACCAGGGTGTTTCTCCTTTTCTCTCTCTGCTTCAGGGGGCACCTCCGAGGGCAGGCATAAGTCCACAGTGGCTCCATCTCCCACCAAATAGTTCTTTCTTCTAAGGTCCCAGCTTGCTGAGAAGGTCCAGAATGGTCCATCTTCTGTAGGTGGTACAACTCCTGGACTCTGGTAATACCCTTCTACTCTTTGTTACTCTAAACTAAAGATTTGTGGTAGTTTTCTTCTGTTGATAATTTTAGGACTGTCTCATTTTCCCTCCCCCACCCATTTAACTTCTCAATTCTTCTATTACCTATGTATCTAGTTAGATGTATTAAGTTTTCTCTGAAATACCTAGAGCTGTTTCTATTTTCTTGGGAGGATTCCAACTGTTATAGACTTCTAAAAGTGGCCAGGTTCAGGGGCTCATACCTGTAATCTCAGCAATTTGCGAAGCCTAGGTAGGTGGATCACTTGAGCCAAGGAGTTCAAGATCAGCCTGGGCAACATAGTGAGACCTCATCTCTACAAAGTAAACAAAAATTTAGCCGGGTGTGGTGGTATGTACCTGTAGTCTCAGCTGCTTGGTGGGTCTGAGGTGGAAGGATTGCTTGAGCCTGGGAGAGGATGCAGTGAGCTGTGATCATGCCACTGCACTGCAGCCTGAGTCACAGGGTGAGACCCCATCTCAAAAAGAGGTGTACAATTCAAGGTCATACAGCTGGGAGGTTGAGGCTGCAGTGAGTCAAGATTGCACCACTGCACTCCACCCTGAGTGACAGAGCGAGACCCTGTGTATAAAAGAAAGAAAAAAGAAAAAACACAAGTTGAACAACTTGAGCAAGAATATTGAGGTCTCTGAGTGAACCAACAAGAAGTATAGGAATAACACATATGTATGAGATCAACTTCCTCTTTCCACATCATACTAGTTGTTAGGTACAAGGTTGTTGTGTGGCTCAACCCTATAGAAAACCATGCACATTTTAGTTCATGTAATTGTCAATCCTTAAAATTGTGCAGTTCACAACATGGTCATCTGTATCTAACAACACTGAATAGGTAGACATTGTCAAACCTCATTTATCTTAGGTATTAATATTTATCTATTAGTAGGATTAAAGTTAGTCTTAAGTAATAGAAAGAAACTACGGTAGCCTAAAGAAAATAGTAATTTTCTCTCATGTAAAAGTTTGTAGAGATGCAGTCTAGAGCCGATATGGCCACTTTTCTCCACAACGTCCATAGCACCCAGATGCTGGGTTCCTTCTAGCTCAAGAGCTTAACAGTTCCCCCAAGTGTGAACCTCATTCCTGTCATCCTTATCTTCCTAGAAGGAAACATCTTCCTTCTAGGCAGCAGAATAGAAGAAGGGACAAACAAAACAGAACAACAACAACAACAAATCATGCCAAGGCAATGGAAAAATACCAAGTATCTCCTAAAGAAGAGTACCAATAGCTGCTATATGACCCTCTACTTAATCTCCTTGGCTAGCACTTTCAGGACTGGGTTAGTGGGTTTAGATAGTTCCTTCTTTCATCTATGGTAATCTTTAAGGGGGAGAGAATCAGTTACCATACATTGATCTAATGCTTTGACCTTAAACTTAAGAGACTTTAGAAGACTTGGGACCTTAAAGGCCCCCTCAAAAGAAATAGAGACCAGACTAGAAATCTAGAAACATAGGTTTTCAGTGCTAGATTTTATTGAGGTGAAAAAAAGTAGGTAAAAATTACCCAGCTACTTTAAAACTGATGTAGGACTGAAAACCAAGTTTTCCAACTCCCTGGTTCAGTGATCTCTTCATGATAGGTTGCTTCACAGGAAAACTGTGGCATATTAAACATGACTGCAAATTATTTGCAAATCCTCCCCTCAAGTGGTGGGGTTTATTTTAATCTCAGCTGGCGTTAGGACTTGAATTGACAAATAGAATATGACAGAAGTGATATTGTATAACTTCCAAGCCTAGGTCTCCAGAGCCTTGCAGCATTTACTCTTGCTGTCTTAGAATCTAGTTGCCATGGGAACTAGCCCAAGCTAGCCTGCTAGAGGGGCCTCATGGAGGAGATCTGAGGCACCTTGGCCAACAGCCCCAGCCAACCAAGAACCATGTGCATGAGACCATCCTGGACTAGGTAGCCCTGAAATGGCCTGCTATGTGAAACCAAAGATGCAAATGAGCACAGAGGATACTTCAGCTGTTCCTAATTTGCCAATCCATAGAATGGAGAGCCAATTATTTTTTTTAAGGCACCAAATAAGGGGTTGTTTATTATGGAGTAATAAGTAACTGGTACATTTGCTAAGAGGGAGCAAATGGGACAGCTTGTCCCATTCTTTTGTTTCTCATTGTTCCAAGTGATATTTAAACAAGAATAAATGCTTGCCGGGCGTGGTGGCTCACGCCTGTAATCCCAGCACTTTGGGAGGCCGAGGCGGGTGGATCACCTGAGGTCAGGAGTTCCAGACCAGCCTGACCAACATGGAGAAACCCCGTCTCTACTAAAAATACAAAATTAGCCAGGCACGGTGACACATGCCTGTAATCCCAGCTACTCGGGAGGCTGAGGCAGGAGAATCGCTTGAACCTGGGAGGCAGAGGTTGCGGTGAGCCGAGATTGTGCCATTGCATTCCAGCCTGGGCAACAACAGCAAATCTCCATCTCAAAAAAAAAAAAAAAAAGAATAAATGCTTGTTCCTGTAACCACTGAGTTTCGGGTGGTTTGTAACAAAGCATTATTATGGTAGTAGTTGACTAAGACCTTGGTTTTAGCAAAAACTTATGTAAATTTTCTTGAGGAAACATATGTTGAATTGATACAACTTATTAGAGTCTCTGTGTTCAGAGTACTACCTTCAAAACCTGTTGGATTGGGAAGAAAAATGTGATGGCATCTAGAAAATACCAAAAAGAAAAGAAAAAAGGACAAAGATCCTCCTTTTGAGCTGTTTCTACCCGCACATGATTAAAACTCCATACTTCTGAGCATTTTCTTCAAGTTTTTGACATATTCAAGTACCAGTACAGCTATTATTTGTTTAATATATTTTAGTTGATTTAATAAAAATACAGAGGCTATGTATTTAGTCTTCTTAGAGTCATATATCTATAAAAGAAAAATGTATATAAAAATGAAAATATTGGGCCAGGTGCAGTGGCTCATGCCTGTAATCCCAGCACTTTGGGAGGCCGAGGCAGGTGTATCACAAGGTCAAGAGATCGAGACCATCCTAGCCAACATGGTGAAACCCTGTCTCTACTAAAAATACAAAAATTGGCTGACATGGTGGCATGCACCTGTAGTCCCAGCTACTTGGGAGGCTGAGGCAGGAGAACCGCTTGAACCCAGGAGGCGGAGGTTGCAGTGAGCTGAGATCACGCCACTGCACTCCAGCCTGCTGACAGGGTGAGACTCAGTCTCAAAAAATATATATTTAATATATATTATATATATATGTATACACACACATATTGAAAGAGGTCCATCTACTTATCACTTAAATTATTTCAAAAGCCACTTTGTGGTATACTGAACTTACAAGTTACTCTCTCCCAAAGGAGCTCCCCAATTCTCTAGTATTGCTTCCTTTGAAAGAGCAACCAGAACATCCCAAAACCTGCCCCCCATGATCTGTTTCTCCATCATCTTCTGGGCAAAGTCTGCAACGTTGCTTGTGACATCAAGGCTTACTTCGGTTCACTCAGAACTGGGTTTATTGTTCTTTAGGGAGTAGCTTCTTAGTTGCTATCACTGCAATCATGTGGTCTTAGAAGCAAGTTGCCAGTCATGTGCACACTTCAGAGTGTCACAATAGACAGATTAATGTCCTGTCCTTGATTTTGATACCATATCCACTGTAGACGGCAGCTGATTTTGGATAGAACATTGTGGCAAAGGCCATGATCTTAAGATGATGAAACTGGATGTTGGAGAGTTTGAGAATACCAGCCCCCAAAACTGTCACCTTCCAAGGCCGAGCAGTAAAACATAGTTTAAAAAGAAGAGTTTAGATGAAGGAAGATGTTTACTATGAAGACACTTCCAAAAAACAGAAACTTAGTGACTGAGAGGCTCAATGGTTAAGGCTTTGGTTCAATTCTCGGTTCTGATAATTATTAATTTTGTAACTTTGAGTAAGTTCACTGTACTTTCATATCTCTCTGGCCGCTCATCTATAAAATGGGGAAAATAAAAGCTGTTATTTCCCTCACAAAGTTGCTGTGAAGACTGAAGGAAAACATACAAGCAAAACATTTAGCACATTCCTAGCACAAAGAAGGTGCTCCGTAAAAAGTGGTTATTTTTATTATTACCAATATTTTATTTTGATTCTATTATGGCATCAAACAGAAGCTCCTGGAATTAGAATAAACAGATAGGACAATTAAGGCAAGCAGGAGGCAGCATCCGCAAAGATAAATGTGGTCCATGTGCCATAGCTGTTAACGCACCTCTTCTCGGGGCTTAGATCTGCTTAGATCTTCTCGGGGCTGCTGCACTCCCATGACTGGGTATGGCTGTGCTGGTGATGACTCACCATGGAGTAGGATATGGGTGATAAGAGGAAGTCCTGCTCCTGAGACAGCTCCCAGGATGGAGGTTGCTTGGCCTTCAGGAGGCAGCTGAGTAGGAATGGTGGACCCGGCAGCTGTGCTGCCCTATCCCTGTGGCTGGCTCAGCTTCTCTGACAGGGAGAGAACCTAAGTCCAGGCTGTGGTGGCTGTCCATAGGGGAATGTCACAGAGCACTCTCCATCTTCAACTTTCTCTTATCTAATCTAAGTAGTTTCCATTATCATTTTCCTAGGGAAACATCAGCTCAGGGGCTTTGATTGATAGAAAAGGAGTGAGGAAGGGAATATGTGTGAAGGAAGCTAAAAGCCCATGGGGAGAGTATTGGACTTTCTGTGGAAGGGAAGTTTGAAGAGGAGGCACCATCAGGATGTACCCACACAGACCAAACACCTCTAGAATCCTGAGTCAGCTTTTTCCCCTCACTCTGATTCCTGCTCCCACCCTTAACCAAAATTCCATTGTTCGCTGGCATCACTATTCCCCTAGTCATGCAGAAATGCAACTTGGAGCTCCTCTGTGGCTCTATTATAAACCCTTCCTCCATTCAATCCATTACCATGACTTTATTCCATACAAGTTTTCTTTCTATGCACTTCCCTCCCCTCTGCCATCCCCCTGGGCCGGGCCCTCCCTTCATCACTCCCGCAACACCAAACTAACCACTCTGTTTCTTGTCTTTTATCCAATCAGTCCAGATCCCCAATACCACAACGGCGTTTCTTAGATATTATTGTATCTTGCCACACCTTTCCTCAAAAGCCTTATTTTCCCCAATGCTTTCTTTTCTAATGTATGAAGTTCTGACTTTTCTTTATGACTTTCATGATACCCCACCAGCTGGCTCCAGGGGGCACAATGGCTTTACTCCACTTCTCCACACCCACCCTCATCCTGGCAAGTGCACCATGGCCCTAGCACAGTACTGATGGAATCTGGAAATATCGCCAGGGGATCATTTGCAAGACTAACCTAATAAATTACATTTTTTTTACCTGGGATGTGGAAACAAGGGACAGAGTTGAAACACCTTCCCCCAGAAATGTGCTTGCCTCACTCAGACCACAGGTAAGGGCTTAATATGATGTGAGAAAGAGGATTTCTGGCTTGGAATGCAATTCATTTCTATTAACATTTAGAAAGCATCTTGGGTGGGCAGGAATGAAAACCAGACACTGTACCTGCTATGACATAGTTTTCAATCAATAAGGAGATGAAGAGGCAAGCTATCAGTGTAACAGAAAGCAGAATGAAAGAAAGAGGGGCTCAGTAAAGCCTTATTCTTTCGTAGAAGGCATGAGATCCTATGAGGTAGGCATAGGCAAGTATTACCCTCATTTTCCAGATGACAAAACTTGCTTACCTGCCTCAGAGTTTAAGTGGCTTGTTTATTGTCACAGAGCTAATAATTAGCAGATTAGGGTCTCCTAGCTGGGTGATCTTTTGAATGCATGACTTTGCCAGCCGCCAGCAGAGCTATGAAACACCGAGAGAAACAATTAAGCATGCTTGGGAACAGTGTGAATGGGCATGGAGCTGGGAGGCCTCCTGGGAAAGGTGGCATTTGACCTGGGAATTGATGAATCCCAGAAAAGCCAATCAGAGAGGTGTGAAAACAAAATTAAAATGGAGACTGGGCCTGAAAAATTCCAAGGCAAACAAAGCCAAAGACCTTAAAAATAGCCATATTCTTGCTAAAACTACAAACATAAGTGAAACTTAACTTGGGTCAATTTCTGATAAATGCTTATGACAAATAAAACTTAACCCCAGCCAATGATAAGCAGCCAACTAACATATGATTATGTGACTAGGGACTTTCCAAAAAGTTACCTAAAAAAGGCAATTATGTAACTGCAAACTAAGCAAATAATGCTTTATTTTGCTTCTATAACTTCCCAATAAATGCTTGCCTCTGACATTTTGTCATTGCAACACTAAACCTTTGTCGGTCTGGTGCTCCCCAATTCATGAATTGCTTCTTACTTAAATAAACTCTTTAAAATTTTACTGGGCCTCGTATTTTTTTTTTATACCGAAGAAAGGAGAGAATGAAGAATATTTTAGAAATAAAGGAACTTCATGGGCAGAGTCACAGTACAAGACCAAAGGAGCAGACCAAGGGCAAGATTGCTTGGGGAGTGAAGACTCCCTCCCTCTTCTCCCCTGAGAAGCTGAGATAAAGGGGGAGGAGAAGCCTGGGTGCCCCCCACTGATAAGCAGGCTCCACCCAGAGGCCAGTCCTGTGTGTCTGGGGACAAGGGGAAAGAGCAGCAGAAGTGTCCCTTCTCCAGGATCAAGGAACTGGGACGGGTCAGAAGGGGGACCGTTTCCTGGACCCCAGTCCTCCGAATCAGCTCCTAGAGTGGAACCAGGAAGGATTCTGGAGCCACAGAGGATAGAAAGGTGGTAAGTCCCCTTTTGGAGTCAGAGGCCTAGGGTCGGGGGTGAGGGTGGCTGTGTGCAAATGTCCTGCCCTCACTGGAGGGGAGGAAATGTGAGGCTTACAGAGTAGAAAGTGGGGGAGAGAGGGAGGTAATGGGAGAGGGATTGAGAAATGGCACATTCAGGGGACGGGTTCATTCTGAAACCCATCTGGGAACACTGCTCCGAGATAAAAATATGTGTGTGGGGGCAGAGTAGGCAGCGAGGGTATCAAAATGGCCTGATAACACTCTCTTCAATGCACCATTTCCTGAACCAGCTTCTCTCTCCTCCTTCTCCCTCCACTCACTTCAGGAAGGTGGGAATCAAAGTGAGGAAGAGCCAGGGAACGCAGCCAGGCAGGTGGAATGGGAACTCTCTGGAGCCAAGAGGTAGGTGGCCTCCTCTCCTGGGGCTGGAATATACTGATGTTGTCACTCTGGGCTCTAAAATCCCACAAATACTCATCTCCTAACTGTCTGCTTCATCATCACCCAAAACAGTTGACATTCCTTGTTTTCTCATCTCCCGGGAGTTAAAGTAGGGCTGGGTTTAGGAAGAATTGGGATAATTATTTCTGTATAAAGGGACTGTAGCACTAACAGATTCATTCTCTCTCCCTTCTCCTCCTCTTCTTCCCAACCCTGTCTCTCAACACCCTCCACCTTGTATCTGTCACCTCTTGGTTCCTCCCACAGAGCACTCCAGAAGAGAGGCTGCCCGTGGAAGGGAGCAGGCCGTGGGCAGTGGCCAGGCGGGTGCTGACAGCTATCCTGATTTTGGGCCTACTCCTTTGTTTTTCTGTGCTTTTGTGCTACATCTTCCAGAGCTGTGGCCCTTGTAAGCAAGATCCCAGACCCCCTAACCTAGTCAGCCCTCCCCCAGCCCTGGGACCCGGGCCCAGTCCCTGCTCCTGGGGCTTCTGCCCACCCTGACCCTTGGGGTCCCCATGGTTCTTCCTCCTCCCTGCGTCCTAACCATTTCTTTTTCATCAGCTCCGCACTTAGTTACTCACCTGATGTTCTTTGCCTAGCCCCTTGGGGGAGCCCTGGTCTTTTTGCCTCTTCTTTCCCAGCTCTGAGCTTTTCCCCACAGGCCCCTGTGAGACATCTGTGTGTTTGGATCTCCGGGATCATTACCTGGCCTCTGGGAACACAAGTGTGGCCCCCTGCACCGACTTCTTCGGCTTTGCCTGTGGAAGGGCCAAAGAGACCAATAATTCTTTTCAGCAGCTTGCCACAAAGAACAAAAACCGACTTCGGAAAATATTGGGTGAGGAAAGCAGGGTGGAAGATGCTCTGTGCAAGTGGGTGACTCTGTGCCTAGAACGACCATGACTGCTCCAAACCTTGTGTAGTTGTGGAACAACTGGTTTGCGCTATCCCAGGTGGGATTATACGGATAGATGATTGGAGATGATGGGGGAGTAAAAGAGGCAGGATGGCGGGAGCTGCCTGGGTTTGCTCCTCTCTCACTGTTTCCTGTTGCCTTGCCTTGGGTACCCTTCTTCCATTTATCTTGGTCCCTTTCTGCATTTTTTTCTTTATCTAATTTCCATCTTCTTTGCTTCTCCATGTATCCATAATTACTCCATTCTCTCCAACTTGTCCCTTTTAGCAAGCTCCATCTTTGTTGCTTCCTCCAAATGTTCAGTTTCTATCCTATGCATGGTGTCTTCCTCCACAAGCATCTCCTCAGCACCTCCTGCATTTCAATTCTTTTGTCCGTCACTCTCATTCTCTGACCTCCAAAACCTCTAGTCTCCCAATGACTCCTTGTCAACATTACCCTCTCCCTCTCACCATGCTGGAGCTCCCCTCTCTCACAATGATCTCTTGCTTCTTGCTTCTCCATTGAAACCTTGGACCATGGCAAGCAAGTTGACCTGGAACAAGTGGGATGTTAGAGATGGATGATTGGAGATGATGGATGATGGTGGAATGAAAGGGGTAGGATGGTGGGGTGAGAAGTGAGAGAGGGCTTCATCACTGTGCATAAGAGAAAAACTGGGTAAGTACAAAGGATATGCTGGAAGAAGAGAAGAGCTGAGTTAATTGGCAGTGGAAGTAAAGTTCCTGCAGATGGAGGCTGGAGAGGAAAACTGCCAGGACTGAGAGGAAAACCAGAAGGATGAACTGAAACTGAGTAGGAGGTTGGAAGTGCGTCCCAGGAAGTTGGTGGATGGTGGTGAGGATTTGGGAATAAGAACATAAGATAGACATGCATTTCCAGTGCAAGGGAACCTAAAGAATGTGTTGACACTATCAATTAGAATCTGGGAAAAATAAATGCACCCCTCTGCCCTCCTTTTTTGATGGGGAAAGAGTGGAAGGGGGACTCTCTTTGGGTAAATGGATACTTTCAGTGAAGGCACAGAGGTAAAAAAGAAAAAATATGCTCAGGATAAATTATATTGCCTACAATGGGATGAATAGATATCAGGGGGACTGAGGGTGAAAAGAGTGTTAGATATTAGAGGGTGGATGATTCAGAGAGACTTGCATTTGATTATTGAAGTGTGTTTGTTTCCTGGGATCAATGGATGAGGAGTCTGGACTAGGAGAGTCCTCCCCTGTTTCTTCTCTTTGCTAAAACTTTCCTTATGAGTTTTCTTCTCTCCAAATCCTTTAAGTTCTCTAGTTCCCTGAATTTGTCTAATTTCTTCAATCATTTCTTTTGTCTTTCATTTCTCTCTTTTCTCCTTTGCCCATATCCCACTTATTGCTACCTTTCTCCTTTCTTCCCTGTCTTTTCCTTCTTGGTTTCTTCCCTACATTTCTTTTATTTTCCATATTGTCTTCTTCTCCTCATTCTCTTTCCCTGCTTTCATCATTTCATCAAGTAGATCCATTCCAAATTGGGCAGTCCTCTCATCTTTCTTATTTTCCTCATCTCTATTCCTCCCCCTCCTTCCATATTCTGTGGGAGTCTTTCTTTCCTGTAAGCTCCCTGTCTCCCACCCTCCCTCTTTGCCTCTATACCAGTTGCCACTCCTTTAATTCTCCTCCCGACAAAAAGAGTCAAACTCTGTAAAATATTTGAAAAGATTTATTTTGAGCCGAATATGAGTGACCATGGCCCATGATACAGCCCTCAGAAGATCCTGAGAACATGTGGCTGGGGCGCAGCTTGGTTTTATACATTTTAGAGAGTCATGAGACATCAATCAAATACATTTAAGAAATACATTGGTTTGGTCCAGAAAGGTGGAACAACTCAAAGGGACAGGGCTGGCTTCCAGGCTACAGGTGAATTTAAACATTTCCGGGTTGACAGTTGGTTGAGTTTGTCTAAAGATCTGGAATAGATAGAAAGGGAATGTTCAGGGTAAGATAAAGATTGTAGAGACCGAAGTCCTTTTGAAGTCTTATAGTGGCTGCCCTTAGAGACAATAGGTGACAAATGTTTCCTGTTTAGATCTTCATTAATCAAAAGATCTAGCTATGTTAATGGGATATGTTAATAGCTAATAGAGATTCTTTACAGATGCAAATTTTCCTCCACAAAGAACAGCTTTGCAGGGCCATTTCAAAATATGGCAAAGAAACATGTTTTGGGGTAAAATATTTTTGTTTTCTTCTTTGTCTCATAATGTTATGCCAGAATCAGGTTCGAAAGTAAATCATGTTACATGGGTCAAATAAAACCCATCTGATGAGAACTTATGATATAGGGCATGACTCCCCAGACCCCTTTGATAGGAATTTGGGGCAAGATAAAAAAAATCAGAGTTTAGTCTTCACTCCCATTCTTCCTTCCTAGAGGCCCAGAATTCCTGGCACCCAGGCTCTGGGGAGGAGAAAGCCTTCCAGTTCTACAACTCCTGCATGGATACACGTGCCATTGAAGCTGCAGGGACTGGTCCCCTCAGACAAGTTATTGAGGAGGTGAGAAAAGTTGGGATATTAACTTTTCTGGATACATAACATATGGGACCAATGCATGCTTAGGGCTGCCATTTTTTTTTCTAGAGGGTGGGTCTTCTTCCTAGGGCCCCCCAGGTTCTAGGACGGAGATGGAGATGGAAATGGTTATGCCCTATGAAAGTATCAGGACCTTGGGAGAAGGCAGATAAAAAAGGATAGATGTGGCTCCCTAGAGGAATCGAAGGGCCCAGGGCAGAGGTCAGGCAATAGCAGCTGTGTAAGAGCCGATCCAGACAATGGGGGATGGGCTCCACAGATCCTTATGCTCAGCCCCCTCTCTCTCCTTTAAAGCTTGGAGGCTGGCGCATCTCTGGTAAATGGACTTCCTTAAACTTTAACCGAACGCTGAGACTTCTGATGAGTCAGTATGGCCATTTCCCTTTCTTCAGAGCCTACCTAGGACCTCATCCTGCCTCTCCACACACACCAGTCATCCAGGTGAGGGATGCACTGGCAAAGACACAGTTGGACCTGGCCTGCCTCCATCTCTAGCCAATCATCCCTTAGAGGAAGGTTGCAGGTTGGGAAGAGAGGACACCTGTGTGTTATAGGAAACAACCCTACCTTAAGGGAAAATTATTGATGTGAAAGTCAGGGACATTAGCTGGGGGTGGGAAATGGAGCAGCAGAGCCAGTGCTGGGAAGACAGAAGTAGGCCTGGTCTTTCTTACTGTTAATCTGTATTAGTCTCAGAGCCCCTTAACCAGTCCTCCTATCTCTAGGATTGCCCTCATTTTATTTACTGTTTATTTTTACTAGAGGGAACTTTTCTAAACCAAGGGCTAACTAACTATGCTACTGTCTGTATTTAAATGCTTGTCAGTGACCCAGTGGCTTGCCAGGTCATCAGAATCTAGTCCCTAATCTTTAGTAAAGCTTTGCAAGCACCTTGTGATCTGACCCCTACACACTTCTCCAGCCTTATCTCCTGTACATTCCTTCTCTCCCTTACCCCCAAGCCATGCTGACTCACTGCTGCTTCCAGGAATATTTCTCAGTTCTTTGCCTATGCTACTCCCTGTGCCTGCAACCATCCCCCACACTGAACCTGGAAAACTTACATGTTTTTCAAATGTTGGCTTTATTATCTCTTCCAGGAAGTCTTCACCGACACCCTAGTTATGAGTTAGGTGAAGCCCTTCTCTCCCTCCTTTCATTTCCTCATGCTCTCAGCATTTATCACTCTGTGTTGAAGATTGTGAGCCACTTAGAACAGGACCATGCTTTATTCACCTTTGTTTCTCAGGACCTATCACAGGGCCAGGTAGCTGGAGGTTTTGCTAGGTATTTGTTGAGTGAGTAACTAAATAAAAACACTGGAGCTATCACTATTGTGGTTAAACAATGTAATGCTATCTGCACATTTGGACCCTACTGTCAAAAGAGCCACAAAATTACCAGAGGATAAGTACAAAAGAAGAATTGATTATCATTATGAGGTGTTCTAAAATTTAGTTCTAAACAGTCTGCTCAGGAGTTTAACTGATGTGGCCTTTGGGGGCCAGTTAAGATCTGGTTAAGGAGAAGCTCAGAGAGGAGAGAATGAGAGAAGGTGAGCTAAGCCAGCCTTGAAACATGGTTAATTCACGCAAGTGGAGGTGAAGCTATGGGGCGTTGGAAATTCTGAGCCAGGGGGAGGACCTGGAATGGTGTGATTCCTCCGTGGAGTCAGTGAGGAGGCTGATCTATTTAGGTGAGGATTTGGGAGGCAAGGTGGGGTGCAGTGGGAGGTAAAAGTGAGACTGAAGACATAAGGTAGAGCCTGATTATTTCTAAGAAGCCAGGCAGAGGTGAAACATTTGACATAATAGAAAAAAAAAAAGAGCTACTGAGGCCATCCAACTGTTATGACAATTGTGTATAGAGCAAATATTTTGATGGTTGTGCATAGAGTCAGCAGTTTTGAAGGTCAGTCTGGGGGTGTTGAGGAAACTAAATGAGCATTTTTGAGGCCCTGAGATAGAGGTAGAAATGGAAAGAAAGAGCCAGGCACAAGGATTTAGGCAACTTCACCCTAGTGATGATAGTCCATGCTGTTTCTAGAGGATTTGGTGACTGATTGGATATAAAGAAAGAAAGTGGGGGATTGCACAGTGATCCCGTTGTTTTGATTTAGTGTGAATGGGAGGAGGGTGATTATCATCAGTGTGGGCCTGGATAGTCTCTTGGGTTAAAAGCAGATAGGAAGAATGGACTACAGAAGGAGAAGTCCAAAGACTGAGGGCAGAAGGGAGCCAGGGAAGAGTGAGTACTGTTGGAGAGATGGGAGCTAGACCAGTATGGTGGGCCACAAAGGAAAGAAAAGGAGCTTCAGGAAGGAGGGGTCAGCTCAGAGAAGAAGGAATGAGAAGACACCCTTGGATACCTAGAGATACTTTCCAAACAGTTATGGCAGTGGACACAGACTGTACGGAGCTTAGGAGGAAGATAAGAAAGTGCAAACAATGGGCATAGATGCTTTTTTGTTCTTTGAACTGTGGACATACAATGTAGCAAAAGGGTCAAGTGAAAGTTTTTTTCGAGACAGAAGGAAAAGTATATGGCTCAAGATAAGAGTGGGATATTGAAATTGGAGAAGAAAAGGGAAAGAGTAGAAGCAAAGATCTTCAGAATAGAATCAAGGGTTCATCAGGGCCAGACTAAGGTGAAATATACATGGTGCTTACCTGGGGTGCTAATTTAAGAAGGTCCCCAAAACTCAGTATCATGATAAATAGTATTTTAATAAATATTCCTAAAACATCAAAATCAATGCAACAATACATGATGAAACAAAATATCAAACTTTTCTTCATAATGAATTTTTTGAAATGAGATTATGCTTTTTTTCCCAAAAAATGGGACAAAATTCTATGTGAATCTTTTTGAAAATACTAATGATTTTTTTTTTTCAAAATGAATCAAAAATACATTGAGGACTTTTCTTGAACACATCATGATTCTTTTCAAAATTGACTAAAACTATGTTTTTTTGGGGAAAAAAAGTCCGTGACAAGCAAAGTTTTGAGATTTTATTTATCATACATTTTTGGTAGTAATTTTGATTTTTTAAAATGTTAATTATTGATCTTGATTACTGAGTTTTTTTAAAAAAGAGTTTATTTGAGCAAAGACTGATTTATGAATTGGGCAGCATCCTGAAGCAGTAGAGGTTCAGAGAGCTCCACCCAACAATGTAGGCAGGCAGTATTTACAGAAAGAGGAAGTGACACCCAGAAACAGCTTGATTGGTTACAGCTTAGCAATTGTCTTTAATGGGCATGGTCTGATCACTTGACAGCCTGTGGTTGCCTGAAGATCAGCTGGTATGGCTACTAAGTTAGGTTGCAGTTTGATTACTGAGTTTTTGGTACCTCTTAGATTTTGTACCTGGGACAGGTTCCTCACCTCACTCACCCTGGCCCTGTTCCTGAGACGAGGAATAACTCCTTTTAGGATGCTGATTATTATGCTTCTGCCTTGCTGGGCACACCCACACTGGTGTAATACTCACCATCTCTTCCCATTTTCACATCTGAACTCTTCTTCTCATGCCCCTCAACCCTTAATCCCTCCCTTTCTTTGTACTCTTGCTTCTCTTCTGTCCAATCTTTATGTCCATCTCCCAAGGCCATCTCCCATGGTATATTCCCCACCTCCCCACACCTGCCCTCTCCATCTGCCATGCTCCCTGCTTCTCTCCAGTCTCTCTTGTGTCCAGATAGACCAGCCAGAGTTTGATGTTCCCCTCAAACAAGATCAAGAACAGAAGATCTATGCCCAGGTAAGATGGCACATGGACAAAGGCCCTGCCCTCTGAGGCCAGGAGAAAGGCAGGGACCTCTGGCACCTGTGACTGACATTTCCTTCCTCCAGATCTTTCGGGAATACCTGACTTACCTGAATCAGCTGGGAACCTTGCTGGGAGGAGACACAAGCAAGGTGCAAGAACACTCTTCCTTGTCAATCTCCATCACTTCACGGCTGTTCCAGTTTCTGAGGCCCCTGGAGCAGCGGCGGGCACAGGGCAAGCTCTTCCAGATGGTCACTATCAACCAGCTCAAGGTGCCTGGAACTGGGGGCCAGAAGACTGTGGGCATGAGGACCTTCCTCCCAAACATTACCTCCTTTCCTTCTTCTTCCTAGTGCCCTTAATTCCTTTTCATTCTGTCTCTGGCTCCATCCCCTCCCCCAATTAGCCTCTTCTCTTCTTTTTCTCACACCCAAGGGGAAGCCCTTTCCCCTTCCTTCTCTTTTCCTTTTCCCCCTCAGCTTTGTGTCCCTCCTCTAAGGAAATGGCCCCTGCCATCGACTGGTTGTCCTGCTTGCAAGCGACATTCACACCGATGTCCCTGAGCCCCTCTCAGTCCCTCGTGGTCCATGACGTGGAATATTTGAAAAACATGTCTCAACTGGTGGAGGAGATGCTGCTAAAGCAGAGGTTCGCCCCAGGTGGGATTGGGGAGATCATGGAAATGGAGGAGAGCCTGAGCACCGTAGATCTTGGGGGCAAAGGAAACCTTGGGGAAGGCAGGCTGGTAAGGGCCTCCCAGGAGGATAAGAGGAACTTGCCACCTGTGGGGGCAGAGAAGCGTGGGGTGGGTGGCACAGAAAGGATGGAGGGATCAAGAAGGATGTGTCTTGGGAGCACGAGTAAGGGAGGATACACACGACATGAAGAACGCAGGGTCAGCCAAGACATGGGGTTTCCTGAGAGTAGAACACCAGCCAGTCAAGAGCCTCTGAGCTGTAGAAGATGCTGGAAGACCCAGACACAGAAGACAGTTAAGTGTATGTATGTCTTTTTAGCAGCTGAGGACTGTGGGCAGGAGAAGGAGGCACATGAGATGAGGAGATGAAGATGGTGAAGGCTGGGGATGCTTAGGGGAAGAAAGGAAGAGGAGGGGCCATTCCTCAGGTGTGGTGTGAAGATTCTGGAGCTCTTATGGGAAACAATGTCTAAGAACATTTCTGCTGGTATCAGGAAATCGAGGGGGTGTTGGGGTTGGGGACATGAAAGAGTGGCTCTTTGTTGGGCTCTCTGCCTCCCTTGATACCTGGGTGGTTACCACCTGAAAGCAGTGGCTTTCTTCCAGGGGCTTGGACCTAAGGGCCTTCTTCATGGTGGCAGCAGCATCTAGAAATCCTTTTTGAGGGAGGTAGCTGCCCATTTACATGGCAGTGAGCAGGCTTACAAAAGGGTGCAATGCAGCCCTGGCAAGAGCATTGCCAGTGGAGCAGAGAGCAGTCACAGAGACCAGCTTACTTATGCTTATGAGATACATCTGAGGATAACCTGAGATATCTTGACTGTGGAAGCAGAATCTGTTTCATGACATGAGTCCAGACTCCATCTAGCCCAGAATTTTCTTTCCCTGTGACTTTGAAGGCTGCCTCTTCATCTAGTTTCTTTTACTAAGGAGCTAGATCCCACCCCAACCTACATCATGAAAAGCTCTTTTTGACTTGGGTGCATGTTAAAACCGTTATTAATACAGAGGAGAAGGAGCTGCCTTCAGGAGTATCAAGGTGACTTACACAAGGAGAAGCTCTTCTTGAAGCATCCCCAGATTCCTGGGGTATATGTGTGGGTCTCTTTTGTCTCCATAGGGACTTTCTGCAGAGCCACATGATCTTAGGGCTGGTGGTGACCCTTTCTCCAGCCCTGGACAGTCAATTCCAGGAGGCACGCAGAAAGCTCAGCCAGAAACTGCGGGAACTGACAGAGCAACCACCCATGGTGAGGAGAGGAGCCGGTGTATTTGTCCAGATACTCGAAAGGAGTATCTACTCTTTTGAGGGGTAAATGTTGGCATCTCTCTCTCAGGGAGGGGGCCACGATGGTAGATGCCCCTTCATGTCTTGGCTTTCCATAGAAGCAGGCAAGTTGGACAGACAAAATTTAACTTGAAAACCAAGATGCCACGCACGTGCCAGACCTTCAGGCACATATCTCCCAGCCTGACTACCTCTCTGGCTTCTTGCTGGGTGTTTGAGCTCAAATATAAAACTCTGATATTATCAAAACTGCCCTTTCTTTGTCATGACACTTACACTATTTGCTCAGGACAACTTGGACTTAGAGCTTACAATTTATTGGGATGAGAGAGAGATATGTTACGCAGTGGCCTTCCTTATGTCTAGTTGATTCCATGTTCAAACGTGCTTCACAAAGAGTTTATCTCTGACATCCAGTGGGATCCATTGGGCCACATGTAGACTTTGTGGCACAGATGTGGATATATCTGAGGAGGGGCCTGGGTAGAAAATGCACTTCACTAACCAGAGTCTATTTATTACATAAGATGCAGAGATGCTCCTTTGCTGAGAATCTTGAAATCCGAAGTTGGATATATCCAAATGCAAGCAGAAGAGTCTAGTACATTGGATACATCCCAACCTCAGTGAAGGCCTCAGTTTAGTCTTAAAAATCACTGGATTTTTTTTCTTAGTAATTTGTGGGCCATTTCCCTGCCTTGGAGAAACTCTCTGCTTTGGCAACCTAAAATTGCTGTGGAATTCAGAGAAGAAAAAGGTATTCACAGGGACTGGAATGTAGTTATTGCTTATCAAGAGCTAATGATGTGCAAGACCCTCTTTGAAATCCTTTAGATCTATTAGCTGATTTAATCTTTACAATTCCATGAGGTACCATGGATGCCATTTGGTTCCTATTTTAAAGAGGAGGAAACAGAGGCACGAAAGATAAGGAAGTTGCTCAGGTATGACAGTAAGTTAGTGGGGTGAGGATTTGAACCCTGGCAGTCTGGCTCCAGGATCTGTGTTGTTTACTCGTTGTGCTAAAAAAGCAGTCTTCCTGAGGAGCATCACTTGAGTTGGAGAGTCGCCAAGAAGCTTCTGCCCAGCTTTTCTCTTGATTCAGATGAAGCAGACCAGAGCCCCAAGTTATCTTAATTGGAGTTGCTACAAAATCCTGGCAACAAACAGCTACCTATAAATGCCAGCACCATGGCCTCATGGCACTTCTTGGAGGCTGTAAGAGTGCTAATGTCGAGGCTCAGGCTTAAAGAATGCAGAAGGCTTAGATGTCCTGAAGCCGTTTTCTTTTCCATTAGGGCACATAATTGTCCTTGGGCTTAAAAGCTGAACTAATCTCTGCCAACAAATAGTTGTGTGACCTTGGGAAAGCCACTTCCCCTTTCTGGAACAATAGTATAAAAGATGGCACTTAATAATAATGATAATAGCTGATATACATGGAGTAGTCACTGTCTGTCATCACTTAGGACAGGTTATTCATTTAAATCTTCCAGAAACACTTGGAGGTTTTTAATCCCCATTTCGCAGATGCAAAAATAGGTTCAGAAAGGTCAAGAAACTTTCCCAAGACCACACAGTTCACAAGTAAATGAACAGACTCCAAAACAGATGTTTTGGCTCATAAAGTCATGTTTTTAACCACACACTGTACAGGATTGAGAAACAAGTAGGTGCTACAAACAAAGGTTAGAAAACTTTTTTATAAAGGGCAAGATAGTAAATATTGACTTCATGATCCATAAGTGGTTGGTGTTACAAACTACTCAACTCTGTCCCTGTAGTGCAAAAACAACTGTACACTAAGTAAATGCTGTGTTCTCAGGGGATCCTGGTTTAGACAGCAGATATTCTTGGAATTCCCAAGAGGGAGAGATCAGGGAGCATTTGAAGGATCAGTGGCATCTCTGTGCAGGAGGCGGAACTGACAAAATGTCTAGAGAGAGGAAGGAGTTTTCTGGTGAAGAAAGGGGTATCAACTAATGGGGACAGGGCAGGAAGCAGGCTGGCTAAAACTTGGTGCAGGGTGAGAAATCCTCCTGGTGGCTCTGGCTGAGAGGAGAAGACTAGGCTTGCTGTGTCCACTGATGCCCCTGGAGCGTGCTCCAGGTGTTTGAGAATCAGCAAGGAAACCAGGGCACCTGGATCAGAGTGACTAGGAAAATAGTGGGGAGGGAATCAGAGCAGGAAGGAGAGTACCATACAAGGTCTAGTAGGTCTGGTAGGACTTTTGCTTCTCTCTGTATGAAATAAAGACATGCAGAGGGATTTATCTCATTTACGTTTTAAAATAACATATTTTAAGGTTAGCAATGGGATGTCCTGATGCTGAGTGATGTGAGAGGGAGAATGGAATCAAAGACATCACCTAGAGTTTGGCCTTGATATGATCGAAATGTTTGGTTCTATTCAGTGGCCATTAATCACCGACTTCTGATCATATTCTTTTGAATGAATTATAATTTACAGTGCCCTTATACAGAAAGATTTCTAAATCTCATTATTGGACCATCTTTGGATGATTAGTTTTGAATAGAGTTATAGTCAATGAAAATGGCTGTTAAGTCAGGTTTTCTTTTATGAAACTTGGGAAGGTGGGTTTTGAGAAGTAAAAGCAGAACTTCACATTTGTGATGATTAAATGTGAATGATTTATATTCAGCCCAACATCTCAATTTATTCAGGTCTTCCAGCTTTGGATCATTTGCAATTTTATTCAGTGTATCTTCGTCCAGACTACTGTTAAGATCCTGAAGGGAGAAGGGCATCGGGTCAGGTTATTGAAGACCTAGCTATGGATTTATGCATTCATTTATGTAACAAACATTTACTGAGAACCTAGTGTACTTCAGGTACTTCTCCAGGCACTTGGAATGCAGCAATGAACAAAACAGACAAATAAATAATCCTGCCTTCAGCCACATATCCTGGTGAAGGAAGAAAAACAATAAACAAACTAATAAAATAATAAAATATGTTAGGGGTGTTATGAAGAAAAGCAAAACAGGAAATGAGGAAAGGAAATGCTAAGTGAGTGGTAGTTAGGATTCTTAGCAGGAATGTCACTGGATGTCAAGTTAACTTGAAATCATTCACCATTGATGTTTACTTTTGATTCAGCCAGATGAGACTCCACTCAAATTGCACTATCATTCAACATCAGTTTCTCTATCTAATTCACTAGGACTCAATCTGTGTTTTTCAAACCTGGCTAAATCAAGATAATGCCAACAGAGTGGGGTAGTGCCTTAGAGTACTTGAAAGGTATTATTTCACCTGATCCCCAAACCTGTGAGGAAGGTAGACTAGATATTGTTTTCATTTTGACAACTGGTGTCACTGAACCACAGGGGTTTAAGTTAATAACTCAAACTTAGTAAAGTGCTAATACTCTGTTCAGTGGTAGGATGGTAGTGGTGCTTGAGGATGTATTTCATCTATAGATGTGTTTTGTTAGCCTGTAGAATCTTTTGCAAACTTTGAATTAATCATCAACATTCAAAAACTAGGATATGGCATGCCAGCATTCAGGCTTCCAGTGTGTGTGTGTGTGTGTGTGTGTGTGTGTGTGTATGTGTGTGTCTGTGTGTGTGTCTTTGAAGCTTGGGAAACACTGGGCTAGCCTTCTCCTGTGGCGACAACTGACTGTTGCTACATGGCACAGCTTGGGGCTGGGTGCGCTCTCTGTAGCCCCACCACGACCTGTAGCTCTGATGTTGCACTGCTGTTCTCTGTTATGCCTCTGCATGGCCCCTGTTGGAGTTTGCGGCTTCCGGTCTTTCATATGCCTCAGTTACATAAGCCTTTTAGCCAGAGGAATTTTTCTTATTTTGGCATTATTTTTCTTCAGTGATCCTATCGTAGCCCTTAGTAGTTACACATTATTTTCCAAGTGTTAAAAAACTGTTTAATGATTTGTTCTACAATTTTGTTTAGAAATTAACATTAAGGATTCCTGGTTGGCTTGTAATCCCTAAAATTTCCTTTCATCCTATAGAAGATTGGTCAAATTTTTGCTTCCCTCTGGACTCTTAGAATCTGTCCTGATTTCTATCGTTTCTCAAATACTATCTGTGGTTCTGAGGTTATATATGCAACTTTTTTTTTTTTGGTGCCCTAAAGTTAGTCCACTGAGTTTCATTATCTTGGGTTTGAAGTATTTCTTCTATCGTTTATATTTTGGAGACTTTTTTTCTCTAATTCTATTTCTCTCCCTCTCTTTCTCTCTCTAACTCTCCCTTTGCAGTCAACGTGGTATACACTACCATTCCACATCTTGAGAGAGAGCTGTAGTAGTGGTCTGAGGTGGTGATTGTATTCTCCAGTAGTCAGGTCCCACGGCAAAGCATGTTGGAGAAATGATCAGGCTCCAGCAAAGGGCATCAGGAAACAAATCAAGAATGAGAAGGGGTGAGAAGGGTAGGCAGATCCACACTTACAAGCTCAAGTGGGCACCCTGCTGATGCTGGTTGCTGCTGCAGGTGTAGCAACTGTCTGATAAGAGGTATTCCTGGAGCCAAGCTTGTCCAGCAGAATGTGGCTGGCAGATTCTCAACTTGGCCCATAATTGCTTTCAGACCCGGACTTCCTTTTAGTTCCTGTTGTTTCAGAGCTCCAACTCATGCAGCATGAGAAGAATCTGAGCCTCTTCTCTTTATCAGAGACAAGGTTGGCTGGGTGCGGTGGCTCATGCCTGCAATCCCAGCACTTTGGGAGGCCAAGGCAGATGGACCACTTGAGCCCAGAAGTTTGAGACCAGCCTGGCCAACATGGCAAAACTCCATCTCTGGTGGTAGTCACCTGTCATCCCAGCTACTTGGGAGACCGAAGCAGAAGACTCACTTGAACCCGGGAGGTGAAGGTTGCAGTGAGCCGAGATCGCACCACTGCACTCCAGCCTGGGTCACAGAGTGAGACTCTGTTACAAAATAAAAATAAAAGTAAAACTGAAAATAAGAGACAAGGTTAGCAGACCTCAAGATGCAATAGAACACAGATGTGGGCAGCCAGGCCTGCAGCAACCTCCAAAATGATAACCTCTTTAACTGGTGGGTTTGGGAGTTTTTTCTTCATTGACTACCAGACTGGCCTCTTTGGTCTGTTTCCTCTAGTGGGATGCACATAAACCCCCTCCATTCCCAGGACCAGCCTAGCTCCTGCAGGGACAGTATTAGTGGCAGCCTTCCTACCTTTCCTGTGGGCAGGTCTTTGGGAAGTAAAAAAATCACAGGAATAAAGTTTTGAGGCTTCATCCTGCCTAACCCAAATTAGCATATTAACTGTTATTTATCAATTCCAGCTCAGCTTTCCCTCAGGCCAGCTACCTCCTCCTGTCCCTGGGTTCCTTGAGTGTGTGTCTCCATTTACCGTGTCATCTCCGGGTTTATGCCTTGGTCAAGTTTTTAAAGCCATGCAAGCCCACCGTCAAGACCTTCTCAGCGTCTGTCTCTTCTGTTTCTCATTCTTGAGGTCCTCAGCTGGCACTGCCCTCTTGGATGTTTGTCCATGGCCTCCTGCCTCTACAGTGAAAGCTTCCACCTTCCTGTTCTATTCTCTCCTCTCTGACTTGGCTGGAAGTCTTCCAGCTCTATGAATTTGTACACGGAGTCTTGTCTTGTGTCCTCTTTTCCTAGCAAACAATATGGCATCTAAAACCCAGTTCTACTCTGATAATTTTTTCTTTCTAAGATGCTACAGTACGCTACACCATGCCCACCTGGAGAGAGGATAAGGGTGATGGTGGTAGGACAGAATCTCCATCCGCAATCTCCGTTTTGAGCAAAGAAGCATGGAGGATGGGAGTCATTGCTGGGACCCTGGAGTAGAGTGGTGGTGGGGGAACAGGGGGAACATCAGACTGCTGAGGTATGAGGTTTGGGTTCTCATCTTCTTCCCAGGAGACTTTTGAAACCCCAGAATGATGCCTCCTAGAGACCTTGCTGTCAAATTCAATAGGCAATAACATGAAGGATTTACTCAGCCAGGCTCATGAGACCAGCTCTGAGGAAGATGTGCTTTTTTTGTACTGATTGGTGATATGTGTCACCCTAAGGGATAGTAAACAGATGAAACCCAGAAAGTCCAGTCAAAAGAGCACCCTCTGGGAATGAAGATCTAGTGAAGACTGGGGAGACAGATGAGGAAGGAGTCCTGAACAGGAGCCACTCATTCCAGCTTTGTCTCCATAGCCTGCCCGCCCACGATGGATGAAGTGCGTGGAGGAGACAGGCACGTTCTTCGAGCCCACGCTGGCGGCTTTGTTTGTTCGTGAGGCCTTTGGCCCGAGCACCCGAAGTGCTGTATGTGAGAGCTTTTCCCAGCCCACATCCCTCCACCCCTTCCTACCCAACCCAGCCTTCCCTCTTCTATTAACTTTGACTTTCTCAATGGTGTGTGTGATTGGGGAATTGGGCAGTCAGAGAGAGAAGGGCCACTGAGAGAGGGAACCCAAAGGCCTGCTCCATCCCTGGTGTGGAAACAGTTCAGCTTCAGGCCACGAATTCTCCATGACATGCTCTCACTTGGACAAGTCACCCAACTTTCCTGGTCTTGTGTTTCTTCAACCATCAAATGAGAAAATCGAGCCAGGCTCGGTGGCTTATGCCTGTAATCCCAGCACTTTGGGAGGCTGAGATGGGCGGATCACCTGAGGTCAGGAGTTCAAGACCAGCCTGACCAACATGGAGAAACCCCATCTCTACTAAAAATACAAAATTAGCCGGGCATGGTGGCGCATGCCTGTAATCTCAGCTACTCGGGAGGCTGAGGCAGGAGAATCGCTTGAACCCGGGACGCAGAGGTTGCAGTGAGCCGAGATCATGCCATTGCACTCCAGCCTGGGCGACAAGAGTGAAACTCCATCTCCAAAAAAAAAAGGAAAATTGAACACTATCATCTCTAAGGCTCCTCCCTGTTATAGCTAAGATTTTTTTAACAACACATGACATGACATCAGAACAGATGACATAATCTTGAAGACAGCAAATACATCAAATAAATCACCACTGAGTACTTTCTGAGTACCTACCACATGCCTGGGACCCTTTCTAGAACTTTGCATGAACTGCGTCATTTAGTTCCTATTATTATCCTGATTTTATACAAGAGGGAACTGAAGCAAAGAGAGGTTAAGTGACTTGCCCAAGGTCACACAGTTACCAAAAAGCAGAGACAGGGTTTGAACTCAGGCATTCTGATGCCAGAGCCCAGGCTCTCGATATTGCCTTTCATTTCCCTCCAAGAAAGGAGTTACATGAGATGGCAGGTGGCCAGGGAAGCAGTGAGTACACACTCACGTTGTGAAGCCAGGGAGACTTGTGGGGGACTTGCTGGGAAGCTGAAGAGCTCAGGAGGATGAGGAGAGGGAGTGGACGGTTTAAAAAAGACAGTGTGAGAACAAGAGCCCTGAGCCAGAGGAGAAAATGACAGCCATCTCCTCCCTCTGATTTCTGAGAGGTGTTCCTGCCCCCAGGAGTGAGGACACTGTCTTTCTCCCGCATCAGGCTATTTCCCCATGGAAAGGAACTATATCTCCCTGATGGTCCTCACGGATGGCCAGGGCCCACCTTCCCTTTGTGGGCTTGGCACTGCCTTCCTTTCTCCACAGATCCTTTAGTTGCTTTAGTTGAGCTGCTCCTCTAGCAGCAGCTCCAGCCCAGGCAGCTCCTTGGGGGCAAGGCCTTTTCCAAGGGTCAGAAGCTGTGGGCAGGGCCAGGCTGAGGCCTCTCCTGATCCCGTCCCCCTGTTCCCGGACCTCACTCCCCCAGGCCATGGAATTATTCACTGCGATCCGGGATGCCCTCATCACTCGCCTCAGAAACCTTCCCTGGATGAACGAGGAGACCAAGAACATGGCCCAGGACAAGGTCAGGCCAGGCGTCCTGGCTGGTGTGGGAGCCTGTGCAGGGAATAGAGTATTGGACCAAGCGAGATGGGGACTGGAAGCAAATGCCAAAGGCCCCCCCAGGCACATGCTAAGTAGGGAAGCCACTGGGCTGTATACTCACACTGGCAACAATGTGAGAGGCTGGGACAGGGCAACGAGTGGGAGAAATTCCCCCTGGTAGACTCGGAGAGTGTTCCTACCCCCTTCTGTGTCTCTCTCCAGGTTGCTCAACTGCAGGTGGAGATGGGGGCTTCAGAATGGGCCCTGAAGCCAGAGCTGGCCCGACAAGAATACAACGATGTGGGTCCCTGTATTTTCCAGCTCCTTCTCAGTCCTTGACTTCTCCTCACTTCTCTGACCCTCCTGTCTTTGTTGGACAATCAGATTTCCCTGGGTGACTCAGCTCTGTCCTTACCCTGGTGCTGGCTGGGGTTGATGGGGAAATATCCACACTGTACGTCTTGCTGGCAGAAGAACAGAATCTTTTCAGGTCCCAACGCGTGTGCCAACACACATACGTGCATCCTGTGACTTGTCTGGGCATGTTCATCTGTGTGCTGATATGTGTAAAGCCTGTGGGCTGTGTAGTGATGCCATTGGGCTGCTTTCTCCTAATCCCTGGATGCCTGCCTGTCAGGGCTTGCCTATTTGGGGTCAAATGGTCCCATTGGTGTTTGTCAGCATGCATCTATAGAAGTCTCTGTGTGCCCAAGTCACCTCCTGCCTCTTCCCCAGATACAACTTGGACCGAGCTTTCTGCAGTCTGTCCTGAGCTGTGTCCGGTCCCTCCGAGCTAGAATTGTCCAGAGCGTCTTGCAGCCTTGCCCCCAACACAGGTATGAGAGCAGGGGAGACACAGGCACTCCATCCCAGAGAGACCCATCCATGATTCATAGGAAAGGAAGCCAGGGCTCAGGGCAGGCAGCATGAACAGTAACGGTAGTTGGGAGGGACTGTGTAGGTCTCGGGGTGGCAGGGCAATACGTGGTGGGGGCTGGAGTTCACAAGTCCTCTTCCCACAGGTGGAAGGTGTCCCCTTGGGAGGTCAGTGCTTACTATTCGGTATCTGACCATGTGGTAGTCTTTCCAGCTGGACTCCTCCAACCCCCATTCTTCCACCCTGGCTATCCCAGGTATGGGTCACTCTGTGAGGGTAGGTAGGGAGTTTCCCAAGAGGGGCCGACAGGTTTTATGATGGATGGGACTTACGGTTGGAGAATTGGGGTCACAAATGCTGAGAGATTCTGGGGGTCAAACAAGCCCTTGTCTCCCTAGAGCCGTGAACTTTGGCGCTGCTGGCAGCATCATGGCCCACGAGCTGTTGCACATCTTCTACCAGCTCTGTGGGTAACAGGGGCCACTGGGAGGTGGGATTATAGGGAACCTAAGGGAAGTCCACAAGGGAGGCCTGGAGGGGAAAGGGAGGTTATTTGAGGGTTTGAGATGGGGCAGTCCTGGGAACTTTGCCATGCTCCTGGGAGCTGGTTCAGTCTGCGGTACCACCCACATCCTCACCTCGGCAGCACCAACCCTATGTTCTCTTACCGTATGTTCTTTTGTCCCATTTTCAACAGTACTGCCTGGGGGCTGCCCGGCCTGTGACACCCATGCCCTCCAGGAAGCTCGCCTGTGCCTGAAGCGCCATTATGCTGCCTTTCCATTACCCAGTGGAACCTCCTTCAATGACTCCCTCACATTCTTGGAGAACGCTGCAGACGTTGGGGGGCTAGCCATCGCGCTGCAGGTATGCAAGCATCAAGGGCCACAGTTTATGTGTACTGGCAGACTAGAAAACATGTCCTCAAGTTTTCCTTCCACCATTCCTGACGCAAGTACAGTTGCATGGCTTTCTGCCCTTCGCATCCCCACTGAACAGATGGCAACTTGGGGATCCCCCTCCTACCCCAGAGATCCTCCGTTTTAGGACATCTATAGGTCTTCTGGGAAGTACTCTTTCTTCTGGCTCAGATCAATTTGTCAGTGCAGAACCAGTGAGCAAGGGCCATGGGTTTTGGGTACTGTGTGGAGGGACTTTCAAATGGCCACAAGTCTAGAGCCTGAGGGCCCTTCTCCACCCACCCCTACCCAGGCATACAGCAAGAGGCTGTTACGGCACCGTGGGGAGACTGTCCTGCCCAGCCTGGACCTCAGCCCCCAGCAGATCTTCTTTCGAAGCTATGCCCAGGTAGGCAGCGGCCACCTCCCGCCACAGCTTGCTTTATGTCAGTTGAATGCCTTATTACTGAAGCTCATGGAACTCCCCTCCTCAGACACTCCATCAAATACCCCAAACCCTCTTCTGCAGATGTCCTCACTGTTACCTTTTCTCTTCCCTCCCTACCCCTTGGAATCACCCCTCAGATGACTACAGGTTCTTCTACCTAATTCAGCACCCCCACAACTCAAAAGGTAGAAAAAACTCTATTCCCAGGTTCCTCCAGGAGAGGAGGAGACCAACTTTTTTTTTCCTGTCATACCCCCAAAATACAGATGCCTTAAAAATGAGCCTGTGTTTGGGCGCAGTGGCTCACACCTGTAATCCTGGCACTTTGGGAGGCCGAGGTGGGCGGATCACTTGAGATCAGGAGTTTAAGACCAGCCTGGCCAATATGGTGAAACCCCGTCTCTACTAAAAATACAAAACTTAGCTGGGCTTGGTGGCGGGCGCCTGTTATCCCAGCTACTTGGGAGGCTGAGGCATGAGAATCGCTTGAATCTGGGAGGTGGAGGTTGCAGTGAGCCAGGATCATGCCACTGCACTCTAGGCTGGGTGGTAGAGCAAGACTCAGTCTCAAAAAAAAAAAAAAAAAAAAAAAAAAGCCTGCAACAGGCTGACTGTGTGCCACATTCCTCTTCAGACACCTGACCTTAGGCGTTGGTGCCCACTTGACATCACCTCCTTAAGTACTCTGTGCTCCCTCAACAGACTCAGGTGGCAGGTCTTCAACATGCTTAGATTAGACTTCACCCCAGAGCTCCTGCACTAGACCCTGCCTCTCTGTCATTGATAAATGGTATCATTACACAGCCCAGGCCCTCCTCCTGGACTCCTATTGCCAGATTAAATGAACTATACATTTCAAATGCTCCATGTGGCCCTTGGAGCACTTGATCCCCTGTTCCCCTCTTTGTCTGCTGTCCCTGATCACCCCCTGTCACCAGGTCAGCTTTGTCCTGTGAACCCTCCGCCTTCAATGACCTCTCTTCCTGCTCAGGTGATGTGTAGGGAGCCCAGCCCCCAGGACTCTCACGACACTCACAGCCCTCCACACCTCCGAGTCCACGGGCCCCTCAGCAGCACCCCAGCCTTTGCCAGATATTTCCGCTGTGCACATGGTGCTCTCTTGAACCCCTCCAGCCGCTGCCAGCTCTGGTAACTTGGCTACCAAAGATGCCACAGCACAGAAATATCGACCAACACCTCCCTGGTCACATCCATGGAATCAGAGCAAGATTTCCTTTCCGCTTCTGTTCCAAAAATAAAAGCTGGCACTTGGCTTCCGCTTGTCTCTTAATGACTTGTTCCTGCTATGTTCTATGCCTAGAAGTCATTAACTGCACGGGAGAAAAATACCCTGAAGTTAGAAAAGATAAGAGGGAGAAATGCCAAAAATATTTCATGGACACAAGAAAAGGAAAGAATCAACAATTGGTGACCTGGTGGGTTTGAAGGCCACCCAGTGGACCAAAGATTAGACAATAAAGCAGTCTAGTTGGAGACGAGAAGGGCTTGGATTAAGTATTGGAAAGCTGCTCCCAATTGTTCTCAGGATTTTATCGTTATTTTATTGTCGTTGCCTCCTGCCTCTAATCTGCTGTCCTGAACAAAACCAGGAGAGATGTGGGAGATGAGGATGTGGGTCTGCTGTCTCTGGCCCTGGGAGATGAAACTCCGAACCTGGACAGGCAGTCAGTTAGCACTGATGGCAACTGGTATCTCTGCTGCTGAACCCTGAGGTACAGTGATGGTGAGCAGAGGCAGAGAGCCATGCCTGCATCTCCTTTGGGAGTTGTGACCTGGAGCCCATGAGGGAGGGAGGGTCAGTGAGTGAGCATGAAGCAGAGATGGATATTTAGGAATGTCCACCTCAATGGCCCTCCTAAGAAAACCATGATGCTGGCCAGACTAAAGCAGAAGCTGAGGTGGAAAGAGTGCTTGTGAACAGCTGCCGTCTTGGACGACTGGTCTTCTTCTTGCTGGGCCATGTCCACCACCTGCCACATCTCACCCACTGAGGACGCCACAAAGTGCTCTTCGAACTGTTCTTGATTCTGGTCTGGAACAGGGGAAAAGGATGAGGACTGAGCCCTGACCCTGGCCTGAACCAGAAAGGAGAAGTTAGAATAGGAAAAACACATTGAAGCCTAGGGCTGCAGTCCCAATTGCCCATATCCTTGGCCTTCACCAGAGAGGGGATGCTCTTTCTAGAGGTTTTTTCTGGTCTGTGTTCAATCACAGCCCCAACTCAAACACACACACACACACACACACACACACACACCCCATTCCTAAGGTTAGCTGCCTCCTCTAGGGTTTCAACACTGGGGGAGTCAGGGGCCACCTTGAAGCATGACAAAAGCCAGCCAAATGCACCATGCTTACACACACAGAAGTTGCATGCAAGCTCAGCTGGCCCATGGTGAGCCCTGACACTATTATTTCACATAACTGTCAGTGGCTAGAGTTACCCCCCATAAACCAGACCTATGTCAGGTGTCACCCTAGCCTCATCAGTGACCTGGGGCCTGGCCTCACACAGACCTCACCCTGAGCCTCCAGACTCTGCCGTCTTTTTTTCTACCTACCTGAAGAGGGTGTTTTCTCTGTATGGCTCCTGTCTTTTTTTCCACCTACCTGCAGAGGGCGTTTTCTCTATCTGGCTCCCATCTTTGGGGCCTGGGCTCCCGTTCAGAGGCTTCACCTGCAGCAGCAGCAAGATAGGAACCAGGAACACTGCCCCGCAGAGCTGGGGGGCCAGGGGAGGCATGGACCTGACCACCCACTGCCTTTGGCCGCCCCCTGCTCCCAGTGCCCAGCAGGATCCGTGCACCTCCTGCCCCATTCCTGTCCTGGCCCTTAACCCTTTCCAGGGGCATTTTCTCCCCTTCCCTTCCATAGGACCTCTGACTTCACATGTTCTGTGACGTCACAGCCATGGTCCTGACCTTCATTCCGGCTCACTAGAGCATTCCATGGTGAGGCACGAGAATGGAGCACAGCCAGCAGGGATGGCAGAGGCTTCCAAGATGACCACAGTGGGTCATCCTGTATTTAGCAACAGAAATGACTTAAGAGCTTGCAATGTACATTCATATCCATTACACCAGTAGATCCACGTAGCAACCAGGACTGCAAAATCATAGTGTTCTCATATCTATTACATTCATGAGGAAACTGAGGCTCACAGAAAAAATGACTCTCTCACTCAAAATCACTCAAATATTAAGGGGCAGAAAAGGACTCTTGATTAACTTTTACTTTTAAATATGATATCTTCCCACTATTCTATGTGGCCTTTCTGTAACAAGAGTGGTTTGCATAGGATGAGGCCTAGAACAGATGTGCCAGCCAGGATTCTCAAGTCGTGGGCATGAACATGCTACTCTACATGAAGCGCGGGTCTGCCAGAAAATAAAGATAGGGAGGAGCATCGGGCAAGGATGGGTAAAAGCACATGCTGTGTGTGTGCATAAAAGACACAGGGACAGAGACAGGCATAGACAGGCAGAGACAGACAGAGACATAGAAAAAGAGAGAAAGAAAGAGACCGAGACAGGCAGAAGCTGAGGGGGTAGAGACAGAGAGAGAGATAGAGATGCAGAGACAGAGAGACAGATGAAGGGAGAGTGAACAGAGAGAGAGAGAGACAAAGAGCAGGGTGTCTTGCAGCTGGTAGAGCCCGCTCACACCCTCTCTTCACTCTCCTCTGGTTTTCCCACTTTTCTAGCCTTCGCCCTCTTGTACCACCAGGTTGAAACACCCTCTTCTTTCATTTTACACCTTTCTGTACTCTTAGACAGAAAGAAAAGGTTGTTAGAGGCTCATCTCCAACCTCATTGCTTGGCGGAAGGAGTTAGAGTCTGCAGAGAAGCCGCAGTGCAGCAGGGAGTCTAGGATCCCAAATAACAGATCTGGGAGAATCCTGCCTCAGTACTTGGATGCGCCTCCTGCCCGTGAGCCTGGGGAGCACAGATCCGTTGGCAGTAACCGGCTGTGGGTAATCACCCCGAACTGCTTCTTGGGCAGAGATGGTTGGAGGGTTGTGAGTTAGGGAGAGAGAATGAAGGCCTTTTTTCCAAAACCAGCAACAGAGACATAGGCCATTAGACGCAGGATGGCTGCTAAGACAGGTAAGAGAAGACTTTAGTCGCTCCTGAACTCTCATAACCAGTTCACACCACTCCTGCTCATCCATGCATACCAGACCTGAATGAAATACCACATGCAGGTCCAAGGACACTGCGGAGACAGGCACCCTTTCTGCAAGAGGTAACTGCAGACAGAAACACACAAAGAGATGCTTTCCCACAGAGGTTACTTGTGTTAGCAGACATGCCCACATGGATGCTGTCTCACATACAGCAGACACCATCTCTTACACACTTCCTGATGGTCCAAGCCAGATGACAAGGGACTAGGGAGTGGTACAGCAGGTCGCTTGAAGGTGAGTAAGGAAAGATTCAAGTAGGCAGGTGACCCTGCTCACCCCTACCTTGAACCCATTGACGTGAGATCCAAAGAATGATGCTTGAATGGAAAAAACCATCACTAATCTCCTCCCTCCTGGCTATTTTGGGGGAGGAGCCTCTTGGTTTCCTGGCAAAAAGAGAAGCCATCTCCAGCTCTGTGGGAATGAATGGGGAGGGCGGCTAGGGTGAGAATTGCCTCCCGGGCAGGCTTGAGTGGAAATAACTGAGTTGTTTCCATTACTTCCATTTCCTTACCACCACCACCGGCCTGACCCCTGCAGTGCTAAAAGGGATAAATTCTTGCAGAAAACAGGGAATCCCTTAAATATTTTTTTCTTATTACAAAAGTATAAAATATAGAAAAATACAAAACCCCAAAAAGGCTAATAATTCCACCATCCAGTGATAATCACTTTTTTTTTTTTTTTTTTTTTGAGATGGAGTCTCACTCTTGTTGCCCAGACTGGAGTGCAATGGCATGATCCCAGCTCACCTACAACCTCCGCCTCCTGGGTTCAAGTGATTCTCCTGTCTCAGCCTCCCGAGTAGCTGGGATTACAGGCATGAGCCACCACACCCAGCTAATTTTGTATTTTTAATAGAGAAAGGGTTTCTTTCTGTTGTTCAGGCAGGTCTCAAACTCCCGACCTCAGGTGATCTGCCCTCCTCGGCCTCCCAAAGTGCTGGGATTACAGGTGTAAGCCACTGCGCCTGGCCACAATTAGTTTTAAGGTATGGTATTTGAATCCTTTTCTTTCTTTCAATTTTTTTTTTTTTTGAGACAGAGTCTCTCATACTGTTGCCCGGGCTGGAGTGCAATGGCGTGATTTTGGCTCACTGCAACCTCCACCTCCCGGGTTCAAGTGATTCTCCTGCCTCAGCCTTCTGAGTAGCTGGGATTGCATGTGCCTGCCACCAGGCCTAGCTAATTTTTTTTGTAGAGACGGGGTTTCTCTATGTTGGCCAGGCTGGTCTCGAACTCCTGACCTCGTGATGCACCCGCCTCGGCCTCCCAAAGTGCTGGGATTACAGGCATGAGCCACCGTGTCCAGCCCTAAATCCTTTTCCTAGATGGCTGTGGCCACTTGGGGTGGGAGTGTAATTCTTAAAAATGGAAATCTAGGTATTATGTTTCCTCCTCCTCTTTATTATGTTAGAATAAGAGGTCAGGCTGCTTTGGTGTGAAGGGTTCTGGGACTTGATGGTGTAGTTTGGTGCCCCCAACCCAGTTCTCCCGGGTGCCTGGAGACATTACTAACCATTCATCAGTGGCAGGGAAGCTGCTCTCT
The DNA here is from genome assembly GCF_028885655.2 of Pongo abelii. Classification (NCBI taxonomy): domain Eukaryota; kingdom Metazoa; phylum Chordata; class Mammalia; order Primates; family Hominidae; genus Pongo; species Pongo abelii. The sequence goes on along the minus strand of NC_071991.2, from coordinate 140,543,799 downwards.
GAAGGGGAGAGTTTGCAGGCGTCCTCACTTGGAGAAAGCTGAGAGAGGCATGAAAAGAAAGGAGAGAAAAGGAAACATAGAATGGTGATGTCGAATATCACAAGAGGAAGAAACAGTAGGGAGAGAAGGCAAGGAGAGAACAGGAGAGACTTCAAATCTCTGGTCTACCAGCTGGAACTGTGGGGGACACCATGGTCCTCACCCAGGTTACTTGTCCATGCCCTTCCCACTGGGGAGGACAAGGTCAGCAGAGAAGGGCAAGTGAGAGGGCGAAGGCCCAGGGATGGCGGGTGGGGGGGGCCTGAGCATTGGGCCTCCCCTTTCTCTTCCCCAGACCCCTGAACAATGCCCTTGGCGGCAAGTCCCTGCACACCTGCTCTGTGCAGCTCAGACTGGGCCAGCCTCCTCCCCTGCTGGCCCCCCATGTCCCAACCCCCCCGCCCCAGGACCAGCTTTATGGGTTGTAGTTTCCTTGGCAGGTGCTCCTTTCCTGACCTGCCTCGCTTATCAAGGCATCTACAACCCCCACCTCACCCTTATCGCTCCCTCCATCTCCTTAGACTGGAAGTCACTCCACAAGGGCGTCACCCCCAGCGAGGCGGAAAAATGTCCCACAAGTTGAGCCCTCCCCACTCCCAGTGAGAACATAATTCCACCATATCTTTTTTTTTTTTTTAACTTTTCCTTTTGGCTTTTAATAAGAAAAAGATCCAAATTTTCCCCCTTTTGAAACATCAATGAATACTAGCTCCTCTTAGTTTCCTTATTTATTTTCCTTTCAATTCTTGTCCTTCTCTAAAGGTTATTTTGTCCATCCCTCAATCTTGGGAGCAGATCTCTCTTTCTTACAACAAAAGAAGGGGGCAGTCCCCACTCCTCAAGACCCGCAGAGGGAGGGTCCCAGCGTATCCTCATGCTGGTCTCTCACATCTTTACAGCCAAAAGATTCCCAAGAAGCAACAAGGTCTGGAGAGTGGTTTGGAGCTGAGATCCCAAGTTCATGGCCAGTTACAGTCTCGCCACTAGCCATGGGACTTGGGGCCAGCACACTCAAGAATTCTCACAGACAGAATTCTTCCTTGTTCTCATTTACTTGATAGGTCTATTGAGTGAATGCAATTCAATAATATTGATGTACCTCTTTGAAAACAATGAGAACAGAATTGAACAATGAGAACACTTGGACACAGGAAGGGGAACATCACACACCAGGGCCTGTCGTGGGGTTGGGGGAGCGGGGAGGGATAGCATTAGGAGATATACCTAATGTGAATGACAGTTAACGGGTGCAACACACCAACATGGCACATGTATACATATGTAACAAACCTGCACGTTGTGCACATGTACCCTAGAACTTCTTAAAGTATAATAATAAAAAAAAGAGAACATAAATACAAGCTATCATATATAGTAGTCACCTTTTATCCTCAGGGGATACATTCCAGGACACCCTAGTGGATGCCAGGAAACTTAGATAGCACCAAACCCTGTATATACTATCTTTTTTCCTACACGTACATGCATACATACATACATGTCATGATGAAGTTTAATTTATAAATTAGGCACAGTGAAGAGTTTAGGCCGGGCATAGTGGCTCACGCCTGTAATCCCAGCACTTCAGGAGGCCGAGGCAAGCAGATCACCTGAGGTCAGGAGTTCGAGACTAGCCTGGCCAACATGGTGAAACCCTGTCTTTACTAAAAATACAAAAATTAGCTGAGCGTGGTGGTGGGCACCTGTAATCCCAGCTACTAGGGAGGCTGCGGCAGGAGAATAGCTTGAACCTGGAAGGTGGAGATTGCAGTGAGCCAAGATCACACCATTGCTCTCCAGCCTGGGTGACAAAAGTGAAACTCTGTCTCAAAAAAAAAAAAAAAAAAAAAAAAAAAGAGTTTAACAACAATAAAATGAACATTATAATAATATAAAGTTATGTGAATGTTCTCTTTCTCTCTCTCTCTCAAAATATGTTATAGTACTGTACTCACCTATTTTCCAACTGTGGCTGACCTTAGGTAACTGAACCGCCAGAGAGTGAAACTGTGGATAAGGGAAACTACTTAATATATAAAATATAATATGAAATATATAAAATAATGCAACATTACTCATTCCTCCTGGTGTTTCATTCCTGGAAAGAGTCCCAAACATGGAATCACAGTTTATTTGTCGTCTACCTTTGCTCAGTTTCTGCTGTTCAACCTCCATAGTAACTCGGGGTCCCTGGGGGCTCCTCTGACTTGCCTCCCCAGGTACAAGAGAGCTTGCTCGATGACACTCTAGGAAGCTGGCCGGCCATGGTCATGAGGACTTCTCACAGAGAGGGGTTGGCCTGGGAAGTGGGGGCCAGAAACCCTCTTTTGAGATGTGGGGTTGAGGACAGAGATGACCACAAGACACATAAATGGGAAGTTCTGAGAAGCAGCCCAGGGGTCTCTTGAGCCCTCTTGTGGAAGGAGGATCAGCAGTGATTGGGTACTTGTGACACGTGCTTTACAGATGCTCCGGTGAGACAGCATAGCTGTTACCCCAGTTTCACAGGTTAGGAACTGAGGCTCAGAAAGCTCACCTAACTGTAAGGGATAAGAGTCACGATTTGAACCAGGCTCTGCCTGACTCTTGAGCTGGAGGTCTTTACTTCCTCCTCTCCCTCATCCAACTAACTGTGCACCTTGTTTGTGGACCCACCTTCCATCCCTTTTCTTTTTCCGAATTCCTCTGCCCCACCCCTCAGCTTCTCGGGTCTCAGCCATCCCAGCCCACAGTTAGGAACCTTCCTTCCCCTCCTCCTTTTCTTCTCCAGGGTGGTTCTGTGGCCGTGGGGCTCAGCTCTGCAAAGAGCTCCTCCCCCTCCAGGAAAAGCACTTCTCCCCAGGCAGGGCGGTCAGTCCCCTCAGCGCACCTGCATGCACACACACCACCTCACAACCACACACTGCATGCAGACACACCACCTCACTACCACACACTGCATGCACACACATACACCACAGCCACACACTGTGCATACACGCACACCTCACAACCCACATACTGCATGCACACACACACACACCCACAAGCTGCATGCTGCATACACAAGTCATACAGGAGATAAACTCAGAGTCCCAGCCCCAAACAGACCCCATCTCTTGCTCAGTTGCTGTCATCCTAGATCTGTTTCTTTCGCCACATTTCTATAATCCACCAGTACCTGCAAGGAGAACACATGGGGGGTTTTCTACCTAAGGCAGAAGGGCCTGGGAGCCAACTCCAGAAACTTCTACCCTCCTTTCTGGTCAGAGAACAAGACTGGGACCAGCACCTGGACAAGCTTCATATGCTGCAGCAGAAGAGGTAGGCTTCCTAGAACGATCCGTGGCCCTACCGCCGTGATCCTCAGACCCTCTGACCCACCTGGGCCTTTCCGAATAACAGCACCCTAGAATTCTGTGCCAGTCACTCAGACATACCCTTTCCTTCCAGCCCACCTAATTACAGAATCCCAGCTGGCCCCTTTTAGTGGTGGTGGAGGATGTGGCTTTAGGCCACACAGGAAAATCTTTAGGGTAGACCTAAGGACAGAGGCAGAATGACAGCCAAGGGGGAGTGAAAGGACCAAAAAGGACAAGAGGGAAGAAGCCAGGGTATGTGGGATGCGGAGGGAAGGCAGAAGCAGGCTGCTGGAGAAGGGATGCGCTCCTGTGGGTGGTGGAAGCACAATGAGGAAACGCCATTCATTTGAATGAAAGTATTGTGTGGGAAAGGGGAGGAGAGCTTTGTTTGGTATAACACTGGGTGCTGACCAGTGGAGGAGGGCAGCTCAGGTGACACTGGAGGGTTCTGAGTTCAGTCCATCTGCCTTTTATTGAGTCTACTGTGTGCAGAGGGGTGCTAGGTCCCAATGACACAAAGATTGAATGAGACTTGTGCCTGCTCCTGGAGAGCTCTCAGTTCGGGCAGGGCTAGCACACCTGCAGGTAAATCATTTCACGGCTTAGCCCTGAGGTCCAGTCCCAGGAAGAGCAGCTGGGGCAGGGGCGAATCCTGTGGGCTGCCTCTGCCTCCAAGTGTTTTGGGGCTTGCCTTCTGCCCAAGAGCTGCCTGAGGGGTGAGGTTGGTGAGCAGACATTAGCAGTCACAAAGGGCTCCCCTGTACTCCAGAAGATTCCTGTGCTTTGTTCAATGCCCTGCTGTCCTCGTCTTCAAATTCTTAATAATTTTGAACAAGGGGTCCTGCGTTTGCAGTTTACACTGGGCCTGGTCCCAAGTACTTTTGAGCCCTCATACTGGCAAGCCCTCTGCTTCCTCATCTCCCCACACAATACCTCCAGTGGAACCTTTCACCTTCCTGCTTTAGAGTGGGACCCCTGGGTCTCTGAGAAAGTGAGCTTCCAGCCCAAACTTGGACCCTCTGCAGAGGGGCAGTGGGGATAGAGGGCCAGGGAGGCAAGGACTTTATTTGTGCAGTGGCCTCAGGATGGGGGTGAATTTGCAATCTCAGCCCTGACCACTCTAGGCTGGTCAGGGACGCTGGGCTCCCTGGGACTGATTCCCTGGGTGAGACGGGGCAGGGAACTGACTCCTCACAAAGGCCCCTCCTAGGAGCACTGCCTTAACAGGTAAACCCAGGCCCCACCTTTAGATTAAAAGCTTCTTCTTTAAATGAAAACACTTTTGCTGGGCGTGGTGGCTCACACCTGTAATCCCAGCACTTTGGGAGGCCGAGGTGGGTGGATCACCTGAGGTCAGGAGTTCAAGAGCAGCCTGGCCAACGTGCTGAAACCCCATCTCTACCAAAAATTTAAAAAATTAGTCAGGCATGGTGGCGGGCGCCTGTAGTCCCAGCTACTCGGGAGGCTGAGGTAGGAGAATCGCTTGAACCCAGGAGGCGGAAGTTGCAGTGAGCCGAGATCGCACCACTGCACCCCAGTCTGGGTGATAGAGTGAGACTCCGTCTTAAAAATCAATAAATAAATAAAATAAAAACACTTTTTTGCCCTGGCTCCTGGGGCTATTGGAAGAGAGGGATTTGGAGGTGGGGACCTCAGAGGAGCCACTCATCGGCCTATCCTTTCTGTTCTTCCCCCGACTCCATGTGCTTGCCTTTGGTGCCAATACACATATGTCTAGTCGGAGAGGCTCCAGTTTTATCTCTTGCTGGGTTCAAATCTGGGTATGGTAGAAGCAAAGATTAACAGAGGTCCTGTAGAACGAATATCTCAACCTGTTTTGCCTTGAGACACCCAAATAAACAAGCTGTTTAGACCTTTGCATCTAAGGGTATAATGCAGAAGAAACAGATACCCCGTAACTCACCCCACAACTCTCCACCCCCTGCAGGGACCTGTATCTAAGTAACATGAGGATGCTGGGCGCAATGTAATCTCAGCACTTTGGGAGGCCGAGGCAGGAGGATTGCCTGAGCTCAGGAGATCGAGATCAGCCTGGCCAACATGGCAAAACCCCATCTCTACTAAAAATACAAAAAATTAGCTGGGCGTGGTGGTGCGTGCCTGTAATCCCAGGTACTCGGGAGACTGAGGCACGAGAATTGCTTGAACCTGGGAGGCGGAGGCTGCGGTGAGCTGAGATCTACCACTGCACTCCAGCCTGGGCAACAGAGCAAGACTCTGTCTCAAAAAAAAAAAACAAAACAATAGCCTGAGGGAGTAGTCAGAACTTTAGTGCCTCACAAATTTCACAAATTTCAAAGTGCCTAAGTAAGATCTAGCAGTCGGTCCATTCCTCCTCCCTCTCTGTTTTGGTCTCCCAAACTCCCCTTGGTTAAAGACAGTAGATTCAGCAGGCCCAGGAGCAGGGGGACTGCAGATGGAAGTGCCCTCTGTCCCGCTCTCCAACTATCCAGGATCTGAGACAGTTACTCAGGTTAGATGAATTCAGCCAAGCCTAGGGTCCTCTTCTTAGAAGACTCGCAGACCACTCTTTCCAGACTACAGGTTCTCTTCCTATTAACTCTTCCCCTCCAGCAGAGCTTCAAGGGCCATCCTCACAGGAGAATCACCTTGATGTGAATTGCAAGGAAGGCCCTGGGGCTGACCCTTGCCCAAGTCCACCCTCGGTCATTCAAGTCCAGTAGGCACTTCTTTCCAATTTGTCACCGCACACTGTGTGAGTCACGTTGGTCTTAAAGAATGTCTTAGATCCCCTTTGCTCTTGGCCTCATTCTGCTCTGACGGTCTCTTCCAAACTCACGTTCACCTTTCCCCAGGATTCTAGAATCTCCACTGCTTCGAGCAGCCAAGGAAAATGACCTGTCTGTTCTTAGGCAACTTCTACTGGACCGCACCTGTGACGTTCGACAAAGAGGTGGGATCTGGATTTAATGGGATGGAGGTGGGGGCAGAAGAACCTACTCCTCCTCCCCAAGACTTCGAGTTTGTGAAATAGGGCCTTGGAGGGTGTCTCTGGAGCCTGAGGCCCCTTTCTCAAGAGAATCTGAAAAGTGTCTAACATTTCTGTCTTACTCCAATCCAGGAGCCCTGGGGGAGACGGCGCTGCACATAGCAGCCCTCTATGACAACTTGGAGGCGGCCTTGGTGCTGATGGAGGCTGCCCCAGAGCTGGTCTTTGAGCCCACTACATGTGAGGCTTTTGCAGGTAAGGAGCCTACACGGTAATTCAAAGTGGAAACTGAGATGGAGGGTGAGCTGTTGTCTCTTAAAATTGGCCTCTGAAGGATGGGTTGGGGCGGGGTGATGGAGGGTCTGGAGGATGGGCTCCGTTGAGGTGGGAGAAATGCAAAGGTCCTGGTCTTGGCTTTTACCAGTCTGTGGCTTCCTTTAGCATTTCCTTTCAAACCTCCCATAGTCCCTGTAGGATCTATCTCAATTTCTTTCCCTCATAGCAACACGAGAATGATTATATTCATAGCAATCCCCTGCTGGCTCCCAATAAGTGAAGAGTAGGTCAGTGAGCAGGGCAGCCTGAGGGACGAATTGCTCTCAGTCCCAGGCCACCCTGCCAAGCCCAGGGCAGAAGTCTAGCAAAGATCTATCAGGAACCTCCTGAGAGAGATTGTGGGGGATGCTGTGTCCCTGAGAGAACCGGGGACAGAGGCAGACCCCGATGATGGCTGTCTCTGGGCCAGGTCAGACTGCACTGCACATCGCTGTTGTGAACCAGAACGTGAACCTGGTGCGTGCCCTGCTCACCCACAGGGCCAGTGTCTCTGCCAGAGCCACAGGCACTGCCTTCCGCCGTAGTCCCCGCAACCTCATCTACTTTGGTGAGAGCAGGGTTGGGCTTGGAGGATGGTTGACTGGAGAGGTGGCAAGGCAGAGGGAGGCCAGGGCAGGAGGGTCCTGCCTTCAGCTCCATCTGTCAGGCAGTTGAGAGGGGCAGCCCTTCTAGGGCTTAATTAAGCCAGAGGCCCATTCCCCTGATGGTTCCTTCCTCTGGTTCTGCTGGACGAGTGTCCCTCAGCCTAGAGCTGAGACGTGGGGGATGAGGAGGAGGCCATTATTTGGGGGAGACTGCCCACCTCATCCTGCCGTCCTGCGCTCTCCTGCCATGGATCTCTCTGTGTCCACAGGGGAGCACCCTTTGTCCTTTGCTGCCTGTGTGAACAGCGAGGAGATCGTGCGGCTGCTCATTGAGCATGGAGCTGACATCAGGGCCCAGGACTCCCTGGGTAAGAGCTGGGATGGGGAGGGGAGCTGGGATGCTGTGGAGAGTGAGGGACAGGGTAAGGAGTGGAGCTGGGACCTTTAGGAAGACCCGGAGTGGGGATGGGGACATCAGGGACTTTAGGCCAGTGGCCACATGATACCCTGCGTCCTCCCCAGGAAACACAGTGTTACACATCCTCATCCTCCAGCCCAACAAAACCTTTGCCTGCCAGATGTACAACCTGCTGCTGTCCTATGATGGACATGGGGACCACCTGCAGCCCCTGGACCTCATGCCCAATCACCAGGGTCTCACCCCCTTCAAGCTGGCTGGAGTGGAGGGTAACACTGTGGTGAGAGACGCTCCCCATCCCTGAGGTGTCTTTCTAATGACCCTCAACCTATCCCGCTGGCCCTGGGAGAAATAGAGGTGAAGGGCCCACCTTTCTCTAAAATCCCTTTTCCCCAAACTCCCCAAAGGGATGGTGATCCCTTGCTTCCTATTCCATCACTGAAATCTTCAGCTTCATGTTCCCTGACTCAAGAGGATTTGAGAACCTCACCTTAATGCATGTGCTATGGTAACCCAAAGCTCCAGCTTCCTTTGCCTATTTTCTTCTTTCTGCACTTTCTGGTGTTTTGGAGCAGGAAAGATGACAAAAAAGGGGAAGCTTGTAGATGCAGAGGTTTGCTGATTCCCACTGTCTGTCTGTCTCAAGGGGTGGGCAACTGGCTCCATCGAATGGAGTTGTTCTCCTCGACCACCTTCTCACACATTGGCCCCCTGACTCATCCTGGTGGTCTCTCAGGTGTTCCAGCACCTGATGCAGAAGCGGAGGCACATCCAGTGGACGTATGGACCCCTGACCTCCATTCTCTACGACCTCACGGAGATTGACTCCTGGGGAGAGGAGCTGTCCTTCCTAGAGCTTGTGGTCTCCTCTGATAAACGAGAGGTATGGATGCCAAGGAGGATCAGGGCTGTCATGTGAGGGAATTTAGTGTTTGTGCAGTCTGTCCACTTACTAAGATCCTGGGCCTGAGACACTTCCCAGCCTTATAATAGGTGGAGACGAGAATAGTCTCCTGGGACCTGGGGAAAAGTCCAGTGCACACTCCTCTCCTGAATCCCCTGTCTCTCTGCTTAGCTCCAGTCCCTTCTGTCTACCTTTCGCCTTCTAACATTTCAGATGAGAAACTCCAAATAAGAGCTGTTTCCTCATATTCATTCATTGGTTCAGCATTGATATGGTTTGCATTTGTGACCAAATGCAAAAATTTCATGTCAAATTGTAATCCACAGTGTTGGAGAAGGGGCCTGGTCGGAGGTGATTGGATCATGGGGGCAGACTTCCCTCTTGATGTTCTCGTGATAGTGAGTTTTCACAAGATCCGGTTATTTAAAAGTGTGTGGCACCTCCCCCTGCTCTGTCTTCCTCCTGCTCCAGCCATGTAGGATGTGCCTGCTTTCTCCTTGGCCTTTTGCCATGATTGTACATTTCCTCAGCCCTCTCCAGAACCTGTACAGCCTGCAGAACAATGAGCCAATTAAACCTTTTTATTTATAAATTACCCAGTGCCAGGTAGTTCTTTATAGTAATGCGAGAATGGACTAATACAAGCATATTGAACACCTGCTGTATGTCAGGCACTGCACAAGAAACAAACAGTACAGAAATAAATACAACACAGTTCCTGTTCATCAACTTCCTCAGTTCTCAGTCCCTGTCCTGAATAATTGCAACAGAGTATGACATATGCCATAATAGTTGTGTGTACCATGCATGCAGACAGCCACATTGAGGTAGAGTTAACTTGGCTTGAATAGACCAGAGAAGATGTCACAGAGGAAATGCTGGGGCTGGATCTTCAAGGAAGAATTGGGAGTCAACAGGAAGATGAGATGAAAAAAAGAGCTTTTTAGAGAGGGAGCAACATATAGACCATTCAACAATGCTGGGTTGAGTGATGTGAGGGAAAGGAAAATTTGTTGAAGACTGCAGTAGAGAGGAGAAAAGACTTCCAGGTTTCAGAACGCTCCATGAGAGTGCCAAGATATGGTTTCTGTTTTTTATCTGCCACATGACAATTTCCCGGGAACCCTTATAGAGCCAGAAAACATGAATGATTATTAATACTAACTAATAGGAGAAAAGTTGAGTGGCCAGTTTGTGAGATCTTCCTCAGAGAATATCCCTGGAAACAGATACACTTTGAGTAGATTTCTTAGGTATTAAAAGCACAGTCCCACTGTGTGGATTTCGCCACCACATATCCTTGGTCTTTGATTTAAGCTATTCTCAATATTCTCCAGCAGGTTTCATATGTGTCTTGGATCAGCTGCTTTTTTCCTCCATAAATCTTCCTTTCTAGCCCCCTTTCACATCCTTCACTACCTTCAGCTGCAGTTCAGAAGACCTAGACCCCCGACTTAGGACAATAATAGAGGCTTTCTGGCTGGGGATCCTTCAGCTTCCTGCCCTGCACTGCCAAGCATGTCTGGAAACTGCCCACTGTCTCTCTCCTCCCCTCCAGCTTCAATAGAAAAGATATTCGTGGTGTTAATGGCTAATCACTCTACTGTGCTTTGAATCTGCCTCTTTCTAATTTCTCAGATGCCTCCTCCCGTCCATCATCCCCTCTCCTGTGTATCTTTAACGTCTCACTGGCTGCTTATATCAGAGCACCATCCCACCCTGCCACATCCTACTGCCTGCAACCTCCATTGCTTCTTTCCAGCCCAATAATACTTCTAGAGCAAATCTGACCACTTCCTTGCTTGAACTCCCCAGTTGCTTTCTGTTATATTTAGAAAAAACAAAAAATGCAAACTTCCTACCTTGGCATTTATGATGCATGATGATCTGGCCCTGTTCTTCCTCAGTCATTATCATTTCTGACTACCACTCGGAACAGATTCTCCCCTCTCCCCAACCGTATCTCAACTGCAAATGGGCAATGGCTTCTCAGACTATGGTACGATCTTTCCTAACTCTCCCTTTACTCATCTAACTACTACTCATCCTTTAAATCCTCTTTGGTGCTATGGTGCCTTGCGTTTACTGCTATAGTCATTTACCTGTATCACTAGCACAAGGCCCAGCCATATGCAAGAAGTATACTATTTGTCCATCAAAGAAGTGACTGACGAGCTGAATGAGTGATGGTTGCTGCCCTGCCTCTTCTGGCCCCCAGTGGGATAAACAACATTCTTCTGTGTTGGTCACTCCAAGTTTCACTCTACTTCCATGCCAGGCTCGCCAAATTCTGGAACAGACCCCGGTGAAGGAGCTGGTGAGCTTCAAGTGGAACAAGTATGGCCGGCCGTACTTCTGCATCCTGGCTGCCTTGTACCTGCTCTACATGATCTGCTTCACCACGTGCTGCGTCTACCGCCCCCTTAAGTTTCGTGGTGGCAACCGCACTCATTCTCGAGACATCACCATCCTCCAGCAAAAACTACTACAGGTGATTCTCCTCAGAAGGGGATGAGAGGGAATTGCGTCATGGGGTGATGGTGCTGGAAATGAAGCCATGCTACTTAGGGACGATGCCACGGTCTGGGTTCCAGCAGGTGTAGGCTCCTAAACACCCAGGTAGAAATTAGACATGAGACCAGGAGGCCACAGATGGGGTTTAATGAGCACAAGAGCATTTGTCCAGGGAGCTGTGGATTTTCTCACACAAACTTTGAAAGAGTGCTTGGCATGAGTAAGCCTGTGCTTTTGTGAAATTTTTTGGTAATTTATAAAAAATATCGGGGTTTTTTAGTGGGATGTTCAAGGTAAACTCTGTTGCTCAAAAGGAGGAAAATTGTGCTCCAAGTCCATTTCTGAGTCCATTTTTGTTGTATTAGGGCAACACAGACAGCCCTGCTGGCCTGCACCCTCTTCTGTGTGCTGTCTATATGGGCCCATGGGAATAATGTGTCAGGTGTCTGACTGCCTGTCAGACACTCTGCAGAAGGATGTCTGGATTGGGTATCAGGCTGAAGTAAATACTCTCTGAGGCTCCATTTACTGTTGTGGGCCTGCCATTCTGTGTTGTGGTAGCCAAGGGAAAACTAGGGTTAGGAAGAGGACTGATTCGAGGTACAGAGTAAATATAGAAATCTGCTGTTGAAGAAAGTAAACCTCCTTTTTGTGCAACAGAAAGGGTAGACTCTAATGAGCACTTCTGAATATATATATTTAACAAATGTAGCTATATTTGAGGGGTTGACTCTTTGTGGATTACTAAAATTTTTGTCCTGGTGAGCTGAAAATACACAGAAGGTGATGTATGTATGTAGCAGAAAGCAAAAGACCAGGAAAAAGAATTTTGCAAAGCAAGTGAGAGCTGACTGATTGGAGATTTATCTCAATGCAGGAGACAGCAGCCATAGGTATAGCTCAGCCTGGACTAGGAAGCAGGGTAGTTTGGGTCAGAAAGAGAATATAAACTTTCTATAGCCAAGAAGCAAAAATCCTGAGTTGGTTTAGACCAAAGACAGCAGTATGCACAGAGAAAGAACAGGGCAAAGAGCCCCAATGAACCCCATGCTAGGTAGAGACACTCCATCTATCCTGTTTCTAGAATTGCCTTTATATACATACATATATATATATATATATATATATATATATACAGTGTGTCATGTGTCCAGATCCACTGCCTCTCACCAAGTAGGTCTTGCTGTCTGGGGAGGACAAGCCTGAATGTGTTAGAGACACTGGAAGCAGTTGTGCTCCATGCTTCTCAGTCTGGGCACAAAAGTTGTCCCTGGCATGGAGACATGAGGAAAATAAGGACAGTTAGGAGGTGGCAAGTGGAGAGAGGAGTGATTAGAAATTGAGAAAACACAAACAAGGTGGGGATGACTGGACTTTTCCAATGCTCCTGGCCCTATTTCCTCAGATATGTCTTCTCCAACCTTCCTTTGTCTCGAATTTACTTGGAGATTTTCTGCATTTTGAATGTAGACAGGACTCTGGGTTAAAAGGTGGGCAATGTTGAGCCACTGATAACCAAAACTCTCCTTCCTGTGTGTCTCTTTCTCTTTGGGACAGGGCTAGTTATGTACAAACACATTTCTTTGATCCAGATAGTTTGTGTTTAAAAGATCACCTCTGCTTCAGGACTCAGAAGCTTAATTATAGCTGAACACCTGACCCATCCTTCTTCCTTTCTCTCTTCTGCCTTCCTTCTTGTTCCTTGGCATTTTTACCCTTTTTGCCATCTGCTTCAGTGAAAGCCACTTCAGCTCAAAGAGAAGACTTTGGACTTTCAGATATTCTTTTCTAGGTGGAGAAGTGGGTGGGTAAGAGGATTGAGAATGCTGCTGGAAGGGGTTAGATAACAAAGAATGCTAGTGAAAAGTCCCTATGCTTTGAGCCCTGGCCCTGATTTATGGGGTGACTATGTTCTTCTTATTCAGTAGTAAGCCCATTTGGATTAGATCAGGGGCTCCTAAACTTATCATCGTGATTTGAAAGTGTCTGTTTTCACAGTGCACCAGATTTGTTAAATAATAGGAAATTCGTTTTTTTCCTACTGTTTTCTTACTTGGAAGTCTTAGAAAAAATGAAAACGCACAAATACAGTGTCTTGATTTGACGCATGCAATTGTTGACATACTAGTTAGCTGGTGGAGCTTTTTCTTAGATGAATGAATACTTTACTGTCCAATTATATTAATAACTCTGGGATCACAGGGATCTCAGTCACTTCAGGACTTCCTCTGCAGATCTCTTGGGATCTGTGGAAATCACTGGGCTCCACGACCCCTAAGATCCTTTCTAGTTTAGTATCTGGCATTTTATGAGAGTAGTGCAACGGCACCGTCTCAGAACAGATGAGAGAAAACAAATTCCTCTGTGTAAGCAACTGGCATCTCTCCTAAACCCCACCTCTCCTAAAAATACAAAAAATTAGCCAGGCATGGTGGTGAGCACCTGTAATCCCAGCTATTCGGGAGGCTGAGACAGGAGAAGGTAGCAAAAACTACACAAAAGCTGATGTTTGTAAAGCTGGAGTTAGTTTATTTCTATCCAATTTGGGGCCTATCTTAATGACTCTAAGACGCCTCATTGCTCAGCCATAGAAGTTCTGCTTTACTAGAGATTTCCCAGAACTCTTGATTTGAGTTAACTTCTTATCTCCATATATTTCTACTTGATTTAGGCAGAGCAGCATGCACTACAGTACTAGTTCTCTTAGGTTTCCAGGTGAGTAAAAAGCTCAAAATCCTGGAGTCCAGCAGCTCGGGTTTTAGCCCTAACTCTGAAATTTAATAGTTGTTTGACCTTAGGAAAATCCTACTTCCTGCTAGATCTGTGATTTTTAACCCAGACTGCACACTAGAAACCTAGGAAGCTAGTAAAATGACTAGCTCCTAGGCTACACCTTAGACCTAATAAGTTAGAATGTCTGAAGCTGAGGCTCTGACCTTGGTATTTTTAAGAAACTCTTTGAGTGAGCCAAATGTTCTGCCAAGGTCGAGAATCCCTGGCTTCCATCTTTGAGGTCAGTGCAGCTCTGTCTTTCCAGTCTTAGGCCCACCACTCTGGTCATTTAGATTCCCGGAGTACTATTCAGCAGGGGGTTCAAATTTCTTGTCACACCTCCTTTTTGACTTCTGAAAAAGATTCTCTTGAGCCCTCCTTTGATTTTCTCTTTCCCAGAAATATTTTGCTAATCCATTCATTAAATAAATTATTATTGAGAGCTTCATACAGGCTAAACAGCTGTTCCAGGTGTTGGAAATTCAACAGCCATGGTCTGAGCAAAACACACATGATGTCTGCTCTCTTGGAGTCTACAGACTGGTTTGTATTAATCAAACGATCATACAAATAGATACTTTATTATAATCTGTGACTGTTGGCATAAATGTTATTTTTTTCTTATGATGAGAAAAGCACAGAGTGGGGAAAAAAACTTATAACAGGGGCCTGGTCTCTCTGGGAGGCCAGAGACTGCTTCTGAGAAAGATGACTGAGCTGAGATCTAGGTATGAATTCAACATGAAAAGAGAGTTCTAGACAGAAAGAATGTATATTCAAAGGCCTCAAGGCAGGAATAACCTCACCAAAGTCTAGGAACTGAAAGAAGATTCACTAGAGCACAAAGAGCTGGGGTGGGTACCTCCAGGTGAGGTTGTCCAGACAGATCCTTCCCAAATTATAGAGTCTTAAAGGATTTTACGCTTTATCCCCAGGGTAATGGGAAGTCAGAAGGATTTTAAACAGGGAGACTTACAGAGTAATTTTTGCTTTAGAAAAATTACTCTGCTTGCATGGTGAATAACAGATTTGGAGGGTGGTAGGAAGGACGTGGGGAGACCAGTCAGGAGGCTATTACAGTTTAGCAAGCAAAAGATAATGGTGGCCGGGCACGGTGGCTCACGCCTGTAATCCCAGCACTTTGGGAGGCTGAGGCGGGAGGATCACGAGGTCAGGAGTTCAAGACCAGCCTGGTCAACATAGTGAAACCCCCATCTCTCCTAAAAATACAAAAAATTAGCTGGGCATGGTGGTGAGCACCTGTAATCCCAGCTACTCGGGAGGCTGAGGTAGGAGAATTACTTGAACCTGGGAGTTGGAGGTGGCAGTGAGCCTAGATCATGCATTGCACTCCAGCCCAGATGACAGTGTGAGACTCCGTCTCAAAATAAATAAATAAATAAATATATAAATATATAAATAAATAAAATAATGGTGGATTGGCCTAGGAAAGTAGTGGGGAGATAGAGGGAAGGGATTGGCATCAGGAGACTTATTGAAGGCAAAATCATCCCTACTGTGTTTCCGTCTTTTAAAAATCATCTTCTACCTATCACAGTCAGTGGGATTTATTTGTCTACACATCATCATCCCTCGTAAGTTCTAAACAACCCAGAGCACCACTGCCATTTGAAAAGCAACTGATTGCCAACTCTGTACAACTTTGTTCAGGGGTCCTAACCAACTCATGGTGGAAAAAGCACGGCACATTATAGACAGGGAAAGAGATGAGGAGAACCAGGGAGCCCGGTAGGTAAAAATAATATCCACTGAGCACTGATCATGTGCACTTCACATGCATTCATCAGTGTTTTTGAGGCCTTATTAAAATGTGGATTCTGACAGTAAGGCTGGGTGGGACCTGAGATTTGGCATTTCCAGCAAGCTGCCAGGGGAGGCCAATGTTGTGATTCTGTGCACCACGTTTTGAGTGACAAAGCATTATTCTTTCATTTGATCTTCGTAGAAATCCTAACTAGTAAATACAATCATCACCACTTTAAAGATGGTGAATCTGAGGTCAAGAGAGGTTGAATACTTTGGCAAAGACACTGAGCTAGCAAGGACAGCACTAGGATTGGGCTGCAAGTCTGCTTCCCTTCAGAATCCTCACCTTTAAACACCAGACAAAGCCATTTCTCCCTCCAGAGTGATGTGCTAGGTCCCAGTCTTCTCTACTGGCTAGCCAGGGCTTGCCACACTCACTTGTATCTACACATCTCATCTTTCCCTGTCAAGATGAGAGGCACTTGAGAAGTGCTGTGGGAGAGGATCAGATATAGAAGGATTCACACCCCCAGATACTGTACTGGCTCCTCTCCAGTTTTGATAATTGGCACTATTTTTTGATGGGGTTAACCTACTGGCATATAGGGCAAGTCATAATTCTGTGGGAATGGGTGAAGACTCTTCAGAAGAAACGGGTAATCTCCCAAGCCAATCCCCCTGAGAAAATCCAGAGACTGGGACATGAAATTAAACCTTAGAAGGCAGCTTGACTTACATGGGAACCAGATCTCTCTCTCTCTCTTTATGGCCCAGTGGTTCTCAACTTGGGATACATGTCCAAAACACCTATAGAACTTTTCAAGAAAATGCCAGGTTCTTGATCCAAATTAACCCAGGGTTGGCCTGGACATGTGTGTTGTGACAAAGACTTACCACTTGATTCTGATGGGCAGGCCTGGTTAGGAACTCATGCCCAGTTAGGGAATCGGAGAAGCTCTTCGTAAGAGCTAGCAGAGCTTTCTTTGAGAACTTCATTCCTTTGCAAGTCTGGGATCATGGGGAGGAAAAGGTCTAGAGCTGGGCTTGACAACTGGTTCTGGGGCCTTCCCACTTCCCACTGGGGTGGCCTATGTTCCCCATCCTTTCCACATAGTACATCCCTGTTCCTTACGACCCAGTAGTGCCCCAAGCACTGCTGTGCCCACTCCTTCTGGGCATTTCCTTCCAGGCAATGAACTCAGCTGGCTGGGAAGTGAGAGCAAATCTCATCAGGCCAATCCTCAGTGATGTATAAATGCCAGCCTGCATAAGGGATTTGGTTGTTGACAACTCGTTAAATTGCAAGCCATGTTGTGGAGTAAAAAATTCCAGTCATTGTTAGATGATATTTATTTTTAAAGGGATGTATTGGAGTACTTTCTCTGTGCATTTTAGCCAGGCCTGCTTAGGTGACCTTGATCTAGGAATCTGAAAATTTCAGAAAAGCACAATTAGTTGTCATTCTTTTCCTCTTAGGCCTCCAGATAGGTTTCTCCATCCCCGCTTCCTGTCCTCCTTACCACTCTTCTGCGTCTCTTAGGCAATGCTTAACTTGTACCTGCTGTCTCCTCTCTCCTTTTTCTCCTTCCTTCTTTCTTTTCTTACCAACTGAGTGCCTACCGCATTGTGTGCATTTGTGGATAAAAAGTAGGAGTGAGGCATCCCTGCCCTCAGGAAGCTCTAAGACTACTGATGAGACATGGGGTACCCAGACACTTTCAGTGTGCTGGGAGAGGGCTGTCAATACACAGCAGCCCCACGTGTCCCAGGAGAGACCCATGACCTGGACATGGAGGGCCAGGAAAGGAGGCCCAAGAGGAGTGTTGGCCTGACCTGAGTCTTGAGGCATCAGTGAGGGTGAGCCAGGTCAACGTGGTGGAGGAAGGCATTCTGACAAAGTGGCATAGCCTGGGCAGAGGCCCAGCTTAGCAACCCAGAACCCCAATAGCTCAATGTGGCCAGAGCTCACACAGGGTATGAGGACACAAGGCAGGGGCCATAGCAGCGAGGGTTTTGTACATCCCGTTTGGTACTCTGGTTTTATTTTTTAAATTCTTATCTCACAGTAAGCTTTCCTAATTAAAAGAAAATGATGTACATTGTGCTCATGACTTACCAATCAAGTGGAAGATCTGATAGAGAGCAACTGCGTCCTGGACAGCCCGTCCTTCTCACCCATGTCTTACTCACGAGGGACAACCAGTTTTTCTTTCTTTTAGCTCTTCCTTCTTGTCATCACCTCCACATCCCTGGAATCAAATGCTTCTATCTCTACTTGCTAATCAAATTTAGACATTATCTAGTGAATTTCTGTGATGATAAAGATTAAAGAGCACCCTCCACTGCCACCTCTCCTGCATTTCTATTCTGAAGGCATTGGGGAGCTAGGAATGATGTTAAACAAAGAAGTCTCAGGATGATATCTGTGTTTTAGAAAGGTCAATTCAGAAGCATTGTGCGGGGGTGGGTTGAATGAGCGGAAATAGATGTAGGGTAAACTAGATGGTAGATGGCATGGTTTTGCCCTAAGGCATAAGTTCTGTTAACCGGGGGAAAGGAGAACATGTCAGAGAGAATTGGGAACTGAATGAGTAAGACTGGAGAATGGGTGCCCTGATAATTACTTTGCCAAACATAACCAGGCAATAATATTTTCATAAGGGCCCTAAATCTAGAGAGTTGTGAATCAGCATCTCAATCTAGAAAAAAAATCTTGAATGCAATTCCCAAAGAATAAAATTTTAAAAATTAAAAGAAACATCCATTACCAGTTTGGGCTTAGGGTTTAATTCTAGGGGTGCAAGGGTGGTTAATTAAAAGGGAAGCCTATTATCACTTCAATTTAATACCCCTTTCCATTTCTGAAATACCGAAATCTTCCTTACCTTTGCAAAGAGTATCTATTCTAAAGCAAGAGCTAACATTATACATCAGTGTGAAACACGAGTTCCCCAGGAAATCTAAAGAAAATCAAAGTGCTTTAAAAGCCCAATGTTATCATTACTTTTACTGCAACTTTTACACACGTATATTATTTTTGTTTTCCAGAGAGGGTAGTTTATAAAACGAAGCAAACAAAACCCTATAGAAGGGTTTGTATTCTGGTCTTGTAGAGCAGCAAGGAAGGGGGCTCTCAGGAGTCTGTGGCACTTTGCAGCCTGGTTTAAGGGTAAGGACCCCGGAGACAGAGTGCTGGAGGCAGCTACTCTAGGTCAGTCAGATCCCAGGCAGTGCAGAGGCAAAAAACTGGGGTTTCTGAACACCTCCGTTACTCACTAGTGAATTTGTGCAGGGGAATGCGTACTTGTAAAGAAGTCAGTTGAATTGGTGAGAGGAAGCCCAGAATTTGGTGACCAAAACTGTCTCCAGCATTAGAGGGGTTTCACATTTTCATCTCCTGAAGGAATGGCTGCTGTGACTCCCTGGCTGGATTCTAGGAGCACCCTGATCTTCACAGCCGTCCTCACCAACTTATGTGTAGTCCTTTTCTTCTTGAGCCAAGAAAAGATTGGTAGCATTTTTTCACACATATTGAATCAAGACACAACATCTTTAAAATGAAAATATTTTTTACAGACATATATATGGCATAGATGCAGTTATTTCTATATTGAATGTTATTTTGTTTCTGAAGTAATGTATTTGTTATTTATCCTCCTACTCAGTACCTGACTCTGTGAAGGAGTCGGCATGTTTTACAATCAAAGACAGATGCTATAGAAACATTAAGATAAAGAAAAAGAACGCAGTCCATGAACTGAATTTCAGGAGAGAAGAAAAGGAATTCAAAGATAGTTGCTAGAGCAGAGGACAAAAAAAAACAAAAACAAAAACAGAACAAAACAAAACAAAAACTCTGCAATTCTTTGGAAGCAAGTAAAAAAAGAAATTTGCTATTATATGATAAAATTTACCAGTTTCTCAAGAGATATAAATATCAGAAAAGTTTACAGAGCATACCATTTTTTAAGCCAAAAAAAAAAAGTGTTGACTGATGTCTGGTCACAGGTTGTTAGACCACAGAGTTCTCCAGACACACAGACAGAAGCTTCTCTCCTAGTCTCTCTTGGTTCCCTATGTTAAAAGCACTGCCTCTCACTGGGCAGGTGAGTGTGCTGCTGCAGTAGCGTCTGGAGAGATGCTTACAGGTTCCAGCTGATTAGCAGAGCAGGGATAATTGCCGTTCCTTATGCTAACGAGGGATCACATTCTCCCCAGCTCAAATCATCAGCTTTCCTGCTGGCCCCAGGGGACTCTCAGCTCCTTTCTTGGGAGCACTATTTGGAGATGTGACCTTGGACAACAGAACTCCCAAAAGTCAAAAGGCTGCTTGCATGTGTTGAAATTATTTGTGCAATATCATGTGGGAATTGTCTGCATGTGAACACAGTTTTGTAGAAAGAAGATATACAGTTTTTATTACGTTTTCAAGTGAGCTCATAACTTCAAAAACATAAGGATAATTAATGTAGGATTCTAGAACTACATCTGTGATATTGCATAAGTTTCACCGTGAAGTAACATGCATTGAAGTAGGGTGGTCTTCACCCTACTTGACCCTTGGACTATACCTTCTACAACTACTGCTCAGGATAGGCAGGGACCCTTCCTCGTAGTGTCTCTAGCCCCTTCTCTGTTCTTTTCTGTAATGTCAAATCATAATAAACCACAGTGAATATATCTATATTGCTTTATGATTTATAAAGTTCATGCAAATATATCATTAATGTAAGCTTCACAATGACTCTGGGAGGTAAGTACTGTAGCCTCTGTTTTACAGATGAAAAACCTCAAGTTCAGAGATTTTCCATGAATAGTTCAAGGTCTCACTAGAGGTAGTAGATTCTGGGCCCGTGAGGGAACCTGAATTCTGTGATATGTTTACAGTGTATTCTTCCCACTAGGAGCCATGATGAAGTTGGAAAAGGTGGGCTTTCCACATAGCTGAAACCATCCCAAGCCACTAATACCTCTTCCTGTTGGCTCACTTGATGCTCTGAAATGTGTTCTCAGCTGCTCAGTATATACATCATAAATTTCTGCTTACAGCATCTATAAAGAGGCAATTTTACTAGAAGGTAGCTCAAGACATCAGCATATGTGACATCTATTAAACCTTAGATACATAGACTCCTGTCCTGGTCACAGAGTTACCCACAATGGCAAGTACAATGGGGGTGGGGTGATGCTGGTGGGAAGGGGAGCTTTCCTTTATTTTGGATGGACTTTAGCAGCTTTCCATCATTTGCACAAAAGGATTTGACTCTCTGCCCATCAGAAAGCACTTCTTCTTCTGAATTTCCCCACATAGGAGGCCTACGAGACACGTGAAGATATCATCAGGCTGGTGGGGGAGCTGGTGAGCATCGTTGGGGCTGTGATCATCCTGCTCCTAGAGGTGAGGTGCAGGCAGGGTCCAGGCTAATCCCATCCCATCTAAGGCCCAGACTGTACCACAGTCCACATTGTATTTTTGCTTTGCCGTCCTCTCCCCAGATCCCAGACATCTTCAGGGTTGGTGCCTCTCGCTATTTTGGAAAGACGATTCTTGGGGGGCCATTCCATGTCATCATGTGAGTATCCCCTCATTGCAGCCCCCTGCCTTTCCTCACCAGAATCTTTTCCTGTCTCCAGTTCACTCTCTGAGTTCTAGGCCTCAGGTCACTCTCACTCCAAGGACTTCTCTCCAGTGGGCTTGTAGGTGTAACTGTATGTGCATTTTAGGTGTAAAGACTAAGCCTGAGTGTGTGGGTACCACCCCGGTCACCACTGTGCTGTAGGGACCTAGAATAGTTCCAGCTTGTCTCTCACTCTCTGCTTTCTGCTCCCCTAGCATCACCTATGCCTCCCTGGTGCTGGTGACCATGGTGATGCGGCTCACCAACACCAATGGGGAGGTGGTGCCCATGTCCTTTGCCCTGGTGCTGGGCTGGTGCAGTGTCATGTATTTCACTCGAGGATTCCAGATGCTGGGTCCCTTCACCATCATGATACAGAAGGTCAGTGCTTTCCTGAAGCTTCCTCCGCCTCAGGCACAAGACCTTCCCAGAAAGAGGGATGGAGGTAGAGTGGAGCTGGTGGAACTATGGGGGCCTCCTGATCTGTTAGCGTTAGCTGCTCAAAGGCAGTGGAAAAGGAATCATCCCACCCTTTCTCCCTTCTGTTTCCTGCAGATGATTTTTGGAGACCTAATGCGTTTCTGCTGGCTGATGGCTGTGGTCATCTTGGGATTTGCCTCCGGTAAGGCACCATTCCCTCCTCTACTAGATCAGCAGATCCAGTTCTCCAGAAAGTTCACTCTCATTCTTGCTCTCAGTTCTCATTTGCACTTCATTTTGCTTTGTTTTGTGTTTTTTTTTTGTTTTTGTTTTTGTTTTTTTTTTTTTTCTGTTGGAAGGTAAGTCTAAAAGCACACCCATATTTATAGGACCAGGGGACACTCAGGTTGGCCTAGAAGGTAAAGCCATGTGTTCAGGGCCAATCGCATTTATGTTCACTAACTGCCTTGCAAGATCTTTAAAGGAGAGACAGAAAAGACTTTTGGTGAGAACAGGGCATTAAACAGGAAAGACTGGCCAGTCATGGATCTCAGAAAACCGTGTGGACAAACAGAGATAGTGCCATGCTTAACTCTCATATGTTTACAATTCAGAAGAGGAAACAAAGCACTCAACAACATATAACTTGCTTTTTTTCTATATGTGGTCATTTAAAGCTGAGAAAAATATGAAAGAATTAGAAAAAGGAGGTGCAGAAAAACAGTTTGGACAGTTTGAAGATGACAGAGAAAACAAAAAAGAAGAGTTGTGAAGAGAGACTGGGAGAACAGGGACATACAAGCACCCAGTCAAGGCACAGCCAGTGAAAGAGCCAGGGAGCAAAAGAAAGGAACAGCACAGCAGGAAAACACAGGCAGGTGGAGAGAGCTAGAGGGAAGGAGAGGGTGGGTGGAGGAGCAGAAGAGAGTCCCTAGGGAGGGGAAGAAAGAGGAAGGCCCAGGTCTGAAAAGCAAAAGGCCAGTAGCTCAAATTCAGTCCTCAGTGTCCGCAACTGATCATCTATTAGACAAGAAGAGGCACTAGATGAACTTTAAGGATCCCCCCATCTCTAAAAAGCAATGACTCAGTGCAGAGGACTCTATTACTGTCCTCAGGGATTTCCCGTTCAATGGGGATTCCCACAAAATAACAGACCAAAACAAAAAACAAAAAACAAAAAACAAAACAAAACAACAACAACAAAAAAACCCCCACCAAAATCTGAAATGTGAAAGAGTAAAACCATGGCGTTCTGCCTGTTTGGAGTTTTCCACCCCAAGCCCTTATGTACCCTTTCCTCCCACTCCCTGGCCATCTACATCTATACATAACACAGATTACAAAATGAGGTGACGGTCGCAGAGTGGCTTTCTGTAGATGTCCTCTATCCAGAACTCTCTAAATGTTCACTTCTTGGCCATTGCACTTGCTTTTCTCTTAAATAAATAAGGAGGCAATGCTTTGTCATAGACCCTGTTTCTGCTCTCAGAATGTGCTTCAGCTCCCCATGCAGAGAAGAGGCTTTCAAGCAGTCTAGCCCTGTCCTGAAGTTCCATTACGCTCACTGCTATCCAGTAGGCTCCACCCTGAGCAGGAATCCGTTTCCTATGTTGGTTCAGGTTCACTCAGGGAAGGTCAGAGTGATGGAGGGTTATCTAGAGGCCATCAAGATTAAAAAGGGGCTCTTCTTTTAGCCTGTTCATGTGTTCTGTTCTTTAAAATTTGTTGAGGATTCCATGCATTCTTATAATAACTTGCCTTTTAAGTATTTGGTTTTCTAAAATGTAAAAACCAGTTAGGTGACCTATTATCCATTATCCATACAAACACACACGCTGCACACACATACAATTTTGTTGTTGTTAAATGACTGTTACCATGACCATTACCCAGAGTGGTGAACTTAATCACAGGACATCTGAGGGTTAGACAGTTCCACAGGAAACTACATTTATTAGTATGTAATTATCTGTGCATGTGTGCAAGTGTGTATACATATATATATATATAACAGAGATAGAATAAGTGCTAACCATGTCCATGCTTATTGTGATAACTCCATTATCCCATCTCCATGTCCTCTTCCTGGGCGGAGTAGCGTTCTATATCATTTTCCAGACAGAGGACCCAACCAGTCTGGGGCAATTCTATGACTACCCCATGGCATTGTTCAGCACCTTCGAGCTTTTTCTCACTGTTATTGATGCACCTGCCAACTACGATGTGGACTTGCCCTTCATGTTCAGCATTGTCAACTTCGCCTTCGCCATCATTGCCACACTGCTCATGCTCAACCTGTTCATCGCCATGATGGGCGACACCCACTGGAGGGTGGCCCAGGAGCGGGATGAGCTCTGGAGGGCCCAGGTGAGTTTATTTGTGTTAGTCTTGCTAAGAAGCAGGGGATGGAGAGAAAAATCAAAGTGGAAAATGTTATGGTGGATCATTCTTAAAAGAGTCACAGAAAAACCCAGTGAGGCTGTCACCTCAACAGAGGTTTGTGTAAACCTGAGGTACATGTGGATAAATGGAAGGGACAGAAGGAGGATTAAATGGATGATAGTGGCAAGAGGTGGGGTTGTTGCTCACAGGAGAAAAGTAGACCTAGGAGTGATCCTTGAGTCCAGTGGGAACTAGAAGTGACCTTGTTCTGGTATATTCCAGTTTTCAATTTGGATCTTATCTTCTATTTCCTTCTGTAAATCCCTGTTTCTCTATGATCTTTTCTTTATATCACCATAGACTGACAAATATTAGAATTAGGAGTGACCCTCAATGGCCGTCAAGTTGGCCTCCTGCTTAACATAATAATCATTTATTGGTCAGAAGGTCATTCAGTATCTTCTTTAATGCTGATTAGGACCTTATTATCTTGCAAATTCAGGTAGAGGTTGGGAGGAAGGGAGTTTTCCCATATTTTTAAAGGTTTTGTTATTAGACATTCACGTTGCATTGAGCTAAAACCTATCTTCTTAAAATTTCATTCTTTGGCGCCAGTCTTTCCCTCTCATATAACACAGAACACATTCTTCCATATAAGCACCATTCAAATATTTGAATATAGCCATCATTTTTCCCTTAGACTTTTCATTCATTTAATGATGATCATTTAGACCCTGCTATGTGTTGGCAAATGCCTAGGAGCTAGGGACATGAGCATAAACACAACAGACACTGTATGTGCCCTCATGGAGCTGACGGTTTAGTTGGAAAGACAGGCATGAAGTGAATGACTTCACAAAAAGCTGTAAAATTACAGCAGCAAAAATGCCATAGAGAATATAAGGTGCTAGGAAGAGGATACAACAGAGGAATCGGACTGGGAAGTGAAGACATGCTTTCCTGAGGGAGCAACATTTAAGATGAGAACTCAAAGGTTAGCAAGAACTAGGTAGTTAAGAGGAAGGAGGGAAAAGGATGAAGGTCAAGGTTGGTAGCAATTAGGACTCTTGGCTACAGGGACAGAAAACCAAACTCAAACAGACTTGCAGATTTTTAAACAGGGGGAAGAGGATGTGTTAGTCCTCGTAAATGGGAAGTTTAGAGAATTAAACTAACTTTGGAGGTATCTGGCCAGAATGCAGATCCACATCCTGTACACTACATCCATTCCTCTGTTCGGCTCTCTTTTGACCTCTCTTCTAAGGCAAGCTCTCCCATCGTGTTTGTGAGATCACTTCTAGAAGCTCCAAACTCCAAAAAGAATGAGGATGTGCAATGCAACATGCAGCTCCAAGGGCCCCACTCACGCTGTATTCTGTGAGGCTCCTGGTGCCAGGCAAAACTGCAGGCTCTAAAAGAACGTCTTTCCCCCTGCCAGTTCCTTCCATGTTCCATCTCATGGGAACACATTTGGGTCACAGGCACATCGTTGAATCTAAGGAAAGACCAAGGACTAGATAGTGGAGGTATTGGTGATGGTGGTGGAGGGGAGGTTTGGGGGAAAATAGATTAATGAAGCAGAACTGTGTGAAGCCCAGTCCACTCAAACCAATGCACTGAAAGTGATGAGGGAGCAATTCCCTAAATGAAAAATGGATGCTGTTACCCGAGGAAGGATGGGGTTGCATGATGGCTCAGGAAGAACAATAAACATTCCTTTCAAGGCAAAGAAGAACAGCTATCCAGGGTAAGAGCACAGAATGACTAGAAGTCCTGAGCTAGGAGGGAACTTGGTGCAATTAAGAAACTGAAAGAAGTGTGGAGTAATGAGGAAGATAGGGAGTAGAAAAACATGAGGTGAAGAATTTGCTATTTTGAAGATTGCCACTCCTTCAATTAGGAAGCCTTCCTGGTTCTGATCTATTCTGATTGCACTCTTTTGTCCATGCTGTAATAGATCATGGTTTCTTTGAAACTAGAATAGTCCCCAATATGATTAGGACAATGCGGTACAAAGCGGGACCATGCCTTTCCTTACTTGGACATAATGCTAAGGGTACCTAAAGCAGACTCAGGTCTTTTAGCAAATATACAAATGGCCCTTATTAAGCTTTGATCAGCTAGCACTCCCACATCTTTGTTCTATGACTCACTTATCTCAGCTTCCTAAATGTAAATATAGGACCTTAGATTTGGTTTACTTAAATTTCTTGTTAATGATTTTACACCAGCATTCCAATCTAGTGAGATAATTTTATATTGCTTCTGTTGCCCCACATATTACATATCCCTCCCAGTTTTGTGTCACAGGCATATTTGATAAGCTTGTTTTCCACGTTTCATCTAAGTAATTAATGAGGGCTGAGCAAAGGACAGAATGTGTGGTGGACTTGCTACCAGAAATTTCCCTGCCAACTTTGCAGTCATTAATCAACCCTTTTCCTTCTTAAGATATGGATATTTAATTTGCTGAAAATTCCCTGAACAGTAACAGTATCAATTAATCCCCAAGATCATAGAGATTCTTTTTAATCATTTTATTTAAATCAAGATAATTGGTCTGTGGCTTTTATATGAAAAAGAAATTGAGATTAGTTTGGAGTGAATCATTTGCCATGAGTGAATAGTAATGTAAGGGCGACTATTTTATTCAAAACACTCACAAAAAATCCTCTCTCATTTCTTGACGACTGAAGCTGGTTGCATGGTGCCTGGCACAGGCTGTGGGGTGAATAGGTGGCTGTTCTCACCACTGACCTCTAGTGTCCTATCTCACAGATTGCCTTTGGTTCCCTTTATCAGTGCCCTCAGTGCCTCTTTGAACCTCATGGCTCTTTCAGAGTTCTTCCTGTATCTCTTGCCTCCTTCCAGGTCGTGGCCACCACAGTGATGCTGGAGCGGAAGCTGCCTCGCTGCCTGTGGCCTCGCTCTGGGATCTGTGGGTGCGAGTACGGGCTGGGGGACCGCTGGTTCCTGCGGTGAGTGATGGTGTGCGCATGCAAAGCTGCAGATGCGTATAAGGCCACGGAAGCAAGGGTGACCGACAGGCGTCCTGGAGCCTGCATTAGCCTGTCTAGGGGAGGGGGCTGGAGCTGAAGTGGAGGGGTACGAAGAATGCTGTGTGTACCTCAGGGCAGCCATGTGTAAAAGGTTGTGTGCATGTGTCCATGCTCAGACGTCAGCATGGGTTACCAGACTTGCTGTAACCTTGTTCTGAGCTGACCTTCAGTTCCAGTGTGCTTTTGGCTTGGATCTAACTTCCTCCTTCATATTCTGCCCTCATCTCCCTGCGTGACTCTCCTCTCTCCTCAAATTTACTTCCTGAATTGCATCTCGTCATCCTTGTGACACACTTATCTATTAGTTGGCTCTGTTTTCTCTTTCACATTCCTACGTATTAGTAACACACAAACACACACACACCTGTGTGCGACCTACCACCCTGCAAGCCCTGATTGCTCAGCCTCCATTATCTCTATGCCAGGTTAGCCTGCCCTCCAATCACCTCCCTTCACTTGATCCCAGATACTCTTCCTGTTTCAGCTCTGCTCTCTTATTTCTGCTTCCCTCTTGACCCTGCTTTCTAAATGTTCACCTCTACTTCTCCCCTGCCCATCTCTCCCCACCCCTGCCCATCTCTCCCCACCTGGACTGAGTCCTTTCACCTTCCTCTCATCAGGGTTGAGAACCACAATGATCAGAATCCTCTGCGAGTGCTTCGCTATGTGGAAGTGTTCAAGAACTCAGACAAGGAGGATGACCAGGAGCATCCATCTGAGAAACAGCCCTCTGGGGCTGAGAGTGGGACTCTAGCCAGAGCCTCTTTGGCTCTTCCAACTTCCTCCCTGTCCCGGACCGCGTCCCAGAGCAGCAGTCACCGAGGCTGGGAGATCCTTCGTCAAAACACCCTGGGGCACTTGAATCTTGGAGTGAACCTTAGTGAGGGGGATGGAGAGGAGGTCTACCATTTTTGATTAGCATCGCTGTCACTCTTGACCTTACTCCCAGTTGGCCTGGGGGCGGGGACAGAGACGGAGACCTCTGCCTATGCAAGTGTGTAACTTCTGTGCCTGTTAATCATGGGAGGGTGAGGCAGAACAATCCCTAAAGGGTCATGCCTCACACTTCACATCAGAATTTCTGGCAATGGGCAATGGTCATCGATTGTCTCACATATTTTCTGGGCTCTTGCAAGTCCCACATCTCAGGAAAAAGGAGGTTGGCAACTAAAGACATGAGGTAGGGATGCTAGATTAATGTCAGGACCATTTCTCTTCTGCCCCATGCAGACCCTAGAAAGTAGTAAGCTGTGAGGCTTTTCTGGCTCGCCAGGGCTTATGTGGGAAGAGCCAGGCATGGCATAGAGGTTGTGGCCCTTCTTTTTTTCCCAACCTCCTGTAGGTCTCTCTTCCCACTTAGCAAGCAAACCCCAACTGCAATAAAAAAAACTCCTTATTCTTGCCTTCTTTAATTTTTTATTGGGGCCCAGTACATGTCACATAAAATTTACCATACTATCCATTTTTAGATGTGCCGTTCAGTAGCATTAAGTACATTCACATTGTTGTGTAACCATCACCATTATTCATTTATGGAACTTTTTCATCATTCCGAACTGAAACTCTAATCCCCACTGAACAATAACTCTCCAGCTATCTCTCTGCCCCGGTCCCTGATAACCAATATTCTGCTTTCTGTCTATGAATTTAACTATTCTAGGTATCTTATATAAGTGAGATTCTGCAATCTTAGTCCAAAATTTGACACGGTTTGTTTATTTATTCATCTACCAATGGACATTTGAGTTTTTTCTACCTTTTGGCTGTTGTGAATAATGCTGCTATCAATATGGTATACAAATATCTATTCAAGTTTCTATTTTCAGATACTTTGGGCATACATCTAAAAATGGAATTGCTAGACAATTCTTATGTTTAATTTTATGAAGAACTGCCATACTGGTTTTCACAATAGCTTTCACCATTTCACATTCCCTTCTAATGGGTGTGAACTGGCTTCACACTGTAGTTTGATTTGCCTTTCCCTAATGACTAATGATACTGAGCATGTTTTTATACACCTATTTATTGGACGTTTATATACCTTCTTTGGAGAAATGTCTTTTCGGTTTATTTGTCCATTTTCGAATTAGGTTTTTGTTGTTGTTGAATTGCCTTATCTTTGCTTTTTGAGGCTCACAGTCTGAAGTGTTTGCATCCTGGTGTGTTTTTAAGTATGTATGGCAAATTAGGCCTATATTTGAATGGCCTAATCATTTCTTTTCCAGGACCCTCCTGCTCTGTCCCTAGCAGCTAATCATCCTTGTGCCTGGAGGCAACAGGCTCCTGTTTGGTCTCCTGACATAGCCATCCTCCATTCCCATCTCCCTTTGCCCCACACTGAGTTGTGAAAGGAACAGCAGCAATAGAGGAAGGGTCATCCCTCTCCTGGAGGGAAATTAAGAATCATGTGTCCAGGGCACCCATTATAGGTGCTCATGGGGAGCCTCTCTTGTGTCTCCAGCACTATACTTCTAATCCCAGCCTCTATCATCACCCTTAGCAAAAAGCCATGTCAGCTTTTCAAAGGACTGTGGTCTGGGATAACAAAGGAGTAAGTGGATTTTTGAAACCACAGACAGTTAATTCAGATACACGAGCTCAGGACTGAGTGCCCAACAGTGAGGGATTGCACAATGTGTATACACATGCCTGCAGACACTGGGACACAGTGGTGGCAGGGTGTGTAAAACTGCTCAGTCACCATCATTTTTTTTTATTCTCTTCATAGTGGAAGCAATTTAAAACTTTGCTTCTGTAGTCCTTTTTTTTTTTTTTCCCTTGAGACAGGGTCTGGCTCTGTTGCCCATGCTGAAGTACAGTGGTGCGATCACTGCTTACTGCAGCTTCAACCTCCTGGGCTCAAGTAATCTTCCCCCATCAGCCTCCCAAGTAGGTGGCACTAGAGGTGTGCACCACCACACCCAACTAGTTTTTGTATTTTTTTTAGAGATGGGGTTTTGCCATGTTGCCCATGGCTAGTCTTGAGCTCCTGGTCTCAAGCAATCCACCTGCCTCGACCTCCCAAAGTGCTGGGATTACAGCATGAGCCACTGCACTAGCCCTGTAATCCTTTTAATACTTGCTTAACTTGTCTATAAACTTATATGTCTTTTGATTTGAGCCCTTGGCTTGCCCCCAGGTATTGTCCTTTGTCCTGGCTTGTGCACCTGGTATGTAATTAAAATTGCTTACTGCCTAGGTTTTTCACTAAAATAAGAATTACTAAGAGTTAACATTATAAATTAATGAATATAATTAAAACTACTAGGTACATACAATGTGTATTAAACAGGAAGGATGTGGTTTTTCTGGAGAACAAATGTTAAAATACGTCATGAGAGTGTGGTTCTTTTTTAAGAGGAAGTGTTGTTTTCTAGTTTAGAGGATTTTAAGGATTGTTTCAAGTTAACAGAAAGGACAAAACTGAAGGTTTAAGCAAGTTGTAGAAGGTTTGTGGAAGACTGATCTTGTAAAAGGAATTTTGTGTGTGATCAGGTTTGGCTAAAATTTTAAGGGGATTATTTAGATTTTATACAAATTGAACATTCATATAAATAGCACATTGATGCAGGGTCAGAATCTGAGCACCTGTGTGAGGCAGAATTTTCTTGGAATATTGATGTGTTCTTTAACACAAATTTGTAAAGTTTATAAAAGCCTCGTGGAAATCTTACCTTACAATCAAACTAATTAAGATTTGATAGATTTGCTTATAAGATTCTATTAAAGCTTTAGAATTAACAATACAGTAATACAAAAATAAAATTTGGTTTTCTCTTTTAAATAAGATTTTTGTATAAGATTAAGAGATAGTAAAAGATTTTCATTTGCCCTTTGAATAAACTGCCAAAAAAAATAAAGAAGGAGAGAGAGAGACAGATTCAGTTGGCTTCACACTGTCTCTATTAGGTCCTATTTTTTAGAAAACTAAGCTCTTCTTCATCAAGGAGTAAAGATTTCTGCTTTTTTTTTTTTAAATTGGTGAGTTATCACTTTAGCTAAATGATTTACTTTATAATGACCTGTAATCTCATTTTGCGATATCAAGTGCCTTAAACTTTTAATGTTGGACTAACTTTCCAAAATTAAATTCTAAATGCAGTCTTTTAACCTCAAACTGACTTTTAAAAGTCCAAGAGACGCATATTTGGCTTATTTGATATGTTAAAATCATACAGGAGGCATTGCCAAATATAAAATGGTGTGTAACTTTCTTTGAAATATATTTATATAAATGTGCTATTGTTATGTGTTCCAAAATTGTATAATATTCTTATAATTTTAATATGTCTTGGTATATGTGATCAGTAATAATTATAATTATGGTAAATTATTGTGTGCCACAGAAATAACCAGATTTCCTTGTCAATTATATCTTTGACCGTGGATATCTTTTGTCATTCACAATTATTATTTTACTTTGTTCCTTTTCAAAAAGTTGTTTATAATCAGTTATAGGACTCTGATGGTGTATTAGTTCATTCCCATGCTGCTATGAAGAGATACTTGAGACTGGGTAAATTATAAAGAAAAGTTTAATTGATTCACAGTTCCGCATGACTGGGGAAGCCTCAGGAAACTTAGAATCACTGCAGAATCGCCTCTTCACAGGGTGCCAGGAGAGAGAATAAGTGCCAAGCAAAGTGGGTAGCCCCATATAAAACCATCTGTTGCCCATGCTGGAGTACAGTGGGCAACTCACTGAATGAGTGAGTTCTCATTAAACTCACTAGCATGAGAACAACATGGGGGGAACTGCCCCCCATGATTCAATTACCTTTCACTGGGTCCCTCCCACCACATGTGGGGATTATGGGATTACAATTCAAGATGAGATTTGGGTGGGGACACAAAGCCAAACCATATCAGATGAATACTTTTAAATGCAGGTTTCTGACAGCTTTGGAGATTGTGCCATTAAAATAGAGGAAAAAAATCTTCCAGGACACTCCTGGAGATCTGATGTATTCATGAGGATTGTTGACCCAATATCAAATAGAACAGAGATTAATTGCATGAACTGAGCTAATAGAAGACTAAAATAATTTTTTGTGTGATCTTTTTGTCAGAAACATTGCTGATTCTTTTCATTTTTTGGGTTGTTTACAGCTTTTAACAATTGAGTAAAATATGCTCTTGTGAGCAAAATTTAAAGCATATTTCTTTCTCTCTACCTGATTTCTCCAGAATTTGAAAACTATTTTTGAGTATTCTTAATTTATAACAATATAGTTATTTGTATGAGCTCAGTAAGAATCTGCTTTCTTTTGTAACAGGACACAATTGGAGACTACTATTTTACTAAAGCTTTGACTAGAATGAAATATTTTAAGATATAAACAAAACAAACTGTTTTAAGGAACTGCCATTGACTTACAGAGCCAATAAAAGATCCTTAAAAAAAACTGGCCTTGTACCTTGCCTACACAATTCTTTTACAGGGTTCCCAACCTGTGATAAGTAAAGAATGTTACTTTCTGGCAGGCCCAGGAACCCCAAGTTATCTTGGGATTAAGAAGAGAGGCATTCACCCAATTCATACAGATATCTGCAGGCACAAATAAATTCTTGACTGGGCTTGGGGCCTTTAAAAAGTCTAAACTAAGATTCCTTAAATAAAAAAGTTTCCAGCAAAGTCAATTAAAAAAAGAGCCTGTGTAGAAAATAATTATTCTTGCTGTACTTTATACAAAGAATCAGGCGAAGTATAATACAACTAAAGCTTTTTTTACAAATAAATTAGTTCTACTACGATTTGTCTTTGATAAAAATGGAGGACTAAGGAGATAAAAATTATGTGTTTTTTTAAAAAAAAAACATATAAAACACCTATTCTTAGACCCCACCTTATCAATTGTTTCTCAGTTTTATTCTTTGTTAAAATGTATTTGGACTGAATCCTAAGTTCTTTCCTGGCTACAAGTCTCCAAACTACTGTTCATTTTTTTTTTCCTTTTTCTTTCATTTGTTCTCATTTTTTTCTCATTTGGAATCTAGAAATTAAAACTAGAAATTTTAATTTAAAATTAAATTAAAATTAAAACTGTGCTTTTCTTAAAGTTCTGCCAAGTGAAACTTGAAACTTAAACTTTAGGAAAAGTAACAGCAAATTATTTATACATATAAACCACTTTTGTGCCTGCCTACTCATGCATGGACTTCAGAGTAATATAGTCTAAATCAGTTTTCCAGGATTACTTTCCCCTTTTGTTGTCATGATCTTTCCTCCTTTTTTACTGGTTTTCTTTCTCTCTTCTTTCCCCTATTTTTCTCTGTGGAACATGAAACTTCACAACCTGCTAAGAATGATCCTTTCTAAAATGAGGGACCTAACCCTCTAGAAATAAACTGTCCTAGTGACAAGGGATCAGACCAAACCTGAGATCAGACACTCGCTTTCTTCTACAATGCTTTCCTTGAAAGATTTGGAAGAACAGGGTGGGAGGATGTGAAAGGAAAATAACATCTTGGGACCTCAAATCAAACTCACTATGTGAAAGGGAAAAGTTAAGTTTGGAAACTGAGTCAAACTTTTGGAAGTTGCCTTTCTTCCAAAAAGTTTGGAAACTGCCTGCCTTTTTGTTCCTAAACAGCCTCAAGACAGAAGGCCACATTATCTCCCCAGATGGCCTCCCTCACCCTGACATTATAAATGAACAGTTTATCTTCACAGGTACAGGAGAAGAGAGGAATAGAAATCGTTCCTCCTCCTACCCTGGGATGAAGGCATATTTGACTTCTTCCTCTAATTTACTTTGTCTTGTGTAAAGTGCACATTTATTGAGCATGACACAAATACATAAATGACTGTTCCTCTGCCCCCTGCTTCTCACATGCAACATGTGGATTCAGTGAGCACTAATCAAAGCCTCAAAAGAATGTAACCACTTGTCTACTCTCCCCCACTTTTCTTTAACTTTTCTCCTTCCCCTCCTGCCCACTTTTACCTCTTTAAATATTGAAGCCTTCAAAACCCACTTTGGAAAAAGTGCAGGCCTCAGATCTTACTGTAGCCTGTGTCTCTTATTCCTGAGTGTGTCTTCAACCTTGCAAAATAAACCTCTAAATTGATCGAGACTTGTCTCAGACATCTTTTTCTCAGTTTACAACTTCCACTCCTGTGCAAAACTAAACTCCCATCTGTGTTCTAGATCCATTCCTCACTCTGTCTTTTCACACCCCATGTCCATCACTGTCTCTTCTGACTCCTCTCACATGTGTATCTTCAACTTCTCCTTCCCTGGTAGCTCTGTCAGCAAATAAGCATGCTCTATTCTTTTGCATTTTCAAAGAAACTGCAAACTCCCTCCCTCAACCCCACCTCTCCTTTCAGCTACTCCCTGTTCAGGGCCAAACTTCTTAAGAGTAAATCCCATTGTCTACTGGCCTCCCACTGACACCTCAACCCATTGTGATTTGACCCTGTCTTCTCCGTGATACTGATACCTGTAGTTACATCCACTGAACAGTCTTAGTTTTGCTTGAACACTCTGTAGCATTCAGATTACAGTTAACTATGCACCACTTCTCAACACGTCTTGTGCCACATATCACAGCTGCCCTGGCTGCTTCTCCTCCACTGAGCCATTAAAGATTTTCAGTCCACAGGCTGTTTTCCTTACCACCTGGGTAGTCCTGCCTAATTCAATAGATTACCATGCACAAGCTCAGAATCCCTAGCTCCTTATCTTCACCTTAGATCTGTCTCCGGAGCTCCAGGCATGAACAGCTTGGACGCCTATTGATTGGACTGCTCTACCTGGATGTTTTACAAACACCTCAAACTCAACATGTCCCAAACTGAACAGCTTTTCTTACTCACCAAACCTGCTCCTCCACCAGTGTTTCCAACCAACTATGTGGTAGCACAACAAAGTTGCCTAAGCCAGGATCCTAGGCGTCCCATTCTCCACACCTCTATCTCAACTCTCATATCCAGTTGATCTCACGTCTTGTGGATAGTCTAGTCCCTAAATTTCTCCTTTGAAAAATAACTAATTTTGATTAGATAACACATCACACGGTACAAAACCCAAAGAGCACACAAGGTATCTAGGAAAGTAAGCTCTCTTATCTCTGTCTCAGCCTCTTGCTTGTTATTCTCAGGGACATTCACTAATGAAAGTTTATTATTTATCCTTCCAAAAATACTCTAGGCATTTCCAAGTACATGTATGTACGTGTTTATCTTAAAATACATATAATAGCATAGTAGATTAGAAAAGGAGTTGTTGCTTTTGTTACTTAGGATATTTTAAAGTATCTCATTCTACACATAATTTTACCATGATGTATTATTTTTATTCCTGGGTAGTGCTATATTCTCCTTCCCCCTGGCCTTCATGATTTCTGGACCTTTCTACCCCTCTGCCTCCATTTCCTCTTTCATTGCTGTAACTTTTTATTTATTTATTTATTTTTTTGAGACGGAGTCTTGCTCTGTCGCCCGGGCTGGAGTGCAGTGGCATGATCTCTGCTCACTGCAAGCTCCACCTCCCGGGTTCACGCCATTCTTCTGCCTCAGCCTCCCCAGCAGCTGGGACTACAGGCACCCGCCACCACGCCTGGCTAATTTTTTGTATTTTTCGTAGAGACGGGGTTTCACCGTGTTAGCCAGGATGGTCTCGATCTCCTGAACTTGTGATCCGCCCGCCTCAGCCTCCCAAAGTGCTGGGATTATAGGCGTGAGCCACCTCGCCCGGTCCATCGCTGTAACTTTTATTCATCCTATTGGTCTCAGCTTAAAGATTATACATTTAGGGTGTGTGAATGTGCACATGTGTGGTAAAAGAGGGGGCTCCCTGACTCACTCCTAGACTAGGTTAGAGACTACCTGCTTTATGTTGCTAGACCACCTATATTTTCGTTTTATTACACACACTGGACTTTATTGCACTTCTTTGTTTAAATGACTGTTAGCTCCACAAATGTAAAGATGATGTCCATCTTATTCACCCTTGTATTCGCAGTACCTGGCATAATTCCTAGTACAATGTATTGTGAAATGAATATTTATTAACTGAATCTATGAATGATTGACCTATGTTTATTCTGACTTTTCTTACTGGCCATACATATTTCCACTTTTTTTCTACCTCTCAAAGGTGGTAAAAAAAAAAATAGCTGCCTTTTGAGTGAGGTTGTAGTAATTAAAGATGACCACATAATATGAGTGGAAACACTTTGGAAAAAATAAAAACCAATGCAAATGTGATTACTAGAACATGTTTTTAGTC
Organism: Pongo abelii; assembly: GCF_028885655.2. Taxonomy (NCBI): domain Eukaryota; kingdom Metazoa; phylum Chordata; class Mammalia; order Primates; family Hominidae; genus Pongo; species Pongo abelii. Next base: position 140,507,435 of record NC_071991.2, on the reverse strand, counting down.
TAAATATATGTGTGTGTGAATATGTATTTGTGTGTGTGTCTGCATGTGTATATATGAGACACAGAGAGAGAGAGTGAGAAGAAGGAGGAGGAAGAGGAAAAAGGTGGTGGAGGAGAAGGGGCAGGAGGGGGGCTGACAGAGAAGAGAAGAAGGAAGAAGGGGAAAAGGATGAAGAATAAGAGGAGGAGGAGGAAAAGGGGGCCAGAAGTCCTTCAGCAAAGCTCTGGGACAGCACTTACTCTCTGGTGTGTGGTACCCTCTGTAAGAGGCATTAAGATAATCTATAAGATTCCACATCTGCCCTCAGGAGCCCAAGTGAGAAGGGAAGAGAACACATACACACAGACATCAGCTCACTGTAGGGCGGATGTGGGAAGTGACCCATGTGCTAAACGAGACAGCAAATGTCCCTTCCTGCCTGGCAGCTGCAAGGCTTCTATACAGGACTTCAGAGACAGGGACAGGGAGTAGAAGAAATATCTACTGCTCTTTCTGCCTCAGGAATTCTTCAGGTACCCACAAATGGTTACTATTCTTCCCCTCTGTCTCCCCCGTCCCTGATTATTTCAGAATATAGAATGCAAAAAAAAATTCGTGCTTCTGTATGTCTCATAGGCCAGAGGCTGGAAACAATGAGAAAATGTTGTTCTCAGCTGGGCGCAGTGGCTCATGCCTATAATCCCAGCACTTTGGGAGGCCAAGGCGGGCAGATTACCTGAGGTCGGGAGTTCAAGCCCAGCCTGACCAATATGGAGAAACTCCATCTCTACTAAAAATACAAAAACTAACCAGACATGGTGGCACATGCCTGCAATCCCAGCTACTCGGGAGGCTGAGGCAGAAGAATTGCTTGAACCCTGGAAGTGGAGGTTGCAGTGAGCCAAGATCGTGCCATTTCACTCCAGCCTGCACAACAAGAGCGAAACCCCATCTCAAAAAAGAAGAAGAAAATGTTGTTCTCACAGGCATCACAGGACTTTTAAGATGCCTCCCTCCCTCAGACGTTTGCAAAGTATGTTATTGACAAGGTACTGGGTTCTGGTAAGAACAGCTGAGTTGCGCCTGAGGAATGGCTCTGCCGGAAGCCTCAGGAATGGGGGCCAGAGGTCAGCTTTCCTCTCCCTGTGTTGCATCTGAAGAAATGCAAGATAAGGTCTGGGCAGAGTTGAAGGAGGGGAAAAAAAGGAGGAGGGAGAGAGTAAGCCAGGGTAGGGCTGTCTTAGCAGGTCCTTAGAGCAGCATGGCTTTGCATGGCAGGGCAGAGAAGAGACATTGGAGAGAGAGAGAGGGGCCAACAATGGCATCCAGAAGGCCGCTCGGCACACCTGAGATCACTCCAGGAAAAGCTGAGAGAATGCCTTGACATGAGGTCAAGGATCATTTACCTCCTTGAGCCAAGCTCACTTGTTTCTTAAAGGTTAATGAGGAAAAGGTGAGAAATGGGCATGGTGAGAAATACTTTAACCAGGTAATGCTGAGTGATGTCATGCAGACAGGGAGAGGTTAGTGAAGTATGGCCCCCCTCTCTCTGCCCTGGGATGGCAGCGAGGTTGGAGCCACCTGGGGAAGGACTGGACACACCTTCTTCATTTTGCTTGCACCTCTTTGTTATCCCTGGGTTTGAGGAGGCGGCAATTAGGATCAATTGAGCCTGAGGGGGTAGGGGCTTGTGCAAGTCAGCTGCAGCCTGGCAAGCCTGAGTGTGTGCCTCCACACTTACCTGTGCAGTGCTTCCTGCACTTACCTGTGTGGAAGAGCTTCTCCTTCGTGATTCCTTTTTATTTATTTTTTTTTTTTTTGAGACAGAGTCTCGCTCTGTTGCCAGGCTGGAGTGCAGTGGCGCGATCTCGGCTCACTGCAACCTCCACCTCCCAGGTTCAAGCGATTCACCTGCCTCAGCCTCCTGAGTAGCTAGGACTACAGGCACGTGCCACCATGCCCAGCTAATTTTTGTATTTTTTTTTAGAAGAGATGGGATTTCACCATGTTGGCCAGGATGGTCTCGATCTCCTGACCTAGTGATCTGCCCACCTCGGCCTCCCAAAGTGCTGGGATTACAGGTGTGAGCCACCGTGCCCGGCCTCCTTCATGATTCTTAAAGGCCATTCTCTTATCAACAAAGCTTTCTCTCTTTGGCCCTTTTACTTGAGCTGCTTTTGTTCTTCTTCCTGACCAAACTGTGGTGCCCACTGAGGGTTACAACGTGCCTCCAAGACACATCATCACTACCACCCCGCCCCAACCACCACCACGGCCCTCTTTGGTCGGTACTGTCTCAGGTGCTTGGTTAACCCAAGGCCACCTCAGCCGCTGCCTCTTTTCTCATCCCCATAAGCAGAGCTCCCTCGAGAACGGGGGCCCCTGACGGATGACGTGTGCATGTGAAAACCCAGTTTTACTCGCCAGCTCTGCCATGGTATTAGCTGAGGAAACCTGTACATCAGTCAGTGATGATGATAATTTCTGACTTGTGTACCTGACACGATTATGACAAGAAAATAGCACCAAGCATGTGAAAGCACACACGTTCTTAAAATTTTACCGCTGTAAGGAGTGATTGCAATACCTTGGGCTGCCCTGGTTCCCTTCTCTTGTGCTCTTGCTCCCTCTGCTTCTTCTCAGCCCCCTCTGGACACTGTCTTCCAATTCAGAAATAAGGATATAAGGGAAAGACATGTAGAAATAAAAGGCTATGGCTCCATGAAGGTGACACTGGTCAGGTCCTTAGAGCCTCTGTCATGCCCATGGGTCAGAGGGCGGGTAACCCCCCAATGATGGCGCTTTACTTCTTCAGGAACTCTCAGACTCCAGCCCCTCATCCTGTAGTCGCTCTCTTCTCCCTAAATAAACCACATCCAGAGAGGGTAGCTGCAAAGGGAGGGTTGCAACAACTTGTTCTTTCTTTTTTGGGGGGACAGGGTCTTACGCTGTCGCTCAGGCTGGAGTGCAGTGGTGTGATCATGGCTCACTGCAGTCTCAACTCAGCCCTCAGCCTCCCAGATAACTGGGACTACAGGTGCACCACCATGCCTGGCTAGTTTTTTGTTTGTTTGTTTTTTGGCAGAGACGGGGTTTAGCCATGTTGCCCAAGCAACTTGTTCTTTCTTTACCGAGGCAGAAGTCTGTGTCTCTTTCCCTTCTCTCTCTCCCTCCCTCCATGGGTGAACTTGGTGAACCTGAGGGGCAAGAAGGAGGCAATCCCAGGTTCCACAGCCTCTATGCCAACCCCCCAGGTCTCAGGTCAGTGATCACTCCTTCCCTCTGGGTCCCAGGCCAGCCCTGATGGGGAAATTCAGGGCGGGAGGGTGGGAATGGCTGGGGACACAGGTGTCTTTGCTACACACACCATGTCCTTTCCTCCATCCTAGCTGCTGCTCCCTTCCCACATTCTCCAGACCAATTAATCTTTCAAGAGCAGATGGCCATTTCTCTGTGTGTGGGCTGGGGATTGAAAACCCCCCTCCCCACCCCCTCCGGGCACACATACACACCTCCCTGCCATGTGGGCTGGGGATTGAAAAACCCCCTCCCCACCCCCACCGGGCACACACACCCCTCCCTCCCACCTTTCCTTGTTCTTCACCACCTTCTGAGCCCCTCTCTTGTACACGGGGCCACATTTACCCTTGGGGCCTAGGAAAGAAAATATACCTATTAAATAGCTTGCAATTTCCCAGGCACAGCTCGTTCCTCATAAAACGTAGTTCATCATAAACTCTACGCGGGGCACTCCAATGCAGAAAAAGAAGAATGTGATGTGATTTAGCCTCTTCCTTTGAGACTCTCCAAGTGGGAAAAATAGGCAAGCAAAGGGACAATGTTAATGCAGTAAGATCCTTTCCATGCAGGGCAGAAGGGAAGAGAGGTGGGGGCACAGAAGAGGCAGGGACTGGCCCTGACTGGGTAGACTTGGGTGCCTAGGGAAGAAAAGAGAGAGGTTGACATTCAAGTTGGGCTTCAGAGGATGAGCTGGAGTTTATGAACAGATCATCTGGGGCATCTTCCTGAACTGGGGCAGGATTGGCCTGGTTAGAGAGCCTGGTGTAGGGGAAATGCCATAACCCCTATTTCCTCACTATTCAAGTCAACAGTGAACAAGGGACTTAGATGTAAACAGTCTCTTTGGGAGAGCAGGGGGTGAGGTCTATGGAAGGGATGATACAGAATCCCACCCTGTGTAGGTGGTAACAGCCTGAGGCGGGATCTACTCTAGTCTCCTGGAGGGAGAGAGCAGATTTGCTCACCAGAGGGTAATGTGGTCTATCACTGAAAGGGCTCCAAGGCAGAATAACAGCCACAGCAGAGAAGAATGAGGGAATAAGAACAGAGGCTATTACTGTATATTTGCCATGGGCCAGCTGCCTCCCACACTCTCCTCTCTCATCTAATTCTCAGGAGCCTGCAAGTTAGCTGTTGTCATCCTTATTTTACAGACAGGCAACTAAGGCCCAGAGAGGGTGAGTTACTTGCCTAAGGTCAAGTGACTATTACTGTGCTCATTTTGTAGATAAGGAAACTGAGGCTGAGAGGGGTGTGCTAATTTGACTAATATCACTCAGCCAGTAATTAGCAGAGTCTGATTTTAAACCCAAATTTATCTGGCTCCAAGACCTCGTACTTCTACCTCACAATTCAGAGCCCCTGAGATAAGACAGTTCTAAAGTCTCTACCAGAAAGCTGTTTCCTAGATGGGTTGGATTTCAAATACTCCCCCCAAAGCAAAATGATAAAACAAGTGACTTGCATTCATATGACACTTTATGATGTATAAAGTCTTTTCACGGTCGTTATCTTCTTTAATCCTGAAAACAACCCCATAAAGTAAACACAGCAGTATTAAGCGTTCCTATTTTACAGACAAGGAAGCTGATTCTCAGAGAGATTGTCTGATTGAAGTCACAGATCTCACCAGAATGGAGCAGGGCAATGACCCAGGATTTCTGGGCTCCTGGAGAGATCTGTCTCCACAAGGGCTCCCTCACTGTATGGACAGATGGACAAATCCAGATCCTGGTGGGTGGAGCATGACCCTCTTCACAAAGTCTGTAGCAAGGGTGAACACAGATAATGGAACTAAGAGACACCTCTGAGTCTCTCAGCTAACAGGCACTTGCATACCTCTGACAGTGCGTTTAGTACATTGCAGCAGCCACCATCAATGCTGGGCATACAACTTCAGTCAGATCATCCACCAGCACCTTCAGTGTTGACTTGGATAGGCAGCCCTGTGCCGATAGTTTCCTTCTGCACTCTGGTCTGCGTGCAAAAATTTTAGGCCCAGTACTGCCTGCAAAACAGTTCCTGGACTTCCCAGCAGCTTGAAGACTCAGGGGTCCCTCAGACCCTCCAAAGTCAGCTCTTGTAGTTAGAAACCTTGGCAAAGCAAGGAGAAGGAGGAGGAGAAGATAAAGGAGGGCAAGTGGGAGCCCCAGGCAGGAGAACTGCACCCAGGGTACAGCACATAGCTCTGTGATGACAGGGGTGATGGGTAAACAGATTCCTATCGGGAGATCATTGTATACTCCAGCAGTCGCCCATTCCCACCTTGCCCCGTGCTTGTACCAGCACACACATGCTCAAACAAAGCCAAGTTGCACACTCCAGCATCCACACTCCCACGTGCACAGGGCACTATACACAGGAGGGAACCCTGCCTCATGCTCCAAGAATCATGTGTGATGGGGGCTGGGGAGGTGGGGAGTTGCAGAATAGCTAAAGTCTTTTTTTTTTTTTTTTTAATTTTCTAGTTCCTGTTACTGTAGTGACTGACGAGGGACCTCACGCTCCTGGTGCCCAGCTAGGTCCAGGATTGCCCAACAGCTATCTGGAGAACACACTGTTTGGCTTCCATCCCTCCCTGTACCCAGCTGGGACACCACCTCCTGGCCCCCTCAGCTCCTGCCACTCCACCTTCCTCTCAGCCTCCCAGCTCACATATCCGCCACAGAATCCGCCCAGTCCCTGTTGTCTCAGCTTAGCACTACCCTGTGGTCCAGGGGGAGGCTGGGCCACCACCTTCTCCCTACTGCAGTTCTATCCAGGGGCGAAGCTCCAGTTGTCAGAAAAGTTGGGGAAGGTTTGCACCCTGACTCGCTGGTGCCTCCCAGCCCCTAGGTTCTTGGGTGTTTCCCTACTCCACCTCCAGGGGATTTCCTCCCCCTCAGCTCTGCTCCTTCCCTGCTCCTGGGTCTCTCTGTCCTGGACCCCACAGACCCAGACCTTCCAGAAGCAGCAGCTTGCTTCCAGTGTGTCTGCCTCCCATGGTTTGGGCATGTCTGTACATGTTAAACCATCCTCCACTCTTAAACAAGTCTGGCATTTTGCTTTTTTTTTTTTTTTAAGGAGGTGGTGGGGTGTTTGGGTGAGTGCTTGCCTTAAATAGAATTCAATAGAGTTCTTCTCACTGTCTGCCCTTTCACTGAGTTTGTTGGTTGAAGAGAGAATAAGAAGTGCAGGTGGGGACAACCAGGGGAAGACTGGCAATCAAATGCCACCCCTGCAGAGCTGCTGCCCAGAAGGCTATGGTGAGCAGACTGCATGCGTCTGGAAAAGAATTTTGCTTTGGGTTTGGATTTTTAACAGCCATGATGGGCTTTGGGATAAAGGCTTGTTCCTGTCTTCTGAGCCCCAAATAATGCTGTTTACTATGGGCTTAGTGGTCCCCACATACCCTCCTTTCCCCACTCTCTGGCTAAGAGGCAACAGCCAGGTTCTCACGGAGTAAAAACAGTTGGTAACCTAGAGTCCAGAGTCTGGGGACACTGCCCTGGATTGGGGAGCCAGCCCACTCCCACCTTGTCAGAGGGAACATGCACCTTGTCCCCTCCATATCTGTGGCTTTCCAGAGCTCTGAGAATCACCATGGTTCAGGAGCTTCACCCTCTCTTCAGCCAGAGCTATTTGGACCACAGAATCCTGTCATTCGGAAGGTCAGAGGAGAATCAGAGGCTTTGTGTCTTCATGTTCTGCCTGCAGCCTGCTCCCTCCTTCCTGTGTAACTCAGAGACAAAGACAGTCAGGCTTAACCTGAGAGATGAGCCCTTTCTGACACAATGAAGCTTTGAGCTCCATCCTGCCTATAGCTGGAAGCTGAGAGGGGGCTGCCTGGGAGAATAGAGAATGGAAAAGGGAACAGGGGCACTCAATATCTGGAGTCCTTATTTTTGTAGATCAGGAAATGAAAATATAAGTGACTTGGCCAAGGACACCAAGTGATTTCTGGTCAGCTGGGGTTAGAATGCAGCTGTCTTTATTACAGATCAATCGCTCTTTCCATTTTACCTCTCCCAGAAAGCCGATCCGCTGCAAGGCACACTTTGCCTACTTGTAAAGCTTCCCGAGGGGCTGCAGCCTCTCTTCTTGGTTGTCTTTTGTGCCTGCAAGGGAAGAGATGGGGCCAGGTATGGTAGAGCGAAGAAGATTGGGGTCCAGTTTTCACAGGGAGGAGAACTTGGGGTCCCATGAGGAGGAGAGAAAAAGATGAGGGGCAGAAAAAAGAGGCTTGGGGAAAACATGGCCAGAAGGACCAGAGGCTGGGCCCAGGGCAAGACTGAGGAGCTTGGCATCCTCCTGCGGGTACCAGATGTCAGGGGACCCATGCAGGGGGCAGAGGGACTCCAGCTGCAGCTGGATGGGGCAGGTGGGGCATATGGGCTTCCTCCAAAGCTTCAGGCCTCCTCTCACAAACCCAAGAGGGTCAGTACCCATTCTCCCCAGATCAGCACTCAGCCCTTCCCCTGACATCTTCTGTCTGGGGGACTCAAACTCATTGAGAGGGTGATGGAGGGGCTGTAAACTACATGAGCGCTCCCAAGGTTGGACCCACCTTCCACTGAGGAGGGGAGTGGGAGAGGAGAGGGGAGAGAACTGGCAGACAGTGGGGAGAAATGGACAAGAGGGGAGGGTGGCCATACAGATGCCCACGTATGCCCTTTGGGTTCATTCTACACAGGAGTAGGGGCCCAGGAGGACTGAATGCCTGTGGATCTTGAAATCTATAGGCTGCTGGGAAGATGCTGGAAAACAGACACCTGCGTGCACACACACACAATTGCTCTTGAACATCGCTGTCATGTATTGATTCATTTTGACACAAAATACACCATACATACATTTATGTCAAATAACTTGCACATGCATATCTAGACGGTGAAACTGGCTGTGTGGTGTGGCTGCTCATCACCTCTGCCTCCCTGTGCCCTATTTTCATCTCCAACTCAGCCCTTCAAACCACCCCCCTCTTGGGTCTTGCCCCCAGATCTTGCCAAGGAAGCATGTGGAGTGTGAAGCTCCTTAGGTGCGGAGGCTCCGTGGGGCCAAGGACTGGGAGGTGGGAAATGAGGGCGTGAAGCCCCAGGGATGGAGCTACAACGAGTGACTGGGATGAGAAAAGGGATCCGGGACTAAAGTCACTTTCTAGGGAAAGGTGCATGGCAGTTCTGCAATAAATTAGACCTCTTGACCTATGAAAGTTGAAGTGACTTCATGTGCATTGGAACCGTGGGTGAAGCATATTTCTTCAGATGCACTGGATGTTTGAGTACAAAAGGAAATTGGAGAGTTTCAGAACAAAGTGCTTCCCAGGGAACCACAGAGCCAGCGCGACAGTCAGATACCTCCAGTCAGGCACCGCAGCAGCGTACTGCGCCCCCATCCCTGGGGTGGGAGGTGTGGAAGGTAGGGTGTGTGTGTGTGTGTGTGTGTGTGCGGTGTCTGTAGTGTGTATGTGTGCATGATGTGTGTGGTATGTGGTGTGTGTGATGTGTGTGGTGTGTGACGCATATGTGTGTGTGTGTGTGGTATGTAGTATGTGTGGTATGTGGTGTGTATGTGGTAGGTGTGTGCTGCATGTGTGTGGTTTGTGTGGGGGTTGTGTGGTGTCTGCTGTACGTGTGTGTTTGGTGGTGGTGTGTGCGTGTGGTATGTATGTGGTGTGTATGTGTGGTATTGGTGGTGTGTGCTGCCTGTGTGTGTGCTGCATGTGGGTGTGGTGTGTGTGGGCTGTGTGATGTGTGGTGTGCATGTGTGTGTGGTGTGAGGCGTGTGTGTGTGGTATGGGGTATATGTGTGTATGTTGATGTGTGTATATGTGGTGTGTACATGTGCATGTGTGTGTGTCTGCAGGTATGTGTGTGTGTGTGCATGTGTGTGTGTCTGCAGGTGTGTGTGTGTCTGCAGGTGTGTGTGTCTGCAGGTGTGTGCGTGTGTGCAGGTGTGTGTGTGTTTCTGCAGGTGTGTGTCTGCAGGTGTGTGTGTGTGTGTCTGCAGGTGGCAGGTGTGTGTGTCTGCAGGTGTGTGTGTGTGTCTGCATGTGTGTGTGTGCATGTGTGTGTGTCTGCAGATGTGTGTCTGCAGGTGTTTGTGTGTGTGTCTGTAAGTGTGTGTGTGTCTGCAGGTGTGTGTGTGTGTGTGTGTCTGTAGGTGTGTGTGTGTCTGCAGGTGTGTGTGTGTGCATGCACTAACTGTCATGGGCTCCTTTGCAAGCTTTATGAGTTGGCGCATGGCTGGTGAACCCAGTGACTGGAACAAACTCCAAGCTCAGTGAGTAAGCAATGCTTTTGACCTCACTGCCCCTTGCCGGTTCCATCCCTCATGAGCAGAGAGCAAGGACACGCCCTCCAAGAGCCCAGGGGACCACTGACACAGGCCACACACTGACACTTGACATACCACAGCACATATACCACACACACCATACAAATACACCAATACATCCCCAAAATACCACACACACTATACAAATACACCAGTACATCCCCAAAATACCACACACACTATACAAATACACCAGTACACCCCCAAAATACCACCCACATGCAATGCATGTACATACACACTACACACGCACACACACACCCCTCACCACAGAGACTAAGACCAAGGGAGCAGAGATACTATTGTACAGTGACAGAGCAGTAAGACAGGAAAAACTGAGCAAAACATAGAAAGACATAGGACAAATAAAAAGTGACAAAGCCAGAAAAAGACTATATATATCTATATCTATATCTATCTATCTATATATATACACACACACACACTTTTCTGGCTCTAAATCAGTGGTTCTCAATGGAGAATGATTTTGCCAATGTCCGGAGACACTGAGCAGCCTGTAAAGACATTCCTTGGTGGTCACGATGGAGGGGAGGGACATGCTACTGTCACCCAGTGAGTGGAGGCTCGGATGCTGCTAAACTTCCTACAATGCCTAGGACAGCCCCTGCAGAAAAGAAGTATTTGTTCTGAAATATCAATAATGCCGGGGTCAAGAAATTGTGCCCCAAATGCGGATACATCGGAGGCACAGGAGCTCCAAACAGCTCTTATGCCCCCAGCTCAGGGCTGTGTACTTGTGACCTCTCTGCCCCTCTCGGGGGCCCTCAGAGGAGGCTCTGACACTGTCCTGGGGCCCCCAGGGAAGCCTGAGGACCTCACTTTCACTTAGCATTTGAGGCTCAGCCCCAGGCAGGGAGGACTGGTTTAACCGCCTGGTCCCCGGGTTGCCTGCTCCAGTCCTGTCCTCCCTGCCTCTTGGCTCCTGACCCCTTCAGTTCTCTTCAGGGCTTGGTCAGAAGCCACCACGAGGGCAGACAAGAGGTCAGGCCACGCACTCGTCATTATGGATAAAACCATTGAGAGGAAGAGCGACTCACTCGGAGTCACAAAAGTCTTATTATTTTTGGAGTCTGGGCAAGGGAACCGGGAGAGGCCAGCCCATGAGTGCTCTCCCAGGATCTCCAGTCTTCCCCTCACCTCCTTCACCCCAAAACCCACAGCCTCCTGGGCATGCCCACTCCTTGACTGTGGGTTACAGAACCAATTCCTCCCGTGTCAGGAGGTGCTGCCCTGGGGTAGAGTGGCACAGAGGGGACTGTGCTAGTCTCAAGGGAGAAGGAGGTCCACGGCATCCTTCCTGTCCCCTGGAAACCAGCAATGTGGGATGCAGGTTTAAGATGCGAGACTGAGGCTGGACGCGGTGGCTCACACCTGTAATCCCAGAACTTTGGGAGGCCGAGGCAGGCGGATCACAAGGTCAGGAGATTGAAACCATCCTGGCTAACATGGTGAAACCCCATCTCTACTAAAAATACAAAAAATTAGCTGGGCGTGGTGGCAGGCGCCTGTAGTCTCAGCTACCCAGGAGGCTGAGGCAGGAGAATGGCGCGAACCCAGGAGGCAGAGCTTGCAGTAAGCTGAGATCACGCCACTGCACTCCAGCCTGGACGACAGAGCAAGACTCCGTCTAAAAAAAAAAAAAAAAAAAAAAATGCGAGACTGAAAGTGATTGGTGGGGGTGCTTTCAGGAGCTTCTGGGGGTAGTGCCACCTACCCTAGGCCCACCTTCCCTTACTGATACGATGTTAGGTCCAAAGACCAAGAGAACATTGCAGCCAGAAGCTTATATCCTGCAAACTTGTCCCCCCTCCCATCCGGACACCCCTATTTTGAGTCTGTTGGCTGATCCATGCACAACACCAGGTGGAGGAGGCTGAGGAAGAGGAAGAACGTTGGAAAACAATTTTGTCCTCCTCCTATCCTCCTCCCTCCCTAAGTCTCCCTCCCAAAGCCTCCCTCCCCCAGCCTCCCTCCCCAGCATAACGAAGGCCTCATTGCTTTATCCCCTTCCTCACCAGACACTAAACTGGGGTCTTTGAAGCTAAATAGGTCTTTGAAGCTAAATGGATCAGCAAGCGACAAACCACTGGCTTAATGGGCACAAAGGTCTTGGGGTTCAAGGTTTGGGTTCTAGCACCTTCCCCCAACCCAGCCCGAACCCACTGACCCAGGTGGGTGGGGACAAAGCTAATCCAATTGAACTGTTTGCTCAGGACTGCGTGGCCTGGCCTCTGCCCAGCGGCAGGAACACAAATAGCTTTCCACTTGAAGGGGTCCTTCTCTCCCCTGCCCTACTTCAGCATCCACCTCCCTCCACACACCGACTCCCCCCACACACAGCACATACGACACACACCCCATGATATACATACACACACAACACACACCATACATACACACATACTAAACCCATCATACACTACACAAACCATGCATACTATACACCACACACACACACATCATGTACACGCACACATACCTTAAATGTACCATATACATCACCCACTACACACCATACACACAACACACATGCAACAATCTTTCCACAATACGTATATACACAACACACACGTCACCCATACCACCACAGACATTACATCCACACACTCCACAGGCCATACATACACATACCACATATATCATACACACATAGACACATACCAAACACACCACAGGCACATCATATACATACAGCATACCACACACAAAACACTCCACCGATGCACATCATGAACACACGCACAAACACCACACACAAATGCACATGGGCACACACGCCACACACACGCCACACACACACTCCCCTGGCTGGGTCTTCCAACTCTGAGTCAGAGAAAGTTAGGACAAAACAGACTCTGAAGCTAGGAAGTGATCCACACACCTGTGACTCTGAACACCCAGACACCTGCCCCTAGGCTATTGGCACCTGGCTGGCACCAGGAGGTTGGATAAGCCTGGGCTTCTGCCTCTTTCCAGTGGAAAAGTTGAACTAAATGACCTTTCCAACAGCTTCCAGCAAGCTCATGATGGAGCTCTTTGTTGTGGGAAGACGATGGGCCATGCTTAATGCCATTATTCTTCTGTATGACTGTGCGAGTCACTTAACCTCTCTGAAGCTCTGTTGGCCAGTTAGAATGAGGAGGTGTGCTAGGGAGAAAGAAGTGGGCTTGGAATGAGGGATGGGTGTGAATCTTGCCTCTGCCACCTCTATGGCCTTGGGAGAGTTCCTTTACCACGGTGAGCTTTGGTTTCTCCCATCAGTACAATGTAGATAATAATACCTGCCTTGCAGGTTTGTTATGAGTTTACCTGGGAACGCTCAGTTAAAAGGCCCAGCACACAGTAGCAGCTGAATAAATGTCACCTCCACGGGAAGGCTGGCAGATATAATACTTGCAAAACGTGGGGTATATTTATACTAAAAAATTCTTTGTTGTTTATCTAAAATTCAAATTTGACCACGTGTCCTGTATTTTATCGGGCACCCACCCCATGCACGGGGCATTGTGGACAGTCTGTGGAGCTCCCGAGCAGGGGGTCTGCCCAGAGCTAGATTTTGTGCCCTGGCTGGTGAGCGAAGAATGCATTTTACATCTTCGGGGGTGGTTAGAAAACAACCACCAAAACAAAACCAAAGAATAACGTACATTAGAGAATGTACATGGCTTGCAAAACCTAACATCTTTACATTTCCTATCAGCCCTTCCAGAAAGAGTTTGCTGACCCAAAGGTGATGGGGACTGAGAGGAAAGTCTGGGAGAACTGAGAATCTTCGCAATGTATATACCTATTTCAGGCCTGGCAAGAATGAAACTGGAAGAGTCCAGAAAATGGAATTCTCCAGGACATAAGCAGGGGGAGGCAGAGAGTGAGGCAGGTGGCCGGCAGAAGAGGCACTGTGGGAAAGTGGGGCGCTCCCTCCTGGTAGCCCTCAACATTGGGAATGGGCCTGCCCTGACTCCTCCCCTCCTTTCTCACTGCCTGGAGTCTCTTAGGGTAGGTCACTGGGTGTTCTGATGTCCAAGGGAGGCCTCACCAGTCTTTCTGAAGGCCTCCCCTGTTGTGACTGGCCTCGGGGCAGGGAGAGAGCCCTGGGTGGAGAAAGAATTGGAGTTGGCACAAGGCCTCCTTGGTAGGCAGGTCTGTGGCTGGCCTGTGTCTTTAAATCTCAGGTAATTTGGGAGGAGGGAGGGCGTGTCCATGCAGCTTTGGCTCCTCCTGCTCACTCCCAGCAGGAGCTCCCGACAGGCCAGCCCTGCAGAGTCCTGGCTGGCTCTGCCAAGTGTAACAAACTCACAGCCCTCTCCAGACTGGCTGGGGCTGCTGGGAGACTCCCAAGGAACTCGTCAGGAAGGCAGGAGACAGGAGACGGGACCTCTACAGGGAGAGGGCGGGCCGGCCCTTGGGGGGGCTGATGTGGCCCCAAGGCTGAGTCCCGTCAGGGTCTGGCCTCGGCCTCAGGCCCCCAAGGAGCCGGCCCTACACCCCATGGGGTTGTCACTGCCCAAGGAGAAAGGGCTAATTCTCTGCCTATGGAGCAAGTTCTGCAGATGGTTCCAGAGACGGGAGTCCTGGGCCCAGAGCCGAGATGAGCAGAACCTGCTGCAGCAGAAGAGGTAAGGCCCCCTTGGTCTGCTCCCTTCCCCACCTCCCCAGGCCTGCACCTCTACCCCTCACCCCTCCCTCACCTCCCATCTTTGTTTGGCACCTCTGGCTGGACAGATGGTGCTCCCAGGCCTGGACTGGCTCCTTGGGAGCATACTGTCTCAAGAGCCTCAGCTTGTAGGGCTGGTGAAAGAGGATGGGGCTGAGATGGGCACAGGTGTTCACTGTCTTAAGATCTAATTCGATTCTGCGAGCCTCTTGTGAGTACTTCTCTAAGGGCCAGGCGCCTTGCTGGGGCTTGTAAGGATAGAGCATCATAGCCCCTCCACCCAAGAGGGGACGGCAGGTGAGGACAATGCCTTCTGTATCTCCACTGCTTGCTTCTAGAACAGTCTTTCTGGCAGGAACACATAGTATACATATGTTCACATGGAAGAATGAGTGAGTGATTGAATGAATGAAGCAGAGAGAATTGCAGACACCAGGAACCAGAAAATAAGACGAAATGTGAAAAAAGTTACCATTCCCATGTATTTGTCTCATCAGACATTGACCAAGGCCTTACTATTTGCCCAGCACTGGGGGGATAATATGAAGACCCACAACGCTCAAACCCAACCTTGAGGTTTATTTCTCTCTCAGTGCGGGTGGGGATTGGGGGGAAGCGGGTCAAAATAACAGATGTTCCGAGAACCTGTGCTCTTCCGCATTCAGGTGGTGGAAATCGAGACGCTAGAGTTTAAGCCCTAGGGACATTCACTGGCAGCTTCCAGCCCCTGAAAACTTCCTAAACCCATGTCCTGCTTTCTTCAAACCATGACAGCTTAGAATACAGAGCAGGAGAGGAGCGGAGAATCGTAACTAGGGGCTATCCCTGCATGTGGTCTCTTCTTCAAGGTCTCTAATAGAGTTCTCTACTCAGTTGGTGGCATGCTAGAAGGAAGTCCTGCCTGTTAGGGCTTTCCCTGGGTCACGAAGGCGGCAGATACTATGTCTGTTCATAGAGGAAAGCCTGAAGTCTTTGTGTCTTAGGGTTTTTCTCTGTCCCCAAGAGTAGGAGCCTGCTTTAGCCTGACTGGGGAGGCTGCCTGGAGGCCCCTGTGTTTTCTTTTGCTGAAGGATTCTGGGCTGGGGATGGTCTCTTTCTGTGAATTATGGCTTCCCATCTCTCCAGCCGCCCACCTCTCCCCCAAGGCCTGGGAGAGTGGGGACTGGAGCACATGTTTGGCTGATGACATCTTGGGGCAACAGAATGGCATTGTTGTTAGAGAGTAGGTCGTCCTCACTGGCTTCACTCATCCTCTTCCCACACTTAGGACCCCAGGGCCAGGGGATCCAGGCACAGATGCAAAAAGGCCTGGGGGATTGGAAGGGGTGGTGGAGATTCCCTGTGTGCGATATCAGGGGAGAGCAGAGTGGAGGCCCTGAGCTGAGTCTGGCTGAGAATAGGCTGCTTCCGCATGTCCTGTCTGCCCCCACTTTTCCTCAGATCATATGGGGGCTGCCTCTGCAGCCTTTGGCTATAAAGGCTTGATGTCACCCTTGGGAGGGATCCCCCCTCCCTGCCCTGATCTCCTTACTGGCCTCCGCACTTTCTTGGACTTCTTCTTCCTGGATATCAGGTGTCCAGAGCAATGACTCTCCTTTGGGTGGGCACTTCCCAGAAGGATGCTGAAATTGCCTGCAAGGGGAGTTTCCTAATCTGTGCCGTCAACCAAAGAGAAGGCATGAGGGCAGTGAGATAAACATGGGATGACTAAGTAAATAGGAACAATATTGACAAGTGAGGGGTGAGCTAATGGAAGAAAGGAGCACACAATGATTGAGAACCCAGTGCTGTACTAGGTACTACCACCTGCCTTATCTCCATCATCCCGGTAACAATAACGGAAGATGGGTCCTGTTATCCCCCTGTGAATGGGGCAGGCCCAGAACCCCAGAGCAAGTAAATGGTGAAGTTGAATTTGTTCCAAAGGGGACTCAGAGGGAGAACTGTGGGGTGGGATTGGGTGGGATTCCATGGGGTACAGGATGGTCTAGTGAGAAAGGAAGGCTTTGAGTCTCTCCAGGATGATTGGGAACCCAACACTCCTCTTTCTACAGTGGACGTTTCTTGGGGCTTAGCATGCAGCCCCCTCTGCTTAAATCTACATTGTTGGGATCCAAGTCGAGCTCTCAACTTTCTCCCATGTCTTCCAGGTCATCTCTTCCTTGGGCTTGGATTTTCTCACTTCCTGATATTTAATGCATTACACATTTATTGAACATAAGGCACTCCACCTTTCTGCAGAAAATGAATATGACACCGTTCCTGCTCTCAGGGAGTTCTCATTCCTATGAGCAAAGTTTACCGACAGGCATGTACAGGGCTAAAGATGGGCTTAGTAGACATCACTAGAAGGGTGTAAATGAGTGTTCTGGAAGCATAGAGGAGGAAGTGTGAGATCTGATTTCGGCTGCTGTGGGGTGTCCTGGGCAGCTTCATAGAGGCTGCTTAACCTGAACCCCACTCCCGCCCATATGCTGGCACTTTGTCATCTAAGGAGCAATTTGGAGGGAAGGTCATGCTTGCTGGAGCTTTTTTTAGGGTTAAATACCTGTATGAAATGTGTGAATTGAGTGTCTGAAAAGTCATCCCTGGGCTTCTCTGGTATATTGTGCACGCCTGCCTTGGTAAATACTTACACACACGCCTACTTGCAAACCCACAAATAGACATGTGCACAAAAGGAGCTGTGGCACTTAGGATGGCAGCCGATTCCAAATCTCTAAACAACAACTTTGGCTTCCTCATCCCCATTGCCAGGAACATGAGCTGGAGGGAGGTGGCCCACAAGTGCCCAATGTATGCCTCCGCCCCACACATTACCGCTCTTCCCTTCATCTGTGGTCACTGCTCAGGCTTGCCCCCCAACCTCCAAGAAAAATCAGGAGGAGCTATAAAACTAGAAGAACCACATAATTTAGTGGTCAGAGCCTGGGGCTGGATTCTTGGCCAAGCATCCTGCCTTTAACTCCATGTGATCTTCTGGCAATGATTTGGTTATGCCGCTTCAGTTTCCTTTTCTGAAGCATGGGAGAACTATTCAGCTGGTGTTAGAGGGTTGTAAAGAGCAAAAGTGATAATGAGTGAGATGCTGCAGGAATGAGAGGGGCCATGAACTTCCCCCGCACAGCACTGTATCCACCCAGGAATGCGAGAAGCCATGCACTCCGAACAACCCTGTTGTGTACCAGCCCCAGCCCTGCCCAGAGGGCACACTCACTGGTGGGAAAGGTATTTGTGGAGAGACCGGTGGGACACATGCCTGTCTTCTCTAACTCGTCTTCCAGCCCTGATTAACACTGAGAATCGTGACCAAGAAATGGCCAGTGGGGCACGCGTCGTGGCTCTGTCTCTGACTTGCTTCCTCTATCTGTTACATGAGCAGATTTGACTCAATTTCTGAGGGGCTTTCTAGCTCTAAAAATCTTATTTGAACTTTTTTCAAGATTCTTGTGATCCTGCCTTGTTTCCCAGCACCTAAAAACCAAACTGGACCCATGCACACAGTGCACACATCTACAAGGACGGAGGAGCAGATGAGGGCGTGGGGTGGAGGAGACGGAAAGAGGAAGTCAGGAATCCTTCCCTGGTGGCCCAGAGGCAGCCCTGAGAAGGAGGTCATTGATCTGTTTGCTCAAGAAATAATGTGCTAGATTTTGTGCCAGGAACCCCTTAGTTGGGTTTTCACCAGTCTAATGTTGAACTAGACTGTTCAATTTTATTATAATTAATTGCCTGGTAAAAGAAAACATTCTAGAACCTGAAAATACCTTTCATATTGTTACAATTTCAGATTTGCTCTGTAATCTCTTTTGACTACTTCATCAGTGGGAGCTTAAAAGGCTTCATCTTTCTTTTTTTTGTTTCTCCCTTAGTTGAGTATTTAGTGATCCATAAGAAAACATTTTTATGAATAGGATATTTCTGATTCCTTTTCGAGTGAAGAATCCTCATTCTAAAACGGATTATGAATAATTGTACCTCTGAATCAGGGTTTCTCCACCTTGGACTATCTACATTTTGGACAGGATAATTCTTTGCGGTGAGGGCTGTCCTGTGCAGGGTGCTTAGCCGTGTCCCTGCCTTTGATCCCCGTGTTGTGATCTAAACTCCCGTGATGAGTTGCTACTGAAAAATCTATTTGTCCCCCAAGCACAGGAATCTTTGAGTAGGTCAGCTCTGTGCACCTCTTTCAGGGACCCAAGGAGAGTCAGGTGTTTTGGGGTCAGCCTTACTCCCAAGCAGGTGAGGTAGGGCTTTCTGTGCTGTCCCCTTGTGGGCATATGAGGTTATTGCAAGTAATGGCTGGGCCGGATACCTTCAAAACCCATCCACAGGCTGGGCCCCCCTTTTTGCTGGATTCTGGAGTTCACAGTCAAAGGAGGCTAGTTCTCTACAAACCGTGCTGGGTTGGGTCATAAGCTGGTTCTTCATGCAGGATGTGGTCTGGCTAGGTTGCCAGATAAAATGCAGGACACTCATTCAGTTCAATTTAAATTTGAGATAACGAATAGGCTGCTAGTATAAGTGTATCCCCAATATTGCACGTGACATACTTATACTAAAAAAAAATTGTGCATCTAACATTCAAATCTAACTGAGCATCCTGTATTTTTATTTGGTAACTCTAGCAACTCTGGGTCTGACAGTAGCTTTTTGTTTTCCCCAGGCCACTAGAGTGTGAGAATTCATAGGGAATGGAGGTTTATGGGGGACACTTTCAGCTTCAGAGATGTGTAGGGACCAAAGGGGAATCTTTGAGCCTGCCACTGACTATACCACCACTAACATCTACGATACAGCAAGTAGAACTCTGGACTTGGAAAAGGTGCTCTCTCGGACCCATTTCTAGATTTGCCATCAATCTTTCACACATTTGGTCAAAATGGGACACAAACGTGGAAGCATATTGGAGGAGGGCAGAGAAGAGTTAGTGGCTGGTCTCTTCCCTCGAGTACCCTTAGCATAGAGGAAGGGACACAGATACACAGCAATTACAGCACCCAGTGAAAGATGCTGAAATAAAAGGCCACAGGAGGGAGTGAAGAACTTCTGTGCGTCTGTGTGTCTGTGTGTGTGGTGCTAGCGATTGTTTTTCCCCCAATCTAGGGTATCTAGAGAGGAGGGCTTTGTGCAAATGGTTGATGTGGTGGTGGTGATGAAGGGAATGTAGAAAACTTGTTTTGAAGCTGTGTTTGCATGCCAAGTGTACTATTTTTCACTTATATGCTTGCTGAAGGTTGGCTTAGGGGGCAGCTGATGAAAATAATAATGAGTAACAGTTAAGTCAAACCACCTTTTGGCGTTGCTGCTGATTCATTCACTCTACAGATGGTGTCAGTGAGCATCTACACCATTCTAGGCGTATTTCTAGGCATAGGCAGTGGAGAAGACACAACGAAAAATTGGTGGGCTGGGGGAGTTGGATTCTAGAAGGAAAGAGCTTCATGGGCACAGACATAGGGAGAATGGTGTGCTCTGCAGTGCTGAGACAGGATGAGACCAAAATGCCAGGTCTAAGGAGTGGGGTGGGACGTGCAGAGGGTGGAAAAGTAGTTGCACAAAGACCTTAAAGAGCTTCTGTGTTCCTTATCCTTAGCATTTAAGGACCCATTGGACTTTTGCATTTGCCATTTAGAAAGATTATCTCAACAGCATCAAGAAGGATAGATGGGGGTAGAGTGGAGGGAAACTGGTTAAAAGAATATTTTGCTAATCTGGGCTAGAGAACGAAGACTTGAATTAATGAAGGTTAGCAGGAGCAAGGAGGTAGGGACTGAATGAAGAGAGAGCTTTCCATGTTGAACTGACAGGACCTGGTGGCTGCTGCTGTGCATACGGGCAAGGCAGAGGAGATGAGTGAGCTGATGTCTCCTCTCTGATTGCCCTCCCACCTCCAGCTCTGGAGTCAATTTCTTGCCACTGCCAGCCCTTTAGAATGTGAGCTCCTGTCTATGTCTTTTTGTATGTCACATAATTGTCAAACTATGGATAAATAGAGTTATTTCATTTACTCCCATAGAAAGACCAAATGGCTCCAGGCCAAGAGAGAAAATTGAATCAAAGGGACCCATGTGTCTTAGTTGGGGTAAGTTCTAATTTTAAAAGAGATTTTTAGCACACAGTAGGAATAAGAATAAAGAGATGATCTGGAGATTCAGAGAAGATAATTTTGCCTAAAACAAGCGAGAAGTGGATAATAAGGAGAGACTAATCTGACTTAGTGAAATAAACGGATCCATGAATCCCAAATTGGGTAAATCCAAGAAGGGTCAAAAGAAGGCAAAATGGGAACATTCAGATGCACATGAAATTCGATGAATGAATCCTCTAGATTGGATTCTCTTTTTTCTCTGCATCTGTCATTGTTGGCCATAGTTTTTGTCTTAGGGGTCAATAGCCGAAACAAAGTAGCACCTAAAGCCCTCTAGACAGCTGGTCTGAAAATGATGGAGAACACTGCTTCGCAAACTTTAATGTGAGCTGTTGGGAAACTGAGACTCCTGAGCTTGTCTCTGATTTATCGCCACCGGTTTTTGCATGCAAGGACCGCTTAAGCAATGCTTCTCAAACTTTCATATGCCCAGGAATCGGCTGGAAATCTTAAACTGCAGATTTGGATTCGCTAGGTGGAAGGGTCCACCTGAGCATTTCCATTTCTTATAAGGGCTCATGTGCTGCTGCTGATCCAGGGGTCCACTTTAAGAAGGAAGGAAGGCTGTTGAGATGATGTGAGAAGAAAGACGAGAGGCAGAAAGGCAGAGACAGAGATAATGAATGCATGAATGAATGAATGAATGAATGAACACCTATGAGGAAGGACAGCCTGGAGCCAGGCTTATTCTTATGGTCCACTGTTCTTTTGTGTTAAGCCCTGAAGATGCTATAGTTGGGAGGGAAATGCCAGGATCAAAGGGTTCTGCTGAGAAGGTTGAGTAGGCAGAGGATGGTGCAACAGGAGAAATCCTGCTAGCCTCTGCATACGACTCCCTCCACAAATATGAGACAGGAATTCCTTGCACCCCTCGGTCCGTGCAAAACAAGGCTTATCCTGGAGGGCAATCTCAGGGCACCTGGTGAGGCTCAAACAGGACCACTCCAAGGGTAAACTGGTTAGCAGGTAAGCACATGTCTAAATAGAACTCCTCCCCTCCGTACCTGAAATGCACTGATAATACATTCACACATGATACGTTCTGGTCCCAGGACCCGGTGGGGGGCCAGGGGTGGCAGGGAAGGAAACCAGTCACGGACAATCTCAAAACGCATGCTAAATGGGCAAAAAGTTGATCTGTATTTACTGACTATAAAGAGAAAATACATCAATGGCCCCACCTGCCTTGATTGAAGACCCTGAGGTTCCTGCTGCTGAAGCACACACATCTGTGTATAATGGAGTCAAGTCAGGGCCTCTCCCTCCACAACTAGGTATGCTCACTGTTTCCAGCTTTCCTATTCCATCCCTTCGTAGGATCTGGGAGTCTCCTCTCCTTCTAGCTGCCAAAGAGAATGATGTCCAGGCCCTGAACAAGTTGCTCAAGTATGAGGATTGCAAGGTGCACCAGAGAGGTAAGAAGCAGAAACGCAGCATGATCTCCTAGGTGAGCCCCACACATGGGGCCTCCCAGGAGTGCCCAGGACCTTGTGCTGTTGGCCTCTGAATCTATTGTCTCCAATCCCCTGTCCCACGGAAGCCATATAACCCACCTCTCTGTAAATGCCAGGAGCCATGGGGGAAACAGCACTACACATAGCAGCCCTCTATGACAACCTGGAAGCCGCCATGGTGCTGATGGAGGCTGCCCCGGAGCTGGTCTTTGAGCCCATGACATCTGAGCTGTATGAGGGTGAGGGCCCACGGGCCTGGGGTGAAGAGCAGGAGTGACTGGTTGGGTATCTCAAGACAGTCTCTGTGGTGGATAATTTGGGAAAGACAAAGGGGATCTGAGCCTCCTACTCTTTTTTTCTCTTCTCTGCCTCCCTTCCGTGTCAGTCCTGACTGCCCATCACTAGAATGCCTGCCCCCTGAAATGCCAGGGGCCTAGAGAAGAGGAAGAGATGGGCAGCAGCTGGATTCCCTGGGAATCCTGAACACCCGAGGGCTCCCTGTTCCCCATCCCAGGCTACCCCTGAGGGAAAGAGACCAGGGGTGCATATGGGAGGGACCCCCTGCAGGATCCTGGGGACAGACCCGTGACTGACAGCTGTCTCTGGGCCAGGTCAGACTGCACTGCACATCGCTGTTGTGAACCAGAACGTGAACCTGGTGCGAGCCCTGCTCGCCTGCAGGGCCAGTGTCTCTGCCAGAGCCACAGGCACTGCCTTCCGCCGTAGTCCCCACAACCTCATCTACTTTGGTGAGAGCAGGGCTGGGCTTGGAGGACGGGCAGTTGGAAAGATGGGCAAGGCAGGGCAGGGCCAGGCAGAGGAGGATCCTGCCTTCAGCTGTATCTGTTGGGCAGCTGGGAGGAGTAATCCTTCTAGGGCTTAATTAGACTAGAGGCCAATTTACCCCACGCCCCTTCCTCTGGTTCTGCAGGAAAAGTGTCCTCAAGCCCTGAGCTGAGATGTGGGGGAAGATAAGGCTGTCACTTGGGGCAGACTGCCTACCCCATCCTGCCATCCTGCACTCTCCTACCATGGATCTCTCTGTGTCCACAGGGGAGCACCCTTTGTCGTTTGCTGCTTGTGTGAACAGCGAGGAGATTGTGCGGCTGCTCATTGAGCATGGAGCTGACATCAGGGCCCAGGACTCCCTGGGTAAGAGCTGGGATGGGAAGGGGAGCTGGGATGCTGCAGGGAGTGAGGGAGAGGGTGAGGAGAGGGGCTGGGACCTTCAGGAAGACCCCAGGGTGGGGATGGGGACATCAGGGACTTTAGGCCAGTGGCCACATGATATCCTGTGTCCTCCCCAGGAAACACAGTGTTACACATCCTCATCCTCCAGCCCAACAAAACCTTTGCCTGCCAGATGTACAACCTGCTGCTGTCCTACGACAGACATGGGGACCATCTGCAGCCCCTGGACCTTGTGCCCAATCATCAGGGTCTCACCCCCTTCAAGCTGGCTGGAGTGGAGGGTAACACTGTGGTGAGAGATGCTCCCCATCCCTGAGGTGTCTTTCTAATGACCCTCAACCTATCCCGCTGGCCCTGGGAGAAACAGAGGTGAACATGATCCCTGATGCTTAGATCTCATTCTCAACTCAGAAATTTTTCAACCCCTCTCACTCTTGTTACCTGTTCCCTTTCTTGCCCACTCCTTTTTCCCTGAGGCATTGGGGGTTACAGAGTCTAGATCCCATGCTGGGATTGTCTGTAATGCCCCAGCCCACCTTCCCTTTCAGCCCCCAGAGCAGGACCCTCCAGCCTCTCGTCTCCCCTTTCCAAGCTCTGGAGGGAGTCATAGGAGATGACGAGGAACCTATGAATGTCACTGTGAATGTGGGTTATTCTGCCCTCTAAAGGCTGTCATCAAAATGAAAGGGCAGTCACCTTCTCCAGGGGTGCTGTCCTCCTGCACATGCATCCTATCCACACTCTGTGACTGTCCCCTTTGCTTACTGCTCCTGAGTCATCTTCACTTTCCCTTAGATGTTTCAGCACCTGATGCAGAAGCGGAAGCACACCCAGTGGACATATGGACCACTGACCTCGACTCTCTATGACCTCACGGAGATCGACTCCTCGGGGGATGATCAGTCCCTGCTGGAACTTATCATCACCACCAAGAAGCGGGAGGTACGGCTCATGACAGCAGGCTGTGGCTGGGGAGGGGTGTCAGGGTCTCTGAGCCGCCTGTTCTCTTTCTGTTGCAGGCTCGCCAGATCCTGGACCAGACGCCGGTGAAGGAGCTGGTGAGCCTCAAGTGGAAGCGGTACGGGCGGCCGTACTTCTGCATGCTGGGTGCCATATATCTGCTGTACATCATCTGCTTCACCATGTGCTGCATCTACCGCCCCCTCAAGCCCAGGACCAATAACCGCACGAGCCCCCGGGACAACACCCTCTTACAGCAGAAGCTACTTCAGGTGACACCCTCGTAGGAGCAGATCAGCAGGGCAGGACTTGGCTCTCTGTCCTCAGAGACCGGTGTCCCTTTCCTTCCTCACACCATTTCTCCCCTTGCTCTAATCTCAAATATATGGGTACAAACTCCAAATGCATGCCCACAAAAACACACATACGCTCTTATTCTGAGAGCAGAGTTTGAGAAGAGCCAAACCTAACAGATTAAAAAGAATCTGCTGAGGCTGGTGACCCTGGGCACCATGGAAATGCAGGGCAGAGGCCTGAAAGCCCTGAGCATTTTGACTGTTCTTCTCCCCCATTAGGAAGCCTACGTGACCCCTAAGGACGATATCCGGCTGGTGGGGGAGCTGGTGACTGTCATTGGGGCTATCATCATCCTGCTGGTAGAGGTGAGGTGTGGATGGACTCTGGGTGAGGCTGTCTGCCCCAGGAATCCAGCCCAAGTTTCGGTATCTGAGTGCCTTTGTGTCTCCCTGACTTCTCTTCAGATTCCAGACATCTTCAGAATGGGGATCACTCGCTTCTTTGGACAGACCATCCTTGGGGGCCCATTCCATGTCCTCATGTGAGTTTCCTTCCTCTCACTCCCATCCCTTCCCTCAACAGGGCTCCAGTTCCACTCCCTGGATTCCTGACCTCTCAAGAACCTTAGCTCCAGAGCCCCCTCTCTAGTGCTGTGTGTATGACCCTGTGCATTGAGTGTGGGGAGGCTGAATCTGCATGAGTGGGTACTTTCCCAGCTACATTCCTGCTGTCAGGTCCCCAGGCTCATCCCAGCCCTCCCCTCATCACCCTCCTCCCTGCTCCCCCAGCATCACCTATGCCTTCATGGTGCTGGTGACCATGGTGATGCGGCTCATCAGTGCCAGCGGGGAGGTGGTACCCATGTCCTTTGCACTCGTGCTGGGCTGGTGCAACGTCATGTACTTCGCCCGAGGATTCCAGATGCTAGGTCCCTTCACCATCATGATTCAGAAGGTCAGTCCTCCCCCCAAGCTCCCTAGAGAAAGGCCCCAGAGCCACAGTCAGCAGACAGTCCCATAAAGGGCCGAACAGTAGACATTGCAGGTTCTGCAAGCCACACGTGGCCTCACTGCATGTTTTTCTTCTTTTTTAACAATCCTTTAAAAATGTAGAAACCCTTTTCAGTTCAAAGGCCACACCAAAACAGGTCAGGTAGATCCTGTCCACAGGCCATAGATAACCAATCCCTGTCCCAGAGGGTGGAGCTGTGAGACTTGTCGGGGTTAGACCTGTTAGAGGCTGGATGGGGCAATTGCTTGGGGAATGTGTGCAGATGTTCTCTGCCTCCTGCTCCCTCTAGATGATTTTTGGCGACCTGATGCGATTCTGCTGGCTGATGGCTGTGGTCATCCTGGGCTTTGCTTCAGGTAATCATCTGTCCAGGACCAGGGGCCATGGCAGGGAGGAGATGAGAAAATCTAGGGGGCACTGGCTCTGGCTAAACTTGGGGAGGAGGAGTAATGCAGAGATCAGAGGAGACCTATGGTATCAGAGGATGGGAGGTCCTCCAGAGGTGAGAAAAATCGGGAGTGTTAGGGAGAGGTGGCTCTTAGGATCAAGAAGATGAGGCTCATAGAAAACTAGGGACCGTAAAAACCCAAAGTTTGGAGCACTGCAGAGCTGGTGATATTGAGATGAAGGGATCAGGATGGACATGCACGCAGAGCCCGGGGTGGGCTGGTCGTCTGCATGGTTGCTATGGTAACCCTCACCCCCTTGGGTGGAGCAGCCTTCTATATCATCTTCCAGACAGAGGACCCTGAGGAGCTAGGCCACTTCTACGACTACCCCATGGCCCTGTTCAGCACCTTTGAGCTGTTCCTTACCATCATCGATGGCCCAGCCAACTACAACGTAGACCTGCCCTTCATGTACAGCATCACCTATGCTGCCTTTGCCATCATCGCCACACTGCTCATGCTCAACCTCCTCATTGCCATGATGGGCGACACTCACTGGCGAGTGGCACATGAGCGGGATGAGCTGTGGAGGGCCCAGGTGAGCCCCCTGGTGGCAGGGAGGATTAGGGCAAGTCATCCCCTTCCTACCAAGGAACCTGCCAAGCTGAGAGGCAGGATATCTCGACCCCACTTATGTTTGGACAGTTGTGGCAAAGCTAGCAAAATCATGCAAAATGTACAGAAGCACTGATTAGCAATTCAACCAGGCAATACTGGAATCGCTGAGAAGAATGCCTCACAGTTTTCTCAACAGTTAAAAGCTCAGTGTTTTCTAGAGGAATCAACAAGAAATAAATCAAAAGAAAATTAACGGTGGCTAAAATTGCACTCAGTACATTTTGTTCCCAAATAAAAACTGGAGTATCAAGTCTTCTTGATAATATTTAAGTCTGCAAAATTTGATGTGGAAAGCTGGATGTGTTAAAAAAGTAATGCCACCAAAACTTCCTATAGTAGCAGAAGCTATCTTCAGCCAGATCTTCAAGATAGGGAGAGAAGACCATGAGATGAATCAAATCCTCATTTAAAAAACACCTAGAAAATAATTTATCTAAAAAAAAATCATTTCAGCAAAATAATGGAAATTTCCCAAACTGGAAGGCATTTAACTATGCTATGTAGAAAACGGAGTGGAAAAACTAAGCTGGGAAATAAGGTTCGCTCAGAAAAATATTTTCTCCAGGAATATATATTGATATTCTAAGTGGGATATTTATATTTATAAGTGGCCTTTGTTTGTAGGGTCAAAATATCTGGGAGCCCTTAAAAGCCCTTTCTATTTGCTTTCTCTGGTGCCTGTGCTCCTGGGAATGGGGCTTCTGCCTCCTGTCTTTCTCCTGCCTCTGGCCTGGCTGCGTCATGGATGTCAGGTCATTGGGTAAAGAATTGTTGGTCTCAAGCTCTATCAACTCTCTCCCACTGAAGAAGGTCAACAAAGGCTGCCCCACCTCCCAGATCCAGGGGTGTTGTTCATCACCCCCGGGGAAACCACAAGCTCCCAAGTTTCCTTGCCCTTGCTAGACTGTTAACCTTTGCCCCGCATCCTCTCCTGCTCTTGCCTTCTTCTCCGTCTGCAGTTCTCTTTCCTCTGTCTGCACCCAGCCTCATCTCTGACTTTCCCTTTTGTTCCCGTACGCAGATTGTGGCCACCACAGTGATGCTGGAGCGGAAGCTGCCTCGCTGCCTGTGGCCTCGCTCTGGGATCTGCGGACGGGAGTATGGCCTGGGGGACCGCTGGTTCCTGCGGTGAGTGATAGGCAGGGGTAGGTGTCCCCTGAGAAGCCTTATCGGCAGAGTGTCCCTCTGCTCAGACAGCTTCCTGCTCCTGGGGTCCCTGTGGAGGCCTGTGTGCTCCCTAGGCTCTATGCTTGTTGATTGAGCCTATGCTTGTTGATTGGTGAGGAAGGGGCCCCGTTTGGAGCTCGGACTTCTGAAAGCATCCAGGGAGCCTGTGGCAGAGCCTGCTGCTTCCTGAGGCCTAGCTGCCAAGGGGCCAGTGACCCAGGCATCCACCATGGCTGAAGAGAAGGGAAAAGGCCAGCAATGGCGGGGATGGGGGGACCAGGGGATAAGAGACAAGCATCCTTCTTGGATCTGCTCTTCAAGTCCTGGCTGTGTCTCAAGCCCTCCTGCATTCCACAGGGTGGAAGACAGGCAAGATCTCAACCGGCAGCGGATCCGACGCTACGCACAGGCCTTCCACACCCGGGGCTCTGAGGATTTGGACAAAGACTCGGTGGAAAAATTAGAGCTGGGCTGTCCCTTCAGCCCCCACCTGTCCCTTCCTACGCCCTCATTGTCTCGAAATACCTCCCGCAGCAGTGCCAATTGGGAAAGGCTTCGGCAAGGGACCCTAAGGAGAGACCTGCGTGGGATAATCAACAGGGGTCTGGAGGACGGGGAGAGCTGGGAATACCAGATCTGATTGCGTGCTCTCGTTTTGCTTCCCGGAACTTGCTCTCATTTTCCTGGGAGCATCAAACAAAACAAAAACCAAACACCCAGAGGTCTCATCTGCCAGGTCCCAGGGGAGAAAGAGGAGTAGCATGAACTCCAAGGAATGTACGTCGAGAATCACTGCTCCAGGCCTGCGTTACTCCTTCAGCTCTGGGGCTTCGACGAAGCCCAGCCCAAGCATGGGGCTGGCAGGGCGTGAGGAGCTCTCCTGCGGCCTGCTCATCACCCCTTCCGACAGGAGCACTGCACATCAGAGCACTTTAAAAACAGGCCAGCCTACTCGGGCGCTCGGTCTCCACCCCAGGGTCATAAGTGGGGAGAGAGAAGGCCCTTCCCAGGGCACCCAGGCAGGTGCAGGGAAGTGCAGAGCTTGTGGAAAGCGTGTGAGTGAGGGAGACAGGAACGGCTCCGGGGGTGGGAAGTGGGGCTAGGTCTTGCCAACTCCATCTTCAATAAAGTCGTTTTCGGATCCCTGCCCAGCTGCCCTTCTGCATCTCTGCGGTGCCATCTGCCAGCCCCACCCCTCTCTCCTACATAGAGGCCTCCCTCACCCTTCCTTGCAGACTGAGGCCTCACCACACCGAACTTGCAAATTCCCTTCTTTCCATTTAATGAGGAGGAGGCTGGTGGAGAGGCGGAGGACCAGAGAATGCAGCCATCGGGAGGGTTGAGTTTGGTGTGGGGCATCTCTCACAGAGGCTGTTGGAGCCCGGCTCACATCCCACATGTCCCTTCTCAGACCAGTGTCCAGGGCTGAGTCACGGGCATCGTCATTCTCAGACCTCCACTGAGCCCTGCTGCCTCAGGTGTTGCTGAAGGAGCTGGATGTGGTGCAGCAGCTTCTTCTGGTGGCCAGCCAGGGTGATGCCCAGGGCAGGCAGGTCTCTGGTGGGGAGGGAGGGGATCAAATCCGGGCCAGCTTCTCCGAGATCCCCAATACGATCCCCAGCCAGGGGCCCGGAGCATTCGCCCCCACCCTACCACTCCCTGCTTACTCCAGGCTGAGCTGAGCCACATCACTGAAGGTACAGAGGCCAAACTTGGAGAAGTTGTCCTGGTAGCACTCCAGTCCAATGGCTGAAAGCCAGGCCTGGGGTGAGTCCAGACAAGGAAAGTCCAGGGCCACAGGGGTCAGAAGGGCCTGGGAAGGCCTAAGAGGGGAGAGGCAAGCAGGGTCAAGGTCTCCTCTTCATCTTAGCCCCTCTCCTCAGTTTTCTTTAGGTTTACATCTACCCTCCCTGGCTTTCCCAGGCTCTAGCCCCAAGCTCCAGACCTTTCCCCTGGGTCCCTGCCAGCCTGCAGGGTATCTGGCTTGCGGATCATCTTGTCAAATGCAGCCACCAGCTGGTCAAAATGAGGCCGCCGGGCACGGTCCTTCTGCCAAGTGTCCAACATAAGTAGATGTAATCCAGGAGGACAGCCTGGAGGCGGGGGCAGCCGGAACTCCTGCTCTATTGCATTTAGTACCTGGGGGTCGGAGGAAGACTATGACGATGGGAAGTTTTGTTAGTAGAGGGGAGTACTTTGTTTGTTGGGTAAGAGGGTGGGCTGGAATCTGGTGGAGCATGAGGTTGGAGTAGAGAAGGAACTCAAAGATATGGCAATCCAAGAGCCATGAGATCTTAGAATACAAACGGAGTAGAGAATGGAGGTCCTAGAATGTTCCAACCTGGGAGGGATCGGGGTGGGAAATCAGCAGTGTCTAGGTCGGTGCTCACCTCCTGCTCACTCATGTCCCAGTAAGGCCGTTCTCCATAACTCATCACTTCCCACATGAGTATCCCAAAGCTCCAGACATCACTGGATGTTGTATGCTTTCCATGTGCAATGACCTCTGGGGCTGCCCAGCGAAGCAAACAACTTGGACCCTGAGGGGTAAAGTCAAAAGCAAATAGTCATAATCATAGTAATAGTCACGCTTATTGAGCAACTACTATGTGCTCAGATATGTCAAGGGTTTTACATCAAGCATCTCATTTAATCCTCATAACAACCCTCTAAGGTGGATGATATCATCTCCATTTCACAGAAGCAGAAGCAATAGTCACGTTTATTGAGCAACTACTATGTGCTCAGATATGTTAAGCGTTTTACATCAAGCATCTCATTTAATCCTCATAACAACCCTCCAAGGTGGATGATATTATCTCCATTTCACAGAAGCAGAAGGTGACGCTTAGACAAAGTGAACTTGTCCAAGGTCACAGAGCTGGAGAGCAGAGTGTTAAGAATTTGTACCCAGCTGTGCTGACTCTGGAGTCTGTGTAATCTCCACAATGGGGGAAGGGCAGGAGGTAGTTCTAGATTGTTGCAGGTCTCCTCCCCTCCCTCATCCCCTTTGTCTCGGTCCCTGAAATCCCTCAAACCCCGTCGCCTAGGCTTTCATCTCCCCATCACACAGGAGAGCCTCCCTCCTTTCAGAGACTATGACATCCCAGCTGAGGTACCTACCCCAGATTCCAGCTCACCCCCGACCCCAGCACCTGCTGGGGTATGCCACAAGGCCCCAGGCTGTGCCTCCAAGGCTGTGCTCTCACCTGAGGACTGTGGCCAAGACGGGCCACCTTGCACACCAAGTGGCTATTCACCAGCACGCTGTGGGCAGATAGCGAGCGATGGACAAAGGCAAAGCTGGACAGGTACTGCATGGCAGCAGCCACTCCCCGCTGCATGGCCACCAGCTGCAGGCTGCTGAACTGGCCCTCCCGCTGCTGAGGGGCAGGGGCAGGGGGCAGAGGTCAGAGATCGGAGACAGGGGGAGACCTCAACATACTGCACAGCAGACAACAGCATGAGGGGGAGGGTGTGGAATCAGAAAATGGCTAGGAAGGAAGGACGGAGACCGTGGAAGGTGGGGTGGTAAGAAGCAAAGATACAGGACCCTGTCTCCTGGAAGCTTTCCTGGACCCAAGACCCTCCTCCTTCACCCAGGCTGGACTGACCCTGAGGAAGCTGTCCAGGGGGCCAAGCTCCATGAACTCCGTCAGCACCATGAGGGGTCGGCTCTTGGTGACCACGCCCTCCAGCCGCAGGATGTTGGGGTGCTGGAACTGACCCAGCACCGCGGCCCGGCCCAGGAAGGTCATCTGCAGGCTTTCGGCGCCCCCGGCCCACAGGGCCTGGATGGCCACGGTCTGCTCCCTCCGTCCCCGCGGCTGCAGGCGGCCCCGGCGCACTTCTCCAAAACAGCCTGGGAGAATAGGTATAGGTTGGGGTGGGGATCAAGGCTCACAGCGTCCTGCTGTGTTTGGATGGGACTCTGGCCAGCGGAGGCTACAAGGGAGCCCCGTCCCTCTGATCCCTGCCTTGCCCCTGCTGTACCTGTCCCAATGACCTCCTCAATCTTGATATAAGCAGGATCGACCTCCCGGGCAAGTTCTCGGATGGCCTGGTAGGGGTCCTCGTAGGTGGAGGGGTCGATGTAATACTTCACCCCGAGTCCTGGAGGGGTGTGGAGTATGTTATGAGCGTGTTGTGAAAGGCAGGGCTGCCCGCGCACCCCAGACATGCCCACTTACCTCCAGAAGATTGTGCCAAGGAGCTCCCCCAATCTTGGGGGGGATCCAGCCTTGCCTGCCATGTGATCCAGCCTTGCCTGCCATGTGCCCCACCCGTGTGTTCCCCAGCCCCACCCATTTCCTCTCCTCATCCCCACCTGGGCTGCTGTATTGCTGCAGCTGCTCCGTGTAGCCAGTCCCACGCCGCTTCCTGAGGAACAAAACGGTGACCAGGGATGACGCTCCCATTTCCACCCCCTTGCTATCCCCTTGTCACCCTCGCAAACTGCTCTTTAGTCGGTCTGTGGAGGGGGGACGCCAGCCTGGGCCTCCTGCCCACCTCCACGTGGGGCCCAGGGCAGGGGCTGGCTGACGGGAGGAGCACCAGTGTGAGGTTTCTGCAGGGGGCTCCAGACTTGGCAGGACTTGAGGTTTGGCTGTGGAGTTAATGGTGCTGGGCAGAGTTGGGCAGGGGTGGGGACTCACCGCTGGAAGACGACCGCCAGCACGGTGATGGCTGCCAACAGGAGGAAGGCCAAAGCCCCCAGGATGGAGCCGATCACCAAGGAGAGTCTTTCCGGAAGCTGGGAGGACAGCTCCCCTGGGGGACCAGCCAACAGGGTCACAGGTGGGCCAGGTCTCTCACAGGTGCTTGTTCATGTGCCCAGGCACCCACACACACCACAGGCACACACAACATGCACGCGCATGCCGCAAACCTCCCACATCCATGCACAGGGACACACAACACATACACACACCCACAGCCCTCCCACATCCACACACAGGGACACACAACACATGCACACGCCCACAGCCCTCCCACATCCACACACAGGGACACACAACACACACACACATCCCCACAGCCCTCCCACATCCACACACAGGGACACACAACACACACACACATCCCCACAGCCCTCCCACATCCACACACAGGGACACACAACACACACACACATCCCCACAGCCCTCCCACATCCACACACAGGGACACACAACACACACACACATCACCACAGCCCTCCACATCCACACCCAGGGACACACAACACACACACACATCCCCACAGCCCTCCCATATCCACACTCAACATGCATACATATCCCTACAACTCCCCACCTCCCCGAGGAGCCCCTAGGTCAGCTGCTGAGCAAAAGGCACTCTCCTTTCCCACAGAACTTCTGGTTGGAAAGCACGGGGCCAGGGTTCAAGGCCGGACAGTCCCTGGGCCTCTCCTCACTACCCACTTGGGCCTTCACCTGCCCATCTGGCCCCGACCCCCACTCACCTTGAGGAAGCGTCTGGAAATAGACTTTGCCCCCGTAGGGGCCGTGGCCGGCAGCAGTCCGGGCCCGCACCTGGAAACCATAGATGTGGCCAGGGCTCAGCTGTGTCACGGTGGCAGTGTTGGTCTCGCTGGTCAGGGTGAAGGAGTGGGATTCGTCTTCTGCCTGGGGGTAACAGCCACTCACTCCCTGCCTGGCCCCCTCCTGCCCCTGCTTCTGCCCCTAAGGCCCCCAGCCACCCTCCCTGGTTGACAGAGCTCTCAGACACATGCCCAGTGCTGCAGGCTTCTGGGCACCTCTCCTTGCCCATTCAGCCTCTGGCCCCCACTGTGGGGACTGTGAGCTCCTGCCAGCCCTGTTGCGGACCCCTCGTTCCTCCTGCGCACCTGCTCACCTCTGGGCCCCACTGTGGGGACTGTGAGCTCCTACCAGCCCTGCTGCGGACCCCCCCCACTCCTCCTGCACACCTGGTCATAGTAGCGGAGCTGATAGTCCAGGATGTTCCCATTGGTCTGGTCGGGCTGCGGCCAGGACACCGTGATGCTGTTGGATGCCCGGCTCACCTGGTGCACCACAGGGACAGCAGAGGGCACTAGAGTGCAAAAGGAAAATTATTATGGGGATAGGAGTCCCTGGGAGCAGGGTCAGCCTTGAGGGGAGGGTGGCAGGGGTGGACCAGGCTGGAGATCAGGAGTAGGGAGGGGGGCTCAAAGGAGCAGAGGCAGGGGATCCTGAAGGCCAAGGAAAAGGGCTCACCTTCATGGCTGGTGCTGACATTGATGGCTGCAGCCTGAGGAGGGTCAGGGCTGAGCTCAGACACCCCATTGACAGCCTGCACCTCTAAGATGTAGGGTACATGTGCCCGGAGTCCCCCCACTAACACTCGGCTCTCAGTCAGGCCTCTCTGACGAGGGTCGAAGTGGACCTCATCCCTGCAGCGGCGACAAGTGCCCCCACCACCGCTGGCAGGCTCCTGGTGGCCTTCACACTCCTTGCACACGACATTGAAGAGCAGGTCTCCTCGACCCCCCAGCTCCCGAGGCAGGCGCCAGTGTAGCATGATTGCTGAGCCTTGCACCTCAAACCAAAGCTCCTGGGGAGCTGATGGAGGACCTGGGGGGCCAGAGGATATGGCAGTCCAAGGGCCAAAAGGGCAGGAGTCGTGGGGGTGATTGAGGAAGGAAGGAGCCAGGAGAGGGTGGGCGGCCCAGAGGGGAGGAGATAGAAGAGCATGGGGTAGGGGTAGCCCAGAGAGGCAGGATGTGGGCCCAGGGAAGGATGGGTCAGGGAGAGAAGCGGGTGGGGACAAGGAGGGGAGGAAGCCAAGAAAATAGGGGAAAAACAAGTCACTCCAAATGCAAAGAGCCCCCAGTGTTGCCTGCTCCCACTTCTGGCCCCTCTCCCAGTCTCTTTCCCATTGCAGGGCTGGGTGAGGAACTCACCAGTGCAGGGGGCCTCTGGTGGGTCGGAACTGGCCCGGTAGAAGCCCTCCAGGCAGGGGCAAACAGGGGCTGCTGGGTTGGGAGCGTGGCTGCGGGCAGGGCATGGTGAGCAGGGAGCATTCCCAGCAGAAGCCTTATAGAGCCCCCGTGGGCAGGCTGAGGAGGCAGAGAGGAGAGTGGGGGCGTCACACTCGCTCTGTCCACCCACCCTGAGCTCCCAACACACAGCAGGCAGGTATCCTCGCAGCCTTCTCTTCTCCAGAGCTGGTTCTCCTTTTCTTCCAAGACTGAACCCCACCCTCTCTTCCCTCAGGCAGAGATTTCTTCTGCCAATTGCTGGGACAGAATTGCATTTCCATGGATGGAGAAAGTGAGGTACAGTGGGGGCTACAGACAGGCCCAGTGCCAGATGTGGGTGTTCCCGGCTTATTGCATAAGCTCCCTCTGCGGAGGCCTGCTGCTGCAGTCATTCTCCCTAGCTGCCATCCACTGCCTTCCTCTACCTGCGTCCCTGTCACCTGGCCCAGCGAGGCAGGGACCCTCCCAACAGAAGGGCGAATGGGAACCAAAGGACTCTATTCCATAGTAACCCTGGAGCTGGAGCTAAACTCCTTTTGGTCTCCATCACTTCTCAGGCCTGAAGACTTAGGAGAAGGCAATTGCTGTGAAAGGCTCCAGAAGATTCCAGAAATTTCAGATGAGTGGGTGATAGCAAGTTTGAGTGCTTTAAGAAATAAAATTAGGGAAAATCGGGGTTCTTTCCTAAGATGGCTTATTCCTGACCTTTTGCAGATAAAATGAATTTTGGGGTGTTCAGAAGAGGAGCCCAAAGGCTGGGGGTGGGTGGGAGGTGTCGGGCAAGTGCAAGACGAGTGGGCTCTCACCTTGGCAGGCCTTGTCTCCTCGTGCTGGTTGGTATCCAGGCTGGCAGCGGCAGCCCCCGACAGCTACCATCCACTTGCCCTCCCCGTTGCAGTGCAGCCTGGGGGCGCTGCCTCCTGCCTGGCCCCCTACTCCATCCTCCTCTGGCTCTGCATGAGCCACACAGGTGCCCACAGCTGCTACCAGGGAGGCCCCCCCAGCCCCACTGGCCTGCGTCTCTGGAAAGGAGGCAAATGATCGGAGCACAGCAGGGCAGGTGTAGGAGAAGAGCCTGACAGCGACCAGGGCCAGGCAGGCCCCCGTGTCCTGGAAGGCCACGTAGAAGCCGCGTTGGGTGAGAGGCCCAAAGCTCCGCTCTTTGACGTTCAGTTGCAGTCCAGCCCGCTGCCCAGCCCCGTGGGGTCCCACAGCCCACGCTGCAGAGGAAGAAGAGGAGGAGGAGGAGGAGGGAAAGCTCTCGTCTGCTGCAATTGTGTCCACCTTGGTCCAGCGTTTGAGGTGCCAGGAGGAAACGCTGTCAGGGCTGTCGGGCTCCTCAGCCTGACGGTAGTAAAGGGTGAAGGTCTCCCGGCAGGTGCCGCCGCTCACACCCAGGCTGGAGCATGCCCGCACGGAGAAGTGAAGTCGAATATGCGCCCTCTGGGCCCCGCGCCGCTCCACGAAGTGTGTCTGCAACCAATTGTCCTGCCAGGTGCCTGGAGGGGCCCCTGCCACATGACATGCTTCAAAGGTCCGAGTCAGGCGTCGCTGGTCATCCAGAACACTCACCTCGTCCCACTGCAGGAAGGGCCAGGAGAAGCTTTAGGGGCTCCGGGCTTAAGCAAGGTGAGGTAGAGGGTAAAGGGAAGGGGACATATCTCTTCCACTGAGACTTAAAATTAATGACAAGCAAAGCAGATAGAGGATACCTTGAAATCTTGGTGCTCTAGAGGGAGGGATCCTTTTCCCATAATCCTCACCCAGGGTTTCCTTCATGAATTCCACTCTCCAGGGAACAGGGAGGGGCAGGGCCAAGGGATTCAGGTTCAGAATTAGAGTGGCACTCACCCCCCCTGGTGGGTAGGTGAGCCAGCCAATCTCAGATGTCTCTCCGGTGGTGTCCAGCAATACCTCTGCCCAGAAATAAGAGGGGTACACAGTGGCCAAGCCTCCAGCCAGCACTGCCAGCCCCTACTCTGTTCCCACCGGGAACAAAAGAATGCCCCACCCGGGCCCATGACTTTGCCAGCACGAGCACAGCTGTCCGTCAGTGTCCTTTCTCTGACAAATCTGATGTGGGTCTTCATTATCCTCACCATGCCTTTCCCTTTATTGGTGTCTTCACTCTTATCTACCTTTTCTAAATCTTTCCCACTTCCGCCTTGCACTGGGTCTCTATGGCAGGTCAGGGTTCTCCTGTCTCCCCTCCTTCTTACCTTCCAGAGCCAGAACTGAAGACACCAGGAGCAGCACCCATAAGCTACACACCATGCCCGCCACTCTGTTCCCTAACTGGGCAGCCCCTTCAGTAGCCATGGGACATCTTCAGGGCGTCCACCATCGCCCCAGCCACCACCCTGCTCCTGGGTGGGGCTGCAGCTTTTGCAAGACTCAGGGTGTACAGCTAAGCTTGCTTCCTGAGGAGACACACAAGACCAGAAGACGCAGGTGGGAAGAAAGTGTTTCTTCATATACAGCCCAGGCTCCAAAAGCTGACCCCGTGTCTTTGTCTCCTCCTACAGCTCTCAAATCCCCCCAGCACCCACCATGGGACAGAAGCCAGGTTGCATACTGCCTCTCCTGAGCCTGTGCACATTTGACCATCTTGGAGTGTTCATGCCTACTCCCTGTGTGACCCTGTCTCTGTGTTCATTTCTCACAGCTCTCCCTCCTAGAAGTGGGGCAGAGGGTGTTTCTGGGTCAATCTTACCCTTTTTTTTTTTTTCTGCAAGGGGTTATTCCAGTTCTTTCTCTTCATTTACTCTCCTCCCTTCCTCCAACAGCCACCCTGTATTGGAAGTTAGAAGATTTTCATTAAAGGCAGCTGGTTAAGAAGCTGCTGCATCCTACCGACACATCAATTGGATCCTCACAACACCGCCCCACCCCCGATGGACCTGGATGCTCTAGAAATTTCAGAGGGGCAGTGAAGCAGTGAAGCGGGAGGGACACAGGAAGATGGCTGTGGGGTATGATGGGAGGGAAGGGACCAGAATAAATGCAGAAAGAATACAAGCATGAAGATTCAGTCTGATAAATTAGACAGTGCAGGGAGGGGGCAGAGCTATGGAGCTCTGGCATACACTTTGTGAACAAAGATCCTGGTGCCCCAAGGGGTGTGTGTTTTCCTAGAGCTTACAGAAGAATAACCCTATGGCTTTAACATATGAAAAGATGCTTCTTGATGCTCACATTGAAAGGAAACCATGTTAAAACCACAGCAACAGGCCATTTGTTATAGAAGGAATATTTGTGCCCGCCCCCCACCGCCCCCACCATTCATATGTTGAAATCCTAACTCCCAAGGTGATGGTGTTAGGAGGTGGGGCCTTTGGGAGGAAATTAGGTCATGAGGGTGGAGCCCTCACTAATCATGAGATTCGTGCCCACATGAAAGAGACCCCAAAGGGCTTTCTCACCCTTTTTCTGCCATTCGAGGACACAACAAAGAGGAAGGCAGTCTGAAACCTAGAAGAGAGGCTTCACCAGGAACTGACCATGCCGGCACCCTGATTTTGGACTTCCCAGCATCCAGACTGTGAGAAAGATATTTCTATTGTGTATAAGCTACTAGGTCTATTGCACTTTGTTATGGCAGCCACAGTTGCCTAAGACACCATTTTTACCACATTGGAGAAGGTATGGGAAATAGGTTCTCTGTACATACTCTGCTTGAGTCCAAATTGGAATATTCTCTTGGGAGGATAATTGGGTAATATTTTTCCAGCAGCTACATTGTAAGAATGTGTCCTTCAGGTACTGTATACTCGTATGGGTTTGCACAGATGTTTGAACAAAGACATTAATTACAAATTGTTTATAAGAGAAAAGGCTGTAAACTAACTGTCCATCAATTGGAAGATGGTAAAATTATGGTACATCCTTAGAAAGAAATATGGGCAACTGTTTATGCACTGATATGAAAATCATTTCCAAGTGAAAGTGGGACAATGGAGAACAGTGTAAAGTAAGCTCCCCTTTGTTAAGAAGGATATATACACATACATATGTATGGAAGGATATCTATGGAAGAGCATCCAAAACCTGTGAAAAAGGCAAAGGAAGTGGACTGAGACCCAGTGCAAGGGAGACTTACTTTCATTGTATTCTCATTAATTGTATCCGTTTAAATTTTTGCATTCTTAAACTCTTGCATGTGTATTATTCTTTCAACTAAATCATTAATTAAAATTTTCTTTAAAACTATAGGATAATAACTGTTTAGTAAAGTTAATCAAAACAGTGTTCATATCCTTATAATGCCTTCTCAGAACTATGTAGTAAGCTACCTCTTATATAAAACCTTCCTGTACCTTCAGAAGGCACACCACAAAGCTCATGAGCAAATGAACAGAAGGAATAACTACCTCCAGTGTCACAATGAAGACAAACAGGCTTGGCACCTCCTTTGCTTGTTGATCTAGAGATTGGTGGTTCTCTATCTCTCCTTGTGTCTGAGTCTCAGAAGTCTGTGAATTGGGTGGACTATAATCCCTTTATTTCTGTGAAGAAAAAAAAAGAGACATGTTGCCCAGATTGCTCAAAAGACATAGAACTGAGAGAGAGAAAAAAAAAAAAAAAGCCAATTAGAAGAGAAGCTGTGATTTGTTTTTCCTGGATATATATGGCCTTGGGATTGTTGAAAACTATCATAAAACAAAAATCAAACTATGAAACTTTAATTGTGACAAATATGAAAATCATAATTTGATTCCTACTAATTTTTTTCTGGTACTGCGGGCTGTGCTCTCCATGAAGTTATCATGGAAAGACACCATTTCTACATACGTGTGGGCTGACATAGAGTGGGCACCTGCCAACTAGCCCCTGAAACTCACCTTTTATACATCTTTAATCCGATTTGTGAAATAGAGAATTCAATTTACAGCCTATGGAGACAAGTAAGGAGCATTTCCATATGGCAAATTGCTCTTAAGTAATGTTCTTTGCAAAAATGTCTGAAATGCTACTAGGATCCTTCACAGATGGAATAAATGCTTTGGAGAGGAACGGGAAGATCAAGAAGTAAAAAGCAGGCATAGCTATTAAATTCTGTAACCTTGGCACCATCACCAATGGCTGTTTAATAAATATCCTAAAGTAATTCATGTCGTAAGTGCATCCCCCCCAAACTCTCAATGGCTTAATTTGGAGACATGCTTGACACACTGAAGCAAACCAGAGTCACGGAGTCCTTAGAAATACTGTTATCAGGGAAAGAAAATGCCAGCAGCAGGTTTTTAAACAATGAAGGCTATTTTACCATTTGCCTAGAAGTTATTCTTTAAAATAGTCTCTTTCTTTCACTCAGAACATGGATGGATTCTGTAATCTGTACAAAGAAGAAACAGTAAGCCCTGTGTCTTCTCAAGCTTACAACTAGACAAATAATCATGAAGAAGGAACAATAAATATTTTGGAAATATTTCAATGAATTATTTTGAAAGACAGCCAAGCAAGATAGAAAAGATGTGCTGCAGATAATATCAGCTGTCCGATATGGAACACTCTGGAAGATGAATAGCAAGATATTTGCTTTGATGACCTGAACTACAAGGAACACAGTCACTTGTGGTTGCAATAGGGCGTGCTTGCACAGCCTTAGCATGCCTCGTAATGACAACACGAAGCTGGCCTCCCTCCAGAAGATCCAGAAAAGAGCAAAAGCAATTATGAAACATGGATGTTAAGGCCACTCAGCTTCTGCCATCAAGAAAAAGCATAAAGAAAAGAAGAAAATGGAGACACTGCCTGTGGATGGCCACTTCAGCAATTTTTTGAAATTTTACTAAGAACAAAGATATTCATTAAAAAGAAATGGTTGAGGATCTTAAAGTACCCAGAAGGATACTTCTAATGTTTGATGAGGACCTCTTTTAGATTCAGATCCAGAAGATTGAAGGTTATAAGTACATTTTTTCAGAAAAAAGAAATTGTTGCTGAGTCAGACTAGGAAGTTAGGTGAGTTCTTACTTATCAAACCAGATAAATTCAAGACTTTCAACTTTAATATATAAAAAGAATATGGGTGTACCCCTGTTGCAGGAATCCAAATAAAGAAAAAGGAAGCTTTATTAAGATATGGAATAAATTGCTGTCAGCAAATTCATACCACTGCAGATTCTTTTGAAGCCAATTTCAAAGGCAGAAACATAAGTGACAAGAACACGGCTGCTCCACATGCCTGGAATGCTAAGTAAGCAGGACTCAGAACTCGATTTTTCAAAGGTGTCTTCAATGGTTGTGGGCATGGAGCATCCTCTGCATTTGGTCCAGGAGAGCATCCCAGGAACAGGCCAGTACATGTCTCCTGCCACAGAGGTGGGAAGCAGCCTCTGCAAGGCCAGGCCCCTTGCTCCTCTCTCACAGCCTGTTTGAGAGTCCTCTCTCCTCCGACTTACAAAAGGAACTGGTCAGTATTCAAAAATTCTCTAACACAAGAATGTGCAAAAGAACTTATCTCCTTTAGAAAAACATTCACATTTCAGATGTGTATAAGGTTTTAAAAACATAAAACCAGAAGCAGCAGTAATGTGAATGTAAAATAATGGTGGAGAAAATGAGACTGATTAGACAAAGTTTTAGGTAACGAAAATTGCAGTCTATGACTTTATAATATTTTCTCAATTTCTTTTATAGATATATCACTCAATATATTTTTGATACAGTAGAGACAATAGATCCACAAGCCTGCTACATCTCTTTGGTTTACAAAAATAAGACTGTTTCTTAGGTATCAAGGTTGTGTTTTGTTTTCAGAAACTGGCAAAAATTAAAGATCGAGACCATCCTGGCTAACATGGTGAAACCCCGTCTCTACTAAAAATACAAAAAAAAAAAAAAAAAAAAAAAAATTAGCCGGGTGTGGCAGCGTGTGCCTGTAGTCCCAGCTGCTGGGGAGGCTGAGGCAGGAGAATGGCGTGAACCCGGGAGGCGGAGCTTGCAGTGAGCCAAGATTGTGCCACTGCACTCCAGCCTGGGCAACAGAGTGAGACTCCGTCTCAAAAAAATTAAAAAAAAAAAAGAATGATTTCAAAGAAATTAAATTGGTAAATCGGTAAGAATTTAAAAAATTAACTGTGCTCCAATTAAATGCTAAATATGATACTTCCATGAGCAAATCAAGCTTACTTAATATAGTTTATGCACCTCAATCCACAAAGTGAATTTTTAAAGATTAAATAACGTAAGCCAAATAAGCTTGGAGGAAGGTAGGCAGAAGACATATTAGGCCATTAAAATGGGTTACTGTGGGAGGTAGAAATGAAGGATTGTAGGTGGGGGCATTAATTTTGTCTTATACATAAGTCAATTATTTTTCTTGTTACAGTAAGCATACCTTATTTTTATAATTAACGTAAAATCTCATAATTAAAATCTAAACAAAAAAGAAAAATATTTGTAAAACCTAGACAAATAAGCATACGTTTACATTTTATTCACTCCCCACACCCTTTTCCTTCTATGTTTCAAAATATCCAAAAATGTTCACCTATAACAAGAAGGTAGAGGTGGAGATACAATAGGAGCTGAGAATGAATGAGTGAAATAATGCCAACAAGAAAAGCAAAATAATTGTTATCTCTGGCTAGTCTTTAAGCTTCTCTCCCAAGAAGTTCAAACTGTCCCGCTGCTGACATCGTGCACGCTTCTCTTCGACAATGTCAAGCAAAGGGATGAGGCTATGAAGGGACAGAGGGGAACCCAGGGGACTGTCCACTGGGAACACATAGTAAAGGGCATGGCCCCAAAGCGAGCCCAGACAGGAACAATTTAGTGAGACAAAGCAGGCTGCAGAGTCCAGCAGGGACAGAACAGTCCTGAGGGCAAAGGGGCTCGAGGTTTTATGTCTGGTGTGGCTGCTGGGCTGGTCCTTACACCTGTGAGCCACACAGGTCAGTGTGGGAGGGGTCAGTACCACAGGCCCTGTCCCCCAACCTGTTCCACAGCTGTTAAACACCCAGGAAATTCCAGTATAATCCTTGCTCAGTTTAATGCCGAAGCCTCTATCCTTTAATCTCCACCTTGGAGATCTCTTCGTGCTCTGGCCTCCTGCCTTGAGAAGGATCCCATCATCAGGCTTTATGGAGGCATCCAGGGCGGACAGTGAGGAGGTGGCTGTCCTCCGGCTCTTCTATTCCCTGCTTCCTTGGCTGGAGAAGCCAATTTGTAGATTACCTAGCAGAGGACAGTCCTGTGTCCCTGGAGGCCTCCAGCCCCTGAGAATGTCCCCCAGAGCACTGTGACTCAGACAAATGTGCCTCCCACTCCCAGGCTGTGGAGCTGGGGGAGGCTTTTAAGATGCAGGCAGTGTCTAGGTCTAGCCAGACAGCCACTTAGAATGAGCCACTCTGTGCACTGATGGGGGACATGCGTGG
The DNA here is from genome assembly GCF_028885655.2 of Pongo abelii. NCBI lineage: Eukaryota > Metazoa > Chordata > Mammalia > Primates > Hominidae > Pongo > Pongo abelii. The sequence continues at coordinate 140,464,505 of NC_071991.2, read as the reverse complement.
CTCTGGAAAAGAGCATAAGGGAGGGTGTTAAGGCAGGAGGCAAATGTGCCTGAGAGATGAGTAAGTGGAAGGTTGTGGAAGAAAGCCCCTGAGTGCCAGGAGTAGCACCTGCATCAGCAGTGCCTGAGGATGTGTCTACCTGGCGGAGTGTGTAAGGGAATGTGTATGAGGTGAGGTGGGCGGGAGCAGATGCTGTCTGTGTAGGGGGGAGCTGTTGCTTTCCTGTGGCAGAAGATGCATATCAGTGCTGGTTCCGGAATGGTTCCATGGGCCCTTCTTCCTCACCTTCGGCCCCTGCTCTACCCCCAGTCTGGCTGTGAGTTGCTCTTGGCCCCAGGAGGTACTTCTGCAGAAACACCTGGGCTGGCAGAGGGAGCCAAGCGGGGGGCGTGGAGGAGTGGGTAAAGAAAGGGAAACCTGAGGCTTCCCAAACCCTCCAGAACCTGCCATCCTCCTTCTACCTAGAGTGGGGAGTGGGGTGGGAACTCAGGGTCTAGGGCCCCGGCTCAGGACAGGGTGATAGCAGAACAGCCGTCCCAGAAGGAGGATCCTGCCTTTCCATGCTCAGCCCACCACAGCCTGTTGCTCCCCAGCATTCTGATAACTCAGAGTCATTGCCAACCATCTTCTTGCACCCTGAATGGAGTAATAGACTCCAAACAAGTCCTCCTTCTGAGGCCACCAGGTAAGTACATAGGCACCCCCACCCTAATCTTCCTTTGAGAAAAAAGGCCCACTGCCCTGAAAAAGGCAAGTGGCCCCACTGAGCAGCACTCAGAAGCCTCAATACTCCAATGCCCCATTACTTGGGCAGCTTCTGTGGTCTACTAACAGCCCCACACAACTCCCTCCCACTGGTCTCTCAGCTCAGGACCAGCATCTCCCCTCCTAGAGCCTCCGTCAAGTTCCCCTGGCGGGTGGAGGGCCTGGGTTAACTGGGAACAGGTCCAGCCGCTCCGCTCCATGGGCGCTGCCAGGGACATTACAACATTGCTATGCTGGGTCCATGCCAGCTCCCCCAGGGATGGGAGGAGAGAGGGTGCCAGACGGCCAAGATCGGTGGGTGGGGGTGTGGGGCAAGCAGGGCCAAGCACCCAGATGGAGGGAGCAGAGCGAGGGTGGAGCTGGGGCAGGAGCACGCAATAGCCTTTGGTTGCACGTTGTGGGTGATGGCTGGGCAGCAGGAACCAAGCGTTCCTTCCACCTCCAAGGCTTAACTGTGGTCATGGGGCTGGGGGGGACAGTGCCTTGTGGGGAGCAGGGAACAGATGTGTGGTCAGCCTCCTGACTCCTCCCAGCTCCAAGGGGATTGGAGTGATGCCACTGGAGTCAGAGGGGTGGCAATCCTGTTCCAAGCGTGGAGCTCCGTCTCTGCGAGGACCCTCCCAGATTAGGACTCCTAAGCCAGAGCCAGAGGAGAATGTCTGGGAACGCAACTGGGGGATCCTAACAGCAAGGGTAATGGGGTGTCAATAATGCCAGGTCAGAGTGGAGTGACAAGGGGGTAGCCAGGTTGACCGTTTCCTCACCCTTCATGAACCCCACTCTGGCCTTGAGGAAGGATCCTCAGTACTCCCCCAGGAAGCCACCTAGGGGCTGGGCAGCCCCACTACTCTTGCAAACCTTAATTCCTCTGTCCCCAAGCATACTGTCCCCGACCCTCACAACGCCGCCTGCTAACCCCGCGGGCTCACCTTCCCATTGGCCGCAGTCTCCGCAGGTCTGCGCCCCCCGAGGCCTCGCAGTGGACCCGGGGCTCCTGGAGCTCGCACGGTGCCACCCGCGTCTTCTCCAGTCCGGGGACCCCGTTGCACCCGGCCGGGGTCCGTTCGGCGCCGCAAGTCCCTGATTCCGGGTGGACCTGACGCTGGCGGCAGGAGCTGCTCCAGAGGTGGGGCGCCGGGAGATCCTGGGGGCCCGCGTCGCGATTGCCGTCGCCAAGCTGGGTCCCGGGTCCCGCCGCCGGCTGCTCTAGAGCCGCGGCTGGAGCGAGCGCAGCCCGGCCCGCCCCCTCCGCGTCCCCTCCCAGGCCAGCCCGGCCCGCCCCTTCAGCCCCTTTGGCCGCCTTCCCACTCCCTTCTTCCGGGGAGCCGAGCCCGCCCTCCCGGCCTAGGCGATGAGTGCGCGGCGCCCGCTCCTCCGCCCCGGCGCGCGGGGGAGACGCGGGGCGCGCCCGGGGCCCCGCCTGTGCGCCGGGAAGGGGGCGGCCTCCTCCCGCCGGTCTCGGCCGGGAGGATCGCACGCGTGGGGCGCCTGCAGGAATGGGAAGGGAAAAGGCTGTCTGTAAAGCCCCTGGGCTCGGGCTTGGCTTGGGTCGGACACCCGCGGAGCGAAGCACAACTGGCGGACCGTGGCAGTCCAGGGCAGGGCAGAGCCCCGCACACACCCCCTCGCACCTCCCTCCTTTTCGGCTTTAACTCTAGGAACTAAAACAGTGGGGCTCCTACTCAGCTTTGAACTAAGGTGGGCGTGAGCTGAGCAAGAGAGAAGGAAGGAAAAGCAGGGGGTGGAGGGAAAGACAAACTGAGAAATCTGGGAGAGTACGGGCGGTGGTGGGGGGAGCCCAGGCAGCGGGAGAGGGGGGCGTCTGGGTATGAACGCGTCGCCGTGCTAGCCGGGAACTCTTCTCTCTTTTCGTGTCTGAATCTTGGTCAACGTTGGGGCTTCTGAGTCGAACCTCCCACCATCTACCCTCCCCAAGGGGCAGGGCAGTTGGGTTGAAAAGGGGAAGCGCTGCTGTGCGCCTGGCTCTGACATGGCTTGGGCAAGTCGCCGCACCTCTGGGTGCCTCCTCCCTCGGCCGCGCTCCGGAGAGAACCTCCATGCGGCGAGGAGGGGCGGTGCAAGGTGCTCTCAGCTGGCGCCTGGAGGCAGGGTTGAGGAACCGAGGGGGCGCCGCGAGGAAAAGTGTTTCCGCCCACCTCTAACCCCTTCTCTAGCCGAGGACGGGGATTTGGGGTCTATTGTTTGGGTCCTACAGAGCTGGGCTGGGGCCTTGCCACGAAGTGTTGCTACCACCTGCTGGTTTTTCCAGGGAACACAAGCACGCGGTGCAATTCCCTTTGCCCCCTTTTCTTCCTGTATCTGCCTGTCCCATCTTGCTCCCCTGTTTATTAAAGCAAATGGGCTGATCAAAACTGGTACTTAAAGAGCATTCAGAAGCCGAAGAAAATTGTGAAAGAGATCTATGAGCCAACAAACACAATAAACAAAACAATGAAACTCAGTAAGAGTCACCTGGGAGAGACAAACAGGCTTTAATGAATTGACTGAATGAGTGATAGAAAGATAAAGGCTACCGAACAAGTTCCCACTTGGCCAGGGGTTTGTTCACTCTTAATATCAGGAGTCAGTAAATAAGTCTGATAGTATTTAATGATTCTGCATTGGACGTCATTAATAATTCCACTTGTACTGACGGTTCTACTTTATCTTGTTTCTTCCCTTTGCCCTGAAACTCAGTGGTGGAGGGCTTCCTTCATTTTCTGGTTATCTCCAAGGCTTTCAAAGACTTCTGCAAAGAAACAGAATTTGCATTGTATGTGGAATTATGTAACTCATACATTAACATGCCTGATTGCTAGACATCTATGGTTATATTGAAAACTTAAAAAAAAGACACATAACTAGATTATGTTAAAATAAAAATATGGACAAAACCAAACCGTAGTTGTTACTTTATAAAACCCAGAAATTCCTGTAGTAATTTGCAACATATCCTGTACTGACATAACAGTAAAAATACCTGCATTCTTTTCTATTGCATGATATACCTCATATTAGGTGACTATAATATGAAATGAAGTTTTTGCTGCTCAAGGCTTATGTAATTAGTTATATTTGCCTTGTTAATAAAATTTGAGAGGCATCTAGTTTTCAAAGGAAGTGTCGTACTCAGGATGCAAAGAGGTTTAAATTTGTGATTAGTCGGCTTTGCATCCTAATTACCTATGTCTTATCAAACCAAGTTTTAATGGTAGGTGGACAGCATAGAATGCATTGTTAAAGTATACTGCAACTTGCAGCTATTAAAAAGCAAAGTAATGAATTCCTTTTTAAAGTTTAAGGTAAATTTTTTGCTATAATTTGTTTGGTGCCTGGGACACTCCAGGTGCTTAGAAGTGTTATAGAATGAATCAATAAAAAATAATATTTAAACTTTTTTATGTGGGTGGGCACGGTGGCTTATGCCTGTAATCCCAGCACTTTGGGAGGCTGAGGCGAGAGGATCACTTGAGGTCAGGAGTTTGAGACCAGCCTGGCCAACGTGGTGAAACCTCATCTCTACCAAACAATACAAAAATTAGCAAAGCGTAGTGATGCACGCCTATAGTCCCAGACACTCAGGAGGCCAAGGTGGGAGAATCGCTTGAACCCGGGAGGCGGAGGTTGCAGTGAGCCAAGATTGTCCTACTGCACTCCAGCCTGGGCGACAGAGTGAGACCCTGTTTCTTTCTATATATATGTATATATATATATATTTTTGACTTGCTCAAAAAAAACCCTGGAGTATTGCTAATGGGCAGGACCTAATAAAGTTTATGGCTCATAGAATTAATCATTTCTGGCACACAACAATCTATTATGTAAATTTGGAGCCAAAAGGAACTGCTGACTAGAAAACTCCAGGTGAGATAGGAAGGCTCCTAGATTGGCTCTGCCTCATTTTTTTCTGAGTTTTTGCCTCCTTCTTGGGCCTTGCTCACTCCCCTAGGATGTGCAATTTTCTTCTTTATTTCCCCTTAGAACAGCTAATGTAAGCTGATGTTGTCATAAACAAAGGGCTTTACAAATAATTTCACTGATAAGAATTCTGGTAAAAAGCCATAAAGGAGTCTTCTGAGTCCCCGATCTCTTATTCCAAAACATTAGTTATAGCTCTCAATGCATGACCTCACAGGGCTCAGGCCCTTCACTGAACTGTCTTGAGGCTTTGTGGCCTCTAGGTGCAGTGGCACTTCCTAAAAGCTGGAGTCTAGTCTCCAAACACTTTACCGATGGAAGTGTTAAATGCCCATTTGTACAACTAAAGCTTTTATTGTTTTCTGTTCAGAAACTTCTAGAATGTTCAAAAATTCTCCTATGTTACTGGTTTGTTTAAAAGTCAAACCTAGATTGCAACTGATTTGTAGACCAAGGGTAATGGATACCCTTCATGGTGGTATTAAAGTTTACCCATCATAGTCCTACACTTTGATATTACTTTAACCATGCAATAATAACAAGGTATTCAGAGATATTAGTGCCTCCAAGAGAAAGAGGATGGCTCTTCTCTCAGTTAGGGGTTGACTTCAGCTATATGTAACAGAAAAGTTGTACAACAGTGGTTTAAACAAATTAGATAACACAGAAATACTATGAAGGTCCCAAGTCAACAAGACTCCAACTTTAGGATGAGGACTTGTTCTCAGATTGTCAACATTTTAGCCAGAGCTCCAGCTATAAGGTCTACAAATTTCAGGCAAGAAAAAGAAGGGAACAGGATTAAAGCGCTACATCTAGCTGAGTTAGCACTGTTCAAAGAACCTTTCTGGAAGATCCATTCAGTGACTTCATGTGTATTATTGGCCAGGACAGTGTCACATGACCACCCCTACCTGCTTGAAACCTGCAAAATGCATGCTGCACAAAATAAAATTAAAGCTGTTAAATGTAAGACAGGAAGAAAGAAAGAGTGTTAGCCAGGGAACCAGCAGCCTCTGCCACAGATGAGATAAAATGATCACGGTAATCTACATTTTTCCCTGCAATCAACAAAGATCTCCATCTCCTTTTTATAGGATATACTTGCTGGTACTTTCCCCCAGACCATTGTCTTTACATAGGTTTAATGCTCAAAGATGGTTCCCAGGAAGTTAGTGGAGTGAAGGGAAATGCTAGGAGTGTCCTCTTTCTAAAATAACCATGACATGATCTCAAAAGAAAAATAGCAAATCCTTTGCAGTTACCCACACAAACAATAGTACTTGAAAACATTGTAGATTTTAATAAGATTTTGGGCAGTCCTCATATGCACAGCAGAAGTGATCAACACTCCACACCATTCTCTGCTCCTTTCCTGGTTTGTGTCTTTTCCATTCAGGTGCATATAGGAGATGGGATTATCTATGATGTGGAGCAGATGGTCCTCTGGTCGGCTCTTCCAGTAGAATGCAGTCTATTTCTGGAGCTCCGCCTCCAGATAGTGCTCTCTGAAAACATTTGCATTTCCTAAACTGAAAGGGTGGCCTGCATTTCTACGAGATCTGCCTTCTACTTGTAGATGTGGCTGACACATTTACTGGTTCCCATATTCTCTTGTCTTATAGTATACATCTCTCTCTACATTCAAATGGATTCTGAGAATATATCCCATCAGAACTTAAAGCACCACCGACAAAGTGGAGCTAGTCAACATCAAGAATGAGTAAACAGCAACGACAACACTTGAGATCTTTTAACAATCTGAAGCGAAGTAGAAAAGGAATGAAGATGTAAGAGTTCAAAGAAAAAGTCTTCACTTTATATTCTTAATGAGTTAAAAGGAGATGTGGAAGCTATATTAAAAAGTTGAGATAAAAAGGGACGGTGGCGGGGGGAGGAAAAACATAACAGTCAGGCAGGCCTTGGTGGCTCACGCCTGTAATCCCAGAGCTTTGGGAAGCTGAGGTGGGTGGATCACCTGAAGCCAGGAGTTTGAGACCAGCCTGGCCAACATGGTGAAACCCTGTCTCTACTAAAAATATGAAAATTAGCCAGGGAATTCTAAACTTAAATTCCCTGGCACGGCCTTTTCTCCTCTGTCTTGCTTTGAAATAAACATAAACATTGTATTGGTTTTCTACAAATGCCAGAAAAAACCTTAGTGGCTGAAAACAACACATAATTTTTATCTTACAGTTCCGAAGGTCAGAAGTTGGAAGTGGACCTCCGTGGGCTAAAATCCAGGTATTGATAGGGCTGTGTTCCTTTTGGAGTCATTAAGGAGGGTCTGTTTCCTCACTTTTCCCAGTGTGGTTCTTGGAAGCCACTGTATTCCTTAGTTTGAGGTCTTCTCCTTTATCTTGAAATCCAGCAACATCTGGAGTGCAGTGGCGCAGTCTGGGCTCACTGCAAGCTCCGCCTGTCGGGTTCACACCATTCTCCTGCCTCAGCCTCCCGAGTAGCTGGAACTATAGGCGCCGGCCACCACGCCCGGCTAATTTTTTGTATTTTTAGTGGAGACGGGGTTTCACCGTGTTAGCCAACATGGTCTCGATCTACTGACCTCGTGATCCGCCCACCTCGGCCTCCCAAAGTGCTGGGATTACAGACGTGAGCCACCGCGCCCGGCCTCTTCTTCCGCTTTTAAGGACTTGTGTGATTATATTGGGTCCCCCGGGATAATCCAGGGTTATCTCCCCATCTCAAGGTTAGCTGATTAGCAACCTTCATTTTCCTTTGCCATGTAAATGAGCGTATCAACAGGTCCCAATGATTAGGATGTGGACATCTTTGGGACCAATATTCTGCCTACCACAGACGTGAGGGTTGGAGTTCCAGCACCGTATTGGCATCTGAGCCAAAGCTAGTGACCATATACCTCTAGACTTCTTGTTGCATGAGGAAAATAAACACCTGTGATTGCAATTTGTGTTACTTGCAACTTCACACATCTCTAAAAGATATAGACTCAAACATTAGATCTTTAGCCAAGGGCTAGTTATTTTCAAAAGGCAAGATGAGGCCATTTTCAAATCTGCAATTCTTAGAAAATTTGCCACTCAAGTCTGTTTTCCAGCAAGACGCATTACAAATGTGCGCTGAACAATTAGGAGATGAATAAGCAATTGCATTCTTCATTAGGGAAGATGTGATTGAGAAAAAGTGGTTATAATCGCTTAAACTATCTAAAATTGTAGGATAAATAAAACACAAAACAAAATATAAACTTGCAAATCATGAATCAATAGTAAGAGGAAAATTAAGTAATTGAGGGTAATTATGACGACAAAAGTAAAATATCATATGTAAGTATAATAAGAAAGTCTGTTTTTAAAAGAACATTTTAAATATCCAGGTTGACATAATGCAAAATACAAAAGAGAAATAGCAAAGACAGGGATGTCATCAGTGAAAAATTCCTTGACATCCATCAGAGGAAGTCAATAGTTATTGCAGACATAATTAGGTAAAAGAATTTTAATGTTCTAAGATAATCATGAAAGATTATCTTTAAAATAGGGTGTTAGCCTCACAAGTCATGGATAAAAGATACAAGCAAATGGACATGGCTCCTTCATCCAAAAGCAAAATAGATAAAAGATAACAAGAAAGCCTGAAAATGTAGAAAGCATAATTAAAGTGACAGATGTCAAACCAAGTACAAGGTCTTAATAAGCATAATATTCCAAAACAATTCTATGGTAAGTCATTGGAATAAGTACATCCTGAAATTTCTTCATGTAGCAAAAAATTTCTCTCCCATTTCATAATATACATAAATGTTGTCTATTGTATTTCTGGCAACACTTATGTAAAAGAAAACACAATTTTTTTGTGCCTTATATAAAAGAGACACAATATTTTGGGGGCACTTGACCATTTCACTTTTCAAATAGCAATGCAACCATCAGTGACAGTACAAATGAATGCTGCTAAAATTAAATGTATAATTTTGAAATATTTAAATCATGGAGTTTAAATAAACATACCCACACACATAATTGGAGGGAGGGAATTGCCATCCCTACCCTGTTTCCCACCTTTTCTCTTCTCCTCCTCTTCCCAAGGAGAGACAGGAAGGTGATGCTGACTTGTCTATAAAATTGATTAGGCTCTTACAAGCAATAATTTCAAACTTCATCTGAGTCTTGAAATCATGAAAAGGCATATAACTTGGAAATAAGCCCACTTTTTATTTATTAGAAACTTAAGAAAATGCAGTTTGAAAGTGGGACGCCGTTTTAAAAATCATGGTATATTCATATTCAAATTCAACAAAAATATAGGCATAAAATTTTAATCACTTTAAGTGAAGACATGAAATTATTTATTTTCATATTGGAAAATAGAGTAAATTCCTTAACTGGATATATTCCTTCCTTCAAAGTAAATTAATGAAGAAGAGACATTTGATAGATAATAAAAATCTAAAATATAATTAGTGTAAATTACAGAAATTTCCCCCGTTAACTCTCATTAAATCCCCACTGACAACTCCAACTCCCCTTCCCTTCTCCTGCCACAAATCTTTTAATTGCCTGGAAGAAGTTTTTCTGATACTGCTCTTGATTATAGCGTAAATTACTAATCTTATTGTGGGCAAGGTGGGCTTCACTAATTGTTAGATAATTAGGTTCCTCTTCCTTGCAACTTTATTCTGTACTATTTATGAGAATTAATAGGTGGACTTGGGAGTTGTGCTTTTCTGAATCATCATGACCTGTTGGATACTAGAAAGAATAAAAACTGGCATATTTATGACTCACATTGGTTGCAGGACGAGGAAGAAGAATGGATTTAGTGTCACCCTATATTATTCTGCTGGAAAACCAGAGTAAATTGAATAACTCAGAATTACCCCAAACAGACTTTAAATGCCAGACTAATTTAACTCCGGTCCATCCTTAAAACATCAGTTATCAGCCCAGAAGTTAACCATCACATACACGGTCAATTGATTTTCTACAAGTGTGCCAAGACTATTCAGTGGCAAAGGACAATCTTTTCAACAAATCTTTTCCAGGGAAAACTGGATATTCACATGCAAAAGACCAAAGTTGACCCTTATTTTATAGCATATACAAAAATGAACTCCATTTTGGAGTTCACAAAAATAATCCATTTTGAAATGGATTAAAAAACCAGAACTTTAGAGCTAAAACTATAAAACTCTTAGAAGAAAGCAATTAGGAAAAATCCTCAATAGATTGGATTTAGCAACGCTTTTATGAATATTATGCCAAAAGCACAGGGCACAAAACAAAAAGTAGATAAATTGAACTTCATCAAGATTAAAAAAATTTTGTGCATCAAAGGATATTATTAAGAAAGCAAAAACACGATCTAACAAATAGGAGAAAATAATTGCAAATTATGTATCTGCTAAGGAATTAATATCCAGAATATATAATGAACTCCCAAAACTCAACAACAAAACACAAAGTGATTCAAAAGTGGTCAAAAACTTTAATAGACACTTTTGCAAAGCAGATATACAGTCCAATAAGTATGTGAAAAGATGCTCAGCCTCATTAGTGAAATGAAAATTAAAACCATGGGGTACCACTTTATGCTTCCTAGGATATAATAGCCATTATATATAAAAAATATATAATGACTATTATATAATATACACAATATATAATATAGTATTACATATATAATAGATATTATTATATTGTATATAATATATAATAGCTATTATACAATATATTGTATATAATAAAATATAATTTTTAAAAATAAAAATATAATTAAAATGTTTTTAAATATAATAGCCATCATATTTAAAAAAACAGGAAGTAGAAAGTGTTGGTGAGGATGTGGAGAAATTGGAACTCTTGTACATCACTGGAGGGAAATGTAAAATGATGCAGCTACTGTGGAGAACAGCATGGCAGTTTCTCAAAAAATTGAACACAGAATTGCTATATGATCTAGCAATTCTATTTCTAGGTGTATACCCAAAGAAATTGAAAATAAGGACTAGAACAGATATTTGTACACCCATCGTCATGGCAGCATTATTCACAATGGCCTAGAGGTGGAAACAATCCATGCCCATCAACAGATAAATAGATAAAATGCTGTATACAAGCACAATGGAATATTATTCACTCATAAAAAGAATGTAATTTATTTATTTATTTATGTTTATTTATTTATTTTTGAGATGGAGTCTCGCTGTGTCACCCAGACTGGAGCGCAGTGGCATGATCTCAGCTCACTGCAAGCTCCGCCTCCTGGATTCACACCATTCTCTGGCCACAGCCTCCCGAGTAGCTGGGACTATAGGAGCCCGCCACCAAGCCCAGCTAATTTTATTTTTGTATTTTTAGCAGGAACGGGGTTTCACCGTGTTAGCCAGAATGGTATGTGTTCTGTATTAGTCTGTTCTGTGTCACTATAAAGGAATACCTGAGGCTGGGTAATTTATAAAGAAAAGAGGTTTATTTGGCTCACAGTTCTGCAGGCTGTACATGAAGCATAGTGTCCACATCTGCTTCTGGTGAGAGCCACAAGAAGCTTCCAGTCATGGTGGAAGATGAATAGGAGCCAGCAGAGAGAATGGGAGGAAATGCCAGGTTCTTTTCAACAACCAGATCTCGCATGAACTGACAGACTGAGAACTCACTCATTACTGCAAGGACAGCATGAAGCCATTCATGAGAGATTTGCCTCCATGATCCAAACACTCCCCACTAGGCCCACCTCCAGCATTGAAGGATTACATTTCCAAATGAGATTTGCAGGGGAAAAAGCATCCAAACTGTATCATGCTACAAGATGGATGGACCTTGAAAACATACTTAGTGAAATAAGTCACAGACAGAAGGACAAATACTGTGCGATTCCAGTTGTATCAGTGTCTTAGTCTGTTTAGGCTCCTAGAACAAAATACCATAAATTGGTATTAACAACAGAAATTTATTAACAACAAAAATTTATTTATCACAGTTCTGGAGGATGAGAAGTCCAAGATGAAGACACCAACAGCTTCAGTGTCTGATAAGGGCTCACTCCCTGGTTCACAGATGGTCATCTTTTTGCTGCATCCTCATGTGGCAGAAGGGTAAGAGGTCTTTCTTGGGCCTCTTTTATAAGGCCACTAGTCTAATATATGAAGTCGCTGACTACATGACCTAATTACTTCCCAAAGGCCCTACCTCTTATTAGCATCCACTTGGGGGCTGGAATTTCAACATACAAAACTTCAGGGGACACAAACATTCAGACTGTAGTGATCAGGTAGCAAGAGTAGGCAAATCTGTAGCAATAGAAAATAGAAGATACCAGGGGCAGAAGGAGGAGTTACTGTTTTATCTGTAGAGAATTTTTGTTGAGGATGCTGAAAAAATTTTGGGTGTAGATGGTGGCAATGGTTCTACAACATTGTGAATATATTTATGTCAGTGGATTGTGGTTAAAATGATAAATATTAAGTCATGTATATTTTACCACAATAAAAAAATCTTAGTTCACAGGTTGCTGTTTCAATCGCACTCACTCACAGAAGACTGTTTTTTCTTTCATCATGTTTCTAATTGTAAATCTGTATTTATTTGTGTGGTTTTTGACGATTGTCTTTCTCCTCCCCAGGACTGATGTTCCATAATGATTTCCAAGTCAGATTTGCTTACTTATCTACTAATAGTATCTAGCACATTGAAATAATTCAGTATAAAACATTTTTATTGAAATTAATATTTTTAGTAATAAGAAAGGAAAATAAAATACAATCTTGAGTAACACATCCATTGCAATTATCTAAATCTTTTCTAGCAGTTACATTTATAGAGTTGAATAATTTTAATAGGTCATTTAAAAATATAATTTGGCAAACGTGGCATGACTAGGCCACACACAAACACAGATAGAGAAATAAGTCTAATTATTCTATTGTTACATCACATAATTATCCACGATCAAATTATGGATTGTAGAAAGGATAATTATTCCTAATGGTCTCCAAAATCCATCATTTTCTTTAATTTTAATTTGGTGGCAATTGAGCAAGGCAGCTGATTACAAAGGGGCATAGCAATGCATTCCGATTTTACGTAATTCATTCTGAAGACTAATAGCGATGGTAAGTTAAAAAGTTTCCTACAAGAATCTATACATATCTTGTAATAGACTTCAAATAAGCTAAGTGAGTGGGAAGCATTATGAACTTTTATATCTTATAATTAGAAATAACTTTGTATGCAACTGACTGTTCTAAGAGGTCAACAAGAAAAAAAGGATGAGGTCTGCTCCTATTTTTAGTTTTCTTTTCTTATTTAAAACTAGACAATTTAAGATTTTAGAATAGCTTCCTTGGTGAATGCTTTAAACTCTGAACACTCAGAAGGATATTGACAAAATTTTATTCTGTAAGCATTTTTATAAAACAATTCTGCTTCCAGTTAAACACCTTTTTCTTTTTTAATGTTAGTGGTAGTGGTAATGGTGGTGGTGGTGGTAGGGATGGTGGATTCAACACTCCTAAAAATGGGAACTTTCTGTAGTTTACATTAATTATATTGAAGTTGTTTTATTGTATGTCAAATGTCTACTTTTGCTTCTTCTGTTTTATGAGTAATAAGTGTGTTCTCCAGTTACGTCACTCAGTCTATTTTTCCAAATGGAAACAAATAATTTCTTGCGTTTATAAATAAGTGACTAGGGCCTTTAAGACTTTTTGTTGGAACTCAGGTAAGTTTGTGTATGATTACAATTTGAGTCTTTCTCTGTGATCTAGGGTTTTTCCGTCTGCTAAATGCCATTGAATAGTAATAATAATAAAAAGGCTGCTAAGAAACTAGTTGGCAGAGAGATAAGCTGGTTTGTGAGACATTCAAGAAGTAGAAGTTAGTATAAAATGATAAAGAATGTTGTTGGTTTTTTCCTCTTAGTAGCTGGTTTGAAAGTTCTCCTTGGGGAGTGTTGTTTTATTTCATTTTGTTTTATTTGGAGGAAATGTGTTGGTAAAACATTTGGGGCAAGGGAGATTCCAGTGTGCATGCTTAAGTACTGCAAAATGCTCTCAAGTTGCCCTTTAAATCCAGGGACTACATCAGGTTGACTCACCTTTGTGCGTGTGTGTGTGTGTGTGTGTGGCCTGCATATATAAATGTGGGTATAATTGCTTAGGCAGAGCTGAGTTGCTTTACCTAATAATGGGGTGAGTCTTTAAGGTTTTGTGTTTAATTATTTTAAGGTTTTGTGTTTAATTATTTTTTAAATAGCAATTAGATGTGTATTTCATTATATCAAAAAAGTGAGGGCAGTCAAAGGGGATCACTCTTTTTTCTCAATAAAATTTACTGATCAAAGGAGATCCAGCTATCAGCTATGCTACTTCAGGTCTCTGTGCTTCATCAGTAATTCTGGTGGGGACAGAGTGAGTGCTGACAACAGGAGAGTCATTGGTGGCCTTAAGCTGGGTTTCTGCAGGCTCTTATTCTACCAACCAAGAGGTCATTATGGTCATTAGTGTCACTCTTCCTGGAGTAGAACCCTGATGTGTGCTTCCTCAGGTGTCTTGTAGCAAAATCCATTAGCAATTATTTTTGCCTTGAGATATTAAAAGGCAACTTTCTTTGTAATCAATAAGGAAGCAAAAGTGTAAGCAAACAAGATTCCTGAACAAAGTATTGGTGGGTAAGGCTCACTTTTGTTTTCAGTACAGACAGGCATGCATTTTTAAGGAAAAGGTTCAGATAACCCTGGGTTATCTTTGTTTGGATAATGGTCATAATCTGTCATAATTAGTCATAATCATGTACCTCTGTTCATTTTTCCTAAGATAGCAAAATCACAATATGGCTTTGCCTGGAGGGCCACTTGGAAGTTTTCGTATGGGCTCTGAGATAGAGGGAGGAGGATCCGGGGCAGTGCAAAAGATGCAGTAAAGCTGGAAGATGAGGGAGGAGAAAAAGAGAGAAAAAGAGAGAGAGAGAGAGAGAGATCTCCAGGGGTTCAGGTGACTAGTTCTCCCTGGTGTTTGCAGTCACAGATAACCTGTGTCACTTCCAGACCAAACAGCTCAATAGACAGGTGTGCTTTATCTTTGTTTTCTTTTCTTTTTACTCACTTGATACAAATGAGCAGAAGGATCTCAGAAGTTACATTTTTAAAATGACATATGGGAACAACCATGACAACTCCTTAGTCTATGAATTACTCCTTGGAGAGGCAACTCCCGTCAACCAAGAACAACCATTTAGCACTCTACATGAGCAAGAAATAAACTTCCATCATGACTGTGCCACTATGTAGCTTGGAGTTTGCTTATTACAGCAGCTAATGTTACCCTAACGAATATACCCTTTGTGCAAACTGATGTATGGAGGAAACAGAAACTGTAAATGTGGATTTAGGAGTATAGGGATCAAGGAAAGCAGATGTCTGAGTTGCCTTAAGAAGCCAGGAGATTGAACAGAGGCTTGAGTTGGATCCTCCTAAAACCTAAAGCTTTAGCCACTATTCCAGGACTCGTCCCATAATGTGTGCCTTGTAGGGATGGGAGGAAAAGAAAGCATGAAATGACACAAAACATGGCTGCCCCAGTCCTTGTTTCTGTAGCTGATCATGAGTACTAAATTAATAATCAAAACGACCTTATTCCACCTCCTATGCCCTGTGTCCTCCACCAGCACCTTAGCAGGCCAGAGTTCTTTTCTAGTAGGGTGAATCCTATCTTCATTCCCAGAGGATCTGAGTCCTTGGTCCTTGGGATCCTGGCTTCATTGAGTTGCTGCCGTGTTTACTATCTAGATACATTGAACAAGGGATGCTAAGAGGCACTCCAGGGAATTCTCTGGGTTCCAGGCATTGTTCTGCTTGTCACTATTATGGAACAGACACTGAATTTCCCATGAATGGTCATGGGGATCATTCATTCAAGCCCGTGAACACCTTTGCTGCCTGTTATTTTAGTAGCATGAGGAGCTCCAAATGCCAGAAGGCAATCTCAGCTTCCCATTTAATAGAACAATGACTTTATTTCTTAGTGGAAAAATTTCACCCTTGGACAGAAATTAATACAAGGTATGGGAAAGGAAGCAAAATTCCTTAAGTGGTCCACTTAAGGTGTGATAGAAAGAATCTATCCCTATCTCCACTCTTTGTTTCCTGGGCCTGAGTGTTCTGGCAATGAGAGATAAAGCAATACATTGTCCACTAGGTTAGGGAATATAACACTACTATAGAACAGTGCCTCAACCTCTTAGAGGGTGGTCTCCTCACTAGCCCATTGGCAGGCCATTCTGTCTTTCTACCAATCAAGCTGCTTCTAGGTGGTGTGGCACATGATATAACCAGACAATTCTATGGGCGTAAGTCTACGTCTGCACTTACAACACCATCAAATATATTCTTTGGTCAGAGATGATACCAAAATGATGAATAAGTCATTCAATAAGTCCAAGAATGATGGTGCTGGCAGAAACATTGTGGGTAAGAAGGAAAATTCTTCTTGAGAATATGTACATACTCCTGTGAAATTAAGTTATGTCTCCCTAATGATAGAAGGGATTCAAAGTAATCAGGCTTCTGGGAGATCTCCTTAAACACCTGAGTAATGGTGCTGTGATGGGGACTAAACTTCAGTATCTCCTTTTGCTGGTGCTGATAACCTCCGATTAGCCGTGCAAAGGAAGTCCATGTCACTGAGCCCACGTAGCACTTCCATTGATGTCTTTGGAGCGGCCCTGCACATGGGCTCATGGAGAAAGTCCTGGGATGGAGCATCCATTCACTTTCTCACTAAGATCATTCATCCTCCTCAGCATGCTATTTCTTCCCCCCAAATTTTATTTTCTTCCTTAAGATATTCTAGCAGAATGCTCTTACTTCTTGTTCTAATATGAGCTTCTTATTCCCTGGTTTTACCACAGAACCAACATCCTGGCCATCCTGAGATTTAATTTTACTGAATTTTGGAGTTTGTTTCACTGTACTTTGATTTCTTATCTTCATCTTTTTTTTCCTTAGGACTACATTTTTTGTGTGTGCTGGAATTCATATTTTAATACATTTTATAGAAAAACTTTCATCTCTGCATGTATTAAATGGCTTTATTCTGTCTTAATGCTTTATTAATATTTCGGTTAGTTATAGTATTTGAGATGTAAAACATTTTCTTTTATAGCCTGACTGAAGTCCTGACTTCATTTACTTCTAGTACCTAATGTTGCTGGTATGAAGTCAGCTGCCAATCTGATTCAATTCTGCCCATGATAATTTGTTTTATTTATTTTTTCTGCAGTTTTTAGGATTTTCTTTTTATCATTTCTATTCTGAAGTTGTATAAGAATATGTAAAAAATATTTATCTACTGTGGTTACCTTTCCCCTGAATGCTTTTCATCCTTTTTTTTGTTTGTGATTTATATGTTTGCTATTAATAGCTTTCCTCCTGAAATTATCATTTAAGCAATAATTTTTAACTTATGTCAACTGTCCCTTATTCTTTTTCTTTTTCATTTTACTCTTTTTGTAAATAAATAAATACAATGTTTTCTCCATTTTTTTTTTTTTTTTTTGAGACGGAATTTTGCTCTGTTGCCCAGGCTGGAGTGCAGTGGCACGACCTCAGCTCACAGCAACCTCCACCTAGGGTTCAAGTGATTCTCCTACCTCAGCCTCCCAAGTAGCTGGGATTACAGGCATGCGCCACCAAGCCCGGCTAATTTTTTTTTTTTTTTTGTATTTAGTAGAGATGGGGTTTCACCATGTTGGTCAGGCTGATTTTAAACTCCTGACCTTAGGTGATCTGCCTGCCTCCGCCTCCCAAAGTGCTGGGATTACAGGTGTGAGCCACTTCACCCAGCCTCAAAATTTTAAAAAAGAAAAATTAGACTTATAATTAAAGTTTTTGTCTTTTCCCAAAATTATATATGTTTCCTCTGGAGTCAATATTCTGTTTAATTATGTTGGTGTTTCTCTTTTATTTTGCTATATTAGTAAGGATAATTAATACTACCTGCTATTACAAATAATCTCAAAATTCTTAGTGCCTTAATCCAATGTAAGTTTTCTTGTTTTGCTTTCACCTCACATAAAGGCCAATGCATGTCATCCTGGTCAGAGAGTTCTCCGGGGCAACTTTCCTGTAAGGGATAACTCAGAGATGCAGGGCACCACTACTCTAGGATTCCCATTATTGCTGCAAAAAGTGAGAGAGGAGTATCACATGTAGGAGATTTTGTGTTTCTGGCCAAGCCTGGGTGGCTTATGTTTCTACTGCATTCCCCTATTTAGAATTGGTCATCAGGCCCAATCTAGATGCAAGGATACTGGGAAATGTAGTTTTTCTGTACTCCCCAGAGGATGATAAAATGGCTTGATAAATCTATAGAATTGTCTTTGCCAGAGCCTTTTGCTTTTCTTTTTAATCAAATGTCTGCAGATACTCAGTTGTCCAAGATGATTATGAATTTAGAAATGTTGATTATTACCTGTAACTGACTAACATTTCTTCTGATAGTAGTTTCCTTTTCCCTGCATACAAAGACTGCAAGATTTCTGTTTGTGGGTGTGGTATGTGGACAGGCAGGCTGTGCTCTAAGATAAGCAAGCTGGCAGCCTGTACTCTGAAAGCCATTGCCCGTCTTAGGCTGATAGTTTATTCAGCCTCACTTTATAGGCACTTTCTTTACACGTACTCATGTGTGCAATGTGTGAATCAGCAGCCATTGGACATACAGTTCTTCAATCAGTTGTCTTACTTTAAGCACTTTCTCATGCTTTGACTACATCTCTAAGGGCTTATAGAATGCTGTAAAAATGATCCTGCCTCACCTGCTGCTTTCTCTTCTACCTGCATTGAGCTAGGCTCTTTTCGCTCTGATTTATATTAAATCACCTTGGCCATAGCCATCTCCGGTCTTTCAGAAACTCATAAAATCGTATTTATTTATTTATTATTTTTTTTTTGAGACTGATTCTCGCTCTGTCACCCAGGCTGGAGTGCAGTGGCGCGATCTCGGCTCACGGCAAGCTCTGCCTCCTGGGTTCAAGGGATTCTCCTGCCTCAGCCTCCCGAATAGCCGGGACTACAGGTGCCCACCACCACGCCTGGTTAATTTTTTTGTATTTTTATTAGAGACAAGGTTTCACTGTGTTAGCCAGGATGGTCTCAATCTCCTGACCTCGTGATCTGCCCGCCTGAGCCTTAAAATCTTATTTTGTTAATATTCTCCATCCAGTATTTGACAATTATGTTCTTTTCTTCTCTTTTATACTTTTTCCTATAACATATTTCTATACTTTATTGCTTTTATTTTGGAGTGAGGGGAGATAAATGAGTTTTTCTCAGTCTATGATCTTGAACTTAAATTTTTCACTTAGCATAATATGATGTTCCATCCAATAAAACTATTTTGTATATCATTAAATAATATTCTAAAGTAAGTTTTGAAATATAAAAAATATTCCATTTTATAATTTACTATAATTTACCTACTAATTTCCTCTGGTTGAATATTTATTTCAGTATTTTCTTTCTTTCTTTCTTTCTCTTTCTTTCTTTTCTTTCTTTCTTCCTTCCTTCCCTGCTCTCTCTCCCCTTCCTTCCTTCCTTCCCTTCCCTTTCCTTTCCTTTCTCTTTCTTTCTTTCTTTCTTTTCTTTCTTTCTTCCTTCCTTCCCTGCTCTCTCTCCCCTTCCTTCCTTCCTTCCCTTCCCTTTCCTTTCCTTTCTCTTTCTTTCTTTCTTTCTTTCCTTCCTTCCTTCCTTCCTTCCTTCCTTCCTTCTTTCTTTCTTTCTTTCTTTCTTTCTTTCTTTCTTTCTTTCTTTCTTTCTTTCTTTCTTTCTTTCTTTCTTTCTTTTCTTCCTTTCTTCCTTTCTTCTTTTCTTCCTTTCTTCCTTTCTTTCTTTCTTTCTTTTCTTTTTCTTTCTTTCTTTCCTTTTGATGGAGTCTTTCTCTGTCGCCCATGCTGGAGTGTAGTGGCGTGATCTCGGCTCACTGCAACCTCTGCCTCCCGGGTTCAAGCGATTCTCCTGCCTCAGCCTCCCGAGTAGCTGGGATTACAGGCATGCGCTGTCACGTCCAGCTGATTTTTATATTTTTAGTAGAGACGGGGTTTCACCATGTTGGCCAGACTGGTCTTGAACCCCTGACCTCAGGTGATCCACCCACCTCGGCCTCCCAAGGTGCTGGATTACAGGTGTGAGCCATCACGCCCAGCCAGTATTGTTTTTCACAATTAAAAAACTCTGCAATGGATATTCTTGTACTTGAGGTGTTAGATGTCTAATTATTTTCTTGGATCAAATTCTTTGAAGCAAATTTGCCAAGTCAGAAAATATTTGCTTTTTTATGACTTCATGTACGTATAGCAAATTGCTCTACAGAAATACACACCCTACTGCCTCACAGGCCATCAGCAGTAGGCATTAGCATTTTAAAAAATCATTAACAATTTATTTATATACCAGTAGCACTTACTAACTGGGTGCCCTGGTTGACTCAACTGTAAAACATGGTCTAGGTGTTGGGCTGTTGTAAAGATTAAACATATACCTCATACATGCCTATCATAAACTAAATATACAGTACATTTTATTTTTAAAATGACAAATTACTTTTAAAATGAACCACCTGCCTGTCTCTCAGGTTGGTTGGGAGGATTATATTAGATAATATATGTAAAAATACACAGAAGTGGTATATAAGTAGAGTATAATTGTTGAGTATTATTATCCTTTCTCCCAATAAAGGCCTCTTAAATGCGAGAGTAACCTAAATCCCAAGACTCTGGCTAGGACACAGTGACAGCAAGCAAATCATGTGGACAGCATCTAAGCTTCGGGGCAGGTGGTCTGACTGACCCATTACTGAACAGGATCAAAGAGAACAACAAAGGACTGACCTCAGGGAATTTACTTCTCCTTGGCCAAGCATTCAGATTTCCATTTCATTGCAGATTTCCTTTTCATTACAGATTCAGCTGAGCATCTGCATGTAAGCAATTTATCCATAAGACTGCTGTCCTCTCTTTCCTGTACACCATCGCTGTGGCTAAGTGGTTTTCTACTCACCCCCACTCCCACTGTGTCTATATATGAATATAACAAAGGTACACAGAGGCCAGATTTCTGGTCTACTCAAGCGCTCTGAGGATTTTGATCTCAAGCTGGCAGGGAGGAAGGACAGAGCTTTGAAAAGAATAAAGTGAGCAGAAGTAGGGTGATATTGTGGGTAAAGGGATAATCTTGGATACGGAAAGGTGAATGTAAAATTAAAAAGTTAGGTCCAGAAATTGGAGGAAAATGGAGAACTTGGGTTGAATAAGTGGATTGATTGTCCAGCTGTGCCTCTGCTTTGACCTTTTCTGTGACCTCAAGATCTTTGGGATAAAATATTGACTACATGGATAATTTTATATTAAAACCCTTATTTTTTTCCTCCTTTCTTCTTTATCCTTCTGATTTTTGTGTCCTGAAGTCCACCCTAGCCAGTTAAATGAAGCCATAGTTTTCCATTGACGTCCAGTCTAAAATACATTTGATTAGGAGTATGTGTCACTAGACTCACTCCAGCCATCCTTGTGTCTTACTTATTTTCCTACATCTGTGCCCCAAAATAAACTCTGAACATCCTCCATGTATTGCTTTATGAAGTAAATGAGTCAAGCACTTGTTCAAAGCAATGATGTTCTTTCTGAGTTTATGTCAGTTAGGTTATAATTTTTCTGCTAGGAAGAGATGTTAAATAATTGTAGCTCAAACAACCTCCCCCCAAAAAAGGTTTCGTTTTTTTTTTCTTTTTTGTCACATGAAAGAAGCCCAGAGTGAGGCAGTCTTGAGCTGTTAGGAAGGCTGCAGGGCAGTTTTGGCAAGGTGGAAGTTTATTTTCTGTTCACATAAAAGCCTGAGTGTAAGTACTTCAAGTAGCTGTAGCAGCTACATCAAAATCTAGGACCCAGAACAACGGTCTGCTTTGCTCTCCTTGGAGTACTAATAGCAGCCCAAGGCTGAGTGCAAGCTATCCCTCTAAGATACCAGAAAGCGGAATAGAGGAAGAGAAAAAGAATGGACACACCGTACTAAAAGATTCTTTTTAGGACTCTTAGTGAAAGTTGCACACAACACTGAACCTTATATTCCTTGATCAGAACTAAGTCAATGACTACACCTGAATATAAGCAAATCTGAAAAAAAGTGTTATCATTTTTTTATTCCAAATGTCCCTGTCCAAGCTAAATTTAATTTTGGTTTATTAGAGCAGAAATTGGAGAACAGATACTGGGGGGGACAAGTAGCAGGTTTTTGCCACAACAGGATATTTTACTTGGTAGATAGCGTAAAAAATAAATTGAAGATGTGATAAAGTCGACTGTTTTAAGAAAAGCAGAATTTTATTCCAGGGGAAAAAAATCAAATTATAAAAGAGAGTAACTGTAATTATATCTGTATGACCTTGTGGTGAACAGTTATTTATGAAGTCCTAATAACGTAAACACAATTTGTTTCAACTTTTAGAATCAATTTATAGACAAGGCATGAAAATACTTGATTATGCTACCTAATAGAATGTAAATATTATCAACCTTGACAATGTGAAAGTAAAATTGCAGATGACGAATTTATTGCATGGAAGGAAATAAAAGAAACAAAGGAAAGGTTGAGGATACCAATATCATCATATTGTGAAGTGAAGAGTCAAGAGATACTACGGATTTTTAAAGGATCAAAGAATAAAGATGTAAGGATATATGAAGTATGAATATTGCTTAGAGGTACACAGCCAATTAAAAGTGAATCTTATGAATAGTGATATAATTGTGTGGTAGCATTGAGGCTTAGTTAGAAGAAGGGATAAGTAAACTAAATAATTATCTATTAAGGCTATCCCAACAAACTCTGTCCCCCTTCCCAGGGGAGGTGACACCCCATTGTTCAATATGGGAGTGAAGAGGATAGTTCTGTGGATTGGTGATGGCTTCATTTAACTGGCTAGAGTGGACTCCAGGACATGAAAATCAGAGGGAGAAAGAAGAGAAGAGGAAAAAGAACAAGGCTCTTAATATAAAATTTTCCATGTAGTCAATATTTTATCCCAAAGATCTTAAGGTCACACAAAATGTCAAAGCACAGGCACATCTGGAAAATCAATCCACTTATTCAACCCAAAGTTCTCCATTATTCTATAATTTTTGGACCTGATTTTTAAATTTTACATTCATCCTCTTAGTTAAGAGGATGTCACTGTGATCTAATTAGATAATATAAAAGGTGTACTATAGAGGTATAGATAAACACATGAATAAATAAATAGTATTTAATGCAGGAGAATTCCTCTTGTTCAAGTATTCATAGCGGATTAAGCCAGGCTAATGTAACAAATCATTTGAACCACCCGAACTTACAAAATGACCTTCCAGTTATCATTTGTCTCCCTACACGTCTCTACTCCAGGAAAATAATGTGCTGACTGAAGAGCCCATCCCCAGAATCAGTGGAAATAATATTTTTCATTATGGAATTTTAAATTTATAAATTGACAGTCTAGTTTATACAGCAACCTTTTCTTTGAGCTTGAATAGACGATGAGAAACTGATCAAGTGAGGAAAATTGCTTAACAACTTTAGGGCTCATTACTTTAACCCACAAATGTAATGAGTTGACCTTAATGAACTATGAAGACCTTTCATTGTGAGAATGAATGAATCTATGGACTCATGGTGAACTGGAACGATTTAACTAGAACAATGCTTCCTAATATAATCAACCAAAGAGATGATTTTACTTTTTATGTAAATATAATTCAAAGGCTCCCAGATGGTAATTGTTTTACTTATTCAGTCTAGAAAAACAGTGGCTAATGCTTTGTAATAATGTCCTGTGTTAAGAGCCAAGTGTCCTCCCGCCTGCAGGCCCTGTTGATGAGTGCCACTCCTTTAATGAGATTCTCATCATGACTCATCCTCTCTGTGTCTACCACTCTGCCTTCAGTTGGAGCCTGCTCCCAAGGTTCTCTCCCTTGCCTATGTGATCAGTCTCACTTGTACCGACTGCTTTTTTTCTGTTCTTTTTTTTTTTTTTTTGCTTTTTTTATTCTTTTCTATGTTTGGCACATTCAGATGACATTTTATCTGGTCATATGTGTCCCAGAGGTTACAAACTTACTTATCCATCCTTAGCACATCTCATGAATTCTGCCCATGTCTCACAAGCTATTTGCCTCTGCACTTGTTTCTTTACCCTCCTTATTTGCCTTCTTGTCTCTGTAACAGGTTCTAACACCGCAGGATGGGCCCTGGTAGGTGTTGGGGGACTGACGTGCTTTTGGCCATAGCTACCACCCTATCTCTGCTTGTCATTCTTTGAGGTCTGTGCCTTTAATGTCTACAGACCCCTTGAAATCTATGACTTAACAGTCTCTGTCGACCTATTTTGTCATCCAAAGATGATTCAGTAACTGATACGTGTTCTTTTCTCTTTCCTTAATCCTTATCTTCTGATCCTTCACTTTTTCCATTATCCCAATTAACCACACCCAGAGGCAGTGCACTGGACCCCCATCCTGGCTGTTTTGACTTGGTTCTTTTGAGCCATCCTGTTGGTTGCACCCAGTCTCATCTGTATTGTGGATCCCATTATGCAGTTAATGTCTGCTGTGTTGCACACGGTGTTCTCTTGTTTTCTCAGTGTTTTTCTAGATTCACATCCTTGCCGTATCTAAACCATGATTTTTCTTTTTGGATACTAAAATTTCTACTTTTCTCTACCACTGAAAGCTTTGGAGTCAGACTCCTGGCTTGGTAGCTTGGTTCAAATACTAATCTTGTTGACCATGGGCAGAATCCTCAAACTCATCTCTGACTCAGCTTTCTTATCTGTGGGGTAGAGGTGATAACATAAGCACCTATAGCAAAGGGCCTTTATCAGGATAAAGTTGAATTAAACACACACAACACTAAGAACAGTGCCTGGGAACAAGAAGAACTAATAGATTTCAGAGAAACTGCAGTGTCTCTGCACAGTTGTGACGCAAATCCCTGCTGCTCTTGCTGTATGATGGGAAATAATAGTGTGTAGATTAAACACACGAACTTTGTAGTCAGTCAGCATTAGATTGGACCCAGATGCTGCCTGTGTGGTGTGACTCTGGGCAAGTAATTTAGTCTCTCCAAGCTTCAGTGCCTTCAAGTGTTAAGTGGGACAAATAACAACTGCCTCTCAGGATTATGTAGCTTTATTTTAAGGGTGATAATGTTAAAAACAACTAGATGGCACCTGGACACAGCAAGTATTCATAATATA
Organism: Pongo abelii; assembly: GCF_028885655.2. Lineage (NCBI taxonomy): Eukaryota > Metazoa > Chordata > Mammalia > Primates > Hominidae > Pongo > Pongo abelii. The sequence goes on along the minus strand of NC_071991.2, from coordinate 140,439,568 downwards.
ATGTTATCTGTTAAGAATAAAAGAAATTATCCATCCTTTATGTCTCTTTAGTCTACTAATTTTTTCTTTTTTCTATTTATTTATTTATTATTTTTTTTTTTTTGAGAGGGAGTCTCTCTGTTGCCAGGCTGGAGTGCAGTGGTGCGATCTCGGCTCACGGCAACCTCTACCTCCCGGGTTCAAACGATTCTCCTGCCTCAGCCTTCCGAGTAGCTGGGATTACAGGCACGTGCCACCACGCCCAGCTAATTTTTGTATTTTTAGTAGAGATAGGGTTTCACCATGTTGGCCAGGCTGGTCTACTAATTTCAAAACTGATTTGGAACTTTCTTTGTCATTTATTTTCAATTTGCACATAAACTTTGTTGTTTTTCATAAGACACCTCTTTTGTAACTCCTTACTTTCCTAAATTTTTTTCCACACTTCTTTTGTCTCAACATCCCTTAGTCAGTGACAATTCAATTATAATATAGCACATTACTTTTAACAGAGCACAGCAGGATTTTAAGCAGAGATATGAAGTAAAACTTTCTCACATCCTCATTTCTCTTCATAACATAGTCACAAATAAACATACCTGACAGGTCAAGTGATTGTTGCTGCTGGTATGACTCACTGCAATCCTTACGTTTGGATTCTTAGGGTGCATGTATGAGAGAAAGTGTGCATATGTGTGTGTATGTAGGGGTGTGTGTGTGTGTTTGTGTTTGTGCACACGTATGCTGACCTCTTGCTCCTTGAACTTGATTTTCCTTCTTTGATGTATCTTGCTCTGGGAGTGACAGCAACCAGACACCTCAGTCCTTATTCTGACTTTCCTCTGAATGGTTCCTGTTTTTGCTGCCCCAATGTTTCCGTTATCCCAATTAACCACTCCCAGAGGCAGTGCACTGGACCCCCATCCTGGCTGTTTTAACTTGGTTCTTTTGAGCCATCCTGTTGGTCACATCCAGTCTCATCCCTATTGTGGATCACATTATGCAGTTAATGTCTGCTGTGTTGTACACGCTGTTCTCTTGTTTCTTCAGTGTTTTTCTAGATTCACATCCTTTCCCTATCCAAACCATAATTTTTCTCTTTGGATACTAAAATTTCTACTTTTCTCTACCAATGGGCTCTCCGAAACCAACACCGCAGGACAGGCCCTGGTGGGTGGTGGGGGACTGATGTGCTTTTGGCCATCTCCACCACCCTATCTCTGCTTGTCATTCTTTGAGGTCTTTGCCTTTAATGTCTACAGACCCCTTGAAATCTATGACTTAACATTCTCTGTTGACCTATTTTCACATCCAAAGATGATTCAGTAACTGATTAATGTTCTTTTCTCATTTCTCTTTCTCTGGTGTTTATTTATGAGGACAGCCTATCTATTGAGTAACGCTTTAGGATCTTAAATGTTACACCACATGGGACAAAAACTGCATGCCTTTGTCTCACAAGACAGATCTTTTTCGACATTTAAAAAAAATTTCCAGCATATTCAATCCACATAGTATCACTCTTTCTGGGATCATCCATTCACATCATTCTTTCTTTTTCTTTCCTCTCATTCTGACTGCTTTTTGGTGCTATTCTCAATAGGTATTTACTATAGACTGAAGCAAAGGAATTGGAGTTTGAGCCTAATGTTCTGAATTCTCTTATTTACCTGCTCAAATAAGTAAAGTGGAGTGCAAGTTGGACTCATAATTGGTGGTTCTCAATACATAGTCTAAAAATACATGTACCTCAAAAATATAAACACTGCAGATCAAAGATTATCTTGACACTTCTCTTTCTTGCTGTCTTTTCCAGAAATAACCATTATTATCAATCTTGTGTGCATTTTCCGGTCCCTTTTCTCTCTACGTATTTGCACTCTCTACTAAAATAAACTTCATGGAAATGGATAGTTGGCACCCCATTACTTTTGGTTAAAAGAATGAATGTGTATCTGTGTGAAGGTGTGTGTGGGCACATACATATATATATACACACACACACACACACATATATATACACACACGTATGCTAACTGCTTTGTGTATGTTTTGAATGTGTTTTGATATAAACCATATTGCTTTGTACATATTACTTGGCAACTTACTTTTTTCACTGAACAACATACCTTGGGGATATTTCCATGTTACCACATCTTGTTCTATTTCGTTCATTTTAACTGTTGTTAAAATGTATGTTATGGATATTTATCTGTCCACTTCTCTACTGATGGATATTTACATATTGCCTATATTTTGCCCTTTATAAGGCTATAACAGAAGTCCTGGCAAAATTTTCTGCCCACCTATGCGTGTATTTTTATGGAATTGTTTCTTGGAAGTAAGTTGTTGAGTCAAATGTTATGTGCAGGTTTTTTTGTTTGTTTGTTTGTTTGTTTGTTTTTTGAGATGTAGTCTCGCACTGTCGCCAGGCTGGAGTGCAGTGGCACGATCTCGTCTCACTGCAACCTCCACCTCCCGGGTTCAAGCAATTCTCCTGACTCAGCCTCCTGAGTAGCTGGGACGACAGGCATGCGCCACAATGCCCAGCTAATGTTTGTATTTTTTTTTTTTTAATAGAGACGCGGTTTCACCATGTTGGCCAGGATTGTCTCGATCTCTTGACCTCGTGATCCACCCGCCTTGGCCTCCTAAAGTGCTGGGATTACAGGTGTGAGCCCCCGGACCCGGCCATGTGCAGTTTTAATAAACATTGCCAAATTACCCTCCACAAAGACTGTTGCAGTTTACTTTCCAGCTGTGCATGAGAGCATGTTATTTCCCTACATGCTTGCCAACATCAGATATTATTGATTCTTTTAATTATGCCAATCTGGTGGGTGAATTGGTGGGTTTTTAAAAACATTACATTCAACCGATCATTAGATCTAGCCTCTTTCTGTATGTATGTTGGCCTTCCTCAGTGCAAGTCTATCTTTTATGCATTTTCTCTTCTTTTCCTATTTCAGAGGAAAAAAGTTCCCCTTTCTTGATTTCCAGTAATTAATCCTCATGCCTCTTTGTTTCTCAAATATCTTCTTTCTTTAGCATCTTCAATTTTCCTGTCTTTATATAGTTCTTCCTCTTGGCTTTCTGTATAATCAGACTATAAATATGTTGGAATAAAAGACTGTATTCAACTCTACCATTCCCTTTAACCTCTCCCTTGCTCACACTGCTCCTAAACTTGTCAAGTGAGTGCTCTGAATCTGCTACTCTCACCTCTCTAGTCAATGACATCGGTGAGGTCATTCAGTCCTAATTTTACTGAATTTTTAAAGTTCTTTTAAATCCTGCTGCCACTTCTTTGTACCCACAGTCTTCTCTGAACTTCCAAGATACCATCCCATTTCTTGTCTTCCCTCTAGAACTACTTTCTTAATTTCTTAAGCTTACTTTTCCCCTCCTTTTACCTATAAGTGTGGATGTTCAACAGTTTTTATTTTTGGATCTTTGTTCCTTTTTCTTCACTTGTTGCTTTGGAGATCTCATCCATTCCAAACATTTCAACTATTTTCTCTCTGCGGATGACCCCTGAAGTCAGTATTTCTAGTCCTGGTGTCTCATTAAAAATCCAGTTTTTCACTTGCACTTTTCTGATTGAATTGGACTCAATGCGACTTCAAGGTCAGAACGCCAAATGACATTTAGTATCTTCCTCTCTCTCAAACTGAATTCTGTGATTTTGTCAACTTTTTTTTTTTGTATGTAATGAGAAAGAGAACATCTTACTTTTCAAGTAGTGAATTCTCCCTGGATAGAGACTAATTTTGTCTACCGAATACTTTGATGAGTCACTTTTGATGTAGGGGAATAGGTGAGAGGGCAACCTCAGGAAGGACTGAGCTTGTAGAGAAACAGGTGGCTATGCAACTGCTTTCCAAGTGGGGCTGATTTGCTGTTACACTTTTGTTTCACTGGATACACTTTCAGGAGCTGAATTGTCTGGGGCTATAATGAGGATGGCAGTGGCTGTGGAAAGAAAGAGGAGGAAAAAGGTAGCTGGCAACCAGAATGGAAATTTGGCAAAAGAACAGACACGTTTAAGAGGAATTTTATGAGGCTCTGCCCTGCTCCACTGCATGCATGATATACTTGCTTACATATCTCTCTGGAAAATCTTCAGCACAAAACCTTTTCTTACTGATTGATTGTGATTAATTGTGGTTAATTAGTTAAAATGTGACATTAATTATTGACATTCTCTTGCTTAAATTTTCTCAGTGGTTTTCTATTGTCCAAACACTGTATTAAAAATAATTCTTTCTTTTAGGCCTTTATTAAAATGCACCTGACAAACAATAGACATCTTTAAAATGTACAATTTGGTAAGCTTTGACATACACAAACACCTGGGAAACCATCATAAAACTTAATGTAATGAACTTACACATCACCTCCAAAAGTTTTGTTGTGGCCTGCTATTTATTTATTTATTTAAATTTCAACTTTTATTTTAGATACAGGGAGAACATGTGCAGATTTGTTACATGGGAATATTGCCTAATACTGAGGTTTTACTGAGGTTTGTACTGAGGTTTGAAGTACAGATCTTGTCACCCAGGTACAGAAGATAGTGCCTGATAGGCAGTTTTTCAAAACGCTTCCCCTTGTCTCTCTCCCCCTTCTGGTAGTTCACAATGTCTGTTGTTCCATTGTTTATATCCATGTATGCTCAATGTTTAGTTCCCACTTTTAAGTGAGAACATGCGATATTTGGTTTTCCGTTCCTGGATTAATTTGTTTAGGATTATGGCCTCTAACTGCATCCATTTTGCTGCAAAGAACATAATTTCATTTTTTTAAGGCTGCATACCATCCCATGGTGTATATGTACTATATTTTCTTGATCCAGTCTACCATTGATGGGCACCTGGTTTGATTCCATGTCTTTGCTATTGTGAATAGCCTTGTGGCCTTTTATAATTCCATCCTTCTCTCCATGCTATTCCCAGACAAACACTGGTAGAGTGCTTCTTCTATTACTATAGGTTTCTTTGTGTTTTCTAGAATTTAATATAATGCAAATATAAAGTATGTACTCTTTTTTGTTTCTTTACTTTTATTCATCATATTATTTTGAGATTTATCTATATTGTCTTAAATTTAAATAGTTCATTCTTTTTATTGCTAATTTTCCTTTGTGTGGATACATGACAATTTCATCATTTGTTCACTCATTAACTGGCAATTAGATTTTTTCCAAATTTTGACTATTACAAATAAAATTGTTATGAAAATTTGTGTCTTTGTGTGGACCTGTGCCTTTCTTTTTTTCTTTTTTTTTAGACGGAGTCTCTCTCTGTCTCCCAGGCTGGAGTGTAATGGCACAATCTCGGCTCACCATAACCTCCACCTCCCGGGTTCAAGCAATTTTCCTGCCTCAGCCTCCCGAGCAGCTGGGACCACAGGCATGCGCCACCACGCCCGGCCAATTTTGTATTTTTCCTAGAGATGGGGTTTCTCCATGTTGGACAGGCTTGTCTTGTATTCCCTACCTCCAGTGATCCTCCCGCCTTGGCCTCCCAAAGTGCTGGGATTACAGGCGTGAGCCACTGCACCCAGCAAACATTTCATTCCTTTAGTGTTATCTTTTCACCATCTAGTTTTAAATGTTGATGAAATTCAGCTTTTTTCTTTTATGCTTCATGCTTTTTGTGTTCTATTTAAGAATCACTAATAAGCCCAACATTATTGAGATTTTCTCTCATGTCTTCTTCTAGAAACTTTATAGTTTTAGCAAATCTGCTTAAATGTATAATCCATTTTGAGTGAGTATGTGTTGGTGGTATAAGGCAAGGTTGAGGTTTATTATTGTTATTTTGCATATGGTTAGCTAACTGCTCCAGAACCACTTACTGAAAAACTATTCTTTCCCCAGTGAACTGCCTTTTCAGCTTTGTTGAAAGTCAGTTGTCCAAATATGTGTGGATCTACTTTTGGATTCTCCATTCTGCTCAAAATTTTTTGACATAAAGTTGTTTATAATATTCCTTTAACATTCTTTTAATACCTGTAGATTTTGTAGCAGTACCTTCTCTCTCATTCCTAATATGAGTAATTTATATTTTCTCTCTTTTTTCCTGATTAGTCTGCTAGCACCCTATCGATTTTACTGATCTTCTCAAATAACAAATTTTTGGTTACTTTGGTTTTTCTTTACTGGTTTTGTGTTCTCCATTTCACTAATTTCTCCTGTGATATTTATCACCTTCTTTCTTCAGCTTAATTTTAGGCTTAATTTGCTCTTCTTTTTCTAGTTTATAAGGTGGAATCTGAGGTCACTGATTTGAGAACTTTCATTTTCTAGTGGCAAATTCAAGAGGGCTCCACTAAATCACTCCTGTTTAGTGATTCACTGGAAGGACTCAAAGAATTCAAGAAGGCCACAATACTCACAGTTTATTAGAGTGGAAATACAGATTAAAGACAGTGAAGGGAAGAGGCTCATAGAGCAGGGTTCAAGACAGCGTAGGCATGCAGCTTCCAGTTGTCCCCAGTAGAGTTGTGCAAACAGCATTTATTTCTCTCAGCAATGATGTGTCACAGTATGCATAAAGTATTTACTTTTTTTCTCAATATTACTTTAGTTATTGGTGGTTTCACACAAATTTTGAATTTTTAAAACTAGCCTGAGCTTTGTGTCCAGAGTTTTTATTGGAGGTTTGTCCAGAGCTTTTTACAGGGGTTTGGATACATTAATACACTGTGTAGCCTAAGGTCCCCACCATAAATCATTGTTAGCATAGGCTGTCTGGTATGGCCCAAACCCTCCCAGATAAACAAAGTTATTTTAATCAGGCAGGACATTCCAAGTGTTTAAAAGTTATGATCCAAAGCCTAGGGAAAAGGGAGGACCAAAACTTTCTTTGGGCAAGATTAATCCTTTACTGTACACTAATGTAAATATTTTAGTGCTATGAGTTCTCCTCTGTGTACTGAATTAGCTGCATTTCAAAAATTTTTGATATATTGTGTTTTTATCCTGATTTACTTCAAAATACTCTATAATTCCTCCTTTGATTTATTCTTTGACCCATAGGTAGTTCATATACATGTATTTATTTTCCAAGTATTTGGAGATTTCCCAGATTTTTCTACTATTAATTTCTAATATAATCCCACTGGAGAGAGACAACGTAACTTGTACTACTTTATTCTTTTTTTATTAAAATCGAAAATGAAAGAGAAGATATTACAACTGATACCACAGAAATACAAAGAATTGTGAGACTACTATGAACAATTATACACCAACAAATTGGAGAACCTAGAAGAAATGGATAAATTCCTAGACACATACAACCTACTAAGACTGAATCATGAAGAAAAAAATCTGAACAGATCAATGATTGAGGAGATTAAATTAGTAATACAATTTTTCCCATCAAATAATAGCCAAGGACCTGATGGCTTCACTGCCAGATTCTATCAAACATTTAAAGAGAACTTGTGCTAATTGTTCTCAAATGTTTCCAAAAAATTGGAGAAGAGGGAGACCTTTTAAACTCATTTTATGAAGCTAGCATTACCTGATCCCAAAACCAGACAGGGATACTACAAGAAAAGAGAATTACAGGACAATATTTCCGATGAATATAGTTGTTAAAATTCTCAACAAAATACCAGCAAACTGAATTTGACATCACATTAAAATGATCATACATTATAATCAAGTGGGATTTATCCCTGAGATGCAAGCATGGCTCAACATATACAAATCAATAAATACGATACACCATATTAACAGAGTGAAGAACAAAAACCATATAATCATCTCAACGGATGCAGAAAAAGCATTTGACAATTTCAACATCCCTTCATGACAAAAACCCTCAACAAATTAGGTATAAAAGAAATATACTTTAACACAATAAAGGTAATATATTACAAGCCCACAGCTAACATCGTTTTCAACAGTAAAAAGTTGAAAGCCTTTTCTCTAAGATCAAGATCAAGACAAATATGCCATCTTGTTACCTTTATTCTACATAGTACTGGAATTCCTAGTTAGAGCAATTATTAAAGAAAAAGAGATAAAAGGTGTCTAAATTACTATAAAAGTAAAACTATCTCTGTTTGCAGATGATATGATCTTAAATTATATAAAACTGTAAAGACTCTAGCAAAAAACTATTAGAACTAATAAACAAATTTATTAAATTTGCAGAATACAAAATCAACATACAAAAATCAATTCCATTTATGTACACTAACAATGAACTATGTAAAAGAGAAATTTAGAAAATGATCCTATTTACAAACACCAAAAGGAATAAAACACCTTGAGAAATAAATTTAACCAAGGAGGTGAAAGATCTGTATACTAAAAACTGTAAAACAATGATGAAAGAAATTGAAGAAGATACAAATACATGGAAATCTATCCTATCTTCATAGATCGGAAGGGTCAATATTGTGAAAATGTCCACACTACCCAAAGTCATCTACAGATTGAATGCAATGTCTATGAAATTTCCAGTGGCATTTTCACAGATTAAATATTGCTTTAGATAGCTAAAGCAATATTAAGAAGACAGAAGAAAGCTGAAGGCATCACATTTTCCAGTCTCAAGTTATATTACAAAGCTATAGTAATCAAAACAGTATGATATTGGCTTAAAAACAGACATATAGAATAAAGGAACTGAACAGAAAGCCCAGAAATAAACCCACACATATATGGTCAACTAATCTTTGACAAAAGCACCAAGAGTATGCAATGGGGAAAGGGTAGCCTCTTCAATAAATGGTGCTGGGGAAATTGAATATCCATATCCAAAAAAATAAAATAAAATAAAACTGAACCCTTATGTTACACTATATACAGAAAATCAACTTTAAATGGATTAAATATTTAAATGTAAGATCTGAAACTTCAAAAATTTTATAAGAAAACATAAAAAAAGCTCCATGACATTGGTCTTGGCAATTTTTTTGATGTAACAACAAAAGAACAGATAACAAAACTAAAAATAAACAAATGGTAACACATCAAACTAAAAAAGCTTCTGCATGACAAAAGAAACAATCAACAAAATGAAAAAGCAAACCATGAAATGGAAGAAAATTTTGTAAACCATATGTCTGATAAACGGTTAATATCCATTTAAAAAAATGGGCAAACAGCCTGTTTTCAAAGAACATATGTGTTTTCATTTTTTCACTTTTCCAAAGAGGATAATTAGGTATATGAAAAGGTGCTGAACATCACTAATCATCTTTTTTGACTATTCAACATTTTTCTAAAGTAGACACTCAAATGACCAAAAGGTATATGAAAAGGTATTCAACATCATTAATCATTAGGGAAATGAAAATCAAAACCACAATAAAATATTACCTCACATTTGTTAGGCTGGGCATTATCAAAAAGACAGTATTTTTCTTTCAGTATTTTAAAGATGTTGCTTTATTGTGTTCTCACTTGCTTTGTTTTCACCGAGAAATCTTCTGTCATCTTTATCTTGTTCTACTGTACAAAACATGTTTTTATCCTGTGGCTGCTTTTAAGATTTTCTCTTTAACACTAATTTTCAGAAATCTGATTATGATATTCTTTGGTATATTTTGTGTATGTGTGCTTGAGTTTTGTCAGGCTTCTTGGATATGTGAGGTTTGAGTTTTATTGACTTTAGAAACTTTTCAGTCATGATTTCTTCTAACAGTTTTTTCTTTCTTCCCATCTTGCTTCTCTTCTTTTAAAACCCCAGTTATGTTAGTTCACTTGAAGTTGTCCTGTAACAATTAATTGTCTGTTTCCTTTCAAAAATTATTTTATTTCCTCTATTCTCCATTTTTGGTTTGCCTTTGTTGCTATATCTTCCTAGGTTACTAGTATTTTCTTCTACATTGTCTAATCTATCATTAATCTCATCCAGCGTATTCATCTCAGATATTGTCATTTTCATCTCCAGAAGTTGGATTTGGGGCTTTTAAAAATATCTTCTATGTCTGCTTAACATTTCTAGCTTAACTTTTTTACTTTTAAATTAATTTTTTTTTTTTTTTACTAATTCTAATATCTGTGTCAGTTTTTCCTTTCATTATATATTGCATTTTTCTGCTATTTTTGTATGCCTGGTAATTTTTAAATTTTATTCCATACATTGAGTTTTAATTTTGTGTTGGACTTTTTATTTTTCTATAAATATTTTTGAGCTCTGTTTTAGAATACAGTTACATTTCTCAAAATAATCTGATGCTTTTGTACCTGGCTTTAATCATTTGTTAGACGACAGCAGAGCAGCATTTAGTTTAGAGATCATTATTCTCCACTTCTGAGCACAAACACTTCTGAGCTCTTGTCCCAGTGCCCCATGAATTTTAATGTTTTTGAGTTTGGCTGGTGAAACTATACACTATTCCTGGCCCTACATGAAATTCAGTTACTGTTTTCTTTAATCCTTTGTGTTGTTATTTTCCCAATCTCAGGTGGTTTTTTCGCACTCATGCTCTTGTTAATACCCTACTGAATACTGAGGGTGGGCCCTCTGACAACCTCACAACTTCTCTCTTTGCCCGCTTCTCTCCTCTGCTATCCTCAGCCCTGTGAACTCTACCTGCCTTATTCTCCTCTCAGCTGTGTCTCCTTGACTCGAGGAGTTTGATGGTTTCCTCCTGGATTTCCCCTCTGTGTGCCATGGCCTGGAAATTGTCTCAAGGTGGTAAGCTTGGTTTATTATAAAACTCACCTAATTTTTTCTTGTCCTTCCTTGCCTGATGTCTAATGTCTTGAAAACTGGTGCTTTATATATTTTGTCCCTTACTTTGTTTTCACTGGAAATAGAAAGTCAATTATTTTTAAAGAGATTTTTAAAATGGCACAAATACTGTTTTTTATATTTATTACATATTTACTAATGATATTCTATCTGTAATAGTCTGTAGTTGGTTTGTATCAGCTCATAGGACCCAGTTGTTAAATATCCAGAAATTCTGTGAACCAGTTGTTAGAAATTGTTGTTTGCTTGAATTTGGCCATGGTGGGAATATTTATATTCATAAAAGTGGTCAAAATGCTATAAATCCAGGCTTTTCCCTTTTTTCCTTTTTATCCCTCACAGGGAGCTGGCTTACCAATTCCATCTGGACTTTTTTTCATTTTGTCTGAAAGACATCCTTTAACATTTCTTATAGTGTGTGTGTCTCCTGGCGAAGAATTATTTTAGTTTTTGTATGTCTGAGAAGTTTGTTGTGCCAATGTTTTTGAAAGATATTTTCACTGGATATAGAGTACTAGGTTAAAAGGATTTTTTTTCTTTAAATAATTTAAAGATGTTTCTCCACACTCTTTTGCCTGAATTGTTTCTAGTGAGATGACTACAGTCATTCTTAACTGTATTCGTTTGTACATAGTGTGTCTTTTATTCTCTGGCTGCTTTTCAAGATTTTTATTTATTAGTTTTAAGCAATCCAATGATAATATATCTTGTTAAAGTGTTCTTCATGTTACTTGTGCTTGGAGTTCATAAAACTTCTTCAATCTGTGGCTTTTCCTCTCCATTAAATTTAAAGCTGCTTCAGCTATTAGTTATTCAATTTCTTTTTTCTGCATTAGTCCTCCAGTTTTATAGGACTCTCAATATTAGGCTGCTTAATGCTGTTCTACAGCTCACTGATGCTCTGCTCACTTTTTTTAAGTCAGTTTCTTTCTGTTTTCATCCTAGGTGATTTCTATTACCTTATCTTTAAGTTCGACTTGAGATATCTAATCTGCTGCTAATCCCATCCAGTATATTATAAAATCACATTCATTGTATTTTGCATCGAAAGAAGTTTTATTTCAGTCTTTTTTAGATCTTCCATGTCTCTTCTTAACATAGGTACACTCTCTTCTATCCTGCCGAACATATTGAATATATATTTAATAGCCTTGTCTGCTAGCTCCATCATTTATATCATTTCTGGATCTGTTTCTATTGAGTGTTTTTCTCCTTCTTATGACCCATATTTTTCTTTTTCTTTGCATATATGACTTTTTAAAATTGGATATCAGATATTTGAATTTTATGTTTCTAGCTACTGGATTATTTGTATCCCTTAAATAAATTTGGGACTTTATTTTGTGATGCAGATAGATTATATAGAAACAATTTGATATTTCTGAATCTTGTTTTGAAGCTTTGTAAGTTGTATCTAGGACTGCCTTTAGTGTACAGCAAATTTGCCCCTCCCCACTGGGGTGATCCGCTTCTGAGAATTCTCCTCAATGCCCTCTGTGTTAGGAGGTCTCCCACTCTGGTTGATGGAAGCACCATCTTTTCCTGGCCCCGTGTGTACTTTGAGATGGTTCTGCTTGATCCATCAAGTGGTCTTTCCCTCCTCAGGTTGTTTTCTTGTACTCACTAGTCAGAGGAGTTGAAAAGTCACTGGGAGTCCAATGCACATTCCAGAGCTCTTCCCACCCACCGCTTTCTCCTCCCTGGGTCTCTTCCCTGGAATTTTAGCCATTTTGGCCTCCTCAAACCCCGAACACAAGTCTCCTTAACTCAGAGAGACTGCCAGGTGCTGTTTGGGCTTCTTCTCCCTATAATACCACCTGAAAAAGATCTCCAGGCTATAAACTGAGGCCATTACAGGGTTCACTTTATTCATTTCACTTCCCTCAGGGATCACGGTCTTGAGCCATCTGTTGTCCAGTGTTTCATATATTTTGTGCATTTTAATTGTTTCAGGTTTGAGGGTAAATTCAGCCTCTGTTACCCCATCATAGAATTCCCTCAGACACGGATGTGTTAAGCTTTAGGAAATTCTACTGTACCCTATCTTCATGGATTCTCTTCCTCTCCCTTTAGGTTCATCTTACTACTATTCTTCACCGATGTCCTGTACTTTCAGCCTCTGTACCTTTGGTCATTTCCATACCATTCATTCTTTCTTGCCTTTTAATGTCATTTTTATCAGTCTAAAACCCTATGACTTCTCAAGGACCATCTCAGAGTCTGTCTCTTATGTGAAAGTTACACTGAGCCTCGTACCTGAAAGTAATCTCTTTCATAAACAAACTTTTTTGGGCTTATCCTGCTTGGGTTTTGCTAAGCTTCCTGGATCTGTAGGTGGATATTATTTATCATGTATGAAACATTTTGCTACTATTTTAAAAATTATTGTTTTCTGCCACCACTTTCTCTCCTCTATATTGAAGACTCCAGTGATATGTGTACTAGGTGGCTTGATATTTTTTGAGAGTTCCCTGAAACCTCTTCCAGTTTTGGTAGTTGTTCAGCATTATTTTCCTCTCTCTTGTTTTGACAGTTTCTGTTGTCCTGATTTCATGTGCATAGACATTTTTCCTATAGTGTCTACTCCAATTTAAGCTCATCTAGCAAAATTTTCATTTCAGGTATTTTTCAGATCTAGAAGTTCTATTTAGCTTTTTTATAGTTTCTGTTTCATTCTTCACTATGTTGTGTTTTACTATAAATCCTTGAACATATTTAATAATAACCATTTTAATATATTAGCCATTTATAAGTCCCATTATTTTAATTCACCATCTCTGCCATTTCTGGGTTGATTTCAATTGCCTAATATTACTACTTAGCATAGACACATATTCCAGCTTTTAAGTATATCCAATAATTTCTGACTGGATGCTCAACATTATGAATGTTACTTTTTTATTATCTGAATTTTGTTTTCTTCTCTCAAAGAGTGTTGAGCTTTATTCTAGTGGGCAGTTGACTTGCTTGCAGGTCAACTTGTCTGCTTTTCCTTTCAAGGGCTCTTCTAAGCTTTGTTAGGGTTAATGTATGGTAGACTTATTCTATGCCATTTGAGTCCCACTCTAAGTTATGGGCTTCCTGGGATACCTGTTAAATGTTCCAGGTATTCAACAAAGCTATTCTGATGGCTCAGAGCTGTATCTCTCTCAGCCTTGACCAAGATTTAGTAATTATTCATACTGTAGTTCACCAGCAGTTGTTAATTCCCTAGTATTTATTCTTTGCCTGCCTCTGTGGAGTTTCACCCAATGGATGCCAGCTTAGTATTTACCCAAAGACTCAATGAGACCGCACGAACACTGCGGGGCTCTTTCCGTGCATGGCCTCCTCTTCTCTGAGCTGTGTCCTCAGCTCAGTAAGAATTTCAGGGTGCCGTGCTCTGCTTGGGTCCCTCTTGTCTGTAAAGTAACCCAGGAAATTCTGGGTAGAAAACGGAAATGATCACAGCACGCACCTCGTTTGTCTCCTTTCTCTTATGGATCACAGTTTTGTGCCATCTATTGTCCAATATTAGAAAACAATTATCTCATGTATATTGCCCAGTTTTCTAGGTGTTTATTATTGGAGGGTATAATGGATTGAATTATACCTGCCATCCCCCCAGAAAAAGATATGTTGACATCCCAACACTCAGTACCTCAGAATGTGACTCTGTTAGAAAATAGGGTCATTGCAAGTGTGACTAGTTAAGATGAGGTCATACTGGAGTACTGTGGACTCCTAATATGACTGATGTACTTGTAAGAAGACAGCCGTGGGAAGACAGAAACACACAGGGAAAATGCCATGTAATGCCAAAGGCAGAGTTTAAAGTTATGTAGCTGCAAGCTAAGGAATGTCAAAAATTGCCAGCAAATCACCAGAAGCTAGGAATAGGCAAGGAAGAATTTCCTTCCGGGTTTCAGAGGAAGCATAGCTCTGCTGATACCTTGATTTTAGACTTCTAGGCTCCAGAACCATGAGACAATAAATTCTGTTGTTTTAAGTCACCCTGTTTGTGGTACTTTATTACAGCAGCTCAAGGAAAATTACGAAGTGGATGGATTGAGTACAAATTCCTTCATCATAAGTGGAAGCAGAAGTTCCTAACTCTTTTAGTATTTGTCATCTGAACTACTTTTCTATCTTTTACCTCCTCCAATCGATAAGTTATTAGAAGGCAAATATTACTTCTTGATTTTTTGTTTTCCATCTATCTAAGCTTGAATTTTATATACACGTAAGGTAGATGTGAAATTCATGGGCATCAAATATGGGTGGGTAAAATATAATTTTGTTTTCTATAATTAAAATTATTCTATATCTAGATCCCTGTTGCATTGGGGTATACATGATTAATTCAGGGATTTCTCAGACAATTCATGCTTTTCTCCCTTTCCTTTTCTCCCCGGGTGGTGTCTAAATTCCAGGGTGCTTATAAAAGTGCTTATCAAAGCATTGTGAGGAGGTACTTGGTCTTTGGTCATCGTTTAACTTTCCTTCATGCCTCTTATTTGCACCGTCATCAGCACCTGTCCCCACTGATATCTGCTGATCCTCGGTGTGTCTGTCTGTCCTTCTGGTTGTTTTGATCCACGGCGGGTACATTGTGCCTTACACATTTCAAACACGATGCCTCTTCAGGATTGATGGCTTCTCTCAGTTAATCTCTTTTCCTGCGAATGAGAAAATGACTATTCCTGATCTATCCTGAGATCTTTGGGGATTCTTGGAGACTACCTCAGGTCCCTCTGTTAAGACAGATTCTAGAGCCATGTGTTTTTTCCACTGCTGCTCTAATAAATTACTACAGACTTAGTGGCTTAAAACAACACAAACTTATTATCTTATAGTTCTATAACTCCGAAGTCTGACACAGGTTTCACCAAGTTAAAATCAAGATGTCAGCTAGGCTGCATTCTTCCCTGAGGCCTCTAGAAGAGAACCCATTTCCTTGCCTTTTCTAGCTTCTAGAGGCCACCTTCATTCCTTAGCTCATGCCCCCTTCTACCTCCAGGGCCAGCAGCATGGCATCTCTCTTGCCTGCTTCCATGTCCACATCTCTTTCTTTGACTCTCTTCTGCTTCCCTCTTTCATGTTGAAGGACGCTTGTGATTGTATGGGGCACACCTGATTAATTCTGACTACTCTCCCTGTTTTAAGGACACCCAACCTTAATTCCCCTTCAACCTTAATTCCCCTTTGCCATGTAATCTAACACATGCACAGATTCTGGGGATTAGAATGTGGACATCCTTGGGAGCCATTATTCTGCTGACCACAAGTCATTTCTACTTACCAGTCTCTAGCCAGTATGACATGTAGGGACCCAGGACCTTGTTCATCTCATTCTGGAAATAAGCGCAATTTTCCTCTGCCATCAAAACATTTGAATTTCCATTTCTTCTCTTTCCACCTCTCTCATCCCTTTCCTTGATCAGGATGTGGATAAGAAGAGTTAAGTCACAATTCAGGGCATTCAGGAGCATCTCATTGGCTGACTCTCCCTTCTTTCCATTAGCCCAGGTAATTTTTAACTCTTTTGTAGAGGAACAAATAAGCTTTGCAAGTATCTTCCATTCCTATTATATAGGACTATATACCAGTTTTAAAATTAAAAAGACAAGTTAGTTCTTATTGCCATTCTCTTCATGTATAAAGCTTTCTCTTGTTGGCAGCGATTCATTAAGAATCTAGTATGGAGGGAAAAAGCTGAGGACGGTAACAAAAAGATTTTAAAAGAGGCTTGCCAGATAGGTGGACACGTTAAGATGACCAGGACATGTGAAGATGACAGTTTCAGCCAGCTTTCAATTCCGTAGGGCACCTCCAGACCTAGGCCAGAGGTACGG
The DNA here is from genome assembly GCF_028885655.2 of Pongo abelii. Lineage (NCBI taxonomy): Eukaryota > Metazoa > Chordata > Mammalia > Primates > Hominidae > Pongo > Pongo abelii. The sequence continues at coordinate 140,423,031 of NC_071991.2, read as the reverse complement.
CCAGGATTCTCCCATTTGTAGATCTACTGCCACAGAGCAGAGGGATCATATCCCCACCCTCTTTTCCATACATGAATGACTTAAATGATTGAATAACTAAACAGTCTTGCAGATGGAGATGGAGACTGAGGAGATTTTTTTAAAGGCATCAGCCATATGGAAGGAGCTTCCAGCTACTGAGCTGTGACAATGATCAGGAGCCAGGAGCCAGCTGGTTACTCTGATCTGACTGATACATCTCTTCACCCTCCAATCTGCTGCAACATCTCTAAGAAGGAGGATTACATTGATGTCTACATGTGGTAATGACACTGAGCTGATGCAGCTGATGAGTGAAGTCAGGTCTCATAGGATATGCTGGTGTTAAAGACTGCCAGCCAAAGGAAAACATGATGTGGTACCCTTGAGAGCAGGAGCAATTCTCATTCTTTCTCCCTGTATCTCCCACCACCCCCGGTCCACTTTCTCTCCACCCCATCCCCACTCAGGACTAAATAAAAATTTCAAAAGCAGAGAGGAAAGAGAACAGAAATGGAAAGAAAGGGAGGAATAGGCTGTGTGCACATGTTTATTTTGGCCTCACTCTCTGCAATCCTAACATGCACAGATACTATATTATCAGATTTATTAAAAACTGAGATTGAACAACTGTTCAATGAAAACTGCTCTTGCGTTGGCTATAGCTATTTTTCATCATATGTTCCAAATGTTCACTGCAAGCAAACTACATTTACCACTTGATTTATCATTTAAATAAATGTTATAAGAGGATTAATTACATTTTGAAATGATAAAAAGCAAAACATTCCCCTATACATATGGTGTATTCAAATGCAAACAAAAAAATGTGCTACAGCCAAAACTGTCAGAAGCAAGAACCCCAACATTAACTTGGAATTGTGTTACTGTAGCATCAGCAATAACAACAAACATATGACATCACTAGGCCCTGATGAAATGGGAAAGTGTTACAAATGCTTTCTTTGCTTAAAGCTTATTCTCCCTGTTCAGCCACTTTTACAGCTTTCTTTCCTGGGTTCTCATCTCAAACCACTCCACCACATCCAACCCAAACTGAGTAATTGTTCTGAATATGAATCCTTCAGAGTACACAACATGGCAAAGACAGAGGGAGGAGGAGTTTCCAAGGGTGTGCTGGTGTCCTCCAGGCATCTGAAGGTCCTATGTCCCATTTTAGCAGAATGACATTTTAGCAGCTACCTAGCAGAGTCCCATGCTTAGCTATTATGAATCCTTACTATTATGAATTGGTGGCTTGACTGTGTTTTTTGTGGCTCTGTGGTCCCTTCAGACCCCACCTTCCACCCCATCCCATTGTAAATCTCCCAATCTTTGCTGCAGACATAGGAAGTCAAAAAAGAAAGAAAAAAAAAAAAAGCCAACACTTGTAAGAGTGCCTGCCTGCAGTGCACCAGGCAAAATGCATCTTTCAACAATTTTTAGATATTGTCATCATTATTTTCACTTTATAGATAAGAAAATTGAGAATCAGGGTTTGCTTGAGAGTTCCCAAGCCAGCAAGAAGCAGAGCTGTGAAATGAACCCAAATCTATATGATTCCAAGGCTCTGTGATGTTTCCTATTACTCATGTTGCATTTAGAGGATAAATTAGATCTAGTTGGGCCATTAGAGACATGTGGAACAGATTCTAACTTTGATCAGTTCAGGAGTTAATTCTGCCTGTCCAGGTCTCAAAACCTGTCTGCCAAGGATGAAGATTATGCAGGCGATCCCTCTGGCTGTCATAGAAGCTTCCTGCCCTCAGAACTGAGCATTTCTGCTTTGATTACCCCAAAATACCTGAATCTCTTGAGCCCTATCCTTTCATCTCCCAGGTAACATGTCTAGCTCTAGTTTCCAATTTCAGATAAACTAAAATCCTTTTTCATCCTTCTATCAGTATCACAGTTTCTCTGAAGCTTTCCCAGGCTTCTGATGTCTCCTGGGGGAGCTAGAGAGTTACCTCTAGTTTACAGGTAAATAATGAGTCATTAAATATATTTACATACCAGGATGTCAGCAGGAGTGCAAAGAAGATAACAAGTGCAGAGTATAGCTGGTTCCCAGGGAGGCTGGGGGTGATTCACCACACTCTTAAAAGAAGACTAGCCTAATTTCCTCCCCAGCTCATGGGGTAGGATTCCTCTGCTCTGGCAGCAGATCTCCCAGAGGGAGCAGCCTGACCACATCACTGGCCCAGAAGAGGAGGCGTCTGTCCCCAGACTAGCTGAAGGAAAGCCTGGCTTGGATGATGCTCTGCTCTCCCCTTGCTCTTCTCCTGGGCACTTTCTTCGGTGGGTGCCCTCCTGTCTGGCAAGCCTCTTTTCTCATCCTCACCCTCACCCCAATCCCATGAATGCAGAGTCTGAGCTGTTGGTTTGACACTCTTTAGTCTATTCCTCTGATTGTCTGGAACAGATATGGGAATTTAGCCTTAGGGGCTGATCTGATGATTCTTGGTTCTCTCTGTCTCCTGGGAAGGAGTTTGTTCTGTTGGTCTTCCCTGGCCCAGGGATGCTTTGCATCCTTGGCTCCCCCAGTCTGCTCCCCATGATGGATTCCAGGTGCCTGTGCCATGCAAGAGCTTGAGCTGCCCCTCTTTCTGGGGAAGGCAAGCCAGGCTAGGGTGCTCCTCTGTAAATGGCACTTTGTCTTTCCCACAGGGGTCAGATCTCAGACTATTCATCAATGGCCAGCGACCCTGGTGCAGCCTGTGGGCAGCCCGCTCTCTCTGGAGTGCACTGTGGAGGGAAGATCAAACCCCGAACTATACTGGTACCGACAGGCTGCAGGCGGGGGCCTCCAGCTGCTCTTCTACTCTGTTGGTGTTGACCAGGTCAGCTCTGAGGTGCCCCAGAATCTCTCAGCCTCCAGACCCCAGGACCGGCAGTTCATCCTGAGTTCTAAGAAGCTCCTCCTCAGTGACTCTGGCTTCTATCTCTGTGCCTGGAGTGTCACACTGAGCTGGGTGGGGCAGACATCTGTGCAAAAACCCCACCCTCTCCTGAGCCCTAACCATGCTCCCCAGGAGCCCTCACTCAGGGACTGGGTGGAGGATATTTGTAACTAGGTTTCTGACTGCTGGCCAATGTGAAAGCAATGGAATAAAGCTAGAATTCTACAAAAGACTCTACTAAGTTCTCAGGGAGAACAAAAAATTGTATGTGTGCAGAACCTGTGATTTGCCTGCACATAGTCAAGTTCTCAATGTATGGATGTCCCGGCCTAGGCTACCATACTCCAGCCCTCAAGGTGTGCTATACCTTGCCTGATTTTCTAGTCTTCCAAATTCCTCTATGTGTGCCCTGGGGAGGGGGTTAGTGCATATATGGCTGAGAGAAATAGGATATACCTGTGGCAGGAGGTGAACTGGTGAACAAACAGGAGGATGCCAACTCAGGTTACTTAATGGGTTAATTTCATCACCTGTCATTGATCTTTCTGCTGAGACTAGAAATTCTGGGGAGGCTGAGACCTGAGGCTTTGAGTCAGGCAAAGAGGCAAGATGTTCAGGAGACTGCTCTCATTCGAGGCAGAAGTGTGGTTTTGTTAGTATAGGTAACATGCACTTAGGCCGGACATGGTAGCTCACGCCTGTAATCCCAGCACTTTGGGAGGCCGAGGCAGGAGGATCACCTGAGGTCAGGAGTTCAAGACCAACCTGGCGAATGTGGTGAAATCTGTCTCTACTAAAAGTACAAAAATTAACCAGGCGTGGTGGCAGGCATCTGTAATCCCAGCTGTTTGGGAGGCTGAGGCAGGAGAATCACTTGAACCTGAGAGGTAGAGGTTGTAGTGAGCCAAGATCATGCCACTGCACTCTAGCCTGGGTGACAGAGTGAGACTCTGTCTCAAAAAAAAAAAAAAAATAAAATAAAAATAAACATGCACTTAGAAATTTTGGTGATGCTTTAGGTTTTAAAAAATGTCATGTTGTACTATCTTAGAGCCCTTCCTTTGTAGCAAAGACGGACAGATGGTGATCCAAGAGATACGCAAGAAGAGGACCGTGTGTGTAATGGTTGAGCTCTAAAAAAGAGAAATCACTTGGATGGAAATGAAGGAGAGGAAAGGGCTGATGTGGATGGCTGGGAAGAGGTTCGATGGTTACCTTGGCAACCGAGCTTCCTTCCTCATCCCCATCCTTCCCTAGTCCTTGTTCTTAAAAAGATTTTCTTTCTAATGTCCCTTCCCCTCCACAAGGGGGCACAAGATGTCTTAAAATACTCCATTCCGGGCATCATTTAACCTAGATCAATCCAGACACGTGTATATTTCTAGTATCATTTAATCTGAAGTCGAAAATCTGAGATGTAGACACAGAGTGATCAAGAACATATGGAATAATGCCCAAGGGTCCCTACTGAACTTTAAGGATCACCTATGTATTAAGCAGCTATTATGTGCTGGACACAGTGAGCCATTTTGAGGATTAAAAAGAAAAATAAAATATACTCGAGATGGTGTTGGGCATAGTCATAGCATGATTTAGTCAAAGCACTTGATTTTTTTAGTCTAAATTTGCTAGTTGTTATGAACTGGACCTAGTTATTTAATCTTACTAGCTTTCAAGTTTTTCCCCACCTATAAAACTTGCCTCATTGAATTGTTAAGTATATTAAATGAGATGGTGTTTATAAAGCCCTATTACAAGCTCTAATTTTCAACAGGTATTATTTTCCGCTCCTTAAGCTTACAAGATTTTTTCATTACAACTTACCCAAGGGGAAGACTTAGTTAAAAAATTTCAAATCATAAACTACAAGTATGTAATCAATATTAATATTTAAAATGCTAAACATGCTTGGATGGCAAAACTATGAAACTTGAACCCTATGCTGTGCCTATTCAGATGCTGATTCTCTAGGGGCTTTATACAGCTTCAGAATCCTCATTAATAGAGAAATGTCTCAGGCAATCACCACTAGTCAAGCAGAATTAGTACAGACTCGAGGCAGATTTTTCCTTCCTGTAATATACTGCAAAAATTCTGGAAAACTTCACAAAGGACATAAAATTGTAGCTAAGTTTAGCTCTTTAGGAGGCTAATAGTTATATAAGCAAAATGACATTGCAAGCAGGAGAGTCAGTTTGTGTAGAAATATGCAGGTCTACGTGAATATTGTAAGTTTTAGAGAATCTGAAGGAAAAAAAGTCCTGATCATTGCACAGAGCATCCTAGAGGCAGGTGAGCATTGAAGGAGAGGCTTGAAAGCCACCCAAATTCAGCAGAACAAATTAACATCCTCCATGTTATCTGCTCTTATTCATGCAAGACTGTTCATTCCCATAACTGTTTCCATACCATCTAGGACTCAGAAATCCACAGTCATTATAATTCCAGGGGACAAAGGAAAGCAGTTTAGGATGACCGATCCTGTTCAGACATGCCGTCTCTTGCCAAGAATTCATCAAACTCACTTGCCCCTTTAATCAGATGAGGCTGTCTCTTTTCTAGGAGAGCTTCCAGGATTTGCATCTGATTTTGCAGATGTGCCAGGATGACTATTTCCATATATCTCCTTCCCTAGCCAGTTGCACATGGAAGATTCGGGGCCACACGCTGGTGGCCAGAGGCACTCTCCCCAAGATGCTTCACATAGATCTCAGCCACCCACAGGACTTATAAGGAGATACCCTTGCGCCTCTAAATAGATCTCAGCCACCCATGGGACTTATAGGGAGTCACCCTGGGGCCTCTGGACAGCTTGAGTAAGATGAAGAATGCCCGGGGTTGGGAAGCTGGTAACACTAAAATTAGGCGACTTCTTATTTTTGCCCAGGATTCAGTGGTTTGGGATAAGAATGCTACAATCTCTTGAGCTCCTGCAGAGCAGGCTTGACCTATTATATACCTGGTAATTTCCCACTCCCTACTTTGGGGGTTTCTGCCTCTCTAGTTTTTCGTTCTGTCTTGCATTATGTTCTTCTAAGATGTGTTAGAAAATATTCATCACACAGACCTTACAGGCTTTAGCAACTAGAGGATAAAACTACGAGGAGCCAGTCAATGCCGTGCACAAACACTGGCTCAGACATCCAGGGACTGTCCGTTTTGCAGTCTGTTGGTTATCTAGGGCTACCTGTCCTGTGACTCATCAGCACCTCTCATTACATGAGTGGAAGGAAGTAGGAGGATACATGTGGAGGGGGGTGGAAGGGAGTTTGTGGGGAAGGTGGGAAGAGAGAGTTGCCTGAGTGATGTGGGACCAGAAGGGATCCCAACTGGGTCAGAGCAGTTATTGCAGCTGTTTTTCATTCTCCACTATCTTCATGGTGCTCACTGTGGCCTTTGATCTTGTGCATAACCTCCAGCAGGTGTACAGATGTGTTGGGGGAGGGGAGGCCTGCACATGGATCTGGGATACCTAGATTCCCCTCTAGAGTCCCTGTCCCCTCCCCTCTGAAGTTCTATTTCTACTGCCAGGATGCTAACCAGGGGCCCAGGTAGAAAGAGCAGCATAGGAGGGGGTTGGGTGCCGGATGCGGTGAGGTGAGTGTGGTTCTCATGATGCTCTGAAGGTGGGTGGGTGGAGGGAGCGACTTTCACAGGCACCCCAGATGTAGGACCCAGTAAATGTCAAACCACATCCTGTTGTGACTCTAAGAGATGGAGCTAGGGCAGGTGGCTGTTGTGGCTTGGTGCTGATGTTACTCAGAGATTAACAGCAGATGTTACTCAGAACCCCCATTCCTACCCCAGTTGTCAGCTATTACCTAAAAGACCCCGACTTACGTCTCATTACTTCCCACCTTTTGATTCAGGGCCACTCTTCTTTTTAACACAATTTTCTTGTCATTCATGGTCCTAGACCTCTTTGCTGGAGGAGGGCCAGGGAACAGGTGTCAGGGCTCCAGGTGACTCTTGTTAACTGTGGGACTCCAGTGCCAGTGCTGTCCCCTTCTACCATCAGACTGTCTGAGACTATGTCACAGAGAGGTATGATTTGAGGCCAGGAAGAGCTTAGCTTCTCTGAGTTCCCATCCTCTTGGTACTTCAGAGACTGCAGGCTTTGAAGCAGAGAATCTGAAAAGCAGAGTTTGAAGATTCTTAGAGATCACTTTACCCAATGTCCTCATATCACAGAGGTGGACATATAAGCCCAGAGAATAAAAATGAGTTGTTCAGAGCCATGCAGCTGGGGCCAGAGGAGGACCAGAAGCTAATTCTCTGTGTTTTAGCAGCTCCTGGACTTCAGACAAGGCTTGGGGAATGTGGGGTCTATGTTGAGCTGTGATCTTCCTATGAATTTCATGAATCACTCGTATAATAATAAATCAGGCAAGATGATCATATCTGAGATGGCATGAGGATAGAAGGATAAATATAATGAATCACAAAATTAGAATCCTGCAGAATCTTGATAGGTTGGAGAGATAAGCTGAATAAACATGATAAACATTCTCTCTCTCCCTCCTCCCCCATCAAACAGAGAAAACCAACTATATGAACACAGGAAGGGGAACATGAGAAAGAAGGATATGTGAAAAAACACCCAGGGGGTGAGTCAAAGTGAGCTCTGTGAGTCAACGGGATGGTGAGCATACAAAAAGTAGATAAATTGTCCTAATGGAACCAACTAACGTATAAGATGTTGAGAAAGAGGAGGCAAAGTTCCCCCTTTACTCTTTGTAGGTCAGAACCCACCTGGTGCTGGATCAGGTCCTGTACAACACATTTTTAAAAAGATAGAAGGATAAAAACAAACTTTAATGTTTTCAGAAGGGAGTGGTTGGGCTATGGAAAGTAGGACATGCTCAAAACTGTGCCCTACAATAATAAAATTGAGAAAACTGAAAATGTTTTGCCTGAAAAAATCTTCAGGTTGGTAGTAGTTATAATAACACCTAATACTTACTGATATTGTTCTAAAAGCTTTACATGTTGTGTGGGTTAAATGAGATAAAACCATCTTATGAAGTTGGGTTTGTAATTGAGCTCATTTTACAGCAAGGAAAACTGTGTCTCAGAGGTGATCACTTGCCCAGGGTCACATAGTTGATAAATGGCAGAACTAAGGCTTAAACCCAGGTCTCTGCATTACAACATCTTCTTTGCTATGATAATGTTTTCATCCATCCACTACATGCTTTTTTTCCATTCTGAAAACTCAAGTTTTAAAGTTGCTAATGATTCTGTCTCGCATAGATTTATGGGTTCTTGCCAGAATATGGGCACTCTGTTGCATGTAGACACCTGAGAGGGCTTTTGGGGGAATATGGGGTCCCAGAGATAAGTGAATAGCAACTGTAGGTTGGCAAAAAGGAGCTGAGAATTAGCTTTACATGTTGTGTGGATTAAATGCTCATATTCACAGAGGGCAGTTGAGATCATTGCAGAGCAAGCTGATAAAAATCCGTTGGAAATAGTCACAGGTGTAGGCTTATTTTCAGATCCTCTTTGCTGACCTACAGAAGCCATTCACTCATTTTTGGGGCCCCATATTCCCCAAGAAGCCCTCTCAGGAGTCCACCGGCAACAGAGATAAGGACTATGGATAGAGATGGGACAGAAAGGCATGTAGTTGAGTCTATAGGAGAGGGGGATGGTGAATAGAAAATATCATGTCTGTTGGAGGGAGATGATTCATAAGTTCTGCCACAGTAAAAAAAATAAAAGGACAGGCAGAGATGTAGGGATGTTAAGGAACCCAGGAACTTCAAATTCACAAACACAGAGAGCAAGAAAAGAAAGGCTTCCAGATAGGAGGAAAGAATATTCAACCCTAGAATAAGGCAGGGAATATGTTGTGTTTCGAGTCTAGGTGGGTTGGGTAAAGTCTTAGGTTATGGGGTCCCAAGCCTCAGAAATCAGCTTTTTGGGAGCCATGGGAGTTTGCCACAAGCAATGGAAATGAACTGTGATTAAAACTGTTGGCCATGCTTCATGCCATTCTGTACTATGAGTCTTCTTATATAGCATAGGGGAGTTTCTAGGACATGGTGAAAGTGAACCTGGTGATGGGTCTAAGATGTCAGTAGAGAAGCAGAAAATGGATTCACTCATGGGTCCGTGGCAAAGCTGAGTTCACCTGTGGGTTTTAGCCATTCCCATTATCTCCACCAGCATCTCCCAACACCCCTAAATGAAAATACGGCTAGACATCTTTGCTCAGTGTTACCTGAGGAAGAAGCAAAAACACATTTTTGTTTTCACTATGCAGCTTCAACAGAGGTCTCAAAGCACCAATATTCCATTCCCACATTCATTTATAACCAGAGAAACCTCACAAAGATTCTCCTATATAGGACATTTGGGGCTGTGTGTCACACAGACTGTTAGGGGCTTATGTCAGTCTATCCCCACCCCTCCTTTCTGGGACATACAGAAGAAAAATGAGGCAATGGCTCAGGGAAGGAAATAGAGACTTTAATATCTATTAGGATCCGTTGCCCTTATCTCAAACTCTTATTATGAAATCACTCCCTTGAGAGAGAAAAAGCCTTTTTCTCTTGGATGGTCCCAGCAGCTCCCGACCATCCCCACTCCCCAACCTTATGTAGCCCAGCAATGAGCCTAGTAGTAGGAAAATCTCTATGGGTACTGGTGCTGATGGGAAGATTCTTCCTCTCAGGAAGTGATGGTGACTGGAGCTCTGGGATGCTCACGGGAATCCCATTTCCCCCACAAAGAATTTATTTTATTATGCGACCAGTTGGATGACCCCCTTTTTCTTCCAATGTCCCAAATAAATCTGTAAAGATCACAGGTGAAGTTCTTCTCTTTAAGAGCTACCCCATGGTAAGTTCAGCAAGAACTTGGGTACCCTGGACATTCTTCCAGAGGTGCTTTTTTTGTAACTCTTTTCAATAAGTAAGCATGCTTTGCTCTGCACTGGGTGTCACCTGTGTAGGATGCTGTTGTCCCTGCCTTGCCCTATATTCCATCCACATGGTTTCTTCATAGGATGATGCTTAGGTCAGCCCTGAGGTTTGAACCAGTCAACAAGTCCAGGTTGGTGTGGAGTCCCTTTAGTACCTCCCTTTGCAGGAATAATGCTGCACCCAGAAACTCCCTCAGAGCCTCTCCACTGGAGGGGCCTTGTGACCATTCCTGGTTTACTCCTCTTGTTCCAGCATCCCATGTGGCTAGTGGCCCCTTTCATTCTCAATGGTGTCTCAATTCTTACAGTAAGTGATATGATTGCCCTACATCCAACTCATCTTTTCTCAGTGTTACCTGAGGAAGAATGGAGAGGATACCCAGAATTGGCCCAGAAGAATCCACTTCGATTCTAGAGAAAGAGGCAGGTAGAGGCAGAAGAGATTCACTTCCCAGTGCATGCGTGCTGAATGTTGGGGGTGTTGTTTGAGAGAGACAAGGAAATGGCTGTAAAAACTTGGGAAGAGGAACCTTCCCTGGGTCAAGTAGGGTGTCGGGAGGACCAGATGGAGCTTGAAGCTCTCTCCATCTCTGTCAAGTCCCCTGGACTGAGAGGGTAAAATTCACATGGCCTTTTATCCTCCAGAGGAGAATTCATTCACCTTGGTCTGGTTGCAAACTCTAGGTACCAACAAGAAACTCTTCCCACATCCTCCTACCTGCTAATGCCTCCATTTTCCACGTCCCCAAGATGATGGCCACCAAACTAACAGACACCATCTTTCTTCTACAAGGTGTTTCCCCCTCCCCACCTCCACTCTGATCTTGCACTACAGCTGCTCAGCCCCTCACAGCTCTGCCCACACAAACCACTATCCTCCAATACCCCAGTCCTAGCCTGCGCCCTCTAGCCCCTACAGCTCTGCTGTCTCTGAAGTGCTTCCTTGTTCCCTCAGCTGCTCATCTTCCTATCCTACCTTTGTGAAGAGCCACAAGGATATGCTTGCTGCCTCCACGCAGGTCTAAGGAGTGGGAAGCATGCTTTGTGAATGGTGGTCTAGGGCCTGAAGCCTGTCCCCTTTGTTTTAGGCTTTTCTTAGCCAATATAAAAACAAACCAGCACATATGTAACAACAATAGCCAACAAAATACTATACTGCATTTTGAGCAGTCTAGAGATAGTTACGACTGATGGAAATGACCGGCATGTGATGAGTTTCCTGGGTCCCATCCCTGCCGTGGGCACATCCTTTCCTGGTCTTTGCAAGCTGCCACCAGAGAACCCTCTTCTCCAGTTCCAAGATCCCCAGTGTAGTGGGAAGAAGAGTGTTCCCCCAGAATTCAAGCCCACACAGAAACTCAGAATGCGACCTTATTTGGAAATAGGGACTCTGCAGGTATAATTGGTCAAGATCTCTCAATAAAATTGTTCTGGATTTAGGGTGGGCCCTAAATCCTAAGACCATGCCTCGAAAAGAGAAAGGAGAGGGGAGCTTAAATGCAGAGACACAGGGAAAATGCCATGTGAAGACAGAGGCAGAGATTGCTGCGATGCTGGCACAAGCCAAGGAGTGCCAGAAGCCACCAGAAATGGGAAGAAGCAAGAAAGGATTCTCCCCTAGAACTGTCATACAGGATGACCCGCTGACATCTTGGTGTTGTATCTTTGGCCTCCAGAACTGTGAGAGAATAAGTTTTTATTGTTTTAAGCCCACCAGTGGTACTTTGTTACGGCAGCCCTGGGAAACAAAGACACCAAGACATTAAGGTGTCTTCAGTGTGTTACCGTGGGCCCTGCCTGGAGTTTGGGAGAAGCTGCTCTAGGATCACCCAGATACCAGGAGCAAGCCCACCATCCTGGCCACTACTTGGAAAAAGTTTCCAGAATTTCCATCTTCAGCAGAACATGCCACAGTTTCACCACTTATAAGTAATTTGAACTGTAATCTTCAGTTTCCACATCTATAACATGGGGAAAATAATACCTGCTCCTGGGATCATTGTGCAGATGCAGACAGCACAGGTAGCAGCATCCAGCCCGAGGCCTGAAGCAAGCAGGCTCTCAACAAAGGGCTCCCTCCTCTTTCCCATCCTTTCTCTGCTTTCAGACTTCACTTCTCTATCCTGACAGTCTTCCTCAACTAACTCCGACTGGCCTCTCTCAGCCCCTCTCACTGTTCTAGGCCTCCTTTTCTTTAATCCCATTCCTCCTCTTCCTCCATGTAGTGTTTTACCACAATGCATTCAGCCTGTATGCAGAATTTACCTTAGCAGGACAACTGTCTTTGCCCAAGTAGGAGCAGCTAACACCTTGTGTTTGGAGTGGTTTGGTTTCCATTCAGCAAACGAAGAAGCCCATTGGAAGGGCTACTCTGAACATAGCACTTCAGCCCCCACTGGGCCCTATGTCCCATTGCTCCTGACTTGGTGTGTCTCGCTCCTGGGAAATCACCCATTGCCAGGCTTTACATATCAGTTGTCTCAACTCTGCCTTCTCTAGTATTTCAACCTAGACATGCAGAGTAGCACTCAATTTTAAGCTCAAATCCTGAAACAAGATAAGCTGGAGGTGTTAAGACTACACACTAATAAAACTAAAGGTATAACAGGTAACACTTTAATCTGGAATTGGGAAATGACCAGACATTGTAACCCATAGGTCTGCCCGCATCCTCTGTCCTGCACTGGGTAAGGGCTTATGGTTTGCTGTGTGCCTTCCTCTCTGTCCTCATCTTGCTGGTTTTCCAAAGCCCAGACATTGCCCTTCAGACTAACCCTCCAGTGGGGACCCACAATGCCTGGGTATGGAAATGGTGTTTGAGGACTTCCATCAGGATGAACAGGAGAAAGCAGCATTGGGTGTAGAGAAAGAGGGCTAGTAACTTCAGATACCCAAGGGAATGCTGCTTTCCCTAAATCAGAAGGTAGGTCAGTGATGAGCAGAACTCCACAGACACTCCTGAAATGCAACCAGGCCCAACACACCATTTTTTATTGGTTTAGCCTATTTCATACTTGGGGGTTGGGAGCTCAATCTTCAGGGAAACAGAAAAAAGAGGGAAGTATTCATGTAAGTAGGAGATGAAAAGCAGAGTGAGAATCACTTTTAGGAACACAGATTGGGAGCAGGTACAGGAGAATCCTGGGTGAGGATGAAGAATGATCCGGGATGGTTTTGGAGCTAGCCTCAGGAATCCTTTCTCTTGACCTGCGGAAGAGAGAACATTTTCAGGGTTTCAGAGGCCATGGCACAGCAGGAGTAGGGCAGGGGAGGCGGGCTCTGGGGCCTGATTTGAGTAGGGCTCGCTGGCTGTCTCCACCCTCCCATGATGCATTCTGTGATATTCCCTGCATTTTCTCCCCAGTCTGGCTTCATTATGGTTTCATTGAGATGATAGGATATATTAGGCTGTGCTCTGGCTCTGAGATTCCTTTATGCCCATGTGTGATATTCCATCCCCTGCCCCCATCATCTGCCCTATCCCACCCTTCTCCTTACCATGGCCATCAGCACGAGGGCACTGACCAGCACGGCATACAAGGTGGCCTTCCCTAGCAAGATCTCATAGAGGATGGTGGCAGACAGGACCCCTTGCTGGTAAGACTCTGTTGACAAGAACAGAGAGCATGTAGGTACCTGTGCACAGGTGGCTCTGGCCTCCCTCACGCCCCTGTATCTGTGGATTCTCCATGCCCTGGTTCCAGAGCAGAGACGGCGAAATATAGAGAGAAAAAGGAGAGACTCACTTACTGGAGGTGAAGCCACAGTCTGAAAGAAAACAGGGGGAGAAAAATGGATGAGAGAATGCTGCTTTGTAAGGACACTGAGCCTTATATCACAGACTCACAGGCCACAAACACATGCATATCAGATAGTACAAAGTCAGCCTCCTTTGATAGCCCTGGTTCTGTCTCCCTCATGCTGCTCCAGTGCCAGCGACGTAGTCACTGTGATCTTAGGAAACCAGGACCCCAGAAGGGAATGGGACGCACACCACTCAGATGATGAGCTGTATGGCTGGTCCTCAGGGATACCTGAAAGCTGAGCTCTAAGGTGTCAGGATCTGAAGGAAGAATGAGCTTGAGGTGCTCCATTCAGCCTCTATGCTTCTTGGGGAGGAAGTGCACACCGTGCTTTGCTGACCCTGTGAACCTTGATCGTCCCACCTTGTCCACTCTGGCTTTCTTCTGGATCTAGTCTTGTCCACTACCTGGATCTTTCCATTTCCCCTGGTAGCTGGTCTCACCTAATCTCCTCCAGGCATCTCCCCAGGCCCCACTCACCTGCTCTACCCCAGGCCTCAGCGCTGACGATCTGGGTGACGGGCCTGTCCCTGGCCTCGGTCCACTCGTCATCCTCCGAGAGCCCGTAGAACTGGACTTGACAGCGGAAGTGGTTGCGGGGGTTCTGCCAGAAGGTGGCCGAGACCCTCAGGCGGCTGCTCAGGCAGTATCTGGAGTTATTGAGGGCAGGCTGCTCCTTGAGGGGCTGTGGGTCTGTGCTGACCCCACTGTGCACCTCCTTCCCATTCACCCACCAGCTCAGCTCCACGTGGTCGGGGTAGAAGCCTGTGGCCAGGCACACCAGCGTGGCCTTTTGGGTGTGGGAGATCTCTGCTTCTGATGGCTCAAACACAGTGACCTCGGGTGGGAACACGTTTTTCAGGTCCTCTGGAAAGGGAAGAGGGAATGGGGCTAGGGTTGCTCTGAGAGCTGTCTGGTCCTGGTAGGGGCTCTGTGTGTGTGTGTGAGAGAGAGAGGGCCGGGAAAGGACCATAATGAAGCAAAGTTATGTTACTAGGTCCTCCTTGCTTTGGGGTCACCAGCCTATTCCTCTTTGATGGTTCTACCCTTTCCTTGCCTGTCTTTTGTATCCACCCTGTGAGTTGGCACTGCCCATTGTCTGTCCATCCCCCAATTAGGCACTGCCTAACATTCCAGGTGATGTCTCCTCATTGCCATTATTTGATTTCCTCTCTATAAATAAAAACTTGCCTACCTACTTCTCACCATTTTATGTGGTAGTTTTTTAACTGGAGCAAGGGATTGGAACCAAAAAAACAAGATCCAAATCCTAGAACTTCCTTTGTCCACCAACGAGATTTTAAGACAGAAATTCCTATCACTTTTTTCTGCTTGTGAAGTAATAATCACCATTCTGACTTTGCAGAAACTGTGTGAAGGTTAAATTATGTACGAATTCAAAAAGCCACCTCCCAAGCAGGTTATTTATACCAAATCTAAGGTGCTCAGGAATGAAGGGGAATCTGGGATGAGGGAGACATTTTGGAACTGGGGGCTTTCTTTAGATTTACAGATGGCCTATTTTTTGCATTCACATGAGGACATCCTTTGGTTTTACAGTGAGTTCATGAGAATGTGAGGTTTTTTCTTTTTGTGGTGCATGAAGTCATCTTATTCATTCCTCTGCCCCCAGATACCCCTGAGTTTTCTCAGCTCAGACAGATAGTCATCTTTCCTTATTTCAAAATTAGGGACTCTTCAACCTTCTGTGTCCCTTTGCATCCAAATATTATATGTAGCTTTCTCTACTAGCAAGTTTCCCAAATAAACATCTGATATCATCAGAGTAACTTCTTGCTACTAGTTGTGTTGATACAGTTTCTGTCCTGAGCATCTCCTTTGTAGATTCTTAGGGATGACATGTAAATACATCCCCTTTAATCCCTGAGGACCCTTTACATTTGGCTGAATCACTTCTTTTGGACCTGCCCTCCTATTCATCTTATCTTGTTTTTTTTTTTCTTTTTCTTCCTATTGATTATTTTTCATTTCTGAGCAACTCTATTAAAATGAAGAAATATCAGTCTTAGAGGAACCTATTCTGAATCTCCTGGACAATGGAGAAAATTTACTCTGACATTTCTTCACATTTGTATGGATGTGACCTCTTTCCTGGATCCCCATGGGGCCTCCTGCTAGAAGGGCCCCCTTGCTTGGTTTAGTGCTCTGCTGTCACCATGTTGAAATCCTAAGTCATTTTTTAATAAGAGCCCCCGCATTTTCATTTTGAGCTGGTCCTGCTTCCCATCATGTCAGTTTCCCTTCCTCCCCACAACGCCTACCTTGCTAATTACTACTATGCTTCTAAGTCTTTACTGGCTGGGCTGGGGCTGAAGTGGTAATATCCTAACTTCTATCTGCAGAACTTTCTTTCTTTCTGCTCTCAGCCTGCTTATTTTCACTCTCATCTCAAAAACCCTGGCTCTGGGAGTCTACCAGCCCTCCAGAATGTACTCCTTTGATTTCTTCATTTAGCAAACACTCAGTCCTCATTGTAAAAATTAAAAATGTTCCTTGACCATGCATGCTGTTCTGTAGAATAGTTATTGATGCAACAGGCATGGCGAACACCAGCCGCCTCTCACTACACATCAACACACTGTCTGTGCATGAGGGCAGGGTCAACTCTTCTTCTGCATTTGTGAGTCCCTGTGGTGTGGGGCTTGTCTCTGTGGGTGTAAGTGTGTGTACTAGTGAGCTTCTGGTGTAAGTATGTATACTAGTGAGCTTCTGGTGTAAGTGTGTGTACTAGCAAGCTGAGGGTGTGTGTGTACTAATGAGCTTCTGGTGTGAGTGTGTGCTAGTGAGCTTCTGGTGTAAGTGTGTGTACTAGTGAGCTGCTGGTGTAAGTGTGTGTACTAGTGAGCTGCTGTTGGCCTGTGCTCTACTTGTGGGTTGGATTCACCTTAGGCAAAATTGTGATATTTGTCTCACATCTTCCCAACCCACCTCTGACACAGACACAGCCTTACTCCATTTCCACACTTCAGATCAGGCCCATCTTTTGGCACTGGGCTGACGCTGCCCCCTGCCTCCCCAGTGACCTCCTAGGAGGATGGGGAAAAGAAGAGCCTCCCCAGTGACCTCCTAGGAGGATGGGGAAAAGAAGAGCCTCCCCAGTGACCTCCTAGGAGGATGGGGAAAAGAAGAGCCTCCCCAGTGACCTCCTAGGAGGATGGGGAAAAGAAGAGCCTCCCCAGTGACCTCCTAGGAGGACGGGGAAAAGAAGCATTGAATTACATCAATAATCTGTGCACTCTACATGGTGATTCTCTTTTCTTCTTCACAACAATAGTAAGTGGTAGGTATTGTTCATTATATTTTATAGTTGAGGAAACTGAGGTTCACACATTAATTTGCCCAAGGTCACCACATCACAAAAGAACCAGAGGTTCGAACTCAGCCTTTATCTGGTTCTAAAGTCTGGGTCTTTTCTGTGCCCCAGCTGACTGCAGAAACCCCACATGTCCTCTGGATAGGCTTCACTGTAGCTGAGTCCCATTACACCCAGCTTAATGACAGCCTAACTAGAAATGGTACAGGTTAATATACCGATATTGTGAGTTCTCTTCTCTGGCCTCAGGGCAGTTGTCACCAGGTAATGTTTAGGGTCCCTTTTCAGCTCTCAGGGCCTAAATCTTCCAGAGAATTTTCCTCATCTCACAGGCAAAAATGTCTGCATTTTAATATGTGTTTGTGGCGAATGAACTCCCTGAACATCTGGGCTGTTTAACCTAGAATACTTAGTGTGCTAAGGGAGATTTCAGGATAGTGGAGGGAGCTACATGGGGGCGGGGGTGGTAAGTGTACCCCAGTGGCTGAGGTTATGTACCCTACTCTCAGGTCAGCACCTCTTTGCTGACCAGCCCGTGGGCAAGCATGAATGCCGTGCCCTCACTCTGGATCCAGGGATCTCTCGCTTAGGAGGAATAGGAACCAGGAACAAGGAGTTTTAAGTCGGATTAGAGATCCACACTGCTGAACAGTAAACTTTCATTCTTTTCTTTACTGACTCATGTTCATCTCCCTTTTTGGCTTCTCTGTTCCACTTTTGTTTGGCAGGCTTTTTCTTCTGTGTTCTACTGCACCCTCGGCTGCAGGATTTCTGCCCCTTAACACCCACCCGCCTGCCTGCAGTGCTGACCCTTGCCCACCCGCGCTGTTCCCAGCCCGCTCAGCTCTTTTTGCCTACGAACTCCTACCCATTCCCCAAACCAGGATTTCCCTTCGTCCTCTCCAGTCTCGCCTCTCCCAGAGTCCTAACAAATCCTCTCCTTCTCCATCGTTCACCTTCTCTCTAAACACCCCAGAAAAAAGATTAAAAGTGGCCTCGCCCTCTGCTCAGCTTCCCGGACTCTGAGCACCTCCCCACCCCCTCCCTCTTCCCCAGTCTTTTCCCAGGAGCGGGGAGGTGACGTTGCAGAGCTGACCCCGGACACCCAGCTCCTCCAGCTCCGGTCCACCCTCCGACTCTGGGGACCGAGGGGCTGGAAGGTGGGGAGACGCCCGAATCTCACCTGTGACCGTGAGCCTGGTGCCCGGCCCGAAGTACTGCTCGTAGGAGCACGGAGGTGCACCCCCGCATGCAAACCTCTAAGGCTCCCCGAGCTCCTGCCCACCCTGGGGACCCAGCGCAGGTCTCCCAGCACAGGGCGGGACCGGGTGCCGCGAAGCAGCAGCCGCCTTCCACCTGAATCCCGCCGCCCGGGTGGTCCCGCGAAAACTCACCCAGCACGGTCAGCCGGCTGCCGGCCCCGAAAGTCAGGACGTTGGCCCCAGAGCACAGCTCGGGGACTCCCCACAAAAACCGGACCCAAGCCGCCCGCGCCCCTGCAGACCGCACTCACCGAGCACCAGGAGCCGCGTGCCTGGCCCGAAGTACTGGGTCTCCTGGTCACGGCCCCCGAGCCCCGCACAAAAACCCGAGCGCAGTCTCGCCCCAGGTCCCCCGGCGGCCCCAGCTTACCCAGCACTGACAGCCGGGTCCCGGCGCCGAAGTACTGAATGTTTTGGCTCACAGCCCCGAGACGCAGCACAAAAACTGGCCCTGCGATGTCCCCGGCGTCCCGGAGCCCCCTCCCCGGTTCCCGGGCTTCTGCGGGAGCCCCTGCTTACCGAGCACTGTCAGCCGGGTGCCTGGGCCAAAATACTGCGTATCTGTGCTCACAGCCTGGAGGCCCAGGACAAAAACCGGTGCTGCCCGCTCTGCTGTCCCAGACTCAGCTCGGGTCCTTCCCACCGCTGAGAGCCCCATCGCTCTCCCAGCACCCAGAACCAGGAGTCCTCGGCCCAGACGCCCAGCAGCGCCTCTCAGCACAGCCCCTCTCGGAGTGGGGCAGCTGCTCACTTCTGCCCATCCCGCCCTCTCGGAGCGCTCCGGAGCCCCAACCGCCTCCTTACCCAGCACGGTCAGCCTAGAGCCTTCTCCAAAGAACAGCTCCCCGGTGTTCGCACAGCCCTGGGGACCCTGGCGCAAACCCCGCTTTCCTCGAGGAGGGCCCTGGATGGCCCAGTGTCCACTCCCCTAAGAACAGAGTTCTGGGGTCGTCCAGGCTGTGCAGCCCACCCTCTCTCCCACCTGGAGCCCCCTTCTTACCTAGCACGGTGAGCCGTGTCCCTGGCCCGAAGAACTGCTCACTGTAGGAGCACAGTGGGAAGGGGCTGCCCAGAATTCCTTTTCCTTCCCCACCTCCCTTAGCACAGACAGAGGGCACACCCTCCCTCTCTTTCCTGAACCTATCTCTTCCTGTCTGGAGTTAGCAGGACACGATAATCTGGATCTTGCATGAGGTCACCACCAATTTGCAGAGGAGAATCCACTTGGCTTGGGGACAACACAGTGGATTTGAAATCTGAAGGGGCATTGGTGGTACTGAAACGGCTGGAGCTGGGCGATGTTGCAGGCTAGACCTTGCCTCTTCCTAGTTATATGACCTGTAACCTCTCTGATCTCAGTTTCCTCATTGGAAAGATGGGACAATATCTTTCCCTCAGGGTTTTCGTCAGTTCTTAATAAATAATGCATGTGCAAGTACTTTGTCAAGAACAAGTTTTATTAAAAGTGCTGAGTGATAATTCCACTTTGCTGTCTTGGCCTTCTTATTTCTAGGAAGCTGAGTCTGGACAGGGAGATGGACAGGTGCTTGCTGGGTTGGGGGACCCTGCAAGACCACAGCTGGTACCAGCCCCAGAGACCTCTTCCCACCTGGTAGCTGCATTCCCTGGGCTGGGTGGGGATGCTTACTGCAGCAGGGTTTTTTGTAAAAGCACCTCCTCTACCTGAATCATCGTGCCCCCCCCCCACTAGTCCCCACAATGTTACATCATGATACAAAAATGTTTCCTCCCTGCTAGTCCCCCTCCCCCAACCACTGGGCAGAGGCAGGAAGCACAGGTGGCAGAGGTTAGTCTGATTGTGTGGAGCTTGGAAAAGACAAAGGCAGTGAATTAAAATGGGAAGGGCTTGGGGAAAGTCACAGTGATGGTAATGGTGGGGGGCAGAGAGGTCCCTCCTTGGAACATGCATCACCCTGAGCAGACCATCTATGTCACTGGGTCTCCCTGGTGGGGCTCACTGTGCCCACCTGCTCAGACTGGCATTTATAGTGAAGTGGGTGGGAGGAGCGAGGGGTGGCAGGCAGCTCATAGGAAAATCCACAGAGCAGTTGATGGCACCTTATGACAGGAGGACAAACAATCCAGAAACGTCTATAATTTCCCTTTGTTCCATTGCTTCCTGAACAAAGTCTGAACTCCATATTCTTCATTTACTCCACAGGTGTTTAGTGAACATCCACCATGTGCAGGCTCCAGGCTGGTTACATGGAGGTAAGTTTATTCCCAGAGTGGCATGCACCAACCTGCCTTTCCAGCGCCAATTTTGATCACTCCCATTTCTGAACCTTGCAACCAGCTAAACGGGCCTACCCAGAGGTACCTAGCCATGTCATTAGGGCTTTTGTTCATGCCTCTGACCAGCATGGCCATTCTCTAGAGTGAACAACTGAGACCAATTCTTCCTTTGAAGAGATTGCCACCTTCTCAGACTCTTTCCTGATTATCCCAGTGAGAAATTGAGGGCCACTCTCTGACTGCATTTTACTAAGCAGTTCATGTTGCTCTTTCAAAGCATGGACTTGCATTTGGCCCTTTCTGTTCATAATTGAGTTGCTCTGTAAATAGATAAGCTTCTTGGGGCCTTTAATTTGGGTATCTTAATTTTCTTGGAAGTTGATAACAACACGTCGCATGGATACGTGTTTAATGAGTGGATGTGTGTACATGCGTGTAAATATAAACGTATATATACACACGTGTGCATACATGCACACATGCATCTTTGAATGCATGTATGTGTTACAATAAAGAGGGAAGACTATGTGGTGTAGTCCTATAAATGGAAGGGTAATGACTATTTCAGGCAGGACTTATGGTGATGATTGCCCTGGATTGGGTCATTTTGGGCTCACTCATTTATTCATTTATTTATTCGTACATACCTACGTGGTGTCTACACTAAACTGAGGTACTATACTATAGCCCTGGGATACTATCTTAAAATGCATCCTTGTTAACAAGGAATTCATAGTCCCTGGGGGTGTCAGACAAATAAAGAGGTAGTTTCCAGCAAGTGTGATGTATCACAAAGAAGGTTATGCACAAGGCACTGTGATAGCAAAATAAAGGTGTATTTAATCCAGCCTCAAGGGAGGAAGAGGTAAGGAAGGGGCAAGAAAGGGCCAGAGAAAGCTTTTTGGAGGGGAAGACATTGGAGCTAAATCTTTAAGTCTAAACAGGAGTTATCGTGGGGAGAAGAGTACTTTGTCACCCCAGGAGGAAGAGCATGTGCAAAGTGGCCTCAAAGAAGAAGCTCAGGGGCTTCAGGGATGACAGAAGTGAGGAGAGTGTGGAAGGAGACAAGGATAATCATCGGGTCTTCTGTGCCACCTTTAGGATTTGGGACTCCATCACCGTGGTGACAGTGAGACAACAGAGAGCTTTTGAAGGAATTCTAGAAGTAGGAATGGGGCTGATTCTCAGTTTTGGATACCTTTATTTTCTAACCTTCCAGGAATGATTAGGGGACATTTTCATTCCGGTTTAATTCACTAGAGAGAGATTTATAAACAGATTGGTAACTTAAACTGGAAGACACATCTTCCATTGAAAATAAGTTTGCAAGTCAGAGCCTCTCTTCTTCGGAGCTGGGAAATCAACTTGGTGAACCAATGAAGATGAATGGAGTGCTCAATAAGAAAGCTGCAAGGAAGGTGGGTGATGCATATGGAATCCAGCTTTGTTAGTCACGGGGACATGGCCAGCTGGAGGGTGAACACACCTGTATAGGTTGGCTTTTCCTCTGAGCACGTCTTTCCTGGGCAGAACAGTATAGTTGGATATAGAAAATTCCTATACTCAACATCTGTGTCTCCCTAGACTGTTCTAGAAGTAACCTCTTCAGCTCCTATCACTGCCTTTCACATTGAATTAACCTCTGCTGTTGATCTCAAGGTGGGCCCCTCATCCCTCTTATGTGGAGTCTGCATTTTCCTTGAATGCCTCTTGTTTCTATCCTGTCTGAATGGGGAGAGTCACAGGGAGTTCAGAGACAGCCAAGGAGCTATCCAGACATTCACAAGTCAGAGTCAGGCCAGACCAGAACACTTTTATTGGTTTAGTCACTTAGGTATGCTAAGGTCCCCCTGGGTTAGGGAGATTTCAGCCGTGAGCGTGCAGGTGTGCATGCACATAGGGGGTATCTATTGGGATGCAGAGAGGTGAGAGCCGGTCTTCAGAAGCACTGGCAAAAGAAGAATGTGTATTGAAACCACGATGGGTTAGAAGCTCCTAACTCCACTTCCAGGGCTGCCTTCAGAAATCCTTTCTCTTGACCTGCAGAAGAGAAAGTTTTGGGGGTTATTAAGAGCCAGGAGTTGTGAGGATTGAGAGGAAGTAGTATGGCCCATTGACCACACAAATAGTAAGGCTCGTCACAACATCCATTGGGTTTTCAGGTGACTCCAGCTTCTCCTTCCCAGCATGACCCTTCCACTGTGATCCTACAGAGGTGCAAGTTATCTTCTGAGGCACCTGAATGAAACCTCTTCCCTCCCTACTGCCCAGCTCCAATCCTGGCAGGGACTCTACACTTCTGGGCCTGAGTTGCTTGGTGTCAATGTGTCACCTCCAGCCTGCTGGCCCCATCCTGCCCTCCTGCTTACCATGGCCATCAACACAAGGGCGCTGACCAGCACAGCATACAGGGTGGCCTTCCCCAGCAGGATCTCATAGAGGATGGTGGCAGACAGGACCCCTTGCTGGTAGGACACTGTTGGCAGGGAGGAAGGACAGGTGGGTACCTGTGCACAGGTAGCTCTGGTCTCTCCCACCCTCCACCCTCCAGTGTCTGTGAGTTCTTCATGCCTTGATTCTAGGTCAAGAACCACGAGAGAGGGAGAGGAAAAGGAAGGGCTTACTTACCCGAAGTGAAGCCACAGTCTGAAAGAAAGCAGGGCGAGGAAAATAAATGAGAGAACTTATTTTCATAGGCAATTAAAAGTAAAGTCAGATTTGCAGTTGGCACAGACTCCAAGCCCAGACCAGCTTCCTCTGACAGCCCAGCACCTCCTTTCCTCTGCCATGCCGATGTCAGCCACATTGTCCTTGCAATCTATGGCATGTGGCAGCACTGAGGGGACTGGGGGGCACCACCCAGATGAGAGTTACACAGGCCACATAGAAAGAGGACCCAGCTGCTTGGCTCTGTTGGGCTGAGAATCTGGGAGAAGAATGAACCACAGGTGCCCAGTTCTCCTTCATGGTGTGCGCTGGTTCCTTTCTTTTTGGATCTAGTCTTGTCAGCTACCTGGATCTTTCCATTTTCCCTGGTAGCTGGTCTCACCTAATCTCCTCCAGGCATCTCCCCAGGCCCCACTCACCTGCTCTACCCCAGGCCTCAGCGCTGACGATCTGGGTGACGGGCCTGTCCCTGGCCTCGGTCCACTCGTCATCCTCCGAGAGCCCGTAGAACTGGACTTGACAGCGGAAGTGGTTGCGAGGGTTCTGCCAGAAGGTGGCCGAGACCCTCAGGCGGCTGCTCAGGCAGTATCTGGAGTCGTTGAGAGCGGGCTGCTCCTTGAGGGGCTGCGGGTCCGTGCTGACCCCACTGTGCACCTCCTTCCCATTCACCCACCAGCTCAGCTCCACGTGGTCGGGGTAGAAGCCTGTGGCCAGGCACACCAGCGTGGCCTTTTGGGTGTGGGAGATCTCTGCTTCTGATGGCTCAAACACAGCAACCTTGGGTGGGAACACCTTGTTCAGGTCCTCTGGAAAGGGAAGAGGGGTTGGAGCCAGGCTTGCTCTGAGAGATGTCTGGTTCTGGTAGGGGCTCTGTTTGTGTGAGAGAGAGAGGACTGGGAATGGGCCGTAATGAAGCACAACTATGTCATTCTAGGCCCTCATTGTTTTGGGGTCACCATCCTAGTGTCTGTTGCTCTCTCTCCACTTTGCCCCTTCTTTCTATGCTGTCCCATGGATGCACATTGCCTACTGTCTCCCCAGCTTCCTATGGTCACATTATATCCTGATTGTCTTGGCTGTTTTTACTGAGGTTTGTCTGATCATCTATCCAAATAATTTATCTGTGTATCTTTATTTTTCAAAGCCTTGCTTGGTGCATGGCTATGTAATCCTGAAACTTGAGGTAGGAAACTCTCATTAGTGGTATAATTACAATAACTAAATTGATTTTTTCTAATTATAATTTTCCTTTTTTAAATCAAGATGTATATATTTGTCTCGTGGGGTAGTGACACATATTAGAATTAGCTTTTCTTTTCTAGAAAAGACACTTTTCCATTACATCTGACTCCCCCACCTGCCCAGCACCTTTTTAAAAAATTTTATTTTCTTGCATGTAACCCTCTTTAAAGAGTCAAAGCTGGTCAATATCTGATGGGATGGTCCACATTTCCTCCTCCCCTGGGGCACAGGAGGGTGTGGTAGCTTGTCCAGGATGGCTGAAATCCCATGGAAGCTGATGGTCATGGGATTAACCCTTTCTTCTCTCAGAGTGTCCAGCAACCCTGCCTGGCCAGGATTGGAATCTGTCCACAGTTAAGCTTTGTGTTCTCAAAAGTAGTACAGGGTAGACCACTGAGTATGAATGAACCACAAAGTCCAAGGGCCATTTCAGTAGAAAGCTCACACTGCAGAGCTCTGGACCCTTTCACGTGCTTGACAGAGGAGAGGAAGAATTTCTGGGATTATTGGAATGAATGATTTCATCTGAAGACACATGAGGAGTGGAAGAAACCACAGTTTACCATGTCCTTTGCTTGGCTCTGTTCCAACCATGAGAGTGAGCTTTTGGTGCAGAAATGTGGCAAGTCTAGATATGGGTTCTTTATCCAAATTTGGGAAATGTTTTTGATGGGAAAATTGAGATGCAGTTTTGGAAAAAGGCAAACCCTGTGACCTAGTGATCATAAACAACAGGAATGAAAAGGATTGTCACCACAAGTTGAATCCTTTACAAAATCCTTTACAAAGGATTTTCATATAAGTTAGTCCCTTCTGTTTCTATGTCTTAGAGAGAAGGACACAGCTTAAGTTGCTTTTCAAATTGCACACCTCTCCCACCACAGCCCCTTGAACCCAGGCCTTTGAATCTGGTGATTTGTACTTTCCACTCAACATCTTGGTGTGTGTCCCCACCTACGTGAATGTCTGCCCAAGCCCCTAAACTTTGGTAGACCCTATGAGTCCCATTCCTCCACCCTTGTCTATGTCTCCATCCTAGACCTCATCCCATCCCAACCCCGCTCCACCGCCTGTCTGCTTCCTCCCCAGCATGGGGAAGGTTGTACTAGGGCTTCCTGGTGGGGCCTTTACCCTATTATTCTAGCATAGATTCTGAGGCTTAAGAAAATGGAGTCTCGGCCGGGTGCGGTGGCTCACATTTGTAATCCCAGCACTTTGGGAGGCCGAGGCGGGCGGATCACAAGGTCAGGAGTTTGAGACCAGCCTGGCGAACACAGTGAAACCCCATCTCTACTAAAAATGCAAAAAGTAGCTGGGTGTGGTGGCAGGCACCTGTAATCCCAGCTACTTGGGAGGCCAAGGGAGAATCACTCAAACCCAGGAGGCGGAGGTTGCAGTGAGCCGAGATCGTGCCACTGCACTCCAGCCTGGGCGACAGAGCTAGACACCATCTCAGTAAAAAAGAAAATAGAGTCTCCTACCCATTTTGTCTTCTTTATACCTTATCTGTTGCTAAGATAATGTCAGTTTCCAGTTGTAACACTCTCTTCAGACCTATCTCCCAAACACCTGCCAAGCACAGGCACCTCAGAGACTCCCTGCAGCTCTCCCAATGCTGTGACAGGGACTTCTGCCCTCAGGCCTCAAGAGCAGCCCTGAAACCACCCGTCTCCCCAGCCTGGTCCTGCCTGGCTCATGAACCTTCAAATTACCTCAGGAAGACATAGATGCACCTTTTAAGACTGGTAGAGAAAGAAAGAAGGAGGGAGATAAAGACATGAGCAGAGTTCTGTGCTGGAGGCTGGCAGGGGGGAGAAAACATAGAAGACAGAGCTAGTCACCAAATGGAGTCAACAATGCAGTAGTGGAGTTAGAATCAGAAGGAAAAAAATGGAGAAGATGCAATTTAAAAAAGGGAAAGTAAAACAATACATCCACTAAGAAAGTAGAGATGAGAAGAGTCCTAGAAAACAATGAAAAGAAGAGTGAAGAAACACACAGCCCTGAAGACTAAGCAAGGAGCTCTACAGCTAAGGAGCTGCAGGCAACACAGCAGAGCAACAAGCTGGAAGAGCTCCGGGGAAGGGAGGAGAGGGCACAGCGCTCCAGGTAAGAAGGGGTGACCCTGACCTCCATTCTTACACCCAATTCCCTTCCCAGCAACTGATCATTTCAGTCAAACCCAGGCACCCCTGAGTCAAGAGTGGAGCCCCCATACCTGTCACAGTGAGCCTGGTTCCATTCCCAAAGTGGAGGGGCGAATTATAGGAGCACAGCTGCAGAAGCTTAGATAAAACCCACCTGGAGATCTCCAGCCAGAGGGCAAGTCTTAGCTCCCTGACAGCAGGATGGCTGCTTTTCTCTGCCTGGACCAAAGGGATTCTGTTAGGAAAAAGGCCTAAGCATACTGTGCAGCATAAGGCACAAGAGGAAGAGGCTTAGGAGAGGCAGAGCCATGCACATAAGAGGGAGGATGAGCCGAGAAGGGAGTGAGGAGGCAGATTATGGACTGAAGACTTAGAGAAGACAAATAGAGGAGTCAACCAAGACACACCAAAGGGAAACGCAGGCACAGACACAGCTCTTACCCCACGGGGTAAAAGATTTTACTCAATCCGCCTCACCAGCACCGGGAGGAGAAGCAGAGAACTCTGCCTTCAAGGGACAATGGCCATACCACCCTGATTCTGCAACTTACCTAGGATGAAGAGTCGAGTCCCATCACCAAAATGCTGGGGCTGATTGCTACACAGTGCATCATGAGTGTGGCAAACCCCAGAGATGCTGGTGTGGGCCCTTCCTTCCAGAAGCTGCTTCCACACAGAACTCTTGGTGCCCCACCACACACTCCACTGACCCACATTTTATGAGCTTTTCTTGGCTGTGTTCTCAGTCTCTGCCCTCCCCAAGGGGTCCTCCTGGAACTCCGACCTTATGATACACTATCCCGAAAGAAGCCTTTTACATACCCAAGACAGACAGCTGGGTTCCACTGCCAAAAAACAGTTTTTCATTAGTTGCACAACATTAAAGACTAGGAGGAAAACTGCCACCTGCTGCCTTCCACTCCTGCCTCCCCAAGTCCACTTGCCAGGTCCTCTCCTGTTCCTTAGTAGATTTTTAACCCTGGTGGGTAGAGGGGTAGACAATGGTACAACCCAAAATGGCGGTGGTCAGCAGACCAATTAGGCCCCGTGTGATCCCCCAAGTTCCCTCTTCTGTGACCTTCTCCTTTCTGTGTAAGGGAGAGAAATGGCAGGACCGTGGTGGTAAGGTCAGAGGCTCTTTTATCTGTCATGGCCATGACCGGCACCCTTCAAGGAGACAGGAGATGTTCAAGGTGACCTCTTCCAAGCTGAGTCTACCCATGTCTCAGTAGGGGAACCTAACTTGGCACAGGCAGTCTACAAAATAGTGGAGAGGAGAGGGAGGCTATCCCCTCATCATCTGCCTCATAGGTCTTCCTGATAAAAATACATTTTAACCTAAGCACCAGAGACAAAGGCTCCGTCTGGATTCCAGCCCCTTTTTGCAAGTTCCCAGCTGTCCAGCCTCAACTTACTCACCTACAACAGTAAGCCGACTTCCCTCTCCAAAATATACGGTGTTTCCAGAACACAGCCTCCCAGGGCCACTTCAAAACCTCCCAGTCTCTGCTGAGCACAGCTGGGATTCAGGCAGAGATTGGGAAATCATGGAACTCTTCCCTCACAGGGACAGCAGCTCTGCTTCCAGTACTCTGTGTTCCCTTCCAGAACTTGCCCGAGACCCGGGCAGGTGACAAAAGGAGACACAGAGTGGCCTCCTATAAAATCCAGCACAGGAATATACGAAGAATCTACAGAGAACCTCTGTCAGTGAAGCAGATAGATGGAGAGGTTTCGTGGCTCATTAATTACCCACCGGGCTTTCTCTGGGCTCTCCTATCTCAGGGAACTATGAGAAGAGGCACCCTTCCCTTCCCTCTTCTGCTCCATCACCCTGAGCTCAGCTCTGACTCTGCTCAGAGCCTCTGGGAAGCCTGGGTGGATTCACCCTCACAGGGAGCCTCCCCTGAACTCAATCCCGGGACATGAGATGATGTCTCCCTTAGTCTGGCCCCAGGAGCTGGGATCTCTGTTCTCTTTGACATTTCCCAGGACAGAGTCCTCCCTCATCGCACCCCTCCTAGAGACCCCCAGCCTTACCTACAACGGTTAACCTGGTCCCCGAACCGAAGGTGTAGTCATAGTTAGCACATAAGAATACAGCCACTCTAAAAGGGACACTGTGGACCCCACTTTTCGCTATGACGGATCTGCAAAAGTACCTGAAAGATGTCTTACCTACAACTGTGAGTCTGGTGCCTTGTCAAAAGAAAGCTTCAGTGTTCACACAGTGACAGGGGTCAAGGTGAAAATCACATTCAAGGCATAGAGAGGGGAGAGGGCCCTGGCTAGGGTGGAGGACAGTGAGCTAAGAAATCTCCTCCTGTGCTTCATGGGTATTGCACAGAAGAACATTTTGACTTTTGCTTTTTAGGACCATGGACCATGGAGAACGACAGAGTCCATCCACAGGGTCCTAGGTCCCTTTCTCAAAGGATGCCCCATTCAAATGCTCCCTCTGTGAGGGTCCATCGAAATGGAAAGTACGTGGCCTGCAGAGGACGGCAGGGGCCCAGAACGTATGATTCCATCTACAGATACCCCTGACTTCTTCCCGAGTCCTCTCGAGAGGTGGTCACCTCCGATGAAACTTCCACCTGACTTTGTCTCAGTTTTGTGGGGATCGGGACCCTCCCTGAGTCCTCCACTTGCGAGGTTCCTGAGGCAGTCTTCTTATGTCTGAGCTCTCTCTGCCTGGGAAGCTTTAGTTCTCATCTGGGCCTGTCCTTGTCCACGGTCTTGGTCTGACATGTGATCAGGAGTGAGGCAGAGGCATTCTGAACCAAATTGCATTAAGACTTGTGACCCAGGAGGAAAGAAGAGGGACTCTGGGAGTTGGGACCGCCAGAGATGTTTTTGTAAAGGTTTCCCATAGAGTTGAATCATTGTGGCCCCCTGTCCCCACAATGTTACAGCTTTGTACAAAAACAGCCCCTCCCATGGGCCCGCCCCCAGAGCCTGGGAGAAACCACCAGAGCAGCTGCTCCTTTGAGGGGAGTGGAGGGTGGGTGACATCACCCCCCATTATGCAAGTTTGTGGTGGGGTATGGACCAGGCCGGGGGCTTCCTTCTGACCTCCAGGCACTGTCCTCAGGATGTTTTGAGCTCCTTAGAGTTGGGTGTTTTTGTAAGGCTGTTTGGCAAAGGGACTGGTCTTCTCTAGTACCCACCCCTCTCCAAGCTGTCGTCACGTTGGGGCACCTCCTTGTAGAGAAGCCACAGCCCCGTCACTAACCTGGCCCTGCCCTGAGGCTGTGTGTCACTCGGAGGGTTTTAAGCTATGACTTAAAATCCAGAAAAAAAAAAAAAAGACAAACTTAACTACATAATGATGACACACTTGCATGGTAAAATAAAAACAGAATCAAAATATACGTAACAATCTGGGAAAAATATTCCCAGTTCTCACCATCAGGGCTAATCTCCTCAACATACAGTGAACTCCTAAAAATCAATAAGAAAATAATCCAGCAGCCCAATAAAAATAGGCAAAGAGTAAATTGTTCAGAGAAAAATAAATCCAAATGGTACCTAACTATCAGGGGGAAAAAAAAAATCACAATAAGAAATATAAAATAAAAAAACTTCATCAACATACACTGTTTACAAATTTGACTGACAAAATTGAATTATATGCCCATCAGTAAGGGACTGGATAAACTGTGATATGTTCACACAATGGAGTAATATTCAATGCTAAAAAAGAATCAAAATATTTTATATTGCTATGGAAAATTCTCCAAGATACGTTATTAACCCGGAAAAGAGAAAGTCTCAGAATAGCATAACTAGATGCCACCTTTGTCTAACAGAGGGGGGAAAAGAAGAATTATACTTTTGTATTTACTTTATTTTGTATACATTTTGTATACAGAAACACTGTAAAGATACAACAGAAACTGACAAGAGTGATGACCTATTAAGAATGAGTGGAGTAGGCCGGGTGCGGTGGCTCACCCCTGTAATCCCAGCACTTTGGAAGGCCAAGGCAGGCGGATCGCCTGAGGCCAGGAGTTCGAGACCAGGCTGACCAACATAGCAAAACCCCATCTTCACTGAAAGTACAAAAAAAAAAAAAAAAAAATTAGCTGGGCGTGGTGGCAGGTGCCTGTAATCCCAGCTACTTGGGAGGCTGCTGAGGTAGGAGAATCACTTGAACCCAGGAGGCGGAGGTTCCAGTGAGCCAAGATCGCGCCACTGTACTCCAGCCTGGGCAACACAGTGAGACTCTGTCAAAAAAAAAAAAAAAAAAATCAAAAGAAAGAAAGAATGGGTGGCGTAGACAGAAACAGAGCGGAAGTAAAAGTTACATTTCCCAGTGTCAACGTTACTGGGTTGTTTCCATTTTAGCGTCATATAGCTCTATTGTCTACTGAAAGTCAAACTTAAGTTAACAATTTTAAAAATCAAGAAAATTTGGATTTAAATAAAATATGCTACTTTAAAAACCTACTTGTGCACTTTACAAAGTCATTTTTTTTGCCAAAGAAGTTCATGTATGAAGTTGTGTACGAAGTTATGTAGTTATGTAGTTATGAAGTTATGTAGTTATGTAGTTGTGTATGAAGTTATGTAGAATTTATGTAGAAGTTGTTTTCTTGTCCTGAATTTGCTCAGTGGGGACTTAATCACTTGGACAACTGTGAAAAATGCAGATTTCTGAGTAGTCTTCATGACCTATTGAGTTAAAATCTCCGAGACTGAGTTTACTTATTTATTTATTTAAATAAACAACCAAACAGAAAATTACCCTGGATGTTTCTGTAACAATGCCAGGCTTGGGACCCACAGCTTGTCTCCGACTAGAACAGGGCAGAGGTAAGCCATGGTGAACATCAGAGGGCAGTCTAGGACTGCCGTAAGTTTGGTGCCAGGCATGGCCCTTAGAACTTAGGGAAGAAAGAAAAAGAGGAGATGGTATATTCACGGCATTAATAGTGACGGACCTCACAACACGCTACCAAATGCCTGCATAAAAGGTTGATTGCAGCCAGGTGCAGTGGCTCACGCCTGTAATCTCAGCACTTTGGGAGGCCGAGGAGGGCGAATCATGAGGTCAGGAGTTCGAGACCATCGTGGCTAACACGGTGAAACCCCGTCTCTACTAAAAATACAAAAAAATTAGCCGGGCGTGATAGCGTGTGCCTGTAGTCCCAGCTACTCGGGAGGCTGAGGGAGGAGAATCTCTTGAACCCAGGAGGCGGAGGTTGCAGTGAGCCGAGATTGCGTCACTGCACTCCAGCCTGGGCGACAGAGTGAGACTGTCAAAAAAAAAAAAAAAAAAAGTTGATTGCTTTCATCCATTGGAATGTGTCAAAGCCTCTTCCCAGTACCTTTCCTAATTGAAATACACAGTTTATTTTGATCTATTTCTGCATGTTTTCCTGCCTTACTCCCCTCGTTTACTTATCAATAATTCATCCTCTAAGTTAGAGTCTTTTAATCACCTAGTGGGGGCCCTCATCCCGACTGGCCTTATAAATAATAATGTCACTCTGTCTTGGCATCATGGTTTTTTAAAATTCCGATGGAGTTTGTCCCAGTTTTGCCTCTCTGGACGGTATGCCCAAGCGCATATGCAGCGTTTTTTCCATAAAAGCCCGGAAGACCAGTTAGGCAGGTATCAGGTTGGGGTTATTCATCCGTAGGGGCAGCAGGGGGCAGCCTTTCCTTATCTTTTAGACCTAAGTAACTGCAATCTGAGCTCCGCCACTTGAGGGGGCGAGAAGAATGCAGCAGCTCGTGATGGCGTGAGAACGCGGAAGGGAGCAGGGTTACTCCTGCGCCTCTGTTTGGGGGGCAGGTGGGAGACCGGGAGACACGCAAAGAACATTTCACGTGTGCAATTCTTGAAAGCTTTCCATCATGTTCATTTCAACCTAATTTCCTTGTTCTCAGGTGAGGAACTGAAACCCCAAGAGGCTAAAATGAGTTGCCCAATGACCAATAAGCACCGCGCCCCCAAGACTCTTAAATTCAGGAGATGCCGCCACACCCTGCCCCTCCGTGAAACCGACCTTCTGTGGCCAGACTGCCGGGCTCCCAGCAGCCCCGTAGCGTGGCTAAACCTCTTAAACTCTGTCTCTTTATCTGTAAGCTAGGAACAGTAATAATACCTACCTCATGGGGTTGTGAGAATTGCATGCGATAGTGCGTGTCGGGGTTAATCATGTTGCCAGAAGAGTCAGTAAAAATGTTAGTGACTGAAGCCGGGCTCGGTGGCTCACGTCTGTAATCCCAGCACTTTGGGAGGCCGAGGCGGGTGGATCACCTGAGGTCAGGAGTTCGAGACCAGCCTGGCTAACATGGTGAAACCTTGTCTCTACTAAAAATACAAAAAATTAGCCGGGCGTGGTGGCGCTTGCCTGTAATCCCAGCTACTTGGGAGGCTGAGGCAGGAGAATCACTTGAACCCGGGAGGCGGAGGTTGCAGTGAGCCAAGATCGCACCATTGCACTCCAGCCTGGCGACAGAGAGAGACTCTGTCTCAAAAACAAAACAAAAACAAAAACAAACAAAAAATAGTGACTGTTGTTTTCAGAGAGATATTGTAACTGCCCAATAGGTTCACCTTGCCTGCTGTATAGACAGAACCGATTTATCAAGACAGGGGAATTGCCATAGAGAAAGTAATTCAGCCAGGGCAGGCTGTGTAGGAGACTGGAGTTTTACTATTACTCAAATCAAATCTTGCCGTCTCCCCAGGAATTTGAGGATTCGAGTTTTAGAGGATAATTTGGTGGGTTGGAGGGGAAAGCAGTGAGTCGGGAGTGCTGATCGGTGGGGTTGGAGATGAAACCCCAGCTGCTTTCTTGTGCTGAGTCGGTTCCTGAGTGAGGGCCACAAGACCAGATGAACTAGTTTATCAATCTGGGTTGTGCCAGCTGATTCATTGAGTACAGGGTCTGCAAAATATCTCAAGCACTGATCTTAGGTTTTACAATAGTGATGTTATCCCGAGGAGCAATCTGGGGAGGTTTGGAATCTTGCAGGCTCCAGCTACATGACTCCTAAACCATAATTTATAATCTTTTGGCAAATTTGTTAGTCCTATAAAGACAGTCTAGTCTCCAGGCAAAAAGGAGGTTTGTTTTGGGAAAGGACTGTTATCGTCTTTGTTTCAAACTAGAAACGAAGTTCTTCCCAAAGTTAGTTCAGCCTATGCTGGGGAAGGAATAAGGACAGCTTGGAGGTTAAAAGCAAGATGGAGGCCGGGCGCGGTTGCTCACGCCCATAATCCCAGTACTTTGGTAGGCAGAGGCAAGTGGATCATGAGGTCAGGAGTTTGAGACCAGCCTGGCCAACATGGTGAAACCCCGTCTCTACTAAAATACAAAAAATTAGCCAGGCATGGTGGTGCGCACCTGTAGTCCCAGCTACAGGGGAGGCTGAGGCAGTGGAATCACTTGAACCTGGGAGATGGAGGTAGCAGTGGGCCAAGATCGAGCCACTGCACTCCAGCCTGGCAACAGATTGAGACTCTGGCTCCAAAAAAAAAAAAAAAAAGAAAAAAACCACAAGATGGAGTTGGTTGTGTCAGATCTCTTTCACTGTCTCAGTTACAATTTTGCAATGGCAGTTTCAGTACTGGCCTAGGGATGTCATTACCATATCCAATCTCAAGTTTTCAGCGGGCATCAGAAGACCTGGAAGATATGTTAAAATGCAGGTTGCTGTCTGGGTGTGGTGGCTCACGCCTGTAATCCCAGCACCTTGGGAGGCCAAGGGGCGGGCAGATCCCTTTAGCCTAGGAGTTTGCGACCAGCCTGAGCGACACATGAGATTGCCATCTCTACAAATAATAATAATATTAGCTGGATTTGTGATGTGTGCCTGTGGTCCTAGCTACTTGGGAGGCTGAGGTGGGAGGATCACTTGAGCTTGGGAGGTCAAGGCTGCAGTGAGCAGTGATCATGCCATTGCACTTCAGCCTGGGCAACAGAGCAAGACCCTATCTCAAATAAAAAAAGATGCTGTTTCTTGGGCCCTGTCCCAGGAGATCTGACTCGGTGGGTCTGGGGTAAGGCCTAGCTTTTGTGTTTCTCCTAAATTCCCAGGTGATTTTGGTGTTGCTGGCTTAGGGACCACTCTTTGAGAACCATTCTTCTGGAAAGGTATTTCTTTTCTCAGCACATGTCCCTCCACTCCATGTTTATTCCTCCACTCACTGGGTGCTTATTACATCCTAGGCTTTGCTTAATCACTGGAGATATCGGGATATGTAAGACAAGATGTACCCGCTCGAGGAGCACACAGTCGATTGCCAGGATGGACACATCTATTGCAACTGAGCACCTGAGCGGGACTAGGACAGAGGCAAGCAGATACAGGAGGAGGACGGCTGCCTCAGACCCGACGGAGGACCCGCAGGGCCAGACCCAAGGGAGGTGGGGACAAGGAAGAATCAGGAAGACTTTTCTGAAAAGGGTGAAGGGGAGGTTAGGAAGGGCTTCCAGTCTGAGGGTGCCATAGTGTCCAGAGACAGAGACAGGAGGTGCATGGCTTGTTGGATGGGCCACCAGGGCTTCTGAGCAGGGAAGGGGACAGGGGAGGGGAGCAGTGAAGAGGCATGAGACTGGGAGTGGGGGCAGAGGTGGTGCCAGGAGAACCCTACGTTTCCCTAGGGAGCTTGGATTCTAGTTTGATCACTGTGGGAGGGTAGGGAGCAATGCCATAACCAGGAGCTCTCTGAGAGCAGTCGTCTTGCCGCATGGAATGGGACAATTGGGAGGAGCCCCTCAGGAGATGCAGGGAGGCAGGGAATGGGTGATAGTGACAGGGGGCTGGAGAAACATCAGAGGTCAGCGCTGACGGACTTGTCATCACCTCAGACCACAGTCGTAGCGGGATGTGAGGCGGGGCACAGAGAGCGTGGGCTTTGAAGCCAGGCAAATGAGGAGTCAACCCCAGACCTACCGTCTGCTGGGCTTGGGACGTGGGTAAACTAATAAGCCTCTTTGAACCTGTTTTCTTATCTGTACCGCTGGATTAATAACCACTCCCGAGGGGAGGGAAAACTAAATGGGAAAATGTCTATACATAGGAATAGTGTAAACATGTTGGCATTATTCTGTGGAGGAATAAAAGGCAGACTTCTCAAGAACACGAGGGATGGAGACCCAGGGATTTATCTTCTCCCCTGCAGACACAGGAGCCAGTTGTTGGGCAAGAGGGCGAGCAGAATCATCTCCAAGCAGGACATCAGCTTGTGGGGAGTACAGACTGGGTTAGCAGGAGCACATGTGGAGAGGGGCCTCCGAGGAAGCTGACACGGTCAGTGCTGGGGTTTCCTTGCATATGTTTGCTCTGGGTACAGAGAGGACCCTGTGTAGTCAAAGGCAGCAGTGAGGTCTTGCCAAGCATGCCAGTGTGTCACACATCAGCACATTGGGAGCCCACAGAAGTGCCAAGGCCAAGAAACCTCTTTAAGACCACTGCTCTGGAGGGTAGAGGAGGAGAGGAAGGAGAAGGAGGTGGCAGTGCTGTGATGGAGGAGCAGGAGCAGGAGGGGCTTGCAGAGGAGATGGTCCGGGCGGTGTGTGTGTGTGGGGTGGGTGGTGTTCCTGGTCCTCCAGGTGCTGCCCAGCCCCTGTCAGCCAGGGGTGAACCCCCATGGGATAAGCCTGCGTGGTACAAACAATCCAAGCTACACCTGTGACACAAAACACTGCTGTAGCTCTGGCTGGTGTGGGCCACCATCATCATCCTCCTGAGCTGCTGCTTCGTCTGCTGCCACCGCTGAGCCAAGCACTGCCTTCAGGCCAGGCAGTGGCAACAAGAAATCAACACGATCACCTGTAGGAAGCCCATGATTACTTAGCGCTGCCGTTTTATCTTCAGTTTGTTGCCAAACTATTTACCACCTTGTTATAAGGGAGTGGTTTCCCGACCTCCAACTCTTCCCCAACTGTATAGTGACTTCCAGCTATGGGATGTGGCCCTTAAGGTGGCAGTGCCCCTGGGACTCCCGGGGGGCACAGAGCATCCCCTTGTCTGGGCCTAGCAGAAGCAGCACAAGACCCCCACACATTGCTGACCCTGGGGCCTCTGACACCAGCTGACACAGCAGCCACCAAAGACCTGGGAATGGAGCCCAGTGTCACTGTGGCCAGCCTGGGGGATTTGGGCCGAGGAGCCTTCCTGTGCAAGGGTTTAGAATATACGGAGCAGCTGCTGAATGATTACAACTCTGAGCATGACAGACTATCCCCTCCCCTCCCCAGCCCCTTCCCCCCAAGCAAAGAGAAGATACCGTGTGTGCAACTGGGGCCAACATGACGATGGCCCCAAAGCATTCACCATGCTCATCAGTGATGCTCTGGATGGCCCCCTGGACGTCCATGACAGTTGCCCTGTGCAGTCACCTGGTGACAAGGAGGAAGGCCCCTGCCAGCCATGCAGGGAACGAGCTTGAGAGTCTGGGCATCCACACCTACCACGGCCCCCAGTCCCTGCTGCTGAGCACCATGGATGAACAGGACTCTCCCAACCTCTAGAGCAGCAGCTCCCAGCCAGAGCCGGCCGTGTCTGTGCCCAAGACCTTGGCAAAGCAACCAGGGCTGGTTGTCCCCCTTTGTTTTCTCTTATCTCCTGCATTTTTCTCCATCTCCAGGTACAGCTTGGGATGTGGATGCCTCTCGCCACACAAAAACACTTGGGATTCATTCCTGATACCCCAATTCATCCCAATATCCCCCCTTTTAAAGTCAGATCTCACCTACCTGTTTTGGGTCAGAGAAATGTGTGTTTTAAAATCCCCGAGGAAGGAGGCAGGGACTGAGCCCTCAGATGATTATTGGTGAAGTGGATTTATGGTTAATTTCAGTTTAAGAGAATGTTGCTGTGTCTCTGCCTAGGACAGGCAGCCCACTGTGGCCCTGGGTGATGAAGGAAGCCCACAGAGGCCCAGGGTTTGTCACCTGTGGCTGCCAGTGTCTGCAGAGCCAGAATTGAGCTAATCCCATGAAAGGATCAGCGCTGATGGGCAGTTGTATGGTAGGTTGATACGGGGCTTCTTGATCTCTCAAATTCCAGGTCACAAGATCAATGCATGCTTGAGGGGCCCCTTCCCAGCAGGCTCTGGTGGCTACAAACTGGTTCATGTGTGGAAGATCTTACCACTTTACCTTTGGTTTTTCTTTGAAAAACAAACAACGAAGACAGAGGAAACCAAGAATTCTACCAGTGGGCAGTTGATAATTCTCTTCAGGAAAAGGAATATTTGTGGCTCTTCCCCACATTGGCCTTGAAAAAGCTTGGCTGCAGAGTGGCTATTATTACAATGTCAAAACAATAGAAGATGCTGGTGGGGCTGCAGAGGAAATGGAACACCTATACACTGTTGGCCAGAGTGTAAATGAGTTCATGGAAAAATTAATGCAGAAAGCAGTTTGGAGATTTCTGAAATAATTTAAAACAGAACTACGATTCCACCCAGCAATTCCATTACTGGGCATTTACCCAAAGGAAAATAATTGTTCTGCCAAAAAGACACATGTTCTTGCACGTCCATCACAGCACTATTCACAGTAGCAAAGCCATGGAATGAACCTAGGTGGCCATCAGTGATAGACTGGATAAAGGAAATGTGGTACATATACACCATGGAATACTATGCAGCCATGAAAAGAATGAAATCATGTCCTTTGCAGCAACATGGATGGAGCTGGAGACCATAATCATAAGCAAATTAACATAAGAACGGAAAACCAAATATCACGTTCTCATGTGTAAGTGGGAGCTAAGCACTGGGTACACACGGATATAAAGATGGGAAGAGTAGACACTGCAACTACTAGAGGGAAGAGAGAAGGAGGGTGGATAGAGCTGAAAAAATACCTATTGGATACTATGGTCACTGCCTGAGTGATGAGATCATTTGTGCCCCAAACCTCAGCATCACACAATATACCCATGTAACAAACCTGCACATGTACCCCATGAATCTAAAATAAAAGTTGAAATTATTTTTTAAAAATGGGGTCTGGGCCAGGAGCGGTAGCTCATGCCTGTAATCCCAGCACTTTGGATCACTTGAGGTCAGGAGTTCAAAACCAGTCTGGCCAACATGGTGAAACCCTGTCTCTACTAAAAATACAAAAGAAAAAAAAAAATTAGCTGGGCACAGTGGCGGATGCCTGTAATTCCAGCTACTTGGGAGGCTGAATCACTTGAACCCTGGAGGCGGAGGTTGTAGTGAGCAGAGATCATGCCATGGCACTCCAGCCTGGCTGTAGTTGAGCCAGAAGGATATGTTTTGTGTGAAGGCTGAGGTGGGGGTTCTTCAGAGCCTCTATGAGCAGGAGGGCCTAAGCTGTGCCGGTGGACAGAGTTGCAGTTTTCTGCCTCTTTACCCTTTGGTCTGGACCCATAGGTTAACAGTACCAGCCTCCATCCCAAGCACACGCTCTGCAGGACTTCACATCTCACGGTTCCATGTGAGCAAATGGACTGGGAAAGCTGTGTGGCCTGAGAAAAGGCAACCCCGTGGCCTGGCTCTCACACAGTATTTTGTCTTGGATTTTGAATAAGCACTTTTTTTTGCTTCTTTTGTGTTTTCGGTGGTGGTGGTGGTGGTTTATTTTACACTGACCACTTGGAAGAATTCCCATGGTTATCTGTGATTTTCATGCCCTATTTCTGCTGGCAACCCTTCACACTGGGGTGACTCACTTTCCTGTGTAAAGAGTCAACGTGGCCCAGGTAGGAGGTGGAAGCAGCCATCTGGAAGGCCATTGGGATCCTTATGTCTGTCTCTTGGCTTCAGGTAAGCAGCTGGGCTTTGATAGGAATGATCTGAATGAAGACAGAAAACACTGGAAACTAACACTCCTTGCCCAGCCCTGTTTATATGAAGCGTTTGGTTCTCCCTTGACTCTTGAGTGATGATGATATTCAGATGAGGCATTGACATTGTAGTAAGAAAGGGAAAAAAGTGTATCTGTCTTGTCTATCAACTGGATATATATCTCCCAAAGCAGACAAACCCAAGGCTGTAAGGTGAACTAGGGTCTGCGTTTGGACTTCATAAAAACAAAATCCATGTTGAACAAAGTGATGTTTGTATGTATTGACGTTCTGGGTGACCCGTGTGTATCTGTCCATTGTGTGCAAGCCCTGAGCCCTGTTTTCCTCTGAAGATAGTGAGTGGTAGCCATCTCCTCACACAAACCACATGTCTGGAGCCCAGATGGCCCTCTCGATGTAATTGATCTTACACATTTACTGTTTACCAAACAAGTATCTGATGCATACTTGGGTGTATTCCACAGCGTGTGGACTGCAGTCCCCTGTGTTTGCCAGGAATGCTGTGCTCCATGTAGAGGTTTTCCTCTACTCCTCACTGCAATTTGCACGCTGCTCCGTGGACACTTGGAGGCCTGTGCTCTGTTCCCTGTAACTGGAAATGTGCTCTGAACTTGTCTGTCTCCCTTGGCTGCTCCTGGCCCTTGTTACCAGCTCCCAGGGGTGTCCACAACCACTTGGGACAGAAGGTGAAGGTGGAATTTCAAAGAGAAGCTTGCTTGGATCTTCAGTGACAAGCTTGGATGAGCTACGGCCCAACATGGGCCCTCTCAGAATTGCCAGGAGGAGGATTTGGCAGGTGCTGCAAGTGCCATGAAGCCTGCCTCCCTCTGCTGCATCCAGTGGGTGCAAGCCAGCCAACGTGTGGTCAGAGTGGCTGCATGGTGTCACAGCCCTCAGATCTTTCCTTCCACCTTTTTTAAAGAGTCCCAAATAACTCGCTTGAAGTGTCTCAAAGGCAAGCAAGTTTTATGAAAATGAATCCTTCCTCAGTTAATTGATCAAATGGATGAATCCCGACCCTCTCTAGTTTCTTTCCCTGGTCAGAGTGGGGAGCTGGTGTTAGCTGTGGGATTCACTGCGGTGTCCTACCCCAAAGGCAAAGAAGATGAAAATGCAGCGTGAAGAGGTGGGCTTGATTCCCAAGTCACAGTCTGGCTCCTGCTATGGCAGGTGGAACATCTCTCTAGCCTGCTCACAGAGATGGAACTAGGGAATTGAGGGAAGAGTTAGGGGGCCAGGGAGATTTATTTGAGTCTGATTTTCCAGGTGAAGGAGAAGGGAGGGCTTGGTCGAAGGTTTGGTGCTGACACATTCCTGGGAGAGGCACGTCATCACCAGCAGCATTTGTCATTATTGTTGTATTTTAGCAAGAAGATTCAGCTGGTCAAATATTTTGGGCCACCTCGAAGATGCTGACACATTTTCTGTGCTGTGATTGTTCTGAAGGCAGAGTATCTCTAACTACTCTGAGAAGCCCAAATAAAACAATAGCCCCTGCCAAAGACCACCTTTCTGAAACACACGTTTCTCTAGAAAACAGTGACCCCCTTTCTCCCAAGCTTCTTATTTTTGGATTCCACCTCTTTGTATGTGCTAATCTAGCATACCATGGAACACATTTGGGAGCTGGAGGCTCTGCTTACGTTTAAGGGGGAGAGCCCTGTCTGACCTGAGGTTGAAGGATGCTCTCCAATGTGAAGAAGTGTGAGGGAGCAGGCACAGACACAGGCAGTGAGAGCAGGGTCACTTTATTGGTATAGAGACTGCAGAGGGACCAGAGGCTTTAGCTGTTGGCAGCTATGGTGTCCTTAATCCAGTCCACATAGTTGTAGACCTTGGTGTAGACTCCAGGCCTGTTCTTCTGGGCACAGCCATAGCCCCAAGAGACAATTCCTTGGAGCTGTCCATTGGAGACCACAGGGCCACCAGAGTCACCCTGGGGAGAAGAAGGGACAAGTTGTATGAAGAGAGAGGTGGAGGAGGAATATAGCTACATTTACTCTGAATCTTAAAAGAGCCCTTTCCAGCCAGCTCTGTGGCTCCACGTCCTTCTCACGGTGGCCCATTCTCTGTTCTTCCTAAGCAGACAGCATGCAGCCCAAGGGAGCCTTCCTCACTTCACCATGTGGGCACTGCAAGGAGACTCCTCAGCCCTGCCACCTTGGGAGTTCAAATCTTTTTCCCGGGTGGGGCCTGGGTATCAGTGGGAGCCTCAGCATGGGAAGGGGTCAAATCACCTGGCAGGAATCCTTGCCTCCCTCGAGGAAGCCCACACAGAACATGTTGTTGGTAATCTTTCCAGGGTAGGAGGCTTCACACTCAGCCTGGGTCAGCACAGGAGCATCCAGGCACTGCAGCTCGTCTGGGTAGTCGGCTGTGAGGTTCACGAAGAGATCAAAGAAAGAAATGTGGGTTAGGCCAGAGAAAGAGACAATAATCTAGGATGGAACATTGAAGAAGAACACTGCCCCTGGAGAGGACTCCAAAACATAAGTCCTGGCAAGGGACTCTGGCTTTTAGTTCTCAGAATCATTGTTGAACCCCTCCCAAGAAGTGATCATATCAAGTTCTCCATTTGTCCTGTCTTTTGATT
Source organism: Pongo abelii (assembly GCF_028885655.2). Lineage (NCBI taxonomy): Eukaryota > Metazoa > Chordata > Mammalia > Primates > Hominidae > Pongo > Pongo abelii. Next base: position 140,381,074 of record NC_071991.2, on the reverse strand, counting down.
TTAGGAGCCACGTCCTTGAGACTTTGCATCTCTCTGGTGCCCAGTGCAGAGCCTGTGTGTAATGGGCACTAGAAATGTGTCTTAAGCCTGGAGGCGGGAGGATTTAAGTTAAGGGGCATGGTTTGTTCTGGAAATTGTGGGATGGAGGGAAGTAGAAGGACAAAGGGTCCCACTCACCACCAGAGCTCAGAGTGTTGCCCCAGCCGGAGATGAGGGACTCAGTGCCAGCAGCTGGAGGGGCGGTGGGCAGAGAGATGGTGGACACGCGGGCATTGATGACGGCAGGTGTGGAGAGCTTGATCAGCAGGATGTCATTGTCCAGAGTCCAGCTGTTGTATTTGGGGTGGCGGATGATCTTGGCTGCATTGATGAACTGCTCATTCCCCTCCAGAACTTCGATGTTGTGCTCTCCCAGTCTCACCTGGATGCGGCTGATGGGCAGGGCAGGCATGGTGAAGACCTTCTCCCACAGCCAGGGCACCCCTCCCACCTTCCCAAGGGTCCTCCACCTCCCTGCTCATGGACAGCTCCTGAGGCATGCGGTGGGGTGTGTGGCCATATCGCATGGGCAGGAGAGGGATGTGGGTCAGTGCAGGTGTGAGACCCAAGACCTTTCTGCTTCAGAGGTTGGTGGTAGTGGTGTAGGGAAGAGTCAAAGGGATCCCACCAGAGGCTGCTCCTCAATCTGCCTTCCCAGACTCTTTCCCATAATCTCCATGGTCACTAGCACTGTGGGCACAAGGAGCTCTTTGAAGTTTTCCCAGCATTCTTCACACCAGGCCTTTGCTAACTGTGCACAGTGCCTGCTCCTCCCTCCATTCTTGGCCTGGTGAGCACCACCCTTCTGTGTAATCTAATCCAAGGGTAGCCATAGCATTAGCATCTCCTGGGAACTTGTTAGAAATGTAAATTCTTGGTCCTTGTCCCCACCTACTGATCAGAACCTTGGGGATGGGACCCAGTGATTTGTGCCTTAACAAGCCTGCAGGGTGTTCTGATGCATACTCAGGTTTGAGTTCTTGGTGTAGGCAGCGATTCTCAGCTCTGTCTATACACTCTACAGTTATCAGAGGTAGAGTGTGAAATACTCACTGATATTCACACCCTCTTCCTGAAAATTTTGGGTTGATTCGCCTGGGATAGGACACAGGCATCAGTATTTTTAAATACTCATTCTTAGGTGGCTTTAATGTGTAGCTAACCAGCAAAAGGTACTTGCCTGCTTTTCTCACTAGCTCTGACCACCCCAAGATGATCCCTGCCTGCTTTTATGACCACAACCCTTGCTGTTTCATGGATTTGTCTTGGTGTGAGAGCTTCCTCTCTTGTGTTCACTCTGCTCTGGAGAGTCAGCTGCTGCCAACAAGTTTTCTTCTCCACTATCTCTCTCGTCCACCCTACCCAACCTCAGTACTTCCCTGGGCTGAATCCAAGCTCTCCCGGGCAGCCTGGCTGGGAGCTTTGCAGTCAGGGGCCCCACACTTACGACTTGTAGCAGTGACCTGCTGACACCACCCACTGTTCGCTGATGAGGGACCCACCGCAGAAGTGGTAGCCAGAATTCAGGGACACCTGGTAGGGGACAGAATTCTCCTCACAGGTGTAGCCCCCAACGATCTTGTCATCATCATCAAAGGGGGCAGCAGCTGGAGTGGAGACGGGAAGGGAGAAGGCAAGTCAGTAGCATGTTAAGGGTGGCGCTCCCAGCCTGTGGCTGCTTCCTGCTAATTAGAAAACCTTATCAAGCACAGTGAGGCTAGGGAAGGAGGGGAGTGCTGCCAGCCCTGGTGATCAGCACTCAAGTCTCCCAAGACTCTGTGGCTCCCAAGTCTCTGTGTCTGCAGGGCACATAGCTAGGTACCCTGTGGGGGTTCAGATCTCTCCTGGGGTCACCAGGCTGAGGACGCAAGTAATATCCTCACAATGCTTCCAGTGGAATAGGAGTTGGGATGTGGCTGACTCACGCACTGAAGGCTTCTCTCTTTTATTCACTACCTGTGTACTCCACCTGGCTATTTAAGCCCCGGATTGTCAGGCTACTTTGGCCAAGCTAGGAAAACCCTCTGGCTGTATAGACTTGGCCATGACCAGCTTCCCTCTCAGCTCAAATCTGCCCAGTGAGGGCAGAGTTGAGGGAAGCCCCAGGCTCACTTTTGCAGAACAAAGGTATATGTTATTATGGGCCAAAACAACAGCAATTCTTAACCTTGGCTGCATGCCTAGAAATGTTAAAAATCATCTGGGAAGCTTAAAAGCCCAGAACACAGGCTGCACCCCAGACAATTGAAGTGAGAATTTCTAGAATTGAGTGTCTTGCATGAGTAATTTCAACCTCCCCAGGTGCATTCGAGGTTAAGAGCAGCTATAGTCGTGCTATTGTGGTGCTGTCAGAGCCAAGCTTGAAGCCAGCTGCTTCATTTCATGGGCCAGCCCCACCTGGTCGCCCTTCCCAGCTTCTCCAACCACAGCTCGGATATGGATGAATAACAGCGGTGGGAGTGAAATCAAGGAGAAGATGGAACAAGTGAGGCTTAAAAAGAGCCCAAGGAGGATGGGAAGAAGAAATAGCAGATGGAGGAAATAGAATATCAGAGCACAGTCAAAAGAGGAGAGGTGGCAAGAATGGCAGGGCATGTGTCTGCCAGGGAAGAGGTGGTTGAGGCCTGAGGCAGGGCATGAAACTCACCAGCAGCTGCAACAAAGGTAAGGATCAGAAGTGGATTCATGGTGGTAGAGTGTGCCTGATTGGTGGTGGAGAACCCGTCTTTATACCTCCCGAGGATGGGGAGAGGAGGTGTCTGTGAGGTGAGGGTCACTGCTCCTCCCAGCACAAACACACCTGCAGCTTTCCCCTTCCTATGGTCTTGCATCAGTATGTTTGGCCACTCTGTGGGTTTGTGACTCACAGGTGATAAGGAAACTTGCCTTCTGACAGCAGAGAGGGAGACCGGCTGTTTCCTGGAAGGATGCTGATATGGGAAAGACAGGGGAAGCCAAGCCCCATATCACAGAGCTGGGCTTTCTTAGGCCAAGGAGATGAGGGTTAGAAGGAGGGAGAATGGCCTGGCTGTTTAGGAATCTTTTTTAACTATTGGGGATGTATTTAATGTACTTAAGGAAGGGCAAGCGTTGGTAGCAAGCTTGGCTTTTTAGTGTCCTGGAGCCCCCAGGAGAGGAGCAAAGTCTTATCTAAGGCTTATTCCTGTGAATATGAAGATGCTTCTCTCCAGTCACTCAGCGGGAAGGTCAAATCCAAGGCTTTGGGGAATGAGAATTCCAACATTAAGGGGTAAGGAGAAGACAGACTCAGCATTCCATAGGATGCTAGGCTTGAAGATGGCTCTCCTTCCTAACGAGGCATAGGGATGAGAAGAAGGAGGGGGCACAGGTTAGGTAGGAGCTTACTCAGTGCATCTGGAGGATGGAAAACCAATGGCGCACTCCTCCCCTTCTTCAATGTGAAGACATTTGTCTCATGTGCATCCTGTCGTAGGTTCTTTTTATGCAGCCTCATGGTTGTCCTTGCAATCTGCACTCAGGATGATTGAAACTGACCCACCTGCTTGGGGCTGACAGCCTGAACCAGAATGACATGCCCCCAATCAGATGTCTGAGTTTGGACCATGGTAAATCTGGGTTACAATTTGATCTGAGAATCAGCAGTAGGTAGGGATTTGAGCACATGATAAATGGGTGACATATTGGGTTCAATAAGGAAGATGTGGAGGGGTGAGTCTAGAATTTTCTATTTTAGATGTAGTGAGATTATACTTGGCTCAGTACTAAGTGAATCTTTCTAGAGAATATCCTCATTTGGGCCCTACCAAGGCTACTAAGATACAGTTGTGTAATTGACTGAGGCACAACCTGGCCAGAGCAGTGTGGAGATGGAGATGCTGTCTGTGCTCAGGTCTAATGATATAAAGAAAGGAGGAGCTTCCTTATGAGGGTGCTTTCCCTTCTCAGCAACTCTGAGCTGATGTTGGTGACGGGCAGGAGTGAGCAGAGTTCAAGTTTGAATTCTTTGAAAGGTAAAAGAAGCAGGGATGTTCTGGAGACAGTGAGCAAAGTGAGAAAAGCTCAGAAACTTGCTGATGAAATCGGACATGGCCAGGGGGCTAGAGGGAGGAAGCGAATGGAAATCAGAGGTAATTGGAAAAAAAAATGCCAAAATGTGGTCCGTGAAGTTGAGAGGACACACAGAGTACCTTCGGGTTCAGCTCCTGGCATGGCCGCTGAGGCAGCTTCCCCACAGCCAGGAGACCCACTGCTTAGAGACCCCCTCTCCACCCGGTACCCTCTCTAATCACTAATAGGCTGATACCTAACACTGCTATGCTTAGATGGGGCCTGGTGCCTGACTGCTTTACAGGAGTTTTCACGTAAGCAACAGTGGCACATTGCTCTTTGTTTATGCTGAGTTTCACAGTTTAACTTCACACCAACGTGCTAATTGTGACTTGTGTGGAGCAAAATTATTTCCATTTATAGAGGAAGAGACTGAGATTCAAAAGGCGTCTGTCTTGCCCAAGAATACAGATCTTGGCAGAGCTGACCATAAGGCCAACGGAAGCCATGGAGAGCATTGTGAAGTGTGGGAATTGCTGCACATGGCATCTAAAAGGAGATTTATTGAGGATCAAGGCAGAGGTCCCCAGAGGACAAACTGTACATCTGATTCCTTCCTGGTGCTTTTCTTCCTGGCAGAAATGGATGATTGAATTCATCTTTCTCCTGGCATCTTGTCTCAGAGCCTTACCTTGCCACAGTTCCAGACCCATCCAGGCCATGACTGCCATGTAGATGACACACCTGTCTGCTCACGAATAACTGGCTAAGCCTGAGGTAGGCAGGTTTTGGAGCATTGATAATATGGGGTTTTCCTGTGTTGTCCCTAAACATGTTGTTTCATTTTGTCCCCTTGTCATGGGGTCTTCACAGAACTCCTGCCTTAGAGGATAAAGAGAGCCTCTTGCTCTAGCAACTGTAGACACCATTGTGCACTAAACAGGGAGGTGAACCTTGGTAGAAGATGGAGAATTTTTTTGGAAACGGGGATTTTTGGATCAGTGCTTGTGGCTCTGACTCTCTGTCTGAAAGGTAACACCCAAGAATATGAGGATTTTCTGTATCTAGAGCTTGAAGACTAGCCTTCTCCAGTATTTTGTGCTCTTCCTTAAGCGATCACAGTTTAGCCTGAGGTCAGCTTTCTTCAAAAAGGAATGACCTTACAGGCAGAGAAGACAGCTATAGGTGAAGAGTGTTACCTCATACTATATACTCAGATGTGTAGGATAGGTTCAGATCCAGCTACCCATTCTCAATTTGGAGGACATGTCATTCTTGGTACTGTTCATTCTGAGCTATAGATTTCTTTGTCTACTCTAAGACATCTTTCTGGCTTGTGTTTAGTGTTTAGCATGCCAAACCACTATCTTTCAATTATGATAACAGTGAATCATTTCTGTGTGCTTACTATATAGCACATAGCTTACTATACAGCATGTAACTCATATAAGTTAAGAATGTTTTTTTCATTTTATCATCACAAACACCTATGGAATTGCCCACTTTACGGATGACCAAATGAGCTTTCTGAAGGTGAAGTGACTCTTCCATCTCCCAGAGCAGCAGCTCCCAGCCAGAGCCAGACCGGCCTGTACTCAGGACCTTGGCAAAGCAACCAGCACTGGAAAGAACCATGAGAGAAGCTTTTAATGTCTTTCAGCCACTTTATTGCCCTTTTTTTCTCTTCTCTTCTCCTGCATTTTTCTCCATCTCCAGGTACAGTTTGGGATGTGGATGTCTGTACCTACATAAAAACACTTGGGATTCATTCCTGATACCCCAATTCATCCCGATTTTTCCCCCTTTAAAGTCAGATCTCACCTACCTGTTTGGGTCAGAGAAATGTGTGTTTTAAAATCCCCAAGGAAGGAGGCAGGGACTGAGCCCTCAGATGATTATTGGTGAAGGGGATTTCTGGTTAATTTCAGTTAAGAGAATGTTGCTGTGTCTCTGCCTAGGACAGGCAGCCCACTGTGGCCCTGGGTGATGAGGGAAGCCGACAGGGGCCCAGGGTTTGTCACCTGTGGCTGGCAATGTCTGCAGAGCCAGAATTGAGCTAATCCTGTGAAAGGATGAGCGCTGATGGGCAATTGTGTGGTAGGTTGGTATGGGGCTTCTTGATCTCTCAAATTCCAGGTGACAAGATCAATGCATGCATGAGGGACCCCTTCCCAGCAGGCTCTGGTGGCTACAAACTGGTTCATGTGTGGAAGATCATACCACTTTACCTTTATTTTTTCATTGAAAAACAAACAATGAAAGACAGACGAAAACAAGAAATCTACCATTGGGCAGGCAAGAATTCTCTTCGGGAAAAGGGATGTTTGTGGCTCTTCCCCACGTTGGCCTTGAAAGAGCTTGGCTGCATAGTGGCTATTATTAAAATGTCAAAAAAACTGAAGATGCTGGTGAGGCTGCAGAGGAAAGGGAATGCTTATACACTATTGGCCAGAGTGTAAATGAGTTCATGGAAAAATTAATGCAGAAAGCAGTTTGGAGATTTCTGAAATAATTTAAAACAGAACTATCTTTCCACCCAGCAATTCTTTACTGGGCATTTACCTAAAGGAAAATAACTTCTGCCAAAGAGACACACGCTGTTGCATGTCCGTCACAGCACTATTCACAGTAGCAAAGCCATGGAATCAATCTAGTTGGCCATAAGCAGTAGACTGGATAAAGGAAATGTGGTACATATACACCATGGAATACTATGCAGCCAAGAATCTAAAATAAAACTTGAAATTATTTTTGTTTAAGGTAGAGCCTGGGCCAGGAGTGGTGGCTCATGCCTATAATCTCAACACTTTTGATCACTTGAGGTTAGGAGTTAAAAACCAGCCTGGCCAACGTGGTAAAACCCTGTCTCTACTAAAAATACAAAAAAAGAAAGAAAGAAAGAAAGAAAGAAATTAGCTGGGCATGGTGGCAGGTGCCTATAATCCCAGGTACTTAGGAGTCTGAATCACTTGAACCTGGGAGGTGGAGGTTGTAGTGAGCAGAGATCACGCCACGGCACTCCAGCCTGGCTATTGTTCAGCCAGAAGGAGATGTTTTGTGTGAAGGCTGAGGTGGGGGCTCTTAGGAGCCTCTGTGAGAAGGAGGCCCTAAGCCGTGGAGGTGGACAGAGTTGCAGCTTTCTGCCTCTTTGCCCTTTGGTCTGGACCCACAGATAAACAGTACCAGCCTCCATCCTGAGCACACGCTCTGCAGACTTTCACATCTCATGGTTCCATGTGAGCAAATGGACGGGAAAGCTGTGTGGCCTGAGAAAAGGCAACCCCATGGACTGGCTCTCACACAGTACTTTGTCTCGGATTTTTGAATAAGCGTTTTTTTTTTTGCTTGTTTTGTGTTTTTGGTGGTGGTAGTGTTGTTATATTTTATACTGACCACTTGGAAGAAATCCCATGGTTATCTGTGATTTTCATGCCCTGTTTCTGCTGGCAACCCTTCTCAGTGGGGTGACTCACTTTCCTGTGTAAAGAGTCTTAGTGGCCCAGGTAGGAGGTGGAAGCAGCTGTCTGGAAGGCCAATGGGGTCCTTATGTCTGTGTCTTGGCTTGAGGTGACCAGCTGGGCTTTGATAGGAATGATCTGAATGGAGACAGAAAATAGTGGAAACTAACGCTCCCTGCCCAGCCAAGCCCTGTTTATATGAAGTGTTTGGTTCTTCCCTTGACTCTTGGGTGATGATGATATTCAGACGAGGCATTGACATTATAGTAAGAAAGGGAAAAAATGTATCTGTCTTGCCTGTCTATCTATCTACTGGATATATATCTCCCAGAACAGACAAACCCAAGGCTATAAGGTGAACTAAGGTCTGTGTTTGGACTCCATAAAAACAAAATCCATGTTGAATAAAGTGATGTTTGTATGCAGTGAAGTTTTGGGTGACCCATGTGTATCTATACATTGTGTGTGAGCCCTGAGCCCTGTTTTCCTCTAAAGATAGTGAGTGGTAGCTGTCTCCTCACACAAACCACATGTCTGGAGCCCAGAAGGCCCTCTCAATGTAATTGATCTTACATATTTACTGTTTACCAAACAAGTGTCTGATGCATACTTGGGTGTATTCCACAGCATGTGGACTGCAGTCCCCTGTGTTTGCCAGGAATGCTGTGCTCCATGTAGAGGTTTTCCTCTACTCCTCACTGCAATTTGCACGCTGCTCCATGGACACCTGGAGGCCTGTGCTCTGTTCCCTGTAACTGGAAATGTGCTCTGAACTTGTCTGTCTCCCTTGGCTGCTCCTGACCCTTGTTACCAGCTCCCAGGGGTGTCCACAACCACTTGGTACAGGAGGGGAAGGTGGAATGTCAAAGAGAAGCTTGCTTGGATCTTCAGTGACAAGCTTGGATGAGCTACGGCCCAACATGGGCCCTCTCAGAATTGCCAGGAGGAGGCTTTGGCAGGTGACACAGGTGCCATGTGCTCCCTCTGCTGCATCCAGTGGGTGCAAGTTGGCCAATGTGTGGTCAGAGTGGCTGCATGGTGTCACAGCCCTCAGATCTTTCCTTCCACCTTTTTTAAAGGGTCCCAAATAACTCATTTAGAGTGTCTCAAAGGCAAGCAAGTTTTATGAAAATGAATCCTTCCTCAGCTAATTGATAAAATGGGTGAATCCTGACCCTCTCTAGTTTCTTTCCCTTGTCAGATTGGGGGCTGGTGTTAGCTGTGGGATTCACTGCGGTGTCCTACCCCAAAGGCAAAGAAGATGAAAATGCAGCGTGCAAATCTAGGCTTGATTTCCAAGTCACAGTCTGGCTCCCACTATGGTAGTCAGAACATCTCTCTAGCCTGCTCACAGAGATGGAACTAGGGAATTGAGGGAAGAGTTAGGGGGCCAGGGAGATTTATTTGCATCTGATTTTCCAGGTGAATGAGAAGGGGTGCTTGGTCGAGGGTTTGGTGCTGACACATTCCTGGGAGAGGCATGTCATCACCAACAGCACTTTTCATTGTTGTATTTTAGCAATAAGATTCAGCTGGTCAGATTTTTTGGGCCACCTCAAAGATGCTGACACATTTTATGTGCTGTGCTGTGATTGTTCTGAAGGTAGAGTAGCTTTAACCACTCTGAGAAGCCCAAATAAAAATCAATAGGCCCTGCCAAAGACCAACTTTCTGAAACACACGTTTCTCTAGAAAACAGTGCCCCCCTTTCTCCGAAGTCTTATTATTTTTGGATTCCATTTCTTTGTATGTGCTAATCTAGTGTACCATGGAACACATTTTGGGAGCTGGGGGCTCTGCTGACCTTTAAGGGGGACAGCTGTGTCTGACCTGAGATTGGAGGATGCTTTCCAGTGTGAAGGAGTGTGAAGGAGCAGGCACAGACACAGACAGTGAGAGCAGGGTCACTTTATTGGTATAGAGACTGCAGAGGGACTGGGGACTTTAGCTGTTGGCAGCTATGGTGTCCTTAATCCAGTCCACATAGTTGTAGACCTTGGTGTAGACTCCAGGCCTGTTCTTCTGGGCATAGCCATAGCCCCAGGAGACAACTCCTTGGAGCTGTCCATTGCAGACCACTGGGCCACCAGAGTCACCCTGGGGAGAAGAAGGGACAAGTTGTATGAAGAGAGAGATGGAGGAGGAATATAGCTACATTTACTCTGAACCTTAAAAGAGCCCCTTCCAGCCAGCTCTGTGGCTCCACGTCCTTCTCACGGTGGCCCATTCTCTGTTCTTCCTAAGCAGACAGCTTGCAGCCCAAGGGAGCCTTCCTCATTTCTCCATGTGGGCACTGCAGGGAGCCTCCTCCGCTCCACCACCTTGGGAGTTCAAATCTTTTTCCTGGGTGGGGCCTGGGTATCAGTGGGAGCCTCAGCATGGGAAGGGGTCAAATCACCTGGCAGGAATCCTTGCCTCCCTCGAGGAAGCCCACACAGAACATGTTGTTGGTAATCTTTCCAGGGTAGGAGGCTTCACACTCAGCCTGGGTCAGCACAGGAGCATCCAGGCACTGCAGCTCGTCTGGGTAGTCGGCTGTGAGGTTCAGGAAGAGATCAAAGAAAGAAATGTGGGTTAGGCCAGAGAAAGAGACAATAATCTAGGATGGAACATTGAAGAAGAACACTGCCCCTAGAGAGGACTCCAAAACATAAGTCCTGGCAAGGGACTCTGGCTTTTAGTTCCCAGAATGATCATTGTTGAACCCCTCCCAAGACGTGATCATATCAAGTTCTCCATTTGTCCTGTCTTTTGATTTTAGGAGCCAAGTCCTTGAGACTTTGCATCTCTCTGGTGCCCAGTGCAGAGCCTGTGTGTAATGGGCACTAGAAATGTGTCTTAAGCCTAGAAGTGAGAGGATTCACTTTAAGCGGTATACTTCGTTCTGGAAATTGTGAGGATGGAGGGAAGTAGAAGGACAAAGGGTCCCACTCACCGCCAGAGCTCAGAGTGTTGCCCCAGCCAGAGATGAGGCACTCAGTGCCAGCAGCTGGAGGGGTGGTGGGCAGAGATATGGTAGACATGTGGGCACTGATGATGGCAGGTGTGGAGAGCTTGATCAGCAGGATGTCATTGTGCAGAGTCCAGCTGTTGTATTTGGGGTGGCAGATGATCTTGGCTGCATTGATGAACTGTTCATTCCCCTCCAGGACTTCAATGTTGTGCTCTCCCAGTCTCACCTGGATGTGGCTGATGGGCAGGGCAGGCATGGTGAAGACTTTCTCCCACAGCCAGGGCATCCCTCCCACCTTCCCAAGGGTCCTCCACGTCCCTGCTCATGGACAGCTCCTGAGGCATGCGGTGGGGTGTGTGGCCATATCGCATGGGCAGGAGAGGGATGTGGGTCAGTGCAGGTGTGAGACCCAGGACCTTTCTGCTTCAGAGGTTGGTGGTAGTGGGGTAGGGAAGAGTCAAAGGGATCCCACCAGAGGCTGCTCCTCAATCTGCCTTCCCAGACTCTTTCCCACAATCTCCACGCTCACTAGCACTGTGGGAACAAGCAGCTCCTTGAAGTTTTCCCAGCATTCTTCACACCAGGCCTTTGCTAACTGTGCATAGCATCTGTTCCTCCCTGCCTTCTTGGCCCAGTGAGCACCACCCTTGTGTGTAATCTAATCCAAGGGTAGCCATAGTATTAGCATCTCCTGGGAACTTGTTAGAAATGTAAATTCTTGGTCCTTACCCCCACCTACTGATAAGAACCTTGGGGATGGGACCCAGTGATTTGGCCTTAAGAAGCCTGCAGGTGTTTCTGGTGCATACTCAGGTTTGAGAGTTCTTGGTGTAGACAGTGGTTATCAGCTCTGTCTATACACTCTACAGTTACCAAGGTAGAGTGTGAAATACTCACTGATATTCACACCTTCCTCCTGAAAATTTTGAGTTAATTGCCGTGGGATAGGACACAGGCATCAGTATTTTTAAAAACGCTTTCTTAGGTGGCTTTAATGTGTAGCCAACCAGCAAAAGATACTTTCCTGCTTTTCTCACTAGCTCTCACCACCCCAAGATCATCCCTGCCTGCTTTTATGACCACAACCCTTGCTGTTTCATGGATTTGTCTGGGTGTGAGAGGTTCCTGTCTTGTGTTCACTCTCTGCTCTGGAGAGTCAGCTGCTGCCAACAAGTTTTCTTCTCCACCCTCTCTCCCATCCATCTTACCCAACCTCAGTACTTCCCCTGGCTGAATCCAAGCTCTCCCGGGCAGCCTGGCTGGGAGTTTTGCAGTCAGGGGCCCCACACTTACGACTTGTAGCAGTGACCTGCTGACACCACCCACTGTTCCCTGATGAGGGAGCCACTGCAGATGTGGTACCCAGAATTCAGGGACACCTGGTAGGGGACAGAATTCTCCTCACAGGTGTAGCCCCCAACGATCTTGTCATCATCATCAAAGGGGGCAGCAGCTGGAGTGGAGATGGGAAGGGAGAAGGCAAGTCAGTAGCATGTTAGTGGTGGCGCTCCCAGCCTGCAGTTGCTTCCTGCTAATTAGAAAACCTTAACAAGCACAGTGAGGCTAGGCAAGGGAGGGAGTGCTGCCACCCCTGGTGAGCATCATTGGATGTGGCTCCCAAGTCTCTGTGTCTGCAGGGCATGTAGCTAGGTACCCTATGGGGGTTCAGATCTCTCCTGGGGTCACTAGGCTGAGGTCATAAGGAATGTCGTCAAAATGCTTCCAGTTGGATAGGAATTGGGATGTGGCTGTCTCACCCACTGAATGCTTCTCTCTTTTATTCATCACCTGTCTACTTGCCCTGGTGATTTGAGCCCTGGATTGTCAGGATACTTTGGCCAAGCTAGAAAAACCCCCTGTCTGCATAGACCTGGCCATGACCAGTTTCCCCCTCAGCTCAGATCTTTCCAGTGACAGCAGAGTTGAGGGCAGCCCAAGGCTCACTTCGGCAGAACAAAGGTAGACGTTATTATTGGCCAAAACAACAGCAATTCTTAACCTTGGCTGCATGCCTGGAAATGTTAAAAGTCACCTGGGAAGCTTAAAAGCCCAGAACACAGGCTGCACCCCAGACAAACGAAGTGAGAATTTCTAGAGTTGAGTCTCTCGCATGAGTAATTTTTCAACCTCCTCAGGTGCATTCGAGGTTAAGAGCAGCTATAGTGGTGCTATTGTGGTGCTGTTGGAGCCAAGCCTGAAGCCTGCTGCTTCATTTCGTGGGCCAGCCCCACCTGGTCTCCCTTCCCATCTTCTCCAACCACAGCTCAGATATGGATGAATGACAGTGGTGGGAGTGAAATCAGGGAGAAGCTGAAACAGGTGAGGCTTAAAGATAGCCCAAGGAGGATGGGAAGGAGAGATGCCGGATGGAGGAAATAGAATATCAGAGCACAGTCAAAAGAGGAGAGGTGGCAAGAATGGCAAGGCATGTGTCTGCCAGGAACGGGGTGTGGTTGGGGCCTGAGGCAGGGCATGAAACTCCTACCAGCAGCTCCCACAAAGGCAAGGATCAGGAGTGGATTCTTGGTGGTAGACTGTGCCTGACTGGTGGTGGAGGACCCGTCTTTTTATCTCCCGAGGATCGGGAGAGGAGGTGTCTGTGAGGTGAGGGTCACCACTCCTCCCAGAACAAACACACCTGCAGCTTTCCCCTTCCTATGGTCTTGCATCAGTATGTTTGGCCACTCTGTGGGTTTGTGATTCACAGGTGATAAGGAAACTTGCCTTCTGAGAGCAGAGAGGGAGACTGGCTGTTTCCTGGAAGGATTCTGGGATGGGAAAGACAGGGGAAGCCAAGCCCCATATCACACAGCTGGGCTTTCTTAGGCTGAGGAGAAGAGGGTTAGAAGGAGGGAGAATGGCCTGGCCGTTTAGGAATATTTTTTACTATTGGGGATGTATTTAATGTACTTAAGGAAGGGCAAGCATTGGTAACAAGCTTGGCTTTTCAGTGACCTGCAGCCCCCATGAGAGGACGAAGGTCTTATCTAAGGCTCATTCTTGTGAATATGAAGATGCTTCTCTCCAGTCACTGTGCGGAAGGTCAAATCCAAGGCTTTGGAGAACCAGAATTCCAAAACTAAGGGGTAAGGAGAAGGGAGACTCAGCATCCCATAGGATTCTGGGCTTCCAGATGGCTCTCCTTCCTACCAAGGCTTGAGGATGGGGTTGTTTCAAAGAAGGAGGGGGCACTGGTTAGGTAGGAACTTACTCGGTGCATCTGGAGGATGGAAAACCAATGGTGCACTCCTCCCCTTCTTCAATATGAAGATATTTGTCTCTCTCATGTGCATCCTGTCATAGGTTCTTTTTATGCAGCCTCACGGTTGCCCTTGCAACCTGCACTCAGGGTGATTGAAACTGACCCACCTTGGAGACAGTGAACAAAATGAGAAATGGTGAAATTGGACATGTGCAGGCGGCTAGAGGGAGGAAGCATATGGAAACTAGAGCGAATTGGAAAAAATACCAAAGTGGGACCCGTGGAGTTGAGAGGACACACAGATTACCTTCAGGTTCAGCTCCTGGCATGGCTGCCAAGCCAGCTTCCCCACAGCCAGGAGACCCACTGCTCAGAGACCCATCTCCACCCCATAACCCCTCTAATCACTGATGGGCTTATACCTAACATTGCTGTACTCATATGGTGCATGGTGCCTGACAGCTTTACAAGAGTTTTCACGTAAGGAAGAGTGGTATATTGCTTTTCATTTATGTTGAGTTTCACAGTTTAAATTCCCACAAACATGCTAATTGTGATTTGTGCAGAGCAAAATTATTTCCATTTATAGAGGAAGAAACTGTGATTCAGAAGGATTCTGTCTTGCCCAAGAATACAGATCTTGGCAGAGCTGACCATAAGGCCAACGGAAGCCATGGAGAGCATTGTGAAGTGTGGGAATTGCTGCACATGGCATCTAAAAGGAGATTTATTGAGGATCAAGGCAGAGGTCCCCAGAGGAAAAACTGTACATCTGATTCCTTCCTGGTGCTTTTCTTCCTGACAGAAATGGATGATTGAATTCATCTTTCTTCTGGCATCTTGTCTCAGAGCCTTACCTTGCCACAGTTCCAGACCCATCCAGGCCATGACTGTCATGTAGATGACACACCTCTCTGCTCACGAATAACTGGCTAAGCCTGAGGTAGCCAGGTTTTGGAGCATTGATAATAGGGGCTTTTCCTGTGTTGTCCCTGAACATGTTGTTTCATTTTGTCCCCTTGTCATGGGGTCTTCACAGACCTTGGAGGATGAGAGCCTCTTGCTCTAGCAACTGTAGACACCAGTGTGCACTAAACAGGGAGGTGAACCTTGGTAGAAGATGGAAAATTTTTTTTAAAAAAGGGGATTTTTGGATCAGTGCTTGTGGCTCTGACTCTCTGTCTGAAAGGGAACACCCAAGAATATAAGGATTTTCTGTATCTAGAGCTTGAAGACTAGCCTTCTCCAGTATTTTGCACTCTTCCTTAAACAATCACAGTATAGTCTGAGGTCAGCTTTCTTCAAAAAGGAATGACCTTACTGGCAGAGAAGCTAGCTATAGGTGGAGACTGTTACCTCATACTGTAGACTCAGATGTGTAGGATAGGTGTAGAGCCAGCTGCCCAAGCTCACTTTGGAGGACATGCCATTCTTGGTAGTGTTCATTCTGAGCTATAGATTTCTTTGTCTACTTCTCTAAGACATCTTTCTGGCTTATGTTTAGTACTTAGCACACCAAACCACTATCCTTCAGTTATGATAACAGTGAATCATTTCTGTGTGTTTACTATATAGCATGTAACTTACTGTACAGCATGTAACTCATATAAGTTAAGCATTGTTTTTTCATTTTATCATCACAATCACCTATGGACTTGCCCAGTTTATAGATGATCTAATGAGCTATCTGGAGGTGAAGTGACTCTTCCTTCTCCCAGAGCAGCAGCTCCCAGTCAGAGCCAGCCCTGCCTGCACTCAAGACCTTGGCAAAGCAACCAGAACCAGAAAGAACCACGAGAGAAGCTTGCAATGACTTTCAGCCACTTTTCCCTCCTTTCTTTCTCTTCGCCTCTCCTGCATTTTTCTCCATCTCCGATACAGTTCGGGATGTGGATGCCTGTCCCCACACAAAAACACTTGGGATTCATTCCTGATACCCCAATTCATGCTGATTTTCCCCCCTTTAGCGTCAGATCTCATCTACCTGTTAGGTCAGAGAGATATGTGTTTTAAATCCCCGAGGAAGGAGGCAGGGACTGTGCCCTCAGATGATTATTGGTGAAGGGGATTTATGCTTAATTTCAGTTTAAGGGAAAGTTGCTGTGTCTCTGCCTAGGACAGGCAGCCCACTGTGGCCCTGGATGATGAGAGAAGCCCACAGAGGCCTGGGCTTTTATCACCTGTGGCTGCCAGTGTCTGCAGAGCCAGAATTGAGCTAATCCCCTGAAAGGATGTGCACTGATGGGTAGTTGTATGGTAGGTTGCTATGGGGCTTCTTGATCTCTCAAATTGCAGGTGACAAGATCAATGCATGCTTGAGGAGCCCCTTCCCAGCAAGCTCTAGTGGCTACAAACTGGTTCAGGTGTGGAAGATCATACCACTTTACCTTTGGTTTTTCTTTGAAAAACAAACAATGAAAGACAGTCGAAAACAAGAATTCTACCAGTGGGCAGGCAAGAATTCTCTTTGGGAAAAGGGATGTTTGTGGCTCTTCCCCACATTGGCCTTGAAAGAGATTGGCTGCAGAGTGACTATTATTAAAATGTCCACAAAATAGAAGATGCTGGTGAGGCTGCAGAGGAAAGGGAATGCTTATACACTGTTGGCCTGAGTATAAATGAGTTCATGGAAAAATTAATGCAGAAAGCATTTTGGAGATTTCTGAAATAATTTAAAACAGAACTACCTTTCCACCCAGCACTTACTTGACTGGGCATTTACCTAAAGGAAAGTAATTGTTCTGCCAAAAAGACACATGCTTTTGCATGTCTGTCACAGCACTATTCACAGTAGCAAAGCCATGGAATCAACCTAGGTGGCCATCAGCAGTAGACTGGATAAAGGAAATGTGGCACATATACGCCATGGAATACTATATAGCCATGAAAAGAATGACATCATGTCCTTTACAGCAACATGGACGGAGTTGGAGACCATAATCCTAAGCAAATTAACATAGGAACGGAAAACCAAATATCACATTCTCATGTATACTGGGAGCTGAGCATTGGGTACCCATGGGTTTAAAGATGGGAACAGTAGACACTGCAACTACTAGAGGGAAGAGAGGAGGGTGGAAAGGGCTGAAAAACTACCTGTTGTGTACTATGATCACTGCCTGAGTGATGAGATCATTTGTGCCCCAAACCTCAGCATCACACAATATACCCATGTAATAAACCTGCACATGTACCCCCTGAGTATAAAATAAAATTTGAAATTATTTTTTAAAAAACGTGGCCTGGGACAGAAGAGGTGGGTCATGCCTGTAATCCCAGTACTTTGGATCACTTGAGGTCAGGCGTTGAAAACCAGCCTGGCCAAAATGGTGAATCCCTGTCTCTAGTAAAAATACAAAAAAAAAAAAAAAAAAAAAAATTAGCTGGGTAAGGTGGCATCCACCTGTAATCCCAAGTACTTGGGAGGCTGAATCCCTTGAACCTGGGAGGCAGAGACTGTAGTGAGCAGAGATCATGCCATGGCACTCCAGCCTGGCTGTAGTTGATCCAGAAGATGTTTTGTGTGAAGGCTGAGATGGGGTCTCTTCAGAGCCTCTGTGAGAAGGAGGCCCTAAGCCGTGGCGGTGGACAGATATCAGCTTTCTGCCTCTTTGCCCTTTGGTCTGGACCCATAGGTGAACAGTACCAGCCTCGATCCTGAGCACACGCTCTGCAGACTTTCACATCTCATGGTTCCATGTGAGCAAATGGACGGGAAAGCTGTGTGGCCTGAGAAAAGGCAACCCCATGGCCTGGCTCTCACACAGTATTTTGTCTTGGATTTTGAATAATAAGCATTTTGTTTGCTTCTTTTGTGTTTTTGGTGGTGGTGGTGGTAATTTATTTTACACTGACCACTTGGAAGAAATCCCATGGTTATCTGTGATTTTCATGCCCTGTTTCTGCTGGCAACCCTTCTCAGTGGGGTGACTCACTTTCCTATGTAAAGAGTCTTAGTGGCCCAGGTAGGAGGTGGAAGCAGCTGTCTGGAAGGCCACTGGGATCCTTATGTCTGTGTCTTGGCTTGAGGTAACCAGCTGGGCTTTGATAGGAATGATCTGAATGGAGACAGAAAACACTGGAAACTAACACTCCCCACCCAGCCCAGCCCTGTTTATAACAAGCGTTTGGTCCTTCCCTTGACTCTTGAGTGATGATGATATTCAGACAGGACATTGACATTATGGTAAGAAAGGGAAAAAAAATGTATCTGTCTTGTCTATCAACTGGATATATATCTCCCAAAGGAGACAAACCCAAGGCTGTAAGGTGAACTAGGGTCTGCGTTTGGACTCCATAAAAACAAAATCCATGTTGAACAAACTGATGTTTGTATGCAGTGATGTTCTGGGTGACCTGTTTGTATCTGTCCATTGTGTGCAAGCCCTGAGCACTGTTTTCCTTTGAAGACAGTGAGTGGTAGCCATCTCCTCACATGAACCACACATCTGGAGCCCAGATGGCCCTCTCAAGGTAATTGATCTTACACATTTCCTGTTTACCAAACAAGTGTCTGATGCATACTTGGGTGTATTCCACAGCATGTGGACTGTGGTCCCCTGTGTTTGCCAGGAATGCTGTGCTCCATGTAGAGGTTTTCCTCTACTCATCACTGCAATTTACATGCTGCTCCATGGACACCTGGAGGCCTGTGCTCTGTTCCCTGTAACTGGAAATGTGCTCTGAACTTGTCTGTCTCCCTTGGCTGCTCCTGGCCCTTGTTACCAGCTCCCAGGGGTGTCCACAACCACTTGAGACAGAAGGTGAAGGTGGAATTTCAAAGAGAAGCTTGCTTGGATCTTTGGTGATAGGCTTGGATGAGTTACGGCCCCAAGCTGGGCCCTCTCAGAATTGCCAGGAGGAGGATTTGGCAGGTGCCACAAGTGCCATGGGGCCTGCCTCCCTCTGCTGCATCCAGTGTGTGCAAGCCGGCCAACGTGTGGCTAGAATGCCTGCATGGTGTCACAGCCCTCAGATGTCTTTCCTTCCACCTTTTTTAATGAGTCCCAAATAACTCACTTGAAGTGTCTTAAAGGCGAGCAAAGTTTATGAAAATGAATCCTTCCTCAGTTAATTGATCAAATGGGTGAATCCTGACCCTCTCTAGCTTCTTTCCCTTGTCAGAGTGGGGAGTTGGTGTTAGCTGTGGGATTCACTGTGGCATCCTACCCCAAATGCAAAGAAGATGAAAACGCAGCGTGCGGAGCTGGGCTCGATTCCCAAGTCACAGTCTGGCTCTCGCTATGGTAGGTGGAATATCTCTCTAGACTGCTCACAGAGATGGAACTAGGGAATTGAGGGAAGAGTTAGGGGGCCAGGGAGATTTATTTGAGTCTGATTTTCCAGATGAATGAGAAGGGAGGGCTTGTTCGAAGGTTTGGTGCTGATACATTCCTGGGAGAGGCACCTCATCACCAACAGCATTTGTCATTATTGTTGTATTTTAGCAATAAGATTCCACTGGTCAGATTTTTTGGGCCACCTCGAAGACGCTGACATATTTTCTGTGCTGTGATTGTTCTGAAGGCAGAGTAGCTCTAACCACTGTGAGAATCCTAAATAAAAATCAATACCCTCCCCCAAAGACCACCTTTCTGAAACACACGTTTCTCTAGAAAACAGTGCCCTGCCTTTCTCCCAAGCTTCTTCTTATTTTTGGATTCCATCTGTTTGTATGTGCTAATCTAGTGTACTATGGAACACATTTTGGGAGCTGGTGCCTCTGCTTACCTTTAAGGGGGAGAGTCATGTCTGAACTGAGATTGGAGGATGCTTTCCAGTGTAAAGGAGTGTGAGGGAGCAGGCACAGACAGAGACAGTGAGAACAGGGTTATTTTATTGGTATAGAGACTGCAGAGTGAACGGGGGCTTTAGCTGTTGGCAGCTATGGTGTCTTTAATCCAGTCCACATAGTTGTAGACGTTGGTGTAGACTCCAGGCCTTCTCTTCTGGGCACAGCCATAGCCCCAGGAGACAACTCCTTGAAGCTGTCCGTTGCAGACCACAGGGCCACCAGAGTCACCCTGGTGTGAAGAAGGGACAAGTTTTATAGAGAGATGGAAGAGAAATACAGCTACATTTACTCTGAACCTTAAAAGACCCCTTTCCAGCCAGCTCTGTGGCTTCACGTCCTTCTCACCGTGGCCCATTCTCTGTTCTTCCTAAGCAGACAGCATGCAGCCCAAAGGAGCCTTCCTCACCTCTCCATGTGGGCACTGCAGGGAGCCTCCTCAGCCCCGCCACGTTGGGAGTTCAAATCTTTTTCTCGGGTGGGGCCTGGGTATCAGTGGGAACCTCAGCATAGGAAGGGTTGGTCAAATCACCTGGCAGGAATCCTTGCCTCCCTCAAGGAAGCCCACACAGAACATGTTGCTGGTAATCTTTAAAGGGTAGGAGGCTTTACATTTAGCCTGGGTCAGCACAGGAGCGTCCAGGCACTGCAGCTCGTCTGGGTAGTCGGCTGTGAGAATCAGGAAGAGAACAAAGAAAGTAGAAATGTGAGTCAGGCCAGAGAAGGAGACAATAATCTCAGATGGAACACTGAAGAGGAACACTGCCCCTGGAGAAGACTCCAAAACAAGTCCTGGCAAGGGACTCTGGCTTTTAATTCCCAGAATGATCATTGTTGAACCCCTCCCAAGAAGTGATGGCACCAAGTTCTCCATTTGTCCTGTCTCTTGATTTTAGGAGCCAAGTCCTTAAGACTTTGCATCTCTCTGGTGCCCACTGCAGAGCCTGTGTGTAATGGGCACTAGAAATGTGTCTTAAGCCTGGAGGTGTAAGGATTTAAGTTAAGGGGCATGCTTCATTCTGGAAATTGTGAGGATGGAGGGAAGTAGAAGGACAAAGGGTGCCACTCACCCCCAGAGCTCACAGTGTTGCCCCAGCCGGAGATAAGGCACTGGGTACCGGCAGCTGGAGGGGCGGTCGGTAGAGAGATGGTGGACACACGGGCATTGATGACGGCAGGCGTGGAGAGCTTGATCAGCATGATGTCATTGTTCAGAGTCTTCCTGTTGTATTTGGGGTGGCGGATGATCTTGGCTGCATTGATGAACTGCTCATTCCCCTCCAGGACTTCAATGTTGTGCTCTCCCAGTCTCACCTGGATGTGGCTGATGGGCAGGTTAGGCATGGTGAAGCCCTTCTCTCACAGCCAGGGCACCCATCCCACCTTCCCGAGGGTCCTCAATCTCCCTGCTAATGGGCAGCTCTGGAGGCATGGGGTGGAGTGTGTGGCCATATTGCATGGGCAGGAGAGGGATGTGGGTCAGTGCAGGTGTGAGACCCAGGACCTTTCTGCTTCAGAGGTTGGTGGTAATGGGGTGGGGAAGAGTCAAAGGGATCCCACTGGAGGCTGCTCCTCAACCCACCTTCCCAGCCTCTTTCCCACAATCTTTACAGTCACTAGCCCTGTAGGCACAAGGAGCTCCTTGAAGTTTTCCCAGCATTCTTCACACCAGGTCTTTGCTAACCACGCACAGTGCCTGCTCCTCCCTCCCTTCTTGGCCTGGTGAGAACCACTCTTCTGTGTAACCTAATCCAAGTGTAGCCATAGCATTAACATCTCCTGGGAACTTGTTAGAAATGTGAATTCTTGGTCCTTACCCCCAACTACTGATAAGAACCTTGGGGATGGGACCCAGTTTGTCCTTAAGAAGCCTGCAGGTGTTTCTGGTGCATACTCAGGTTTGAGAGTTCTTGGTGTAGACAGTGGTTATCAGCTCTGTCTATACACTCTACAGTTACCAAGGTAGAGTGTGAAACACTCACTGATATTCACACCCTCTTCCTGAAAATTTTGAGTTAATTGCCCTGGGATAGGATACAGGCATCAGTATTTTTAAAAACGCTTTCTCATTCTTATACATCAATAACAGACAAACAGAGAGCCAAATCATGAGTGAACTCCCATTCACAATTGCTTCAAAGAGAATAAAATACCTAGGAATCCAACTTACAAGGGATGTGAAAGACCTCTTCAAGGAGAACTACAAACCACTGCTCAAGGAAATAAAAGAGGATACAAACAAATGGAAGAACATTCCATGCTCATGGGTAGGAAGAATCAATATCACGAAAATGGCCATCCTTCCCAAGGTAATTTACAGATTCAATGCCATCCCCATCAAGCTACCAATGACTTTCTTCACAGAATTGGAAAAAACTACTTTAAAGTTCATATGGAACCAAAAAAGAGCCCGCATCGCCAAGTCAATCCTAAGCCAAAAGAACAAAGCTGGAGGCATCACACTACCTGACTTCAAACTATACTACAAGGCTACAGTAACCAAAACAGCATGGTACTGGTACCAAAACAGAGATATAGATCAATGGAACAGAACAGAGCCGTCAGAAATAATGCCACATATCTACAAGTATCTGATCTTTGACAAACCTGACAAAAACAAGAAATGGGGAAAGGATTCCCTATTTAATAAATGGTGCTGGGAAAACTGGCTAGCCATATGTAGAAAGCTGAAACTGGATCCCTTCCTTACACCTTATACAAAAATCAATTCAAGATGGATTAAAGACTTAAATGTTAGACCTAAAACCATAAAAACCCTAGAAGAAAACCTAGGCATTACCATTCAGGACATAGGCATGGGCAAGGACTTCATGTCTAAAACACCAAAAGCAATGGCAACAAAAGCCAAAATTGACAAATGGGATCTAATTAAACTAAAGAGCTTCTGCACAGCAAAGGAAACTACCATCAGAGTGAACAGGCAACCTACAAAATGGGAGAACATTTTCGCAACCAACTCATCTGACAAAGGGCTAATATCCAGAATCTACAATGAACTGCAACAAATTTACAAGAAAAAAACAAACAACCCCATCAAAAAGTGGGCGAAGGACATGAACAGACACTTCTCAAAAGAAGACATTTATGCAGCCAAAAAACACATGAAAAAATGCTCACCATCACTGGCCATCAGAGAAATGCAAATCAAAACCACAATGAGATACCATCTCACACCAGTTAGAATGGCAATCATTAAAAAGTCAGGAAACAACAGGTGCTGGAGAGGATGTGGAGAAATAGGAACACTTTTACACTGTTGGTGGGACTGTAAACTAGTTCAACCCTTGTGGAAGTCAGTGTGGCGATTCCTCAGGGATCTAGAACTAGAAATTCCATTTGACCCAGCCATCCCATTACTGGGTATATACCCAAAGGACTATAAATCATGCTGCTATAAAGACACATGCACACGTATGTTTATTGCCGCATTATTCACAATAGCAAAGACTTGGAACCAACCCAAATGTCCAACAATGATAGACTGGATTAAGAAAATGTGGCACATATACACCATGGAATACTATGCAGCCATAAAAAATGATGAGTTCACGTCCTTTGTAGGGACATGGATGAAACTGGAAATCATCATTCTCAGTAAACTATCGCAAGAACAAAAAACCAAACACCGCATATTCTCACTCATAGGTGGGAATTGAACAATGAGAACACATGGACACTGGAAGGGGAACATCACACTTCGGGGACTGTTGTGGGGTGGGGGAAGGGGGGAGGGATAGCATTGGGAGATATACCTAATGCTAGATGACAAGTTGGTGGGTGCAGCGCACCAGCATGGCACATGTATACATATGTAAGTTACCTGCACATTGCGCACATGTACCATAAAACCTAAAGTATAATAATGATAATAATAACAATAAAAGAAAAATAAAATAAAAAATAAAAATAAAAATAAAAAAAAAAAAGAAGAGAAAAAATAAAAAATAAAAATAAAAACGCTTTCTTAGGTGGCTTTAATGTGTAGCTAACCAGCAAAAAGTACTTGCCTGCTTTTCTCACTAGCTCTGCCCACCCCAAGCCCACCCCTGCCTGCTTTTATGACCACAACCCTTGCTGTTTCATGGATTTGCCTGGGTGTGAGAGGTTCCTGTCTTGTGTTCACTGGCTGCTCTGGAGAGTCAGCTGCTGAAAACAAGTTTTTTCTCCACCACCTCTCCCATCCATCTTAGCTAACCTCTGTATTTCCCCGGGCTGAAGCCAAGCTCTCCCAGGCAGCCTGGCTGGAAGCTTTGCAGTCAGCCGTCCCACACTTACGGCTTGTAGCAGTGACCTGCTGACACCACCCACTGTTCGCTGATGAGGGACCCACCGCAGAAGTGGGAGCCAGAATTCAGGGACACCTGGTAGGGGACAGAATTCTCCTCACAGGTGTAGCCCCCAACGATCTTGTCATCATCATCAAAGGGGGCAGCAGCTGGAGTGGAGATGGGAATGGATAAGGCAAGTCAGTAGCATGTTAGTGGTGGCACTCTCAGCCTGTGGTTGCTTCCTGCTAATTAGAAAACCTTAACAAGCACAGTGAGGCTAGGCAAGGGAGGGAGCTCTGCCACCCCTGGTGAGCATCACTGGATGTGGCTCCCATGTCTTTGTGTCTCCAGGGCACGTAGCTAGGTACCCTGCCAGGGTTCAGGTCTCTCCTAGGGTCACCAGGCTGAGGTCATAAGGAATGTCCTCAAAATGCTTCCAGTGGGATAGGAGTTGGGATGTGGTTATCTCAGCCACTGAATGCTTCTCTTTTTTATTCATCACCTGTGTACTTCTGCCTACTTGAGCCCTGGATTGTCAGGATACTTGGCCAAGCTAGGAAAACCCCCTGGTTACGTAGACCTGTTCATGACCAGCTTCCCCCATAGCTCAGATCTGTGTAGTCAGGGCAGAGTTGAGGGCAGTCCCCAGGCTCACTTCAGCAGAGAGTGGTAGATGTTTTTATTAGCCAATAGGACAGCAACTCTTAACCTTGGCTGCGTGCCTGGAAATGTTACAAATCACCTGAAAAGCTTAAAAGCCCAGTACACAGGCTTCACCCCAGACAAATGAAGTTAGAATTTCTAGAGCTGAGTCTCTCGCATGAGTAATTTTTCAGCCTCCCCAGGTGCATTCAAGGTTAAGAGCAGCTATAGTGGTGCTATTCTGGTGCTGTTGGAGCCAAGCCTGAAGCCTGCTGCTTTATTTTGTGGACCTGCCCCACCTGATCTCCATTTCCAGCTTCTCCAACCACAGCTCAGATATGGGTGAATGACAGTGGTAGGAATGAAATCAGGGAGAAGGTGAAAGAGGTGAGGCTTAAAGAGAGCCCAAGGAGGATGGGAAGGAGAGATACCAGATGGAGGAAATAGAATATCAGAGCACAGTCAAAAGAGGAGAGGTGGCAAGAATGGCAGGGCATGCATCTGCCAGGAAAGGGGTGGGTGGGGCCTGAGGCAGGGCATGAAACTCACCAGTAGCTCCCACAAAGGCAAGGATCAGGAGTGGATTCATGGTAGTAGAATGCACATGTCTGGTGGTGGAAGGCCTGTCTTTATACTTCTCGAGGATCCAGAGAGGAGGTGTCTGTGAGGTGAGGGTCACAGTTCCTCCCAGCACAAACACACCTGCAGCTTTCCCCTTCCCATGTTCTTGCATCAGCTCGGCTATGTTTGGCCACTCTCTGGGTTTGTGATTCACAGGTGATAAGGAAACTTGCCTTCTGAGAGCAGAGAGGGAGAGTGGCTCTTTCCTGCAAGGATGCTAGGATAGGGAAGACAGGGGAAGCCAAGCCCCAGATCACACAGCTGGGCTTTCTTAGGCCCAGGAGATGAGGGTTAGAAGGAGGGAGAATGGCCTGGCTGTTTAGGAATCTTTTTAACTATTGGGGATGTATTTAATATACTTAAGGAAGGGCAAGCATTGGTAACAAGGTTGGCTTTTCAGTGTTCTGGAACCCCCATGAGAGGAGCAAAGTCTTATCTAAGGCTCATTCTTGTGAATATGAAGATGCTTCTCTCCACTCCCTCTGCAGGAAGGTCAAATATAAGTCTTAGGGGAACAAGAAGGGATAAGGAGAAGAGAGACTCAGCATTCCATAGGATTCAGGGCTTCCAGTTGACTCTCCTTCCTACCAAGGCTTAAGGATGGGATGTGTTTCAAAGAAGGAGCAGACACAGGTTAGATAGGGGCTTACTCAGTGCATCTGGAGGATGGAAAACCAATGGCACACTCCTCCCCTTCTTCAATGTGAAGACATTTGTCTCTCTCATGTGCATCCTGTCATAGGTTCTTTTTATGCAGCCTCAGGGTTGTCCTTGTAACCTGCACTTAGGGTGATGCAAACTGACCCACCTGCTCGGGGCTGACAGCCTGAACTGGAATGACATGGCCCCAATCAGATGTCAGAGTTTGGACCATGGTAAATCTGGGTTACAATCTGATCTGAGAATCAGCAGTAGGTAGGGATTTGAGCACATGGTAAATAGGTCACATATTGGGTTGAATAACGAAGATGTGGAGGGGTGGGTCTAGAATTTTCTATTTTCGATGCAGTGAGATTATGCTTGGCTCAGTACAAAGTTAATCTTCCCAGAGAATATCCTAATTTGGGCCCTACCAAGGCTACTAAGACACAGTTGTGTAATTGACTGAGGCACAACCTGGTCAGAGCAGTGTGGAGATGGAGATGCTGTCTGCGCTCACGTCTAATGATGTAAGGAAAGGAGGAGCTTCCTTATGAGGGTGCTTTCCCTTCTCAGCAACTCTGACCTCAGGTTGGTGATGGGCAGAAGTGAGGAGAGTTCAAGTCTGAATTCTTTGAAAGGTAAAAGAAGCAGGGACGTTATGGAGACAGTGAACAAAATGGGAAAAGCTCAGAAATTTGGTGTTGAAATTGGACATGGCCAGGAGGCTAGGGGGAGGAAGCAAATGGAAACCAGAGGGAATTGGAGAAAATGCCAAAGTGGGACCCGTGGAGTTGAGAGGACACACAGAGTACCTTCGGGTTCAGCTCCTGGCATGGTGGCCGAGCCAGCTTCCCCAGAGCGAGGAGACCCACTGCTAGGAGACCCCCTCTCCACCCCATACCCCCTCTAATCACTGATGGGCTGATACCTAACACTGCTATATTTAGATGGTTCATGGTGCCTGACAGCTTTACAAGAGTTTTCATGTAAGCAACAGTGGTACATTGCTTTTCATTTATGCTGAGTTTCACACTTTAACTTCCCACAAACATTCTAATTGTGATTTGTGCAGAGCAAAATTATTTCCATTTATAGAGCAATAGACAGATTCAGAAGGATTCTGTCTTGCCCCAGAATACAGATCTTGGCAGAGCTGACCATAAGGCCAACAGAAGCCATAGAGAGCATTGTGAAGTGTGGGAATTGCTGCACACGGCATCTAAAAGGAGATTTATTGAGGATCAAGGCAGAGGTCCCCAGAGGACAAACTGTACATCTGATTCCATCCTGGTGGTTTTCTTCCTGGCAGAAATGGATGATTGAATTCATCTTTCTCCTGGCAGCTTGTCTCAGAGCCTTACCTTGCCACAGTTCCAGACCCTCCGGACCATGATAGCCATGTAGATGACACACCTCCCTGCTCACAGATAACTGGCCAAGCCTGAGGTAGGCAGGTTTTGGAGCTTTGATAATGTGTGTTTTTCCTGTGTTTTCCCTGAATATGTTGTTTTGTTTTGTCCCCTTGGCATGGTTTCTTCACAGAACTCCAGCTTAAAGGATAAGGAGAGACTCTTGCTCTAACAACTGTAGACAGCAGTGTGCACTAAACAGGGAGGGGAACCTTGGTGGAAGATGGAAAATTTTTTTGGAAAAGGGGATTTTTGGATTAGTGGTTGTGGCTCTGACTCTGTCTGAAACAGAACACGCAAGAATATGAGGATTTTCTGTATCTAGAGCTTGAAGACTAGCCTTCTCCAGTATTTTGTGCTCTTCCTTAAATGATCACAATATAGTCTGAGGTCAGCTTTCTTCAAAAAGGAATGACCTTACAGACAGAGAAGATAGCTATAGGTGGAGACCGTTACCTAATTTTGTAGACTCAGATGTGTAGGATATGTTCAGATCCAGCTGCCCAAGCTCAATTTGGAGGACATGTCATTTTTGGTACTGTTCATTCTGAACTATAGATTTCTTTGTCTACTTCTCTAGACATTTTTCTGTCTTCCATTTAGTGCTTAGCTCACCAATCCACTGTGCTTCATTTATGATAACAGTGAATTATTTCTGTGTGCTTATTATATAGCATGTAACTTACTATACATGATGTAACTCATATAAGTTAAGAAAGTTTTTTTCATTTTGTCATCACAACCACCTATGGGATTGCCCAAGATGATCAAATGAGCTTTCTGGATGTGAAGTGAATCTTCCATCTCCCAGAGCAGCAGCTCCCAGCCAGAGCCAGCCCTGCCTGCACTCAAGACCTTGGAAAAGCAACCAGAGCCAGAGAGAACCATGAGAGAAACTTTCAATGACTTTCAGCCACTTTGTCCCCCTTTTTTACTCTTCTCCTCTCCTGCTTTTTTCTCCATCTCCAATATATTTTGGGATGTGAATGCCATTCCCCACACAAAAACACTTGGGATTCATTCCTGATACCCCAATTCATCCTGATTTTCCCCCCTTTATAGTCAGATCCCACCTACCTGTTTGGTCAGAGAGATATGTGTTTTAAAATCCCCGAGGAAGGAGGCAGGGACTGTGCCCTCAGATGATTATTGGTGAAGTGGGTTTATGCTTAATTTCAGCTTAAGAGAATGTTGCTGTGTCTCTGCCTAGGACAGGCAGCCCACTGTGGCCCTGGGTGATGAAGGAAGCCCACAGAGGCCCAGGGTTTATCACCTGTGGCTGCCAGTGTCTGCAGAGTCAGAATTGAGCTAATTCTGTGAAAGGATGAGTGCTGATGGGCAGTTGTATGGTAGGTTGCTATGGGGCTTCTAGATCTCTCAAATTCCACATGACAAGATCAATTCATGCATGAGGAGCCCCTTCCCAGCAGGCTCTGGTGGCTACAAACTGGTTCAGATCATACCACTTTACCTTTGTTTTTTCGTTGAAAAGCAAACAATGAAAGACAGATGGAAACAAGAATTCTACCAGTGGGCAGGCAAGGATTCTTTTTGGGAAAAGGGATGTTTGTGGCTCTTCCCCACATTGGCCTTGAAAGAGCTTGGCTGCATAGTAGTTATTATTAAAATGTCAAAAAAACTGAAGATGCTGGTGAGGCTGCAGAGGAAAGGGAATGCTTATACACTGTTGGCCAGAGTGTAAATCGGTTCATGGAAAAATTAATGCAGAAAGCATTTTAGAGATTTCTGAGACAATATAAAACAGAACTACCTTTCCACCCAGCACTTACTTTATTGGGTATTTACCCAAAGGAAAATAATTTTTCTGCCAAAAAGACACATGCTTTTGCATGTCCGTCACAGCACTATTCACAGTAGCAAAGCCATGGAATCAACCTAGGTGGCCATCAGCAGTAGACTGGATAAAGAAAATGTGGTACATATACACCATGGAATACTACGCAGCCATGAAAAGAATGAAATCATGTCCTTTGCAGCAACATGGATGGAGCTGGAGACCATAATCCTAAGCAAATTACCATAGGAACAGAAAACCAAATATCACGTTCTCATGTATAAGTAGGAGCTGAGCATTGCGTAAAAATGGATATAAAGATGGGAAGAGTAGACGCTGCAACTACTAGAGGGAAGAGAGAAGGAGGGTGGACAGGGCTGAAAAAATACCTATTGGGTACTATGCTCAGTGCCTGAGTGATGAGATCATTTGTGCCCCAAACCTCAACATCACACAATATACCCATGTAACAAACCTGCACATGTACCCCATGAATCTAAAATAAAATTTGAAATTATTTTTTAAAAATGGGGCCTGGGCCAGAAGCAGTGGCTCACACCTATAATACTAGCACTTTGGATCACTTGAGGTCAGGAGTTCAAAACCACACTGGCCAACATTGTGAATCCCTGTCTCCAATAAAAATACAAAAAAGAAAAAAAATTAGCTGGGCATGGTGGCATGCACCTGTAATCCCAGGTACATGGGAGGCTGAATCACTTGAACCCAGGAGGCGGAGGCTTTAGTGAGTAGAGATCATGCCACGGCCCTCCAGCCTAGCTGCAGTTCAGCCAGAAGGAGATGTTTTGTGTGAAGGCTGAGGTGGGGGCTCTTCGGAGCCTCTGTGAGAAGGAGGCCCTAAGCCGTGGTGATGGACAGAGTTGTAGCTTTCTGCCTCTTTGCCCTTTGGTCTGGACCCATAGGTGAACAGTACCAGCCTCGATCCTGAGCAAATGCTCTGCAGACTTTCACATCTCACAGTTCCATGTGAGCACATGGACTGGGAAAGCTGTGTGGCCTGAGAAAAGGCAACCCTGTGGCCTGGCTCTCACACTGTATTTTGTCTTGGATTTTTGAATAAGCATTTTTCTGCTTGTTTTGTGTTTTTGGTGGTGGTGGTGGTGGTGGTTTATTTTACACTGACCACTTGGAAAAAATCCCATGATTATCTGTGATTTTCATGCACTGTTTCTGCTGGCAACCCTTCTCAGTGGGGTGACTCAGTTTTCTGTGTAAAGACTCTATGTGGCCCAGGTAGGAGGTGGAAGCAGCCATCTGGAAGGCCATTGGGATCCTTATGTCTGTCTCTTGGCTTGAGGTAACCAGCTGCGCTTTGATAGGAATGATCTGAATGGAGACAGAAAACAGTAGAAACTAACACTCCCTGTCTAGCCCAGCCCTGTTTATATGAAGCATTTGGTTCTTCCCTTGACTCTTGAGTGATGATGATATTCAGACGAGGCATTGACATTATGGTAAGAAAGGGAAAAAATGTATCTGTCTTCTCTGTCTATCTATCTACTGGATATATGTCTCCAAAAGCAGATAAACCCAAGGCTGTAAGCTGAACTAGGGTCTGCATTTGGACTCCATAAAAACAAAATCCATGTTGAACAAAGTGATGTTTGTATGTATTGACGTTCTGGGTGACCCGTGTGTATCTCCATTGTGTGCAAGCCCTGAGCCCTGTTTTCCTCTGAAGATGGTGAGTGGTAGCCATCTCCTCACATGAACCACACATCTGGAGCCAGATGGCCCTCTCAAAGTAATTGATCTTACACATTTCCTGTTTACCAAACAAGTGTCTGATGCATACTTGGGTGTATTCCACAGCATGTGGACTGTGGTCCCCTGTGTTTGCCAGGAATGCTGTGCTCCATGTAGAGGTTTTCCTCTACTCATCACTGCAATTTACATGCTGCTCCATGGACACTTGGAGGCCTGTGCTCTGTTCCTTGTAACTGGAAATGTGCTCTGAACTTGTCTGTCTCCCTTGGCTGCTCCTGGCCCTTGGTACCAGCTCCCAGTGGTGTCCCCACCCACTTGGGACAGAAGGTGAAGGTGGAATTTCAAAGAGAAGCTTGCTTGGATCTTCAATGACAAGCTTGGATGAGCTACTGCCCCAACATGATACCTCTCAGAATTGCCTGGAGGAGGCTTTGGCAGGTGCCAGAGGTGCCAAGGGGCCTGCCTCCCTCTGCTGTGTCCAGTGGGTGCAAGCCAGCCAACATGTGGCCAGAGTGGCTGCTCAGATGTCTTTCCTTCCACTTTTTTTTAAGGAGTCCCACATAAGTCACTTGAAGTATCTCAAAGTCAAGCAAGTTATATGAAAATGAATGCTATCTCAGTTAATTGATCAAATGGGTGAATCCTGACCCTCTCTAGTTTCTTTCCCTTGTCAGAGTGGGGAGCTGCTGTTAGCTGTGGGATTCAAGTGGCATCCTATTCCAAAGGCAAAGAAGATGAAAATGCAGCGTGCAGAGCTAGGCTTGATTCCCAAGTCGCAGTCTGGCTCCCGCTATGGTAGGCGGAACATCTCTCTAGCCTGCTCACAATTATGGAAATAGGGAACTGAGGGAAAAGCTAGGGGGCCAGTGAGCTTTGCTTGAGTCTGATTTTCCAGGTGAATGAGAAGGGAGGGCTTGGTCGAGGGTTTGGTGCTGACACATTCCTGGCAGAGGCACGTCATCACCAACAGCATTTGTCTTTTTTGATGTATTTTAGCAAGAAGATTCAGCTGGTCAGATTTTTTGGGCTGCCTCAAAGATGCTGACAACACTTTCTGTGCTGTGATTGTTCTGAAGGCAGGGTAGCTCTACCCACTGTGAGAAGCCCAAATAAAAATCAATACCGCCCCCCCACCCACCAAAGACCAACTTTCTGTAACACACGTTTCTCTAGAAAACAGTGTCCCCCTTTCTCCGAAGTTTTTTATTATTTTTGGATTCCATCTATTCGTATGTGCTAATCTAATGTACCATGGAACACATTTTGGGAGATGAGGGTTCTGCTTATCTTTAAGGGGGACAGCCCTGTCTGACCTGAGATTGGAGGATTCTTTCCAGTGTGAAGGAGTGTGAAGGAGCAGGCACAGACACAGACAGTGAGAGCAGGGTCACTTTATTGCTATAGAGACTGCAGAGGTACTGGGGGCTTTAGCTATTGGCAGCTATGGTGTCCTTAATCCAGTTCATATAGTTGTAGACCTTGGCGTAGACTCCAGGCCTGTTCTTCAGGGCACAGCAATAGCCCCAGGAGACAACTCCTTGGAGCTCTCCGTTGCAGACCACAGGGCTACCAGAGTCAACCTGGGAGAAGAAGGGACAAGCTGTATGAAGAGAGACAGAGGAAGAATATAGCTACATTTACTCTGAACCTTAAAAGACTCCTTTCTAGCCAGCTCTGTGGCTCCACATCCTTCTCACGGTGGCGCATTCTCTGTTCTTCCTAAGCAGACAGGATGCAACCCAAGGGAGCCTTCTTCACTTCTCCATGGGGGCAATGCAGGGAGCTCCTCCACTCCGCCACTGTGGGAGTTCAAATCTTTTTCCCGAGTGGGGCCTGGGTATCAGTGGGAGCATCAGCATGGGAAGGGGTCAAATCACCCGGCAGGAATCCTTGCCTCCCTCAAGGAAACCCACACAGAACATGGTGTTTGTAATCTCTCCAGGGTAGGAGGCTTCACAATCAGCCTGGGTCAGCACACAAGTGTCCAGGCACTGCAGCTCATCTGGGTAGTTGGCTGTGAGGATCAGCAAGAGAACAAAGAAAGTAGAAGTGTAGATCAGGCCAGAGAAGGAGACAATAATCTAGGATGGAACATTGAAGAGGAACACAGTCCCTGGAGAGGACTCTGAAACGTAAGTCCTGGCAAGGGACTCTGGCTTTTAGTTCCCAGAATGATCATTTTTGAACCCCTTCCAAGACGTGATCAAAGCAAGTTCTCCATTTGTCCTGTCTTTTGATTTTAGAAGCCAAGTCATTGAGACTTTGCATCTCTCTGATGTCCAGTGTAGAGCCTGTGTGTAATGGGCACTAGAAATATGTCTTAAGCCTGGAGGTGAGAGGATTCAAGTTAAGGGGCATGGTTTGTTCTGGAAATTGTGAGGATGGAGGGAAGTAGAAGGACAAAGGGTCCCACTCACCACCAGAGCTGAGAGTGTTGCCCCAGCCAGAGATGAGGCACTCAGTGCCAGCAGCCAGAGGTGCAGTGGGTAGAGAGATGGTGGACACGTGGGCATTGATGACAGCAGGCATGGAGAGCTTGATCATCAAGATGTCATTGTCCAGAGTCCAGCTGTTGTATATGGGGTGGTGGATGATCTTGGCTGCATTGATGAACTGCTCATTCCCCTCCAGGACTTCGATGTTGTGCTCTCCCAGTCTCACCTGGATGTGGCTGATGGGCAGGGCAGGCATGGTGAAGATCTTCTCCCACAGCTGGGACACCCATCTTACCTTCCCCAGGGTCCTCAAGCTCCCTGCTCATGGGCAGCTCTGGAGGCATGGGGTGGGGTGTGTGGTCATATCACATGGGCAGGAGAGGGATGTGGGTCAGTGCAGGTGTGAGACCCAGGACATTTCTGCTTCAGAGGTTGGTGGTAATCGGGTTGGGAAGAGTCAAAAGGATACCACCGGAAGATGCTCCTTAACCCTCTTTCCCAGCCTCTTTCCCACAATCTCCACAGTCACTAGCACTGTGGGCACAAGGAGCTCCTTGAAGTTTTCCCAGCATTCTTCACCCTAGGCCTTTGCTAATTGCGCACAGCGCCTGTTCCTCCCTCCTTTCTTGGCCTGGTGAGCACCACCCTTCTGTGTAATCTAATCCAAGGGTAGCCATAGCATTAGCATCTCCTGGGAACTTGTTAGAAATATAAATTCTTGGTCCTTACCCCCACCTGCTGATCAGAACCTTGGGGATGGGTCCCAGTGATTTGTGCTTTAACAACCCTGCAGGTGGTTCTGAGGCAAACTCAGGTTTGAGAGTTCTTGGTGTAGGCAGCAGTTCTCAGCTCTGTCTATACACTCTACAGTTACCAGAGGTAGAATGTTTAATACTCACTGATATTCCCACCCTCTTCCTGAAAATTCCTGATAATTGCCCTGGGATAGGACACAGGCATCAGTACTTTTAAAAACTCTTTCTTAGGTGACTTTGATGTGTAGCTAACCAGCAAAGGGTACTTGCCTGCTGTTCTCACTAGCTCTGCCCACCCCAAGACCACCCCTGCCTGCTTTTATGACCACAACCCTTGCTGTTTCATGGATTTGCCTGGGTGTGAGAGGCTCCTGTCTTACGTTCACTCGCTGCTCTGGAGAGTCAGCTGCTGCCAACAAGTTTTCTTCTCCACCACCTCTCCCATCCATCTTACCCAACCTCAGTACTTCCCTGGGCTGAAGCCAAGCTCTCCCAGGCAGCCTGGCGGGGAGCTTTGCAATCAGGGGCCCCACACTTACGACTTGTAGCAGTGACCTGCTGACACCACCCACTGTTCGCTGAGGAGGGAACCACCGCAGAAGTGGTACCCAGAATTCAAAGACACCTGATAGGGGACAGAATTCTCCTCACAGGTGTACCGCCGAACGACGTTGTCATCATCGTCAAAGGGGGCAGCAACTGGAGTGGAGATGGGAAGGGAGAAGGCAAGTCAGTAGCACGTTAGGGGTAGCGCTCCCAGCCTGCGGTTGCTTCCTGCTAATTTGAAATCCTTAACAAGCACAGTGAGGCTAGGTAAGGGAGGCAGCGCTGCCACCCCTGGTGGGCATCTCTTCATGTGGCTCCCAAGTCTCTGTGTCTGCAGGGCATGTAGCTAGGTACCCTGCAGGGGCTCAGTTCTCACCTGGGGTCACCAGGCTGAGGATTCAAGGAATGTCCTCACAATGCTTCCAGTGGGATAGGAATTGGGATGTGGTTGTCTCACCCACTGAGTGCTTCTCTCTTTTATTCATCACCTGTGTACTTCCCCTGGCGATTCGAGCCCTGGATTGTCAGGATGCTTTGGCCAAGCTAAAAAAACCCCCTGGCTGCGTAGACCTGGCCATGACCAGCTTCCCCCATAGCTCAGATATGTGTAGTCAGGGCAGAGTTGAGGGCAGCCCCCAGGCTCACTTTGGCAGAACAAAGGTAGACGTTGTTATTGGCCAATAGAACAGCAATTCTTAACCTTGGCTGCATGCCTGGAAATGTTAAAAATCACCTGGGAAGGTTAAAAGCCCAGTACACAGGCTGCACCCCAGAGAAATGAAGTTAGAACTTCTAAAGCTGAGTCTCTGATATGAGTAATTTTTCAACCTCCCCAGGTGCATTTGAGGTTAAGAGCAGATATAATGGTGCTATACTGGTGCTGTGGGGCCAAGCCTGAAGCCTGCTGCTTCATTTCGTGGGCCCGCCCCACCTGGTCTCCCTTCCCAGCTTCTCCAGCCACAGCTCAGATATGGAAGAATGACAGTGGTGGGAGTGAAGTCAGGGAGAAACTGAAACAGGTGAGGCTTAAAGAGAGCCCAAGGAGGATGGGAAGGAGAGATGCCAGATGGAGGAAATAGAATATCAGAACACAGTCAAAATGGGAAAGGTGGCAAGAATGGCAGGGCAAGTGTCTGCCAGGAAAGGGGGTGGTTGGGGCCTGAGGCATGGCATGAAACTCGCCAGCAGCTCCCACAAAGACAAGGATCAGGAGTGGATTCATGGTGGTAGAGTGCCTGACTGGTGGTGGAGGACCCGTCTTTATACCTCCCAAGGATCAGGAGAGGAGGTGTCTGTGAGGTGAAGGTCACCACTCCTCCCAGCACAAACAAACCTGCAGCTTTCCTCGTCCCAGGGTCTTGCATCAGCTTGGCTATATTTGGCCACTTTCTGGGTTTGTGATTCACAGGTGATAAGGAAATTTGCCTTCTGAGAGCAGAGAGAGAGAGCAGCCCTTTCCTGCACAGATGCTGGGATGGGGAAGACAGGGGAAGCCAAGCCCCGGATCACACAGCTGGGCTTTTGTAGGCCAAGGAGATGAGGGTTAGAAGGAGAGAGAATGGCCTGGCTGTTTAGGAATCTGTTTAACTGTTGGGGATGTATTTAATGTACTTAAGGAAGGGCAAGTATTGGTAACCAGCTTGGCTTTTCAGTGTCCTGCAGCCCCCATGAGAAGAGCAAAGTCTGATCTAAGGCTCATTCCTGTGAATATGAAGATGCTTCTCTCCAGTCATTGTGGGGGAAGGTCAAATCCAAGACTTTGGGGAACAAGAATTCCAACACTAAGGTGTAAGTAGAAGGGAGACTCAGCATTCCATAGGATTCAGGGCTTCCAGATGACTCCCCTTCCTACCAAGGCTTAAGAATGGGATGTGTTTCAAAGAAGGAGGGAGCACAGTTTAGGTAGGAGCTTACTCAGTGCATCTGGAGGATGGAAAACCAATGGCGCACTCCTCCCCTTCTTCAATGTGAAGATATTTGTCTCTCTCATGTGCATCCTGTCATAGGTTCCTTTTATGTAGCCTCACAGTTGCCCTGGCAACCTGCTCTCAGGGTGAGGCAAACTGACCCACCTGCTCGGGGCTGACAGCCTGAACCAGAATGACATGGCCCCAATCAGATGTCAGAGTTTGGACCATGGTAAATCTGGGTTACAATTTGATCTGAGAATCAGCAGTAGGTAGAGATTTGAGCACATGGTAAATAGGCCACATATTGGGTTGAATAATGAAGATGTGGAGGGGTGAGTCTAGCATTTTCTATTTTAGATGTAGTGAGATTATGCTTGGCTCAGTACAAAGTGAAACTTCCCAAAGAATATCCTGATTTGGGCCCTACCAAGGCTACTAAGACACAGTTGTGTAATTGACTGAGGCACAACCTGGCCAGAGCAGTGTGGAGATGGAGATGCTGTCTGCGCTGAATTCTAATGATGTAAGGAAAGGAGGAGCTTCCTTATGAGGGTGCTTTCCCATCTCAGTAACTCTGAGCTCAGGTTGGTGATGGGCAGGAGTGAGGAGAGTTCAAGTCTGAATTCTTTGAAAGGTAAAAGAAGCAGGGATGTTCTGGAGATAGTGAACAAAATGGGAAAAGCTCAGAAACTTGGTGTTGAAATTAGACACAGCCAGGGGGGCTAGAGGGAGGAAGCAAATGGAAACCAGAGGGAATTGGAGAAAATGCCAAAGTGGGACCCGTGGAGTTGAGAGGACACACAGAGTACCTTCGGGTTCAGCTCCTAGTATGGCCGCCCAGCCAGCTACCCCAGAGCCAGGACACCCACTGCTCGGAGACCCCCTCTCCACCGTGCACCCCCTCTAATCACTGATGGGCTCATACCTAACACTACTGTACTTAGATGGTGCATGGTACCTGACAGCTTTACAAGAGTTTTCATAAGCAACAGTGGTACATTGCTTTTCATTGATGCTGAGTTTCACACTTTAACTTCCCACAAACATACTAATTATGATTTGTGTAGAGCCAAATTGTTTCCATTTATAGAGGAAGAGACTGAGATTCAGAAGGATTCTGTCTTGCCCAAGAATACAGATCTTGGCAGAGCTGACCATAAGGCCAACGGAAGCCATGGAGAGCGTTGTGAAGTGTGGGAATTGCTGCACATGGCATCTAAAAGGAGATTTATTGAGGATCAAGGCAGAGGTCCCCAGAGGACAAACTGTACATCTGATTCCTTCCTGGTGCTTTTCTTCCTGGCAGAAATAGATGATTGAATTCATCTTTCTCCTGGCACCTTGTCTCAGAGCCTTACCTTGCCACAGTTCCAGACCCATCCAGGCCGTGACTGCCATGTAGTTGACACACCTCTTTGCTCAAGAATAACTAGCCAAGCCTGAGGTAGCCAGGTTTTGGAGCTTTGATAATATGGGTTTTTCCTGTGTTGTCCCTAAACATGTTGTTTCATTTTGTCTCCTTGTCATGGGGTCTTCAGAGAACTCCTGCCTTAGAGGATAAGGAGAGACTCTTGCTCCAGCAACTGTAGACACTAGTGTGCACTCAACAGGGATGTGAACCTTGGTAGGAGATGGAAAACGTTTTTGGGAAAGGGGGTTTCTGGATCAGTGCTTGTGGCTCTGATTCTGTGTCTGAAAGGGAACAGCCAAGAATATGAGGATTTTTCTGTATCTAGAGCTTGAAGACTAGCCTTCTCCAGTATTTTGCGCTCTTCCTTAAATGATCACAATATAGTCTGAGGTCAGCTTTCTTCAAAAAGGAATGACCTTACAGGCAGAGAAGATAGCTATAGGTGGAGACTGTTACCTAATTTTGTAGACTCAGATGTGTAGGATAGGTTCAGATCTACCTGCCCGAGCTCAATTTGGAGGACGTGCCATTCTTGGTACTGTTCATTCTGAACTATAGATTTCTTTGTCTACTTCTCTAAGACATTTTTCTGGCTTATATTTAGTGCTTATCACACTAAACCACTGTCCTTCAATTATGATAACAGTGAATTATTTCTGTTTGCTTACTATATAGCACATAACTTACTATACAGCATGTAACTCATATAAGTTAAGAATAGTTTTTTTTTTTTTCATTTTATCATCCCAACCACCTATGGGATTGCCCATTTTACAGATGATCAAATGATCATTTTACAGATGATCAAATGAACTTTCTGGAGTTGAAAGTGACTCTTCCATGTCCCAACGCAGCAGCTCCCAGCCAGAGCTGGCCCTGCCTGCACTCAAGACCTTGGAAAAGCAACCAGAGATGGATAGAACCACGAGAGAAACTTTCAAAAACTTTCATCCACTTTTTCTTTCTTTTTTTCTCTTCTCCTCTCCTGCATTTTTCTCCATCTCCAGGTACAGTTCAGGATGTGGATGCCTGTCCCCACACAAAAACACTTGGGATTCATTCCTGATACCTCAATTCAACCCGATTTTCCCCCCTTTAAAGTCAGATCTCACCTACCTGTTTGGTCAGAGAGATGTGTATTTTAAAATCCCTGAGGAAGGAGGCAGGGACTGTGCCTTCAGATGATTACTGGTGAAGTGGTTTATGCTTAATTTCAGTTTAAAAGAATGTTGCTGTGACTCTGCCTAGGACAGGCAGCCCACTGTGGCCCTGGGTGACGAGGAAAGCCCACAGATACCCAGGGTTTGTCACCTGTGGCTGCTAGTGTCTGCAGAGCCAGAATTGAGCTAATCCCTTGAAAGGATCAGCACTGATGGGCAGTTGCATGGTGGGTTGCTATGGGGCTTCTTGATCTCTCAAATTCCAAGTGACAAGATGAATGCATGCTTGAGGGGCCCCTTCCCAGCAGGCTGTGGTAGCTACACACTGGTACAAACTGGTTCAGGTGTGGAAGATCTTACCACTTTACCTTTGGTTTTTCTTTTTTTTTCTTTTCTTTCTTTGTTTTTTTTGTTTTTGTTTTTTTTTTGTTTGTTTGAGGCAGAGTCTGGCTCCGTTGCCCAGGCTGGAGTGCAGTAGCGTGATCTCAGCTCACTGCAAGCTCTGTCTCCCAGGTTCACGCCATTCACCCGCCTCAGCCTGCCGAGTAGCTGTGACTACAGGCACCTGCCACCACACCCGGCTAATTTTTTGTATTTTTAGTAGAGATGGGGTTTCACTGTGTTAGCCAGGATGGTCTCTATCTCCTGACTTTGTGATCTGCCTGCCTTGGCGGCATGTAGTGCTGGGATTACAGGCATGAGCCACGGCACCTGGCCGGTTTTTCTTTGAAAAACAAACAATAAAAGACAGATGAAAACAAGAATTCTACCAGTGGGCAGGCAAGAATTCTCTTCTGGAAAAGGGATGTTTGTGGCTCTTCCCCACATTCGCCTTGAAAGAGCTTGGCTGCAGAGTGGCTATTATTACAATGTCAAAAAAAAAAAAAAATAGAAGATGCTGTCAAGGCTGCAGAGGAAAGGGAATGCTTATACACTTTTGGCCGGACTGTCAATTAGTTTATGGAAAAATTAATGCAGAAAGCAGTTTGGAGATTTCTGAAATAATTAAACACAGAACTACCTTTCCACCCAGCAATTCCTTTACTGGGCATTTACCCAAAGGAAAATAATTGTTTTGGCAAAAAGACACATGTTCTTGCACGTCCATCACAGCACTATTCACAATAAGAAAGCCATGGAATCAATCTAGGTGGCCATCAGTGATAGACTGGATAAAGGAAATGTGGTACATATACACCATGGAATACTATGCAGCCATGAAAAGAATGAAATCATGTCTTTGCAGCAACATGGATGGAGCTGGAGACCATAATCCTAAGCAAATTAACATAGGTATGTAAAACCAAATATCACGTTCTTCTGTATAAGTGGGAGCTGAGCATTTGGTACACATGGATATAAAGATGGGAACAGTAGACACTGTAACTGCTAGAGGGAAGAGAGAAGGAGGGTGGAAAGGGCTGAAAAACTACCTATTGGGTACTATGCTCACTGCCTGAGTGGTAAGAGCATTTGTGCCCCAAACCTCAGCATCACACAAAATACCCATGTAACAAACCTGCACATATATGCCCTGAATCTAAAATAAAAGTTGAAATTTTTAAAAAAAAAATGGGTCCTGGGCCAGAAGTGGTGGCTCATGCCTGTAATCCCAGTACTTTGGATCACTTGAGGTCAGGAGTTCAAAATGAGCCTGGCCAACATGGTGAAACCCTGTCTCTACTAAAAATACAAACAAACAAACAAACAAACAAAATCAGCTGGGCATGGTGGCAAGTGCCCGTAATCCCAGGTACTTCGGAGGCTGAATCACTTGAATCCGAGAGGTGGAGACTGTAGTGAGCAGAGATCATGCCACGGCACTCCAGCCTGGCTGTAGTTCAGCCAGAAGGAGATGTTTTGTGTGAAGGCTGAGGTGGGGGCTCTTAGGAGCCTCTGTGAGAAGGAGGCCCTAAGCCGTGGAGGTGGACAGAGTTGCAGCTTTCTGCCTTATTGCCCTTTGGTCTGGACCCACAGGTGAACAGTACCAGCCTCGATCCTGA
Organism: Pongo abelii; assembly: GCF_028885655.2. Lineage (NCBI taxonomy): Eukaryota > Metazoa > Chordata > Mammalia > Primates > Hominidae > Pongo > Pongo abelii. The sequence goes on along the minus strand of NC_071991.2, from coordinate 140,340,256 downwards.
GCACACGCTCTGCAGACTTTCACATCTCACAGTTCCACGTGAGCACATGGACTGGGAAAGTTGTGTGGCCTGAGAAAAGGCAACCCCATGGCCTGACTCTCACACAGTATTTTGTCTAGGATTTTGAATAAGCATGTTTTTGCTTGTTTTGTGTTTTTGGTGATGGTAATGTTGATTTATTTTACACTGACCTCTTGGAAGAAATCCCATGGTTATCTGTGATTTTCATGCCCTGTTTCTGCTGGCAACCCTTCTCAGTGGGGTGACTCAGTTTTCTGTGTAAAGACTCTATGTGGCCCAGGTAGGAGGTGGAAGCAGCCATCTGGAAGGCCAATGGGGTCCTTATGTCTGTGTCTTGGCTTGAGGTAACCAACTGGGCTTTGATAGGAATGATCTGAATGGAGACAGAAAACAGTGGAAACTAACACTCCCCGCCCAGCCAAGCCCTGTTTATATGAAGCGTTTGGTCCTTCCCTTGACTCTTGAGTGATGATGATATTCAGACGAGGCATTAACATTATGGTAAGAAAGGGAAAAAATGTATCTGTCTTCTTTGTCTCTCTATCTACTGGATATATGTCTCCAAAAGCAGACAAACCCAAGGCTTTAAGGTGAACTAGGGTCTGTGTTTGGACTCCATAAAAACAAAATCCATGTTGAGCAAACTGATGTTTGTATGCAGTGACTTTCTGGATGACCCATGTGTATCTGTCCATTGTGTGTGAGCCCTGAGCCCTGTTTTCCTCTAGAGATAGTGAGTGGTAGCCATCTCCTCACACAAGTCACATGTCTGGAGCCCAGATGGCCCTCTCAAGGTAATTGATCTTACACATTTACTGTTTACCAAACAAGTGTCTGATGCATACTTGGGTTTATTCCACAGCATGTGGACTGCAGTCCCCTGTGTTTGCCAGGAATGCTGTGCTCCATGTGGAGGTTTTACTCTACTCCTCACTGCAATTTGCACGCTGCTCCGTGGACACTTGGAGGCCTGTGCTTTGTTCCCTGTAACTAGAAATGTGCTCTGAACTTGTCTGTCTCCCTTGGCTGCTCCTGGCCCTTGGTACCAGCTCCCAGGGGTGTCCACAACCACTTGAGACAGAAGGTGAAGGTGGAATTTCAAAGAGAAGCTTGCTTGGATCTTCGGTGCCAAGCTTGGATGAGCTACTGCCCCAACATGGGCCCTCTCAGAATTGCCAGGAGGAGGCTTTGGCAGGTGCCAGAGTTGCCACGGGGCCTGCCTCCCTCTGCTGCATCCAGTGGGTGCAAGCCAGCCAACGTGTGGTCAGACTGGCTGGTGGTGTCACAGTCCTCAGATGTCTTTCCTTCCACCTCTTTTAAAGAATCCCAAATAACTCACCTGAAGTATCTCAAAGTCAAGCAAGTTTTATGAAAATGAATCCTTCCTCAGTTAATTGATCAAATGGGTGAATCCTGACCCTCTGTTGTTTCCTTCCCTCGTCAGCATGAGGAGCTGGTGTTAGCTGTGGGATTCACTGTGGCATCCTACCCCAAAGGCAAAGAAGACGAAAATCAAGCCCAGCGTGTAGAGCTGGGCTTGATTCCCAAGTCGCAGTCTGGCTCCTGCTATGGTAGGCAGAATATCTCTCTAGCCTGCTCACAGAGATGGAACTAGGGAATTGAGGGAAGAGTCAGGGGGCCAGGGAGATTTATTTGCGTCTGATTTTCCAGGTGAATGAGAAGCGAGGGCTTGGTCGAGGGTTTGGTGCCGACACATTCCTCGGAGAGGCACGTCATCACCAACAGCATTTGTCATTATTATTGTATTTTAGCAAGAAGATTCAGCTGGTCAGATTTTTTGGGCCACCTCGAAGCTGCTGACACATTTTCTGTGCTGTAATTGTTCTGAAGGCAGAGTAGCTCTAACTACTGTGAGAAGCCCAAATAAAAACCAATACCCATCCCCCACCCCAAAGACCACCTTTCTGAAACAGGTATCTCTAGAAAACAGTACTCCCCTTTCTCCCAAGCTTCTTCTTATTTTTGGATTCCATCTCTTTGTATGTGCTAATCTAGTGTACCATGGAACACATTTTGGGAGCTGGTGCCTCTGCTTACCTTTAAGGGGGACAGTCGTGTCTAACCTGAAATTGGAGGATGCTTTCCAGTGTGAAGGAGTGTGAGGGAGCAGGCACAGACACAGACAGTGAGAACAGGGTCACTTTATTTGTATAGATACTGAAGAGGTACTGGGGGCTTTAGCTGTTGGCAGCTATGGTGTTCTTAATCCAGTTCACATAGTTGTAGACCTTGGTGTAGACTCCAGGCTTGTTCTTCTGGGCACAGCCATCGCCCCAGGAGACAACTCCTTGAAGCTGTCCATTGCAGACCACAGGGCCACCAGAGTCACCCTGAGGGGAAGACGGGACAAGTTGTATGGAGAGTTAGAGGAGGAATATAACTACATTTACTCTGAACCTTAAAAGAGCCCTTTCCAGCCAGCTCTGTGGCTCCACGTCCTTCTCACGATGGCCCATTCTCTGTTCTTCCTAAGCAGACAGCATGCAGCCCAAGGGAGCCTTCCTCACTTCTCCATGTGGGCACTGCAGGGAGCCTCCTCAGCCCCGCCACCTTGGGAGTTCAAATCTTTTTCCCGGGTGGGGCCTGGGTATCAGTGGGAGACTCAGCATGGGAAGGGTTGGTCAAATCACCTGGCAGGAATCCTTGCCTCCCTCGAGGAAGCCCACACAGAACATGTTGCTGGTAATCTCTCCAGGGTAGGAGGCTTCACACTTAGCCTGGCTCAGCACAGGAGCATCCAGGCATTGTAGCTCATCTGGGTAGTCGGCTGTGAGGATCAGGAAGAGATGAAAGAAAGTAGAAATGTGGGTCAGGCCAGAGAAGGAGACAATAATCTTGGATGGAACACTGAAGAGGAACACTGCCCCTGGAGAGGACTCCAAAACATAAGTCCTGGCAAGGGACTCTGGCTTTTAGTTCCCAGATTGATCATTGTTGACTCCCTCCCAAGACGTGATCACAGCAAGCTCTCCCTTTGTCCTTTCTCTTGATTTTAGGAGCCAATTCCTTGAGAGTTTGCATCTCTCTGGTGCCCAGTGCAGAGCCTGTGTGTAATGGGCACTAGAAATGTGTCTTAAACCTGGAGGCGAGAGGATTTAAGTTAAGGGGCATGTTTCATTCTGGAAATTGTGAGGATGGAGGGAAGTAGAAGGACAAAGGGTCCCACTCACCACCAGAGCTTGCAGTGTTGCCCCAGCCAGAGATGAGGCACTTTGTGCCAGTGGCTGGAGGGGCGGTGGGCAGAGAGATGGTGGACACGCGGGCGTTGATGACTGCACGTGAGGAGAGCTTGATTAACATGATGTCATTGTTCAGAGTCTTCTTGTCATATTGGGGATGGCGGATGATCTTGGCCGCATTGATGAACTGCTCATTCCCCTCCAGGACTTCAATGTTGTGCTCTCCCAGTCTCACCTGGATGCGGCTGATGGGCAGGGCAGGCATGGTGAAGACCTTCTCCCACAGCCAGGGCACCCATCCCACCTTCCCAAGGGTCCTGAAGCTCCCTGCTCATGAACAGCTCTGGAGGCATAGGGTGGGGTGTGTGGCCATATCGCATGGGCAAGAGAGGGATGTGGGTCAGTGCAGGTGTGAGACCCAGGACCTTTCTGCTCCAGAGGTTGGTGGTAGTGGGGTGGGGAAGAGTCAAAGGGATCCCACCAGAGGCTGCTCCTCAACCTGCCTTCCCAGCCTGTTTCCCACAATCTCCACAGTCACTAGCACTTTGGGTGCAAGGAGCTCCTTGAAGTTTTCCCAGCATTCTTCACCCCAGGCCTTTGCTAACTGTGCACAGCACCTGTTCCTCCCTCCCTTCTTGGCCTGGTGAGCACCACCATTCTGTGTAATCTAATCCAAGGGTAGCCATAGCATTAACATCTCCTGGAACTTATTAGAAATGTAAATTCTTGATCCTTACCCCACCTAGTGATCAGAACCTTGCGGATGGGACCCAGTGATTAGGCCTTAACAAGCCTGCAGGTGTTTCTCATGCATACTCAGGTTTGAGAGTTCTTGGTGTAGGCAGCAGTTCTCAGCTCTGTCTATACACTCTACAGTTACCAGAGGTAGAGTGTAAAATATTCACTGATATTTACACTGTCTTCCTGAAAATTTTGAGTTAATTGCCCTGGGATAGGACACAGGCATCAGTATTTTTAACAACTCTTTCTTAGGTGGCTTTAATGTGTAGCTAACCAGCAAAAGGTACTTGCCTGCTTTTCTCACTAGCTCTGACCACCCCAAGACCACCCCTGCCTGCTTGTATGACCACAACCCTTGCTGTTTCATGGATTTGCCTGGGTGTGAGAGGTTCCTGTCTTGTGTTCACTCGCTGCTCTGGAGAGTCAGCTGCTGCCAACAAGTTTTCTTCTCCACCCCCTCTCCCATCCATCTTCCGCAAACTCTGTATTTCCCTGGGCTGAAGCCAAGATCTCCCAGGCAGCCTGGCGGGGAGCTTTGCAGTCAGGGGCCCCACACTTACGACTTGTAGCAGTGACCTGCTGACACCACCCACTGTTCGTTGATGAGGGAACCACCGCAGAAGTGGTACCCAGAATTCAGGGACACCTGGTAGGGGAGAGAATTCTTCCTACAGGTGTAGCCCCCAACGATCTTGTCATCATCATCAAAGGGGGCAGCAACTGCAGTGGAGATGGGAAGGGAGAAGGCAAGTCAGTAGCATGTTAGGGGTGGCGCTCCCAGCCTGCGGTTGCTTGCTGGTAATTAGAAATCCATAACAAGCACAGTGAGACTAGGCAAGGGAGGGAGCTCTGCCACCCCTGGTGAGCATCACTGCATATGGCTCCCAAGTCTCTGTGTCTGCAGGGCACATAGCTAGGTACCCTGCGGGGGCTCAGACCTCTCCTGGGGTCACCAGGTTGAGGTCACAAGGCATGTCCTCAAAATGCTTCCAGTGGGATAGGAGTTGGGATGTGGTTGTCTCTCCTACTGAGTGCTTCTGTCTTTTATTCATCACCTGTGTACTTCCCCTGGCTATCTGGGCCCTGGATTGTCAGGATTCTTTCAACAAGCTAGGAAAACCCCTGTCTGCATAGACCTGGCCATGACCAGCTTCCCACATAGCTCAAATCTGTGCAGTCAGGGCAGAGTTGAGGGCAGCCCCCAGGCTCACTTCAGCAGAGAATGGTAGACATTGTTATTGGCAAATTAGAACAGCAATTCTTAACTGTGACTGCATGGCTGGAAATGTTAAAAGTCACCTGGGAAGGTTAAAAGCCCAGAACACAAGCTGCACCCCAGACAATTGAAGTTAGAATTTCTAGAGCTAAGTCTCTGGCATGAGTAATTTTTCAACCTCCCCAGGTGCATTCGAGGTTAAGAGCAGCTATGGTGGTGCTATTCTGGTGCTGTCGGAGCCAAGCCTGAAGCCTGCTGCTTCATTTCATGGGCCAGCCCCACCTGGTCTCCCTTCCCAGCTTCTCCAACCACAGCTCGGATATGGATGAATGACAGTGGTGGGAGTGAAGTCAAGGAGAAGGTGAATAGATGAGACTTAAAAAGAGCCCAAGGAGGATGGGAAGGAGAGATGCCGGATGGAGGAAATAGAATATCAGAGCACAGTGAAAAAAGGAGAGGTGGTAAGAATGGAAGGGCATTTGTCAGCCAGGAAAGGGTGTGGGTGGGGCCTGAGGCAGGGCATGATACTCACCAGCAGCAGCCACAAAGGTAAGGATCAGGAGTGGATTCATGGTGGTAGAGTGTGCCTGACTGGTGGTGGAGGACCCATCTTTATACCTCCTGAGGATCCATAGAGGAGGTGACTGTGAGGTGAGGGTCACCACTCCTCCCAGCACAAACACACCTGCAGCTTTCCTCTTCCCAGGGTCTTGCATCAGCTCGGCTATGTTTGGCCACTCTCTGGGTTTGTGATTCACAGGTGATAAGGAAACTTGCCTTCTGAGAGCAGAGAAGGTGACCAGCTGTTTCCTGCAAGGATGCTGGGATGGGGAAGACAGGGAAAGCCAAGCCCCAGATAACAGAGCTGGGCTTTCTTAGGCCCTGGAGATGAGGGTTAGAAGGAGGGAGAATGGCCTAGCTGTTTAGGAATCTTTCCACCTATTGGGAATGTATTTAATGTACTTAAGGAAGGGCAAGCGTTGGTAAAAACTTGGCTTTTCAGTGTCCTGGGGCCCACATGAGAGGAGCAAAGTCTTATCTAAGGCTCATTCCTGTGAATATGAAGATCCTTCTCTCCAGTCAGTGTGCAGGAAGGTCAAATGCAAGATTTTGGGAATGAGAATTCCAACACTAAGGGGTAAGGAGAAGGGAGACTCAGCATTCCATAGGATTCTGGGCTTCCAGATGGCTCTCCTTCCTACCAAGGCTTAAGGATGGGAAGTGTTTCAAAGAAGGAGGGGGCACAGTTTCTGTAGGAGCTTTCTCAGTGCATCTGGAGGATGGAAAACCAATGGTGCACTCCTCCCCTTCTTCAATGTGAAGACGTTTGTCTCTCTCATATGCATATTGTCATAGGTTCTTCTTATGCAGCCTCACGGTTGTCCTTGCCACCTGCACTCAGGTGATGCAAACTGACCCACCTGCTCAGGGCTGACAGTCTGAACCAGAATGACATGCTCCCGATCAGATGTCTGAGTTTGGACCATGGTAAATCTGGGTTATGATTTGATCTGAGAATCAGCAGTAGGTAGAGATTTGAGCACATGTTAAATGGGTCACATATTGGGTTGAATAATGAAGATGTGGAGGGGTGGGTCTAGCATTTTCTATTTTGGATGCCGGGAGATTATGCTTGGCTCAGTACAAAGTGAATCTTCCTAGAGAATATCCTAATTTGGGCCCTACCAAGGCTACTAAGACACAGTTGTGTAATTGACTGAGGCACAACCTGGCCAGAGCAGTGTGGAGATGGAGATGCTGTCTGTGCTCAAGTCTCATGATATAATGACAGGAGGGGCTTCCTTATGAGGGTGCTTTCCCTTCTCAGCAACTCTGACCTCAGGTTGGTGATGGACAGGAGCAAGCAGAGTTCAAGTTTGAATTATTTGAAAGGTAAAAGAAGCAGGGATGTTCTGGAGACAGTGAGCAAAGTGAGAAAAGTTCAGAAACTTGGTGTTGAAATTGGACATGACCAGGGGGCTAGAGGGAGGAAGCAAATGGAAACCAGAGGGAATTGGAAAAAATGCCAAAGTGGGGCCCATGGAGTTGAGAGGACACACAGAGTACCTTCGGGTTCAGCTCCCCGTATGGCCGCCGAGCCAGCTTCCCCAGAGCCAGGAGACCCACTGCTCAGAGACCCATCTCCACCCCATAACCCCTCTAATCACTGATGGGCTTATACCTAACACTGCTGTACTTAGATGGTGCATGGTGTCTTACAGCTTTACAAGAGTTTTCATGTAAGCAACAGTGGTACATTGCTTTTCATTGATGCTGAGTTTCACACTTTAACTTCCCACAAACATGCTAATTGTGATTTGTGCAGAGCAAAATTATTTCCATTTATAGAGGAAGAGACTGAGATTCAGAAGGATTCTGTCTTGTCCAAGAATACAGATCTTGGCAGAGCTGACCATAAGGCCAACGGAAGCCATGGAGAGCATTGTGAAGTGTGGGAATTGCTGCACGTGGCATCTAAAAGGAGATTTATTGAGGATCAAGGCAGAGGTCCCCAGAGGACAAGCTGTACATCTGATTCCTTCCTGGTGCTTTTCTTCCTGGCAGAAATAGATGATTGAATTCATCTTTCTCCTGGCACCTTTTCTCAGAGCCTTACCTTGCCACACTTCCAGACCCATCCAGGCCGTGACTGCCAAGTAGATGACACACCTCCCTGCTCACGAATAACTAGCCAAGCCTGAGGTAGCCAGGTTTTGGAGTATTGATCATATGGGTTTTTCCTGTGTTGTCCCTAAACATGTTGTTTCATTTTGTCTCCTTGTCATGGGGTCTTCACAGAACTCCTGCCTTAGAGGATAAGGAGAGACTCTTGCTCTAGCAACTGTAGACACTAGTGTGCACTCAACAGGGATGTGAACCTTGGTCGGAGATGGAAAATTTTTTTGGGAACGGGGGTTTCTGGATCAGTGCTTGTGGCTCTGATTCTGTGTCTGAAAGGGAACACCCAAGAATATAAGGATTTTCTGTATCTAGAGCTTGAAGACTAGCCTTCTCCAGTATTTTGTGCTCTTCTTTAAATGATCACAGTATAGTCTGAGGTCAGCTTTCTTCAAAAAGGAATGACCTCACAGGCAGAGAAGATAGCTATAGATGGAGGCTGTTACCTCATACTGTAGACTCAGATGTGTAGGATAGGTTCAGATCTACCTGCCCAAGCTGAATTTGGAGGACGTGCCATTCTTGGTACTGTTCTTTCTGAGCTATAGATTTCTTTGCCTACTTCTCTAAGACATCTTTCTGGCTTGTATTTAGTGCTTAGCGCACCAAGCCACCATCCTTCAATTATGATAACAGTTAATTATTTCTGTGTGCTTACTATATACCATGTAACTTACTATATAGCATGTAACTCATATAAGTTAAGAATTTTTTCTTTCATTTTATCATCCCAACCACCTATGGGATTGCCCATTTTACAGATGATCAAATGAGCTTTCTGGAGGTGAAATGACTCTTCCATGTCCCAGAGCAGCAGCTCCCAGCCAGAGCCAGCACTGCCTGCACTCAAGACCTTGGAAAAGCAACCAGAGCCAGAAAGAACCATGAGAGAAGCTTTCAATGACTTTCAGCCACTTTGTCTCCCTTTTTTTTCTCTTCTCCTCTCCTGCATTTTTCTCCATCTCCCAGTGTGTTTCGGGATGTGGATGCCTGTCCCCACACAAAAACACTTGGGATTCATTCCTGATACCCCAATTCATCCTGATTTTCCCCCCTTTAAAGTCAGATCCCACCTACCTGTTTGGTCAGAGAGATATGTGTTTTAAAATCCCTGAGGAAGGAGGCAGGGACTGTGCCCTCAGATGATTATTGGTGAAGTGGATTTATGCTTAAAATCAGTTTAAGACAATGTTGCTGTGACTCTGCCTAGGACAGGCAGCCCACTGTGGCCCTGGGTGATGAGGGAAGTCCACAGATACCCAGGGTTTGTCACCTGTGGCTGCTAGTGTCTGCAGAGCTAATTGAGCTAATCCTGTGAAAGGATGAGCACTGATGGGCAGTTGTATGGTAGGTTGCTATGGGGCTTCTTGATCTCTCAAATTCCAGGTCCCAAGATCAATGCATGCGTGAGGGGCCCCTTCCCAGCAGGCTCTGGTGGCTACAAACTTGCTCAGGTGTGGAAGATCATACCACTTTACCTTTGGTTTTTCTTTGAAAAACAAACAACGAAAGACAGATGAAAACAAGAATTCTACCAGTGGGCAAGCAAGAATTATCTTTGGGAAAAGGGATGTTTGTGGCTTTTCCCCACATTCGCCTTGAAAGAGCTTGGCTGCAGAGTGGCTATTATTAAAATGTCCACAAAATAGAAGACGCTGGTGAGGCTGCAGAGGAAAGGGAATGCTTGTACACTATTGGCCAGAGTGTAAATGAGTTCGTAGAAAAATTAATGCAGAAAACAGTTTGGAGATTTCTGAAACAATTTAAAACAGAACTACCTTTCCACCCAGCAATTCTTTACTGGGCATTTACCCAAAGGAAAATAATTGTTCTGCCAAAAAGACACACGCTCTTGCATGTCCGTCACAGCACTATTCACAGTAGCAAAGCCATGGAATGAACCTAGGTGGCCATCAGTGATAGACTGGATAAAGGAAATGTGGTACGTATACACCATGGAATACTATGTAGCCATGAAAAGAATGAAATCATGTCCTTTGCAGCAACATGGATGGAGCTGGAGACCATAATCCTAAGCAAATTAACATAGGAACAGAAAACCAAATATCACGTTCTCATGTATAAGTGGGAGCTGAGCATTGGGTAAAAATGGATAGAAAGATGGGAAGAGTAGACGCTGCAACTACTAGAGGGAAGAGAGAAGGAGGGTGGACAGGGCTGAAAAAATACCTATTGGGTGCTATGCTCAGTGCCTGAGTGATGAGATCATTTGTGCCCCAAACCTCAGCATCACACAATATACCCATGTAACAAACCTGCACATGTACCCCATGAATCTAAAATAAAATTTGAAATTATTTTTTAAAAAATAGAGCCTGGGCCACAAGCGGTGGCTCCCACCTGTAATCCTAGCACTTTGGATCACTTGAGGTCAGGAGTTCAAAACCACACTGGCCAACATTGTGAATCCCTGTCTCTAATAAAAATACAGAAAAAAAAATTAGCTGGGCATGGTGGCATGCACCTGTAATCCCAGGTACTTGGAAGGTTGAATCACTTGAACCTGGGAGGTGGAGGTTGTAGTGAGCAGAGATCACGCCACGGCACTCCAGCCTGGCTATTGTTCAGCCAGAAGGAGATGTTTTGTGTGAAGGCTGAGATGGGGGTCTTCGGAGCCTCTGTGAGAAGGAGGTCCTAAGCCGTGGCGGTGGACACAGTTGTAGCTTTCTGCCTCTTTGCCCTTTGGACTGGACCCACAGGTGAACAGTACCAGCCTCGATCCCAAGCACACACTCTGCAGACTTTCACATCTCACGGTTTCATGTGAGCAAATGGACTGGGAAAGCTGTGTGGCCTGAGAAAAGGCAACCCCATGGCCTGACTCTCACACAGTATTTTGTCTTGGATTTTGTATAATAAGCATTTTTTTTTTTGCTTGTTTTGTGTTTTTGGTAGTGGTGGTGGTGGTTTATTTTACATTGACCACTTGCAAGAAATACCATGGTTATTTGTGATTTTCATGCACTGTTTCTGCTGGCAACCCTTCTCAGTGAGGTGACTCAGTTTTCTGTGTAAAGACTCTATGTGGCCCAGGTAGGAGGTGGAAGCAGCTGTCTGGAAGGCCATTGGGATCCTTATGTCTGTCTCTTGGCTTCAGGTAACCAGCTGGGCTTTGATAGGAATGATCTGAATGGAGAAAGAAAACACTGGAAACTAACACTCCCCGCCCAGCCAAGCCCTGTTTATATGAAGCGTTTGGTCCTTCCCTTGACTCTTGAGTGATGATGATATTCAGTCGAGGCATTAACATTATGGTAAGAAAGGGAAAAAATGTATCTGTCTTCTCTGTCTCTCTATCTACTGGATATATGTCTCCAAAAGCAGACAAACCCAAGGCTTTAAGGTGAACTAGGGTCTGTGTTTGGACTCCATAAAAACAAAATCCATGTTGAGCAAACTGATGTTTGTATGCAGTGACTTTCTGGATGACCCATGTGTATCTGTCCATTGTGTGTGAGCCCTGAGCCCTGTTTTCCTCTGAAGATAGTGAGTGGTAGCCATCTCCTCACATGAACCACACATCTGGAGCCCAGATGGCACTCTCGATGTAATTGATCTTACACATTTCCTGTTTACCAAACAAGTGTCTGATGCATATTTGGGTGTATTCCACAGCATGTGGACTGCGGTCCCTTGTGTTTGCCAGGAATGCTGTGCTCCATGTAGAGGTTTTCCTCTACTCATCACTGCAATTTGCACACTGCTCCGTGGACATTTGGAGGCCTGTGCTCTGTTCCCTGTAACTGGAAATGTGCTCTGAACTTGTCTGTCTCCCTTGGCTGTTCCTGGCCCTTGGTACCAGCTCCCAGGGGTTTCCACGACCACTTGGGACAGAAGGTGAAAGTGGAATTTCAAAGAGAAGCTTGCTTGGATCTTTGTTGCCAAGCTTGGATGAGCTACGGCCCTAACATGAGCCCTCTCAGAATTGCCTGGAGGAGGCTTTGGCAGGTGCCAGAGGTGCCATGGGGCCTGCTTCCCTCTGCTGCATCCAGTGGGTGCAAGCCAGCCAACATGCGGCCAGAGTGGCTGCTCAGATGTCTTTCCCTCCACTTTTTTTAAAGAAGTCCCACATAAGTCACTTGAAGTATCTCAAAGGCAAGCAAGATATATGAAAATGAATCCTACCTCAGTGAATTGATCAAATGGGTGAATCCTGACCCTCTCTAATTTCTTTCCCTGGTCGGAGTGGGGAGCTGGTGTTAGCTGTGGGATTCACTGTGGCGTCCTACCACAAAGGCAAAAAAGACGAAATTGCAGCGTGCAGAGCTGGGCTTGATTCCCAAATCGCAATCTGGCTCCCGCTATGGTAGGCAGAACATCTCTCTAGCCTGCTCACAGAAATGGAACTAGGGAATTGAGGGAAGAGTTTGGGGGCCAGGGAGATTTTCTTGAGTCTGATTTTCCAGGTGAATGAGAAGGGATGGCTTGGTTGAGGGTTTTGTGCCGACACATTCCTGGGAGAGGCACATCATCACTGACAACATTTGTCATTCTTGTATTTTAGCAATCAGATTCAGCTGGTCAGATTTCTTGGGCCACCTCGAGGATGTTGACACCTTTTCTGTGCTGTGATTGTTCTGAAGGCAGAGTAGCTCTACCCACTGTGAGAAGCCCAAATAAAAATCAATGCCCCCTGCTGCAAAGACCACCTTTCTGAAACACACTTTTCTCTAGAAAACAGTGCCCCCCTTTCTCCCAAGCTTCTTCTTATTTTTGGATTCCATATGTTTGTATGTGCTAATCTAGTGTACCATGGAACACATTTTGGGAGATGGGGGCTCTGCTTACCTTTAAGGGGGAGAGTCGTGTCTGACCTGAGATTGGAGGGTGCTTTCCAGTGTGAAGGAGTGAAAGGGAGCAGGAACAGACACAGACAGTGAGACCAGGGTCACTTTATTGGTATAGAGACTGCAGAGGGACCAGGGGCTTTAGCTGTTGGCAGCGATGGTGTCCTTAATCCAGTCCACATAGTTGTAGACTTTGGTGTAGACTCCAGGCCTGTTCTTCTGGGCACAGCCATAGCCCCATGAGACAACTCCTTGGAGTTGCCCGTTGCAGACCACCGGACCACCAGAGTCACCCTGGGGGGAAGAAAGGACAAATCATATGGAGAGATGGAGGAGGAATATAACTACATTTACTCTGAACCTTAAAAGACCCCTTTCCAGCCAGCTCTGTGGCTCCACATCCTTCTCACGGTGGCCCATTCTCTGTTCTTCCTAAGCAGACAGCATGCAGCCCAAGGGAGCCTTCCTCACCTCTCCATGGGACACTGCAAGGAGACTCCTCAGCCCCGCCACCTTGGGAGTTCAAATCTTTTTCGCTGGTGGGGCCTGGGTATCAGTGGGAGACTCAGCATGGGAAGGGGTCAAATCACCTGGCAGGAATCCTTGCCTCCCTCGAGGAAGCCCACGCAGAACATGTTGCTGGTAATCTTTCCAGGGTAGGAGGCTTCACACTCAGCCTGGCTCAGCACAGGAGCATCCAGGCACTGCAGCTCGTCTGGGTAGTCGGCTGTGAGGATCAGGAAGAGATGAAAGAAAGTAGAAATGTGGGTCAGGCCAGAGAAAGAGACAATAATCTCGGATGGAACACTGAAGAGGAACACTGCCCCTGGAGAGGACTCCAAAACGTAAGTCTTGGCAAGGGACTCTGGCTTTTAGTTCCCAGAATGATCGTTGTTGAACCCCTTCCAAGACGTGATCACAGCAAGCTCTCCATTTGTCCTGTCTCTTGATTTTAGGAGCCAATTCCTTGAGAGTTTGCATCTCTCTGGTGCCCAGTGCAGAGCCTGTGTGTAACGGGCACTATAAATGTGTCTTAAGCCTGGAGGTGAGAGGATTCTAGTTAAGGGGCATGCTTTGTCCTGGAAATTGTGAGGATGGAGGGAAGTAGAAGGACAAAGGGTCCCACTCACCACCAGAGCTCGCAGTGTTGCCCCAGCCGGAGATGAGGCACTCGGTGCCAGCAGCTGGAGGGGCGGTCGGCAGAGAGATGGTGGACACACGGGCATTGATGACGGCAGGTGTGGAGAGCTTGATCAGCATGATGTCATTGTTCACAGTCTTCCTGTCATATTGGGGGTGGCGGATGATCTTGGCCGCATTGATGAACTGCTCATTCCCCTCCAGGACTTCAATGTTGTGCTCTCCCAGTCTCACCTGGATGCGGCTGATGGGCAGGGCAGGCATGGTGAAGACCTTCTCCCACAGCCAGGGCACCCATCCCACCTTCCCCAGGTTCCTCAAGCTCCCTGCTCATGGACAGCTCTGGAGGCATGTGGTGGGGTATGTGGCCATATCGCATGGGCAGGAGAGGGATGTGGGTCAGTGCGGGTATGAGAACCAGGACCTTTCTGCTCCAGAGGTTGGTGGTAGTGGGGTGGGGAAGAGTCAAAGGGATCCCACCAGAGGCTGCTCCTCAATCTGCCTTCCCAGACTCTTTCCCACAATCTATATAGTCACTAGCACTGTGGGCACAAGGAGCTCCTTGAAGTTTTCCCAGCATTCTTCACCCCAGGCCTTTGCTAACTGTGCACAGCACCTGTTCCTCCCTCCCTTCTTGGCCTGGTGAGCACCACCCTTCTGTGTAATCAAATCCAAGGGTAGCCATAGCATTAGCATCTCCTGGGAACTTGTTAGAAATGTAAATTCTTTGTCCTTACCCCCACCTACTGATCAGAACCTTGGGGATGGGACCCAGTGATTTGTGCCTTAGCAAGCCTGCAGGGAGTTCTGACACATACTCAGATTTGTGTAGGCAGCGGTTCTCAGCTCTGTCTATACACTCTACAGTTACCAGAGGTAGAGTGTGAAATACTCACTGATATTCACACCCACTTCCTGAAAATTTTGAGTTAATTGCCCTGGGATAGGACACAGGCATCAGTGTTTTTAAAAAGTCTTTCTTAGGTGGCTTTAATGTGTAGCTAACCAGCAAAAGGTGCTTGCCTGCTTTTCTCACTAGCTCTGACCACTCCAAGATCATCCCTGCCTGCTTTTACGACCACAACCTTGCTGTTTCATGGATTTGCCAGGGTGTGAGAGCTTCCTGTCTTGTGTTCAGTCTCCGCTCTGGAGAGTCAGCTGTTGCCAGCAAGATTTCTTCTCCACCACCTCTCCCATCCATCTTACCCAACCTCAGTAGTTCCCTGGGTGGAAGCCAAGCTCTCCCAGACAGCCTGGGTGGGAGCTTTGCAGTTAGGGACCCCACACTTACGACTTGTAGCAGTGAGCTGCTGACACCACCCACTGTTCATTGATGAGGGAGCCACCGCAGAAGTGGTACCCAGAATTCAGGGACACCTGGTAGGGGAGAGAATTCTTCTGACAGGTGTAGCCCCCAACGATCTTGTCATCATCGTCAAAGGGGGCAGCAACTGGAGTGGAGATGGGAAGGGATAAGGCAAGTCAGTAGCATGTTACGGGTGGCCCTCCCAGCCTACGATTGCTTCCTGCTAACTAGAAATCCTTAACAAGCAGAGTGAAGCTCGGCAAGAGAGGGAGCTCTGCCACCCCTGGTGAGCATCACTGGATGTGACTCCCAAGTCTCTGTGTCTGCAGGGCCCATAGCTAGGTACCCTGC
This sequence comes from Pongo abelii, assembly GCF_028885655.2. NCBI lineage: Eukaryota > Metazoa > Chordata > Mammalia > Primates > Hominidae > Pongo > Pongo abelii. The sequence continues at coordinate 140,324,794 of NC_071991.2, read as the reverse complement.
GGGGGCTCAGATCTCTCCTGGGGTCACCAGGCTGAGGACGCAAGGGATGTCCTCAAAATGCTTCCAGTGGGATAGGAGTTGGGATGTGGTTTTCTCACCCACTGAGTGCTTCTTTTATTCATCACCTGTGTACTTCCCCTGGCTATTTGAACTCTGAATTGTCAGGATACTTTGGCCAAGCTAGGGAAACCCCTGGCTGTGTAGTCCCGGCCATGACCATCTTCCCCCATAGCTCAGATCTGTACAGTCGGGGCAGAGTTGACGGCAGACCCCAGGCTCACTGTGGCAGAACAAAGGTAGACGTTGTTATTGGCCAATAGAACAGTAATCCTTACCTTGGCTGCATGGCTGGAAATGTTAAAAATCACTTGGGAACCTTAAAAGCCCAGTACACAGGTTGCACCCCAGACAAATGAAGTTAGAACTTGAAGAGTCGTGTCTCTGGCATGAGTTATTTTCCAACCTCCCCAGGTACATTTGAAGTTAAGAGCAGCTATTATGGTGCTATTTTGGTGCTGCAGGAGCCAAGCCTGAAGCCTGCTGCTTCGTTTCGTGGGCCAGCCCCATCTGGCCTCCCTTCCCAGCTTCTCCAACCATAGCTTGGGTATGGATGAATGACAGTGGGAGTGAAATCAGGGAGAAGGTGAAACAAGTGAGGCTTAAAAAGAGCCCAAGGAGGACGGGAAGGAAAGATGCCAGATGGAGGAAATAGAATATCAGAGCACAGTCAAAAGAGGAGAGGTGGCAAGAATGACAGGGCATATATTTCCCAGGAAAGGGGGTGGGTGAGGCCTGAGGCAGGGCATGAAACTCACCAGCAGCTCCAACAAAGGCAAGGATCAGGAGTGGATTCATGGTGGTAGAGTGTGCCTGACTGGTGGTGGAAGGCCTGTCCTTATACCTCCCAAGGATCGGGAGAAGAGGTGTCTGTGAGGTGAGGGTCACTGCTCCTCCCAGCACAAACACACCTGCAGCTTTCCCCTTCCTAGGGTCTTGCATCAGCTCAGCTAAGTTTGGCCACTCTCTGGGTTTTTGATTCACAGGTGATAAGGATACTTGCCTTCTGAGAGCAGAGAGGGAGACCGGCTGTTTCCTGGAAGGATTCTGGGATGGGAAAGACAGGGGAAGCCAAGCCCCAGATCACACAGCTGGGCTTTCTTAGGCCCAGGAGAGGAGGGTTCGAAGGAGGGAGAATGGCCTGGCTGTTTAGGAATCTTTTTAACTATTGGGGATATATTTAATGTACTTAAGGAAGGACAAGCGTTGGTAACAAGCTTGGCTTTTCAGCATCCTGGGGCCCACATGAGAGGAGCAAAGTCTTATCTAAGGCTCATTCCTGTGAATATGAAGATGCTTCTTTCCAGTCACTGTGGGGGAAGGTCAAATCTGAGGTTTGGGGAATGAGAATTCCAACACTAAGGGGTAAGGAGAAGGGAGACTCAGTATTCCATAGGATTCTGGGCTTCCAGATGGCTCTCCTTCCTACCAAGGCTTAAGGATGGGAAGTGTTTCAAAGAAGGAGGGGGCACAGTTTCTGTAGGAGCTTTCTCAGTGTATCTGGAGGATGGAAAACCAATGGTGCACTCCTCCCCTTCTTCAATGTGAAGACGTTTGTCTCTCTCATATGCATATTGTCATAGGTTCTTCTTATGCAGCCTCACGGTTGTCCTTGCAACCTGCACTCAGGTGATTTAAACTGACCCACCTTCTCAGGGCTGACAGTCTGAACCAGAATGACATGCTCCCGATCAGATGTCTGAGTTTGGACCATGGTAAATCTGGGTTATGATTTGATCTGAGTATCAGCAGTAGGTAGAGATTTGAGCACATGGTAAATGGGTCACATATTGGGTTGAATAATGAAGATGTGGAGGAGTGGGTCTAGAATTTTCTGTTTTCAATGCAGTGAGATTATGCTTGGCTCAGTACAAAGTGAATCTTCCTAGAGAATATCCTGATTTGGGCCCTACCAAGGCTATTAAGACACAGTTGTGTAATTGACTGAGGCACAACTTGGCCAGAGCAGTGTGGAGATGGAGATGCTGTCTGCACTGAATTCTAATGATGTAAGGAAAGGAGGGGCTTCCTTATGAGGGTGCTTTCCCTTCTCAGCAACTCTGAGCTCAGGCTGGTGATGGGCAGGAGTGAGTAGAGTTCAAGATTCGATTCTTTGAAAGGTAAAAGAAGCAGAGATGTTCTAGAGATGGTGGATAAAATGGGAAAAGCTCAGAAACTTGCTGATGAAATTGGACATGGACAGGGGGCTAGAGGGAGGAAGCAAGTGGAAACCAGAGGGAATTGGAAAAAATGCCAAAGTGGGGCCCATGGTGTTGAGAGGACACACAGAGTACCTTCGGGTTCAGCTCCTAGTATGGCTACCGAGCCAGCTTCCCCATAGCCTGGAGACCCACTGCTAGGAGACCCCCTCTTCACCTCGTACCCCCTCTAATCACTGATGGGCTCATACCTAACACTGCTATGCTTAGATGGTGCACGGTGCCTGCCAGCTTTACAAGAGTTTTCATGTAAGCAACAGTGGTACATTACTTTTCATTGATGCTGAGTTTCACACTTCAACTTCCCACAAACCTGCTAATTGTGATTTGTGCAGAGCAAAATTGTTTCCATTTATAGAGCAAGAGACTGAGATTCAGAAGGATTCTGTCTTGCCGAAGAATACAGATCTTGGCAGAGCTGACCATAAGGCCAATGGAAGCCATGGAGAGCATTGTGAAGTGTGGGAATTTCATCTAAAAGGAGGTATCTAAAAGGAGATTTATTGAGGATCAAGGCAGAGGTCCTCAGAGGACAAACTGTACATCTGATTCCTTCCTGGTGCTTTTCTTCCTGGCAGAAATGAATGATTGAATTCATCTTTCTCCTGGCACCTTTTCTCAGAGCCTTACCTTGCCACAGTTCCAGACTCATCAAGGCCATGACTGCCATGTAGATGACACACCTCTCTGCTCACGAATAACTTGCCAAGCCTGAGGGAGCTAGGTTTTGGAGCATTGATAAAATGGGCTTTTCCTTTGTTGTCCCTAAACATGTTGTTTCATTTTGTCCCCTTGTCATGGGGTCTTCACAGAACACCTGCCTTAGAGGACAAGGATAGACTCTTGCTCTAACAACTGTAGATACTACTGTGCACTAAACGGGGAGGTGAACCTTGGTAGAAGATGGAAAATTTTTTTGGAAAAGGGGATTTTTGGATCAGTGCTTGTGGCTCTGACTCTCTGAAAGGGTCTGAAAGGGAACAGCCAAGAATATGAGGATTTTCTGTATCTAGAGCTTGAAGACTAGCCTTCTCCAGTATTTTGTGCTCTTCCTTAAATGATCACAAAATAGTCTGAAGTCAGCTTTCTTCAGAAAGGAATGAACTTAACAGGCAGAGAAGATAGCTATAGGTGGAGACTGTTACCTCATACCGTAGACTCAGATGTGTAGGATAAGTTCAGATCTAGCTGCCAAAGCTCAATTTGGAGGACATGTCATTCTTGTTACTGTTCATTCTGAACTGTAGATTTCTTTGTCTACTTCTCTAAGACATCTTTCTGGCTTGTATTTAGTGCTTAGCACACTAAACCACTTTCCTTTAATTGTGATAAAAGTGAGTCTTTTCTGTGTGCTTAGAGTAAGTTATATACCACATAACTTACTCTACAGCATGTAACCCATGTAAGTTAAGAATGTTTTTTCATTTTATCATCACAACCACCTATGGTCTTGCCCATTTTACAGATGATCAAATGAGCTTTCTGGAGGTGAAGTGACTTGCTCAGGGCCACACAGCCAGGAGGTTTTAAAGATGGGATGTAAATATGGTGGTCTGACTCTAGGGCCTCCATGCTGTGCAATAGGGCATTCTGCTTTGCCTCCTCCGAGCTGATCCTTGGTGCAGCCTCACTGAGGTGGTAGGCAGCAGATATTGTTCTCTCCTTTTTACAGATGAACAATCTAAAGCTCAGAGGTCAAGTGTCTTCTTCAGGGTTACTTGTCTAAGGAAAGCAGAGATCATACTAGAACCTTCCCTATTCAGACAAAGTTTGTTCCCCTTCATGTTGCTACAGAGTTGAGTCTTTCAGACCTCCTAGTAGCCTGCAAACTGTCAGATTCCAAATTTTTTTTTTTTAACACTTTCTTCTCCAGATCCCACCAGATCTTTCTCCTACATTCTTACTGAACTCCTCTTTGGGTTCCAGTATCCTTTATCATTCCCCAACCAGACTGTCAGATTTTAGGCTGTCTTCCCCCCAGACTCCCAGCTCCTCTCCTCATCCATTTTTTTTTTCTAAGCTACTTATCTCCCCCACAGCACAATTTCTCTTTATCCAATCAGGAATTATTTTCGTTACTATATCATCCTAGGAATCATTGAATCTGGAGAGTGAAGGGAGTGCTCTGTGTGATTCGGAAAAGTCTGACTTGTAAGATGGAGTCGCGGAGCATGAACTGGTCGAGGCTGATCAGCTAAACGAAGTAGCCCATTCCTCCCCGCCTGCCTCCCACCCCTCCTCTTGACTGCCTCTTGCCCCTCCTTCTGCCTGCCCAGCTGCTCCCCACCTTGAAGCCATGGAAGACATGCAAGTTTTATGCCCAGAGGGAAGTTTATAGTTCTGTTTATTCTTCAGTCTTCCATGTATGGGTAAGTGGGGAAGCCTCTAGCACTTGAGACTAAACCTACAGTATTTTAAGGATACATTGATTGCTGTAATATAATGGTGAGTCTTTCTGTTCACGTTTCAGCCACTCCTTGACCACTCTTTTGTTTGGCCTATTAGAGTGGCTTAAGTGAGTCCAGGCTCCCTTAGATAAGAAGCAGAAGAAAGCCAGGACAGAGTGCAGGAGAAACATCCATGTAGGTTCTTATTATTGTAACATCTAGAATCTGTTTCATGATACTCAGAGTTTAATATATGATGTACGCATTTATTTTTCTAAATTATGCTAGCTCTAGACTGAGGCTCACAAGCTAGGTTTGGTGATAAATCCAGTCAACTGGGTTCCTTCTACTCATGTAGCTTATAAAAGTCTAGACTGTGTCATCCATTTGGAAGGCAGCCAATGGGTCAGTCATTTCCTCAAGATCATCTTGGCCAGGAGGGCCTTCAAAAGGCTCCTAAGGCTCAGAACTGAGTGCTCCATCCACACAGGCACCAACATAATTCCAATTGAGAACCTTCCACCCCAGGGCCACTGTGTTTGAGCAGGTTCTGCACTTTGCCTCTCTGTAGAACCCATATCATCTGTTCCATTTCCCAGTCTTGGGTAAGGCAGCAGAAGGGGGTTGGCGCATGACATGTGTACCTTTCTATTCAAATACAAAGCTTGTTATCTGTAGTCCTCCTACAGTTCTGTAAAACACTGGAACTTATTCTTCCTATCTAGCTGTAACTTTGTGTCCTTTAATCTTTTTGTATCCTCCCCCCAACTAAAACATAAATTTAAAACAAGAATAAAAAATATAAAGTCTGAAGTGCTTATTCCTTTCCTGTTAGAATAATCTAGTTAATTTTCTTATGGGCTTAGATTATCTAAACTCAAATGCTTTTGTAGAGTTTTCCTCCAGGGAAATCCACTGCAGCTGTATAAATTTTCCTCTTATCTTTGAAATATATTTATTTACTCGCAAATATTTATTGCATTCCTGGAGCGATATTCCAAGAGTTCTTCTAGGTTATTTGGAAGCAGCAATGAAGAAGACAGAAAAGGTTCTCATTTTCAGTGCATTCATGGGTGCATGTGCATGCATTTATGCACATATGAGGAGGTATAGAAATGGGATGCACATACATTGCTTTCAGTAAATGATGAGTACATATTACTAAAATAGGATACAGTGATAATATAATATGGGATGACTGCTGAAGTGCTGTTACATAGAGTGGTCAGGAAGGGTCTCTTTGGGGAGGTGGCATTTAAGTTAACACCTGAATAAAAAAGAACCAGCCATCTGCAGGTAGAGTTAGGAGGGCTTTCACGATTTCCTTCTGAGTCTGCAACAGAAATAATTCAACGCACACAAACAATTGCTATTTGAAATTAAATAACCCTGTCATCTAGCCTATGGATATATATACCTTGTCATGGGTTTTGATTGTATGAAGGATGGTCATCAGTATATTGAACTATTCTTATTAAAATTAATGTAAAATATTTTTGACATGAAATGATATTCATGAAATATTGTTGGGTTAAGGGAATAAATTCTAAAACTACATACTGTATGATCTAATTTTATTAAACTGAGCGATTTTGACTTTTTTATTTTGATAATATGCATATTTTATAATACCACAAATTTTTGTATTTAATTAAAATAGCTAAAAGAGAAACAATTGTAATAATAAAATTTTCTGAGAGAGGACCATACTTATTCTTGAGGAAGGAATTGCTAGTGGTAAAATATGTTTTTATAGTGAGAAATATGGTTAGGTAGCAACTACACTAATTGCATATTTTGTCTCTATGTGCTTTTTATACAGATAATTGCATCACTTTCTTATTAAAAATACCTACATTTAAAAACTCACTATTATTCTTATTTTCTATGGAGAAATTAAGGCATGGAGAAATTGTGTAACTTGTTAAGGTTACACCTAGTGTTAAAGCAGAAGAACCAAGTTTTAAACTTAGGTCTGTCACTTGACAAAGTTCAAGTTCCTAACCACAGTGCTTTACTGCTTTTAAAGAGGCAATTTTGTAATATAGGAAGGTGCTTCATAATCCAAGGCTTCACTGTAGGTAAATTTGTCAACTTCCTATGGTAATGGGAGCATCGGGCAGGAAGGTAAGCTAGCACTGAACCCATGAGATAAAACAGGTATACATGTACATTCCTGTGACCCGGAAAATTAGTACATGTGGAAACTGGAGAAGGCCCATGGGACCTTACGTGGACCAGAAACTAGATAGGAATCACTGCTTTATAAAGCGAGGTACACAAAGAGATACACAGTTAGTGAAAGGATGAGCTAGAAAACTAATCCTAGAAGCAATTAACAAAGAATATTATTTATCTTGGTCTTGGCTTTGGGTGAAGGATATTAAAAAATTTCCTCCGAATATTCATGGTCGCTGAACAGTCAGCCCATTGGGGTTTGAGATAGACATTCTATGACCAAGAAGATATATACTGAGAATTATAAAATAAAATGATATTAGGTCTGTAGCACCCCAATTTCTTGACAGAGACAAACATGAATATTTCCTAGAAAACCCACTTTTACTCCAGTATTTAGAGAATTCTGAAAGATGAATTCACATTAACTTACATAATGTACAAGGAAATAGGCTACCCTGAGTGAGAGCCAGCAGACCACTGAAAACCAGATGCAAAAAGGCATCAAATGCTGGCATTGTCAGAGAATAATTTCCACCAGATGCTTAATATACTTATAAAAAGAAAATAATTTTAAAATACACAAGGAACAGATGCTTTCAAAAATGTTCACTCATATTTGTAAATGACCCAAGTGGATTTTCTAGAAATAAAAATTAATATAATTTAAATGAACAAAATCAGTTGAAAGATTAAATTAGAGGCTTACTGGAGCTGAGGTGTGAATTAGTAAACTAAACAGTAGTTTTAAAGAAATTACCCAGATTGTAGCATAGAGAAGCAAAAAGAAGAAAAATATGACTGAATAGGTAAGGAGACTAGATGATAGTATGAAAGAAAATTGAACATAAGATATAGCTATACTTCTGGACTTCTCTTCTTCAATAAAATGTGGACAACAATCAGGTATACCAATTTAAGTTTTGGCCCCAAGAGGATTTCCCTTCACCACTACCTTTCAGAACCATACTTGGTCAGACTGTAATTATCCTTCCAGAATAACGTGAAGACCCATCTAAAAAAATGAGCTCATGTTTCTCAACTGGAAATATGGAATTTCCATGAAACTTGGGTGTGGTTTGAAGGTAAGAGGAGAAAAGTATGAGTGGGTACCATGAGACTCTGAGATGTGCTCTTGAAATTGAATTGTGCCTTTTTCCAGCTGTGCTTAAGTATGGTCTTGATTATGTATTTTCCATTTAATAACAGAGAGAATGCTCTGGGCACAGCCAAATTTACAGTTTTGCAGATCAGATAATACCTTGTTCTGAATGCCATTATGAGGCATCCATTACAGAGCCAGAAGCAACTTTTCAAAAGAAGAAGGGGGATCGTTGGCTGGTAAGAGTATGGCTTTACACCAAAACTCTGCACCTGTCTGCAGGGCAATTCTCCAGCTGGCCTTGGACAAACTAAGTACTGCCCTATTTCTTGCTTGTAGTTCTCAAAAATAACTGTACAATGTTCTGGGAATGTAACATCCTGAGATAAGGAGGAACTGGCCAGAACAGCCAGGGTTCTGTTCCAGTCCCTTCTAGAAATAGAATGTCCTTCAATGCTTTGCCAAGCATGTCAAGTTGCTCTAGGATATAAAACCCAGGGTGGCTGCTCTCTGAGGTCCCTCAGTGGCAGTGCAAGTAGGGAAGGCACAGACAAGATTTCATCCACCCTGGGCAGCTTTCCTGAGCCTAGTGGGACTGGCTTTCCCTGAATCTTAGGCCTCTGTTTTCCCTTGCTGCCTGTATGTAAGTAATAAACACTCCTCATGTAATTTGTGTGTGTGAGCATTCTTTCTCTCTGGGATCTGGAAAGCAACAAAAGTATAGCCCAAGATGCAATGGTCTCAAGTGCAAATCAGGGCACAGCAAACCTGTTCCACACTGCCTTGTGATTCTCATATTGGGGAACGTCAGGCGCTCCATAGAGCATCAGTATCTACCATAGGCTCTTCAAGAACAACTGGGTCTGCTTAGTCTATGGCCCAAGCAGCAGGAAGCTTTCATCATGGGCTTGTTCTGCCACAGAACCCTCTCTTGCACTGGCCCCAGCTTTACAGATTACATAGTAAATGGAATAGAGTAGCACAATCAAATGCAGTATATCCAAAGTTTAATTCAAAGTCCAAAGACTAAGCATTGCACCTCTTTCTCCGTGGTAGATGATCTAAGGTGCAGCAGCTTACTTCTTACATCTGGACCACTCCAAAACTCACCAGTATAGAAGATTCCTGAACTTTGCAGATTTTATATTGGCCTGGGATGCATGTGTCATATTCTCATATTGAAGCATCTAGAGGGCTTTATCATTCTTATTCACTGAGAATAACCAGATGTCATTAATGTAATGTACCAGCTTTGTTTCAAGATGACTAAAGTTCTTCCAAAATATATTATGGTAGAAAACCAGCTAAAAAGATCCTTGAGATTAAACAGTTAAAGGCTATTACTGACCCCGCCACTTGAAGGAAACTCTATCTGATTGTTTTTATTGGGTATTTCTGAGCACCCTTCTAGAAGAAATTTTACGCTCAGCTTTCCAGGAGCCACTCTTCCTACCTGTGGATAGAACACTCCAGCTAGTCCTACAGATGCTCTCCTCATTCCCAGTCTATCCATTCATACCCATGTCCACCCACAAGCACAGAAACAGCTGTGTCTGCCCAAGAGCTGTGGTTTCCTCCTTCTGTCCCACCTTGGCAGGGCCTTCAGGCTCATATGAGAGGAGCTGGGTAGGAGAGAGCTGAGGTTCTTGCTCAGATCTTTGATCTGTGCCCCGCACTGTGTCTTCAACGCTGCAGAGGTATATGCCGCTGTCTTCAGGGCTCATGTTGCTCACAGTCAGAGTTGAGAATGTTAGGTTTGGGCGGCTGATGGGAAACTTGTCAATGACAAATCCACTCTCATATGTGGCCTCAGAGCCCTGATTTGCAGTTGCAATCAGTGTCAGGCTCTGTCCAGGTTGCTGACGGTACCAGAACATCATGGTGACTTGGCTATCGACTTGACACTGGATTGTCAGGGAGGTTCCACGTTGACAGATATCCCTGCTTGGCTTTTGAGAGACGACAGCACTGAACACAGAGCCTAGTTCCAGAGAATTATTCATGAGGACCGACAAGCTTGGGGTCAGACATCTCCCCAGGCATGAAGGTCTCTGCTTTGTCTCTCCAATACCACCTCAGCTCCCAAAGGACCCCAGGGCACTGCCTCCTTTTTATTGTGCCAACAATTACTCTGTTATGATCCTTTAATCTAACATATCCCCTTCATCTTCTGTCTGGTGGCTTCAGACTCTCTGGAGAGAAAGTCTTTCTACCTCTCCACCCAGTGTTAACATTAACCCCAGACTCCTCACAAGACAAGACTCATACCTAGTCCCAGGAGAAGGAGCAGGAGACTCAGCATCTTCAAGTGATGGCCTCTCTCCTGAGAAAAGGCACTAAGAAGTGAAACTCAAGTTCATCTTTCCTTCCTACAGCGTAGTTCCTTCCTACTTGGTTCCCTTCTCTAACAGGTGGTTGAGTTTCTGCATGATATGCAAAAATCAGTCTTCCCCCTGGTGGAACTGTATGGCTCTTCACTCAGGATGAGTCTTCATGCACAAGCCTCACAGCATGCACCAGCCACTCATCACCATTCTCCCATCACTTTTCCATCTGTCATTACTGAATACCAGTCTGTGCTACTGTCTGGGTGTAGAGCAAAAAGTGGGGTGCAGAATTGACTTCAAAGAACTAAAGATAATATGTTAGAATATAAGGGAACTTCATAACAGTATTTCAACTCGCTGATGGGTCTTCATGGTTGTCCCAAACTGAACTCATTCCTCCCCCAACACATACACACACCAATAAACGGGCTCTTATTCCTCAATTCTCCTCTCCCAACAAATGGCATCCCTGCTCTTCTTGCATGTTAGGCTCAAGAATTCCATAAGCCTCTTTTTTTCCTCACCTACCTTATTTGTCAATTCACAAATTAAATGCATTGTCTCTTATATCTCTTCCCTTGTTTCAGTTATCACAGTCATAACTATTTTTTTTTGTCTTTGCTTAATTCCTGAATACTTGTAATACGGTTTCTTCTATTCTAATTCAACTCAGTCTAGGCCATGAAACAGATCATGTTTGTGTAAAACTTGACCACAATGGTATGACCTTTTTCCATTATCAAGCTGATTTCTCGTATCATGTAACTGCTTAAAATAGTTCATTTTTGCATAAAAGGGGAGCTAAGTTTTTGAGCACTTACTCTACTTTTCATACATTTATTTAAGTCTATTTTTTGGTTAGGCTATTTATTATTGTCACACTACTTTTACAGATTAGGAGATTTTACAGATAAGACCTAGAGACCTTAAATAACCTATCCAAGTTCATATAATCCAAGAGTAAGTAACAGAGTCAGGACTCAAATCAATGCCTATGTGATCACAAATCTCAAGTGTTAATATCAACACTATCAAGTATTGTCTGACTCTTACAGTTGCCTGTGCCTTAGTAAAGTACAGTCTGGTGGGTAACTGAGAATGATAGGCCTAACACTCTAAAGAATACTAGGAAACTCTAGAAAGACAGCCTTGCAAAAACTAACCCATCTTATTTATTTGATTCTGAGATTCTCTCTATTATAAGATGTTCTGTTAAATACCTAATTGTTACTTTGGGGTGGTGTTTAGTACTACCACATTAAAGGTGAAGATTGATTATAGGACTTACCCATATTTCAAAGAAAATATAATTGTGAAAAACAATTTACTTTATAATGGACAAAATGTGACGCCTTAACAATATTTCAGTAACTTGTTCATATGAGGAGTGTGTGTGAAGCCTTTACATCTTATTGGACATGCCACGGACAGTGGCTCAAGATAAACTCTGCTAAGTAGAAGTAGTAAAAGGTATAGAATACTTCAGTTTTTCTTGACATGTAGGTATATTTTTAAATCTTTTAGTCAAGTGTATCAAACTCTCTGCCAAAATAACCCAGCATCTTTTTCATTTTGTTTATCCTAAAAGCTTCTGAAAATTAACAAATGATCCCTATTCTTTACTAAATTCCAAATCTTTGCGTCTTCATCAGTATTCTCTTTGTTTGGAAAAAAAAAAAAAAAACAGCAAACATATTCCCCTCCCTTTTCATGCTTTTCAAACTGCAGTGGTCTCCAGATTTTTCTCTCAGGGAATGTTATGGATACTAAACTCTCATTTAATTTTAATGTGTTTATTTATTGAATTAATACATGCACCTGGTTAATGATTCAATTATAACAGAGAACAAAAAGTAAGTTCCTTCTCCAGAGACAGTCTTGTAAGTATTTTGCTACATGTTCTTATAAATAATAGTTCTTGCTTGTTCAAGTTTATGTAAATCTGACTCCTCCTTCTTTTACACAGAAACACACAGCCCAAACCTTCCTGTACTTCACTTCTTTAATTATCAATGTGGTTCTTATCAGCATATTTCAAAGTTGATTTTATTAAAAAATACACAGAATCGTGCCATTATTTTCCGTTTTATTATGAGAATTTTCAAACATCTATAGAAGCTGAAAGTATTATACAGTGAACATGAATGTACCCACCGCCTAGGTTCTGGATAAAACAGTTAACTGCTTTACTACATAACTATCCATCTCTCCATCCTTCTATTCGTCCATCAATCCATCTAATTTTTTAATTCATTGAAAAGTCAGTTGAAGGCATACTTCACTTCTAAGCAGTTCAGCGCATGTATAATTAACTGGAGTTCAAGGTGTTTTTCAGGTAAAATTTGCATACAGCACCATGCACAAATCTTGAATACCGTTAAACAAGTTTTGACAAATGCATACACTGTGTAACCTACCAAATTATAGAATATTACCATTATCTCCAAAGTTTTCTCATGCCTTTAGTTTTCCCCACTGGTAACTCCTTAGGGGCAACTAGTGTTCTGATTTTTTCATTATAAATTATTCTTTTCTAGAATTTTATGTAAATGGAATAACATCATACACTCTTCTGTGCAAAGTTTCTTTCACCCAGAATAATGTTTTTAAGATTTGTTCAGGTTGTGCGTATTAATACTTCATTCCTTTTTGTGGCAGTGGAATATGTCACCATATGGATATACTACCGTTTGTTTAGCCACTCTCCTGTAGATGGACGTTCAAGATGTCTCCAGGTTTTGGCAATGATGAATTCACTTTCTGTAAACATTCCAGTTTAAGTCTTTTTTTGTAGATTTATGCTTTTATTTCTCTTAAGTAAATACTTAGGAGTATAACTGCTGGCTCATAGGGGTAGATGATCAAAGGGGTTTAATTTTATAAGAAACTATGAGAACTTTTTCCGAATTGGTTGTACTATTATCCACTTTCACCAACAATATATGTGAGTTCTGGGTCTCCAAATTTTTGCCAGCATTTGGTGTTGCCAGGTGGTTTAACTTGAGTGGGTATGTGGATGGTTAGTGGTATCTCATTGTGGTTTTAATGTGTATCTTCTATTTGTCTGCCCTTTTGCCAGTACCACATTTCTTTGATTTTTGTGGGTTTATAGTAAGTCTTGAAGTCAGATAATGAAAGGACTCCAAGCGTGTTCTTTCTAAATATTGTTTTGAATATTCTAGAGTGTCAGGAGCTCAGAATAGCTGAAAAAGAGTGCTGAGGACTTAGGTACTCATTTTAACATATCAGTCTTTTTAAAATTTCAACTTTTATTTAGATACGGGGGTACATATGCAGGTTTGTTACATGGGTATATTGCACCCAGGTAGTGAGCCAATTAAAGCAACAAGCCCAAAAGGAAAGAGTTAAGTCTTTAATTACCTCCTTCAATAGTGTAAGCAAGAGTCTAAAGCCAGAGAAATTACTGACTCCCCTGTTCCATTTTTCCCTGTGGAAATGGCACTGGTCAAGTGTTAGTTGGATTAGCACAGACATGGAGTTGTCTCACTGTTGGGGAGCCCTGCAAGGAGAAAGTGGAAACTCATTGGGTACTCAGAGTGGAGAAAAATGTCTTTAAGCCTCTCTCTTCCTCTCCTATTAGGAGGCCTTGACAGAGGCACCTGAAGAAGACCTCTACATAGGCCTCAGAAAAAGAGACCTAAGAATGAAGGATCCTGAGCTGGCAATATAAATATGCACAATTGCGTGACCAGCCAGGGGGTCCTTGACTGCAACTCCCTTCAAAGACTGCAATGCATTGGCTGTGCACCAAGTCTGGGGTGGGCAGAACAGCCTCTCCACACCTTGTAAACCAGCCAGGTAAAGCCTTTGTAATTAATTATCTATGGCCTGAAACATCACACATAGGCTTCTAATCAGGAGCGGGACTTCTCATAAATTCTTTGTGTGTTCATATTCCTTCTAGAATCAGCTTTTCAGTTTCTTAGAAAACAAAAACAGTTGAGATAACAATTGAGATTTTAATGACTGTAGATAAAATTTAGGGAGTACTAGTTTTAACATATTTAGTCTTTTAAAAATTCCCACTTTTATTTTAGATACAGGGGGTACATTTAAAGGTTTGTTACATGGGTATACTGCACCCAGATAGTGAACATAGTACCCAATAGGTAGTTTTTCAGCACATGTCAACCTCCCTCTCTCTTCCCCTTAAGCAGTGCTCAGTGTCAATCATTCCCATATTTACGTTCATGTGTGCTCAATGTTTAGTTCCCACTTGTAAGTGAGAACATGTAGTATTTGGTTTTCTGTTCCTGCATTAATTTACTTAGGACTATGGCCTTCAGCTCTATTTATGTTGCTGCAAACAACTTGATTTCATCCTTTTTTAGGCCTGTGTGGTATTCCATAGCATATATGTTTTCTTCATCCAATCCATCATTGATGGGCACCTCGGTTGATTCCATGTCTTTGCTATTGTGAATTGCATGGTGATGAACATATGAGTGCATTTTGGTATAATGATCTAGTTTCCTTTGGATATATAATCAATAATGGGATTGCTAGGTGGAATGGTAGCTCTGTTTTAAATTATTTGAGAAATCTCCAAACTGCTTTCCTCAGTGCCTGAACTAATTTACATTTCCACCAACAGTGTATAAGCATTCCTTTTGGGTGGAGTGTTCTGTATTTGTCTATTAGTTTCAACTGGTTAAGTGTTGAGTTTAAGCCCAGCATTTCTTTGTTAGTTTTCTGCCTCAATGATCTGTCTAACACTGTCAGTAGGGTGTTGAAGTTTCCCACTATTATTGTTTGGTTGTTTAAATCTTTTCATAGGCCAAGAAGAACTTGTTTTATGGATATGGGTGTTCCAATGTTGGATGCATATATATTTAGGATTGTTAGTTCTTCTTGCTGGATTGTACTCTTTATCATTATAGTAATGCCCTTCATTGTTTAAAGTCTGTTTTATCTGGTATAAGAATAGCAGCTCCTGTCCTTTTTTGTTTTTCATTTGCATGATAGATATTTTCCCCTCTCTTTGTTTTGAGCCTGCGGGTGTTGTTACATGTGAGATGGGTCTCTTGAAGGCAATGATGGCTGGGTCTTGTGTTTTTATCTAGTTTGCCACTCAATGTCTTTTAAGCAGGTGTTTAGCCCATTTATATTCAAGATTATTATTGATGTGTGTGATTTTGATCCCATACCCATGTTGTTAGCTGGTTGTTATGTAAACTTGATAGCGTAGTTGCTTCGTAGTGCCTGTTGGCTATGTGCTCAAGTGTTTTATGGCAGCAGGTTCTTTAGATTCCATATTTAGCACTCCCTTAAGGACCTTTTGTAAGGATGGTCTACTTAAAACAAATTTCCTCAGATTTGCTTGTCTAAGAAGGACTTTATTTCTCCTTCATTTATGAAGCTTAGTTTGGCAGGATATAACATTTTTAGTTGAATTTTTTCAGGATGCTGAAAATAGTCTCCCAATCTCTTCTGGCTTATAAGTTTTCTGCTGAGAAATCTGTGGCTAGCCTGATGGGGTTTCCTCTGTTTGTGACTTGACCCTTCACTCTAGCTGCCTTTAGAACTTTTTTTCTTTTACCTTGACCTTGGTGAATCTGATGACTATGTGTCTTGGGGATAGTTGTCTCATATAGTAACTAGCCAGGGTTCTCTGTATTTCTTGGAATTGAATTTCAACCTCTCAAGCAAGATTAGGCAAATTTTTTGGTGTTTTTCAAATATATATATTTTTGAAATTGCTTACTCTTTCTCCTATTTTGGGAATACCAATGAGTCATAGATTTGGTATCTTTACATAATCCTATATTTCTTATTTCCTTTTTTTTTTTTTTTTTTTTTTTTGAGACAGAGTCTCGCTCTGTCGCCCAGGCTGGAGTGCAGTGGCACTATCTCGGCTCACTGCAAGTTCCACCTCCCAGGTTCACACTATTCTCCTGCCTCAGCCTCCTAAGTAGCTGGGACTATAGGCGCCCGCCACCACACCCAGCTAATTTTTTTATATTCTTAGTAGAGACAGAGTTTAACTGTGTTGGCCAGGATGGTCTCGATCTCCTGAACTCATGATCCACCAGCCTTGGCCTCCCAAAGGGCTGGGATTACAGGTGTGAGCCACTGTGCCTGGCCAGTTTTGTTCATTTTTTTAAATTCTTTTTTCTTTATTTTCATCTAAGTTGATTCAAAGAACTGGTCTTCAAGCTCTGAGATTCTTTCCTCAGCTTGGTCTATTCTGCTGTTAGTACTTCTTATTGCATTATTAAATTCTTGTAGTAAATTTTTGAGCTCTAGAAGTTTATTTTGATTCTTTCTCAAAATGGCTATTTCATCTTTCAGTTCTTGGATCATTTTACTGGGTTACTTGGATTCCTTGGATTGAGTTTCAACTTTCTTCTGTGTCTCAATGACCTTCCTTTCTATCCAGATTCTGAATTTTGTGTTTGTCATTTCAGCCATTTCAGACTGGTTAAGAACCATTTCTAGGGAACTAGTGACCCATTTGGATGTAAGGGGATGCTGTGGTTTTTTTGAATTGCCAGAGTTCTTGTGCTGATTCTTTCTCATCTGGTAGGGTTGGTGTTCCCTTAACTGTGGTGTAAGTTGAGTATGGTCAGTTGGCTTAATCTCTGGATGCTTTCGGAGGGCCAGGGCTCTACAGAATCCGCGTATGTGGGTGAATTCTTGCACCTGGTTTCACATCCTGCATTTATTAGCACGGTAATTTTAGTGTTGTAGTTTGTGCTGTGATCCAGTAGAAGGCGCTTAAGAGTAATGGCCGGTAGCTAGGCTAACACCCAGCTTGTGTGGCTCTTGTACTTTCTTGTTCACAGGCATGCTCTGAGGCGGGTGGGGGAGAGAGATGGCCCCCTCACAAGGTTTGCTTCTAGGACTTCTGGAGAGCCACCGCCAATCCCTGGCACTGCACCTGCATTTCTTTTGTTAGGTGTTCCAGGCTGCAGGGGACTCCTGAGGCAGAGGCTGCAACAATCCATGGACATTATTTATATTTCTATATTTTAAAACTGTCTTTCATTTCCTTTAGCAACTGTTTTTAGTTTTCTGTACACAAGTATTGCATGTTTTTTGCTAAATTTAAATATTTTATGTTTTTTAATATAAATTCAGGTTTTAAAATTCAATTATCCAATTGTTTATCATTAGTATACAAAATATAATTTTTATATGTTGTAATAATAACGTATGAACTTACTAATTTGAGTAGTTAATATATAGATTTCTTTTATTATTTGCATGTAAGTAGTCCTTTCATCTCTGAAAAAGGTTTTCTTTATCTTTTGATCTTTAGCTTTTTAGTATTTTTCTTGTCTTTATGCATCAGTACAATATAGAATAGAAGTGGTAAGGGTGAACATTATTGACTTGTTTATGATCTTGAACATGTTTAATATTTAAGAAATAAAAATGGGAAGACGTTTAATATTTCTGTCATTAAGTGTGACATAAGCCGTTGGTTTCTTTCAGGTGCCTTTATTAGATTGAAGAAGTCCCTTTTTTACCTAATTTTCTGAGTGTTTTTATTATAAATGAGTTTGGGATTTTACCAAATTTTTTCTATCTGTACGTATAATCAAATAGATTTTTAAAAATGTGTTAACAAGATTAATTACATTGATCGATTTTTAATATTATACCAAACTTGCTCCTAGAATAGACTCTATTTAAATATTTGAATAATATTTTTAGATTCTGTTTTGATTTTTATTTATTGGGCTTTTTGCTATACCTCTTTAATATTTTCAGGGCTATTCTGGAAAATAAAGAATGATACTTTTAAAACTATTTGTCTACTTACTATATTGTAGAAGTTTATTTAAAATACAAGAAATTTGCAACTAATAGATCTGTTTTTCCTACTTCCATCCTTTAAGTTTTAGTGTCATTCTGTATTACATGTATTTTATATATCCTATAATACAATGATGAAGTTTTTACTTTAACTAGTCTTACATATGATATACAATTTTTAAGACTCTTTAATATCTGACTGCATTTCACTACTTCTTGTGCTCTTCATTTCTTCCTCACAATCCAAGCTTCCAACTGGTATTATTTCTTTTTTACCTAAGAGAATTCCATTGCCATTTACTATCATATGGTTCTACTGTCGATTAATATTTTAATTTTTATTTATAGTCAGATAACTTTACTGTGGTATTTTAATTTTTTGCTGAATATTTTATATCAAATTCTGGGTTGACGTTTTCTATTCCTTGTAGCACCTTAAAGCTACACTTCCCTTCTCTTCTGGGATTCACTTTTTTAAAATGAAAAATTATCATTATTCATGTTATTGTTCCTGTTATGTATGATTTTTCTCTGGCTGTTTGAAGATTTTGTCTTCTTTTCTAGTTTTGGACAATTTGAGTGTGATGGGCCTAGGTAGGTGTTCTAAAGATTATTTTTCTGAAATTCTTTTTATGTCTTTCAATATACTTTTTAATTAGGCTTTTAAAAAAAATATTGTTTTTTATCCATGCTTTTTTATATCTCTTCTTCTTTCACTTTTACTCCAATTTCACACATTTTGTACCTTTTGATATTTTTCTAAAGATCACTGAGGCTATTAATTTTTTCATATTTTTTCTCCTGTTTTCTAGATTTTGTAATTTCTATGGATATAACATTAAGTTTCTGAATCTTTCTTCTGTCATCTCTAATCTGCTAGAGATTTCATTTAGTGAGATTTTATTTAATTTTCAAAAATTGCAGTTTAAATTTTAAATTTTTCATTTATTTTTAATAGTTTTCATTATTGTTATAAATGTTCCTATTTTATTTATAATAAGAACATTTTCTTTTATATCCTTAAACATGATTATAATAGCTACTTTAAATTTCAGTCTAGTAATTCCAGCATCCAGGTAAACTCAAAATTTGTATCCACTAATGGCCTCTTCATTCAAATTAGGTCATGTGATTTCTTTTCTTCATAAGCCTAGTAATTTTTGCATTGTATCTTGGACATTGTCAACGATATATCTAGATTTTGTTTTATCCTTCTAAGGATGGTTGGATTTTTGTTTTAACAGGCATTTAACTTGGTTGGATTTATACTTCAAATTCTGTTTCCTATAGCCGGCAACAGCTGAAATCCCTATCCAGTTATGCTAGGTTTAACACTGCTGATTCCAGTATTCCTCTCACATGCATAGTTTAGGCATCAACCAGAGATTCAAACAGAATTTGTATGGAGAATATTGGGTTGCTCTTTTTTGGACTTTCCCTTCTTGGATGTCTTTCCTAACTCTACAGCTGGCTTTTTAATGGGTTTCTATTTGACTGAGAACTACTTTCCAGCAAAAAGCTACAAAAACAGAAAACTTACCTTTCATCCAAGGGTTGACTTCCCTGTAGTTTCTACCAGCTATTGGTTGCTTTGCTGTCCCTTATGGTAAGCTTTAAAAATGTTTGTCCTGGGGGGAGGAGCCAAGATGGCCGAATAGGAACAGCTCCGGTCTACAGCTCCCAGAGTGAGCAACACAGAAGACGGGTGATTTCTGCATTTCCATCTGAGGTACCGTGTTCATCTCACTAGGGAGTGCCAGACAGTGGGCGCAGGTCAGTGGGTGAGTGCACCGTGCGCCAGCCGAAGCAGGGGTGAGGCATTGCCTCACTCGGGAAGCACAAGGGGTCAGGGAGTTCCCTTTCCAGGGGTGACAGACGGCACCTGGAAAATCGGGCCACCCCCACCCGAATACTGTGCTTTTCCGACGGGCTTAGGAAACGGTAGAGCAGGAGACTATAGCCCGCACCTGGCTCAGAGGGTCCTATGCCCACGGAGTCTCGCTGATTGCTAGCACAGCAGTCTGAGATCAAACAGCAAGTCGGCAGCGAGGCTGGGGGAGGGGCGCCCGCCATTGCCCAGGCTCGCTTAGGTAAACAAAGCAGCCAGGAAGCTTAAACTGGGTGGAGCCCACCATAGCTCAAGAAGGCCGGCCTGCCTCTGTAGGCTCCACCTCTTGGGGCAGGGCACAGACAAACAAAAAGACAGCAGTAACCTCTGCAGACTTAAATGTCCCTGTCTGACAGCTTTGAGGAGAGCAGTGGTTCTCCCAGCACGCAGCTGGAGATCTGAGAACGGGCAGACTGCCTCCTCAAGTGGGTCCCTGACCCCTGACCCCTGAGCAGTCTAACTGGGAGGCACCCCCCAGCAGGGGCAGACTGACACCTCACACAGCTGGCCGGGTACTCCAACAGACCTGCAGCTGAGGGTCCTATCTGTTAGAAGGAAAACTAACAGAAAGGACATCCACACCAAAAACCCATCTGTACATCACCATCATCAAAGACCAAAAGTAGATAAAAACACAAAGATGGGGAAAAAACAGAGCAGAAAAACTGGAAACTCTAAAAAGCAGAGTACCTCTTCTCCTCCAAAGGAATGCAGTTCCTCACCAGCAACGGAACAAAGCTGGATGGAGAATGACTTTGACGAGCTGAGAGAAGAAGGCTTCAGATGATCAAATTACTCCGAGCTACGGGAGGATATTCAAACCAAAGGCAAAGAAGTTGAAAACTTTGAAAAAAATTTAGAAGAATGTATAACTAGAATAACCAATACAGAGAAGTGCTTAAAGGAGCTGATGGAGCTGAAAGCCAAGGCTCGAGAACTACGTGAAGAATGCAGAAGCCTCAGGAGCCGATGTGATCAAATGGAAGAAAGGGTATCAGCCCTGGAAGATGAAATGAATGAAATGAAGTGAGAAGGGAAGTTTAGAGAAAAAAGAATAAAAAGAAACGAGCAAAGCCTCCAGGAAATGTGGGACTATGTGAAAAGACCAAATCTACGTCTGATTGGTGTACCTGAAAGTGACGGGGAGAATGGAAACAAGTTGGAAAACACTCTGCAGGATATTATCCAGGAGAACTTCCCCAATCTAGCAAGGCAGGCCAACATTCAGATTCAGGAAATACAGAGAACACCGCAAAGATACTCCTCGAGAAGAGCAACTCCAAGACACATAATTGTCAGATTCACCAAAGTTGAAATGAAGGAAAAAATGTTAAGGGCAGCCAGAGAGAAAGGTCGGTTTACCCACAAAGGGAAGCCCATCAGACTAACAGCGGATCTCTCGGCAGAAACCCTACAAGCCAGAAGAGAGTG
This sequence comes from Pongo abelii, assembly GCF_028885655.2. NCBI lineage: Eukaryota > Metazoa > Chordata > Mammalia > Primates > Hominidae > Pongo > Pongo abelii. The sequence goes on along the minus strand of NC_071991.2, from coordinate 140,303,423 downwards.
GGGGCCAATATTCAACATTCTTAAAGAAAAGAATTTTCAACCCAGAATTTCATATCCTGCCAAACTAAGCTTCATAAGTGAAGGAGAAATAAAATACTTTACAGACAAGCAAATGCTGAGAGATTTTGTCACCACCACGCCTGCCCTAAAAGAGCTCCTGAAGGAAGCGCTAAACATGGAAAGGCACAACCGGTACCAGCCACTGCAAAATCATGCCAAAATGTAAAGACCATCAAGACTAGGAAAAGACTGCATCAACTAACGAGCAAAATAACCAGTTAACATCATAATGACAGGATCAAATTCACACATAACAATATTAACTTTAAATGTAAATGGACTAAATGCTCCAATTAAAAGACACAGACTGGCAAATTGGATAAAGACTCAAGACCCATCAGTGTGCTGTATTCAGGAAACCCATCTCACATGCAGAGACACACATAGGCTCAAAATAAAAGGATGGAGGAAGATCTACCAAGCAAATGGAAAACAAAAAAAGGCAGGGGTTGCAATCCTAGTCTCTGATAAAACAGATTTTAAACCAACAAAGATCAAAAGAGACAAAGAAGGCCATTACATAATGGTAAAGGGATCAATTCAACAAGAGGAGCTAACTATCCTAAATATATATGCACCCAATACAGGAGCACCCAGATTCATAAAGCAAGTCCTGAGTGACCTACAAAGAGACTTAGACTCCCACACATTAATAATGGGAGACTTTAACACCCCACTGTCAACATTAGACAGATCAATGAGACAGAAAGTCAACAAGGATACCCAGGAATTGAACTCAGCTCTGCACCAAGTGGACCTAATAGACATCTATAGAACTCTCCACCCCAAATCAACAGAATATACATTTTTTTCAGCACCACACCACACCTATTCCAAAATTGACCACATACTTGGAAGTAAAGCTCTCCTCAATAAATGTAAAAGAACAGAAATTATAACAAACTATCTCTCAGATCACAGTGCAATCAAGCTAGAACTCAGGATTAAGAATCTCACTCAAAACTGCTCAACTACATGGAAACTGAACAACCTACTCCTGAATGACTACTGGGTACATAACGAAATGAAGGCAGAAATAAAGATGTTCTTTGAAACCAATGAGAACCAAGACACAACATACCAGAATCTCTGGGATGCATTCAAAGCAGTGTGTAGAGGGAAATTTATAGCACTAAATGCCCATAAGAGAAAGCAGGAAAGATCCAAAATTGACACCCTAACATCATAATTAAAAGAACTAGAAAAGCAGAGCAAATACATTCAAAAGCTAGCAGAAGGCAAGAGATAACTAAAATCAGAGCAGAACTGAAGGAAATAGAGACACAAAAAACCCTTCAAAAAATTAATGAATCCAGGAGCTGGTTTTTTGAAAGGATCAACAAAATTGATAGACCGCTAACAAGATTAATAAAGAAAAAAAGAGAGAAGAATCAAATAGATGCAATAAAAAATGATAAAGGGGATATCACCACCGATCCCACAGATATACAAACTACCATCAGAGAATACTACAAACACCTCTACGCAAATAAACTAGAAAATCTAGAAGAAATGGATAAATTCCTCAACACATACACCCTCCCAAGACTAAACCAGGAAGAAGTTGAATCTCTGAATAGACCAATAACAAGAGTTGAAATTGTGGCAATAATCAATAGCTTACCAACCAAAAAAAGTCCAGGACCAGATGGGTTCACAGCCGAATTCTACCAGAGGTACAAGGAGGAACTGGTACCATTCTTTCTGAAACTATTCCAATCAATAGAAAAAGAGGGAATCCTCCCTAACTCATTTTATGAGGCCAGCATCATCCTGATACCAAAGCCTGGCAGAGACACAACCAAAAAAGAGAATTTTAGACCAATATCCTTGATGAACATTGATGCAAAAATCCTCAATAAAATACTGGCAAACCAAATCCAGCAGCACATCAAAAAGCTTATCCACCATGATTAAGTGGGCTTCATCCCTGGGATGCAAGGCTGGTTCAATATACACAAATCAATAAATGTAATCCAGCATATAAACAGAACCAAAGACAAAAACCACATGATTATCTCAATAGATGCAGAAAAGGCCTTTGAAAATATTCAACAACCCTTCATGCTAAAAACTCTCAATAAATTAGGTATTGATGGGACGTATCTCAAAATAATAAGAGCTATCTATGACAAACCCACAGCCAATATCATACTGAATGGGCAAAAACTGGAAGCATTCCCTTTGAAAACTGGCACAAGACAGGGATGCCCTCTCTCACCACTTCTATTCAACATAGTGTTGGAAGTTCTGGCCAGGGCAATTAGGCAGGAGAAGGAAATAAAGGGTATTCAATTAGGAAAAGAGGAAGTCAAATTGTCCCTGTTTGCAGACGACATGATTGTATATCTAGAAAACCCCATTGTCTCAGCCCAAAATCTCCTTAAGCTGATAAGCAACTTTAGCAAAGTCTCAGGATAAAAAATCAATGTACAAAAATCACAAGCATTCTTATACACCAATAACAGACAAACAGAAAGCCAAATCATGAGAGAACTACCATTCACAATTGCTTCAAAGAGAATAAAATACCTAGGAATCCAACTTACAAGGGATGTGAAGGACCTCTTCAAGGAGAACTACAAACCACTGCTCAAGGAAATAAAAGAGGATACAAACAAATGGAAGAACATTCCATGCTCATGGGTAGGAAGAATCAATATCGTGAAAATGGCCATACTACCCAAAGTAATTTACAGATTCAATGCCATCCCCATCAAGCTACCAATGACTTTCTTCACAGAATTGGAAAAAACTACTTTAAAGTTCATATGGAACCAAAAAAGAGCCCACATCACCAAGTCAATCCTAAGCCAAAAGAACAAAGCTGGAGGCATCACACTACCTGACTTCAAACTATACTACAAGGCTACAGTAACCAAAACAGCATGGTACTGGTACCAAAACAGAGATATAGATCAATGGAACAGAACAGAGCCATCAGAAATAATACCACACATCTACAACTATCTGATCTTTGACAAACCTGAGAAAAACAAGAAATGGGGAAAGGATTCCCTATTTAATAAATGGTGCTGGGAAAACTGGCTAGCCATATGGAGAAAGCTGAAACTGGATCCCTTCCTTATACCTTATACAAAAATCAATTCAAGATGGATTAAAGACTTAAACATTAGACCTAAAACCATAAAAACCCTAGAAGAAAACCTAGGCATTACCATTCAGGACATAGGCATGGGTAAGGACTTCATGTCTAAGACACCGAAAGCAATGGCAACAAAAGCCAAAATTGACAAATGGGATCTAATTAAACTAAAGAGCTTCTGCACAGCCAAAGAAACTACCATCAGAGTGAACAGGCAACCTACAAAATGGGAGAAAATTTTCGCAACCTACTCATCTGACAAAGGGCTAATATCCAGAATCTACAATGAACTGCAACAAATTTACAAGAAAAAAACAAACAACCCCATCAAAAAGTGGGCGAAGGACATGAACAGACACTTCTCAAAAGAAGACATTTATGCAGCCAAAAAACACATGAAAAAATGCTCACCATCAGTGGCCATCAGAGAAATGCAAATCAAAACCACAATGAGATACCATCTCACACCAGTTAGAATGGCAATCATTAAAAAGTCAGGAAACAACAGGTGCTGGAGAGGATGTGGAGAAATAGGAACACTTTTACACCGTTGGTGAGACTGTAAACTAGTTCAACCCTTGTGGAAGTCAGTGTGGCGATTCCTCAGGGATCTAGAACTAGAAATTCCATTTGACCCAGCCATCCCATTACTGGGTGTATACCCAAAGGACTATAAATCATGCTGCTATAAAAACACATGCACACGTATGTTTATTGCAGCATTATTCACAATAGCAAAGACTTGGAACCAACCCAAATGTCCAACAATGATAGACTGGATTAAGAAAATGTGGCACGTATACACCATGGAACACTATGCAGCCATAAAAAATGATGAGTTCATGTCCTTTGTAGGGATATGGATGAAATTGGAAATCATCATTCTCAGTAAACTATCACAAGAACAAAAAACCAAACATCGCATATTCTCACTCATAGGTGGGAATTGAACAATGATAACACATGGACACAGGAAGGGGAACATCACAGTTCAGGGACTGTTGCGGGGTAGGGGGAGGGGGGAGGGATAGCATTGGGAGATATACCTAATGCTAGATGACGAGTTAGTGGGTGCAGTGCACCAGCATGGCACATGTATACATATGTAACTAACCTGCACATTGTGCACATGTACCATAAAACCTAAAGTATTATTATAATAATAATAAAAAAAAAAGAAAAAAAAATGTTTGTCCTGAGTTTATATTTGTTGCTTGTGGGAGCATGGGTCTTATAAGAATTATGATGCCATTACAAGAACTGCATCAATCTTTTTAATGATTTGAAAAATCAGCAGATTTTTGTCTTTTGGTTTCTACCTATATTTGATATTGCTGAATAATCTGGATTCTTTTTAATGGAATCACCTTCTCCAGGATGGATCTGGATTTTTGACAGGCCGTGCAAACTGATACTACAAAATTGTGGATGAGTTACTCAGATGTATCATTTAATAGATCCATAGTCTACATTTTGGCACTATTTGAAAATGCAACCATGGAATCCCTCTGCTTTAGTCTGGGCTAGTTGCTAATTAGTTCCACTGCCAAGCTTTTATCCTGGCACTTTTCTTTCTTATTATTCTGAATGAGAGTTTCTATTTCCTGGACCCCATTTTTTTTTCTTTTTGGTTTGTTTTCTCAGTTTGCTGAGACATACCAGCCAGTAATTTCCTAACAAAGCTTGAGATGGAGGTAAATGTTTTGGATCCTAACATAATTAAAAATGTCTTTTTATTTGCATTTTATTGATATATTGGGTTAGTAGAGAAATCTAAGATTAAAATGATTTTCTATCGGAATTTTATTGATATTTCTTGCACCTTTTTTTTGGAATTCAGTGTTGCTGTGTAGGAATGTGATGCCATTCCACTTTTGCATTTATTTATTGCTTTTCTCTAAGTATAATTTTGATTTTTTAACATTTTCTCTGTCTTTTGTAGTTTAGAATCATTTAATCCCCAGTGTTCTGAAATCATGAAGATATGCCTTCATTTCAGTTGTTTGACATTAATCAGCCAACAGCAGACATTTTAAAATATGGAGGCTTATTTTTTTTTCATTTCTGGGAACTAATTTTTATGGTATTATTTCTCTGATAATTAAAAAAATTTTTTTTCTTTTTTCTGGAGTTTCTCTTGGACAGTTATTGACTCTCCTTTATTCACCCTTCAAGTCACTTATATTTTCTTTCATGTTTTCTGTTATTTCACTTCTTGAACATTTTGTTCTATTTTCTGGGATGTTATATGAAGTTTTCTTTTGACTCTTATTTTAAAAATTTATTTTGGCTTTCTTAAAGTTTCTCCCCTTTATCTTATTCTGTTTTAAGGATGATGTGTTTCTTATATCTGTCTGGGATAGAAACAAGAATTTACATGATTACTACTTAGAAGTCCAGTTTTTTTCTTTGTTTTATATGCTTGCGTCAATTTTCTTTGTTCCCACTATTTATTTAATTTCCTTTCCTTTTTCTGTTTCCTGTTTTTTATTTTCTTTTTCTCTTCTTTCTTTTAATGTCTGTCTCCTTTTGATTTCTCTCTATGTTAGAAACTTTGTATAGTAGTGATCTTTGATTGTATATTGATTTTTAAGAGTAAAGCACTAAAAACCTGACTGAAAGCCTGGTAATATGGATGGTACTTGTTTGCTAGGAGATTTTACTTGAAGAGATTTGGCAGGGAACCGGTTGTTTCATAAGGGATACTGAAATATCAGTATTTGTAAGTCCCTTTTCGGGGGGTGCTCAATTTCTTCAAATAAAAATATATTATTATGCTACTGTGGGTATAGTTACCTACTTGTTCTGTGCCAAAGGTAGTGGAGAGGTATTGAGAGTTAATTCTTCATGGGTCTCTGACATTTCTGCACAACTTATATCAACTTTTCATTTGGACTATCTTGTCAAGAATGTTTATATAGCAATCAGCCTGGAAGACAGAGATAACATCTCCCTCTGGATCTGTTTGCTGACCAGGATAATGAACACAATGTACCCCCACGAGACAAAGATTGATCAGGTTTGGGAAAAGCCACAGCATCCAGAAACTGCTCTGTGTCACTGTTGGGGAACTGGGCAGAGGGGCAGGCACAGGTCACTTATAGACATATGAAGCTCATGCTGCGTGCTGTGTTGAGAGTATTAAAAATACTTTGTCTGTAATCCAGCAGTCTCTTGTCTTCTGCTAGCATCCATGGAATGCTGTCAAGCTCTTAGCTTGCAAGTATGATAAAATCTCATATCATTAACAGTTCTCAACAAGAGAAACTGGATAATTGACTATATGAGACTATATATTTATATATCGATTATTCTCTTTGTCTTTAGCCCTGCATCTCATATCACTCTTGATATGCCATGTAATTCCAAGGCTTGAGATCTTCTTATTTAGTTTCTTAGAATAAACTTTTAGTTTCCTGTCAAAAAGAAGAATGTTGGCTACTAGTATTTGATGTATTGCTTAGATGGTCTGTGAAGGGTGAGGGTGAGGGATATCTGTTTAATTTATAAACTAGTCATCTATAACTCGATTTTCTGCTTTGGGTATCAACTACACACACTCTCTCTGGTCATAATTTTTAATAAATAAAATGGAAGAGACAGTATAAGCAAAATTTGAAGAAGGACAAATATAGCTTTAATGTTCAGATATGGGCAAGCAATTGTTCTACACCTAGAAACTGTAAGTTAGTAAATTTAACATCAGCCCTCTTCTTATCCTGCCACTCTACACGTGCATAAAATATATTCATAACTGAATATTAAATATGCAGATTTTTGAGCATTTGTAAAGCAGAATGGCAATAATTAAGAAGTAATATGAGTTCATTGAGGGCAAGGTCTTCAGAACACTTAGCTATTATTTTTAGACAAGAATGTGATGTATGAGACCCATCACATGTCAGAGCATCTCAAATCATGGGCTCTGGCATTACCATGTAACCATTTGTCTGTCTAATGTTACCATTAACAGACTATAATTATTGGCTTCTTTTCTTAGGCAGGTAACTGTATGGTATCTGGCAATGTGTATCTCATCCAAGATACTTGACTATACATTTTCAATATATACTATGTGATATGGTTTGGCTGTGACCCCATCCAAATCTGTACTTGAATTGTATCTCCTAGAATTCCAATGCATTGTGGGAGGGACCCACAGGGAAGTAATTGAATCATGGGGGCCGGTCTTTCCTGTGCTATTCCCATGATAGTAAGTCTCATAAGATCTGATGGTTTTATCAGGGGTTTCCACTTTTGCTTCTTTCTCTTTTTTCTCTTGCCGCCACCATGTAAGAAGTGCCTTTCACCTCCCGCCATGATTCTGAGGCCTCCGCAGCCCTGTGGAACTGTAAGTCCAATTAAACTTTTTCTTCCCTGTCACAGGTATGTCTTTATCAGTAGGATGAAAATGGACTAATACAGAAAATTGGTATCAGTAGAGTGGGGTATTGCTGAAAAGATACCCGAAAATGTGAAAGCAACTTTGCAAGTGGGTGACAGGCAGAGATTGGAACAGTTTGGAGGACTCAGAAGAAGACAGGAAAATGTTGGAAAGTTTGGAACTTCCTAGAGACTTGTTGAATGCCTTTGACAAAAATGCTGATAGTGATATGAACAATAAGGTCCAGGCTGAGGTGGTTTCAGATGGTGATGAGGAAATTGTTGGGAACTGGAGCAAAGGTGACTCTTGTTATGTTTTAGAAAAGAGACAGGTGGCATTTTGTCCCCACCCTAGAGATTTATGGAACTTTGAACTTGAGAGAGATGATTTAGGGTATCTGGCAGAAGAAATTTCTAAGCAGCAAAGTATTCAGAAGGTGACTTGGGTGCTATTAAAAGCATTCCATTTTAAAAATGAAACAGAACATAAAAGTTTATATAATTTTTCAGCCTGACAATGCAGTGGAAAAAAAAAAACTCATTTTATGAGGAGAAATTCAAGCCAGCTGCAGAAATTTGCATAAGTAGCAAGAAGCCTAATGTTAGTCCCCAAAACCATGGGAAAATGTCTCCAGGCCATGTCAGAGACCTTCATGGCAGCCCCTCCCATTACAGGCCTGGAGGCCCAGGAGGAAAAAGTGGTTTAATGGGCCAGGCCCAGGGTCTCCATGCCATGTGCAGCCTAGGGACTTGGTGCCCTGTGTCCCAGCCACTCCAGCCATAGATAAAAGGAGCCAACATAGAGCTCAGGTTGTGGCTTCAGAGGGTGGAAGTCTTGGTACCTTTCATGTGGTGTTGAGCCTGTAGGTGCACAGAAGTCAAGAATTGAGGTTTGGGAACCTCCGCCTAGATTTTAGAAGATGTATTTAAATGCCTGGATGCCCAGGCAAAATTTGCTGCAGGAGCGGGGCTTTCACAGAGAACCTCTGCTAGGGCAGCACAGAAGGGAAATGTGAGATTGGAGACCCCACACAGAGTCCCTACTTGGGTACTGTCTAGTGGAGCTGTGAGAAGAGGGCCACCATCTTCCAGACCCCACAATGGTAGATCCACCAATAACTTGTGCCATGTACTTGGAAAAGCCACATGCACTCAATGCCAGCCTGTGAAAGCAGCTGGGAGAGAGGCTGTACCCTGCAAAGCCACAGGAGTGGAGCTGCCCAAGACCATGGGAACCCACCTCTTGCCCCAGCGTGACCTGGATGTCAGACCTGGAGTCAAAGGAGATCATTTTGGAGCTTTAAAATTTGGCTGCCCCACTGGATTTCATACTTTCATGGGGACTTGTAACCCTTTTGTTTTGGCCAATTTCTCCCATTTAGAATGGCTGTATTTATCTAATCCCTGTACCCCCATTGTGTCTAGGAAGTAACTAGCTTATTTTGCAGGTTCATAGGTGGAAGGGACTTGCCTTGTCTCAGATGAGACTTTGGACTGTGGACTTTTGGGTAATTGCTGAAATGAATTAAGACTTTGGGGAACTGTTGGGAACGTATGATTGGTTTTGAAATGTGAGGACATCAGATTTGGAGGGGCCTGAGGCAGAAGGATATGGTTTGGCTGTGTATCCACCCAAATCTCTACTTGAATTGTATCTCCCAGAATTCCATGTGTTGTGGGAGGGACCCAGGGGGAGGTAATTGAATCATGGGGGCCAGTCTTTCCCAAGCTATTCTCATGATAGTGAATAAGTCTCATGAGATATGATGGGTTTCTCAGGGGTTTCTGCTTTTGCTTCTTTCTGATTTTTCTCTTGTTGCCACTATGTGAGAAGTGCCTTTCACCTCCTGCCATGATTCTGAGCCCTCCCCAGCCATGTGGAACTGTTAAGTCCAATTAAACCTCTTTTTCTTCCCTGTCTCAGGTATGTCTTTATCATCAGTGTGAAAACAGACTGATACACTATGTAATGATTATACATCCTTCATTACATTTTCTCTTTCTTTAAAATATCTTATGGCCTGCTTTTTAATGTTTTCATTAGTGAATAGTACCCCTTCAGTGTTCCAAGTTAAATAAGACAGCATCCATTGGATAGAACAGGTACCAGTTTATTCTACCGAAAGCTTGAGCATAAAGGAAATCTCCCTAAACTTTCTGCCATTGATGTCTGAGTGAACTGAGCCAGTTCTGATGCTCTCAACAGAGGGCAGACGAAATCTATGTTATATCTAGGTGCTTGTCACTGCCCTTTATAGGGAATGGTGGGATGAAGAAAACCCATTGACTCTTAGTTTCTTACTATTTCTGTTTTAATGAATTGAAATTAATTGAAGAAGATCTAGCACAGATGAGAAGACATTTCCCAATTTTTCAAGCCATACAAAAGTGGCTAGGTCAGTTAGGAGGATACTGGAAAATTGAGATAATTTAATTTTAGCAGCAAATTTTCAAAGTTGTCAATGTTAATCTTATGATATGATGGTGACATGGGAGATAAATGATGATACAGTGTATCTACAGCTGGTTTAATTGTGATTATCAAAGAATGTTGTAAAACACACAATTAATATGATTATGTCCACTTGTCCGTCACTAACAACACCCAGTTTCTGCTCTCAAGCCTTCATCCTTCTACTTCAAAATGGAGGTGTTGGAAGTTTGTGCTAAGACATTAAAAATGTCTTTGGTGCTATGGCTATCTTGCTGTTACAAAGGTAGAAGGTAGAATTCCCTAGCTGTGTGGATTACATCTTTCCCTAATGGTTGGGCTTGGGACCCATTCAGCTGAGGATGGAAATATACCTATCTTGGATTCAATTATCTTATTATTTAAAAAACAATATAGAAACATGCCTTTTCCACTAACTTTTCAGCTGTGTGGTTATAGGAAAGTCATTTAAATTTAGGTTTAATTACACTTCACCTATTTAAATTTATTTTTAATTAGGAGAAAATAATACCTGTATGTCAGGGCTGCTGTATTTTATATGTATAAACTACCTGTGATATCTCAGTGGACTCTAGAGAAAAAAAAATTGCTTCCTTCTCTAAATTTTCCTTGTTCCCTGCAGGAAGAGGCCAGACCTCTTCTCAGCCATGTCCCAGCAAAGAGCCCTGTTTATACTCCCATTCAACAAAAAATAATTTATTTTGTTATATTTTCCCAAATCACATAATTTAAAACATTGCTTAAAAGACATAAAACCAACCCAAAGGCCTATCAATGATAGACTGGATAAAGAAAATGTGGCACGTATACCCCATGGAATACTATGCAGCCATAAAAAGGAATGAGATCATGTCCTTTCCAGGGACATGGATGAAGCTGGAAGACATTATCCTCAGCAAATTAACATGGGAGCAGAAAACCAAATACCGCATGTTCTCACGCATAAGTGGGAGTTTAACAGTGAGAACACGTGGACCCAGGGAGGGGAACAACACACACTAGGCCCTGCTGGGGGTCAGGGGGCGAGGGGAGGGAGAGCATCAGGACAAACAGCTAATGCTTATAGGGCTTAAAACCTAGATGGCAGGTTGATAGATGCAGCAAACCACCATGGCACATGTGTACCTATGTAACGAACCTGCACATTCTGCACATCTGTCCCTGAACTTAAAGTAAAACAAAATAAATAAATAAATAAATAAACAAACATTGCTTACTTAGAGATTTAGAGTATCAATTTTTATGTTCTGTGAATTTGTTGGTCTCCTAATGTGATGTATGTTTATGTATGTTTAGTGAAATAATGGTTTACATTTTCTGAATTATTCTCTGTACCCTCATGGTAAACATCCATGATCTATTGTGTGCCTTTAAAAGTCTATTATGTGGGTCGGGCGTGGTGGCTTACACTTGTAATCCCAGCACTTTGTGAGGCCAAGGTGGGCAGATCACGAGGTCAGGCATTTGAGACTGGCCTGGCCAACATAATGAAACTCCATCTCTACTAAAAATAACAAAAATTAGCCAGACATGGTGGCATGTGCCTGTAATCCCAGCTACTCTGGAGGCTGAGGCAGGAGAATCACTTGAACCTGGGAGGTGGAGGTTGCGATTAGCCAAGATTGTGCCCCTGCACTCCAGCCTCAGCAACAGAGCGAGACTCCATTTCAAAAGAAGAAGAAGAAGAAGAGGAAGAGGAAGAGGAAGAGGAAGAGGAAGAGGAAGAAGAAGAAGAAGAAGAAGAAGAAGAAGAAGAAGAAGAAGAAGAAAAGTCTATTCTGTAAACTGTGAACTCCCCCAGTGAACACTTTTTCATTTTTTTTTCTAAATTCAAACCTCGTATCCCAATCTACAATCCTTTTGTCCTCTTTAGATGTCTTCTGTTACTCACTTTGATGTTTGATACTCCATCTCTACTGATTTTCATTTTCATTTTTTTATGTGTTCTTCCCCTCTCCCTGGGCTGCATTTTCTTAGCAAGGTGAGGCTGTGTTGGAGGCAGCAGGTGGTAACCATGCCAGAAGGGAAGCTGAGTCTGGCATAGCACTCTTTCTACCAGGGACTCAATTGGGGTGATGACCCCTGTGATGGAAATGGTCCCACATAGCCCTGGGAATGGACACAAAGTGCTGGTACCTGTTCCCATCTCTTGCAGTTGATCTTCTGAGTCTGGGCAATACTTGCTATAAGAAACAAATAATCTGTGGGAAAATGTAGGACTCTCAGAAAACCTGAAGTTTCACTGAATATGAAAGTCTGTAGATACAGTGTTCTGTTATTTAACTCTTTTCCTGTTCAGTAAAAAAAGTGCGGCTCGCTGCCAGCATTCATTTAATTTGACATAAACACGCCCTTTGAGGCTGAAGCAAATTTGACTGATAATCAACATGAAAATAAAATATAAAAACTGTTCTTGGAATTATTTCTAAACAGAACTTGCCTCTAATCCTAATGTCACAGAAATGTATATAATAATCATTATTCAATAATTTTTGTGTGTAGGAAAATTTCAAAGCACAGAACAACAGAAAGTGAAACATCACATTCCACACAAAAATATTGCTGTTCTCTGCAGATCTTGCCATCCTCATCATTGTGTGAGCAGCAAAAGTTGCAGTGACCAGTTGGGTTTTGTTTCTTTGATGTTGGTGGTAATGCTCTTGGGGAAATGTCTTCCAGGCGGGCCAAGAGGTGTGACATCATCAGAGCGTGGACGACCTCAGAGACGTTGCTGCCCTGGCTCACAATGCTTTTTCAGCATCCTTTTAATCAATGTCAGTCTGAAGTTTCTATGGCTAATCGTGTGCTGAGAATTCTCCTTCTTGAACAGGATGTAGGAGTTAAGCACTGTAATGTTTAGAAGGTGGAGAAAGAATTTCTTGTGTCAAACCTTGTGTGTTATCTCAGGGGAAACGCTGCAGCCGCAAGCACCGCTAGCGTGTATTCGTGGGGCAAAAGGGAAAGGATTTTAATGATATTCTGGGAAGATATGCTTTCTCTGTTCTGGATGTTGACCTCAGCCAGGAGAATTGTGATTCCTGTCTTTCCTCAGGGAAAGAATCTTCCTCTTCCTTCCGGTAGAATCTCTCACAGAAACATTTGCAGGGTATTTCTTCCTTTTGATGGTTTCTCTTCCCTCATTTACTTGTATTCAAAATCAGCTCAAGTCCTGTCTCACACAAACTTAATCTTGAATATTGTAATAGACATTCACTTAATTTTTTCTCTGACTTCTTCCACACAAAAATTTAGCACTGAATCAAAATATGTTTTCAGATGCCTGTTTTGTCTTGCCAGTAATAATTGTGCAAGTGCTCTGCAGTTTGGGATTTCTAATACGCTTTACATTTATTTGTATTTCCAAAGCACTGTTAATTTTTACTGACAGAAGAGCATATGTTTTATTCTTAAAGACAGACAAATACACACTTTTTCCAGAAGATTGTGAGTGCAGTTATAACCAAATTCCTAGCACCTTCTGCAGCATAGTTTAAACCTTCTGTGATCAGAATTTTTTTCCAGCAAAATATGATTGATCAGAGAACCTGGAGGAAGATGTGTTTTAATCAGAGTTTTTCTCTTTCTAAATTGAATGAACAGAATTCAAATTCCACAAACTTTCTCTTGAATCAGCACACGGGCAGTAAAAATCATCGAAAGAATTTAGAATATGTTAATGTCCTCTAGTGAAAGTTCAACCAAGAGCAAAACACTAAGCAAAGTAGAAAATGCACAGTAAGAGAGACAAGGATAGAAAAGGGAAGGTGAAATTAATTAACGAAATGGTAGAACAGGGCTACGGTGTGAATATGCAAGAGGACTTCTCCTCTTTGTTGGGACTCGTGAATTTACAACACATTGGATTGGGGGAATTAAATCTAGAACAGTCCCTGACTTGTAAAGGGGTGAAAAATAATACCTCATTCTCTCCTTGCAAAGAAGTGTGCTTATGGAGCTAGTTTCTCCTTAGTGGCCACTTTTTTTCTATTTAGCATGAATGTGCCATTGGAGCCAGCACCAGCCCTGAGTTAGGGCCCCTTCTCTCTTACGTCTGCTCTTTTTGTGCAGAGAGGATGTGGCTGTGCTGCGCTGTGGATAAACTGCTGGCACAGAGGTACATCGATGTCTGGTTGGTGCTGGCGGACTCCAGAATCAGGGAGAAGTGCCCCTTCTTCTCTCTAGAGACACTGTACCCCTCAGGAACATCTCCTTGTTCTTTCATTTTAACATCATATGAGAAATAGATCAGCCGTAGCCCCAGACCTGGGTCTTGTCGATACCAGAACATTCTTTCATGGTCCATATCCTGGACACATTCCAGAAACACTTTCTCTCCCATCCTTTTGACTAGATATCTCGAGCTCTGGGTTACTTTCACATCTACGAGGCCTGTGGGAGACAGAAAGCGGGCGAAAAAGAGGCCATCAAGGAGCCTGAGGAGAAAAGAGCTTTGTATACAAGACCTCAAAATAGTAGGACAGGGGTTGCCACCAACATCCCAGACCCAACAACTCCCAGGACTCACATACAGCCAGGAAACAAAAGGCCACGTGACAGAGGAGCCTGATTCCCATGGCTGCTTTGAAGAAAGAATAGGTCTTCTCCCAGGACCAGGCTGTGGGTTGATGGTCTGTGATGTCATTGTCCCAGCCCACACTCATAATCCCCCAGCCATTGTCTAGACTAGAAAGGGTCTAGAGGTGCTAGAGAGTGAAGGATATCCCTTGTGCTCATGGAAGTGTCACTGTGTGTATGTGCATGTATAGAAAATAGTTGACACAGCGGGCCTGAGTCTGCTGGCCTTAGAAGGGCCTGCTTGCATGGTTGGCTCTTGATTTGCATCTGCAAACTTGAATTTTGGGAGTGTTCCCACCATAGTAACTGGTAAGCATGGCTTAGTGTGCCTAGACTGCTTGCACAAACCATGTGGGTTAGGCTGAACACTTGCTTTACGTCAAGTCTGGAATTATGCTGCATGATAGGCAGAGGGTGCCAATGTGATCAGTTGAATTATTTTGCAAGGGCTGCCATAAGTCACCACACACTGGGTCATTTAAACAACAGAAATGTATTTTCTCACACTTCTGGAAACTAGACCTCCAAGATCGGGGTGTCAGCATGGTTGGTTTCTCGTGGAGCCTCGCTCCTTGGCTTGTAGATGGCTTCCCCCATGTCTGCACATTGTCTTCCCTCTATGCATGTTTGTGTCCTAATTTCTTCTTATAAGGATCCCAGTCATATTAGTGAGGACCTCATTTAACCTTAACCACCTCTGTAAAATCCTTATCTCCAAACGTAGTCATATTCTTAAGTACTGGAGGCTGGGATTTCAACATATGAATGTTTAATGACACGATTCAGCACCTAACACCAGCAACTGAAATTATTGGAGGTGCTGAGTCTCTAATGAGCTTCCCTGGGCAGAAAGGTTGTTCTCACATTGCTGCATTTTCATTGTCGGGGTGAGAGTGTGCTCTCTCGCGGAAGAGAACATAAGGAAGTCTCACGTGGATTTCTCCAAACTCCACTATGTCTTTGTTCTTTGTGATCATAGTATTCTTACTACATATTTGTGATACATCTTTTCTATGAGTACAAGGACACGCCGAGTCCCATGAGTCCTTCTGGTGAGTCTCAGTCTTTGAAAGTGAAGGTAATTTTTTTCCTGACCAACTGTGATTAGGAAAACCTTACCATTTTCTCTCTCTCTCTCTATCTCTCTTTCTCTCTCTCTCTCCTCACTCTAAAAATACATTTTATTGAGAGCAGTCTTAGTTTCTCATACAATATACTTAATAATTACTACAAGTAGCATATTGGTTAATAGGGCAGGCTTTGGAACTATGCTGCCTGGGTTTGAATCTGGTTCAAATCCACATGTGTAGGTTCATGTGAGTGCTCACGTGTGTAGGTTTACCCGATGGGGTTGGGGAGATTGTGGTATATCAGTAATGGGGTGGTAGATGTGTTCAGCCCCAGGTGCAAGTGATAAAGGGTGCAAAGCATTTTAAAACCATCATAAAACCCAAGTGAAATGGTTTTGCTTTTATTATCACCAAGTGCCAGGAATTCTAAATACTTTTGGTGATAAAAGATTCCTTCAATGAAAGATTTGTCCTTATGTGACTGGCTCATTTCACTTAGCCTTATGTCAAACACAGAGAAGCAGAGAACAGAATGATAATTGCCAGGAAAATGGGAGAAGGAAGAGCTGAGTTGCCATTCAATTGGTGTAAAGTTTGAATCGTACAAGATAATTACATTCTAGAAATCTGCTGTACAACATTGTCCCTAGAGTTAGCAATATCATATTGGACATTAGTTTTGTTTAAAGGTTAGATTTCATGCTAAGTGTTATTCCCACAATAAAAAGAAATCTCACCAAGTAATTTTGGTACACATCGAGAACCACTGATCAAAACAAAAGGGTCAGCTACAACTGACCACTATAGTGGTTGACCACTAAGCAACCACTATAAGTGTGATGCTTATAGTGCATTTTCCAGTAATACTTTACTTGTGGTTATTTTGCTAACATTATTCATTAAAACTTTTTAATGGTCTAAACAGGTTTTGATACAGTATCCATGCATAGTATGAATCAATCAAGTCATACAATAGTTTTTAAGTTGTTTGCAATAATATAAAATAGTTATCAGAAGTATTCAGACTATATTCCTTAGTTTTGACATTACTGTGAATATCTAGTATCTAATCCAACAGACTTGGCCTTATGTCATTATGCCTCAATCAAGCATAATGACACAGCTACCCAACACAGACAACTTTGAACTTCAGTTTCACCAGACTATTTGCTTACACAAAGAGCTTTACATCCATAAACATTCTCATCCATAAACATTCTTATCTTTAGTACAATTTTTTTTATTCTACAAGATGTGAAGTCTCAAAGCTTCTGTTGGCGAAATCTGTAAGTGCATAGTGTATCCTAACCTGCTTAAATGAAAAGTATAAGACTAAGATTAAAATTGTCCCCTGAGACACAGGTAAACAAAAAGGGAAGCATGTGGGGCCCCAGAGAGGATCCCTGAAGACCATAATGTAGAACGCAGCCTTCTCTAGTAGGTGGTGTGAGGGGGGCACTGGATTGATGCAGGTCAATTCTAATAAAGAGCCCAGGCTGAGGAAGCCCTATTGAAACAGCCAATGAGAAGGAGGGGAAAGAGGACATTGGCACCTACGTCTCACAGGTGCACCGTGATCTGGGGATAGATTTCTTTTTTTTTTGAGACAGAGTCTCATCCTGTCACCCAGGATGGAGTACAATGGCACGATCTTGGCTCACTGCAACCTCTACCTCCTGGGTTCAAGCAATTTCCCTGCCTCAGCTGGGATTATAGGTGTGCACCACCACGCCTGGCTAATTTTTTGTATCTTTAGTAGAGATGGGGTTTCACCATGTTGGCCAGGCTGGTCTCGAACTCCTGACCTCATGATCCACCCACCTCAGCCTCCCAAAGTGCTGGGATTACAGGCGTGAGCAACCGTGCCAGGCCAGGGATGGACTTTTACAGTCTGGGGCCCTCAAGAGTTCCATAAGTCTCAGTGCAAGGAGCTGGGAAAGGCTCCTAAGTGCTTCTGTGGTGGCAGTGGCTTCCTCTGGTAAGGGCAGGCTCAGGAAGGTAAGACCATCTCTCCCCTTGTGGCAGCCTTTTCTGTGCAGAGAGGAAGTGGCTGTGCAGTGCTTCGGGTTAACGGCTGGCAGTGTCTGCGAAGGGCTGGATGTCTGGAGGTTGCAAGAAATAGAACTTAAAGTATATATATATATAAAAAAAGAAATGCTCAGTCTCATCTCAAGAGACACAGGTCTATTAGAGACTATTTGTTTGTACTCTAAGCACCAACTGAGAAATAGATTAGTTGGAGCTTCATTCCTGCCTCTTGTCTGGCTCAGCACATATCGGTCATAAAACATATTCTGGTTGTAATATAAAACTTTCTTTTCTAACTCTGAGTCTTGATAAACTGAAATTTCAGTGACGCCAGCATTCATGGACATTGTGGCTAAAAAGAGAGAACTTAGGAAATATACTGATGTGTAACCCCCAGAAAAAGGCTTAATGTAGGGTTTAGCAAACCGAGTTCAAGGATATCATACCTGTACCCATGATCTACCTATTCCAAAGAGGCCAAAAGCTATAGAACAGAGAAGTCAATGGCTGGTGAGTTCATGGTGGTGTCTCAGTGCTGGTGTTAGCTCTGTTCAGGCTGTTAGAAGAACACACAGCAGAGAAATAACCCAGTCAATGATTCAAGGAAATCGTCTTGGAGGAAGTGACTTCTAAATTGGTCTATGAAGGAGAATCTCCCCCATTCCTGGAGTCTCCCAGTCCAGACCTCTCTGTACATTTGCACCAGCAGTTTATCCACAGTGCTGCATAGCCAGCTGCAGTCTGCACAAAAAGAGCACCTGGAAGAACAGATGAATACCAGAGAGAGAAATGGTATTCTGGGTAGAGTGACTATTGTAGATAAAGACCCAGGAGTGAGTCAGCAGTGGACATATTTGGGGACCTGCGAGAAGTAGGATGTTTCTGGGGTAGATGCAGGCAGTTGTGGTAGTTGAAGGATAGGGGAAGTCAGTGTTAGAAAGGTGGGGGATATGCAAAGGTCACATCATGGAGGGGCTGAGAGACTTGCAAACTAACATGAACTTGAGACTTTAGCTAGTTAATAGAAATAAGCCAAAGAGTTTTAAGCTTGAGGGAGTGGTTGTGGGTGGGGGCAGGTTGCGGGCTTGCAGGTAGGGTGGCTACTTGGAAGGTGATTAGAGGGATCCAGGTGAGATCAGTGAAATTAGAAAAGTTAGTAAAATTTGTGAGGAATTTAGTACTTAGAAAAATACAGGATGGGGTGGTGGATTCGGTGTGGAAGGAGAAAGTCAGAGAGAGAGTAAAGATCAGTCTTGCATCTCTGGCTTGGGCATTTGGACCATCTGCTGAGAGGAAGAAAACAGGAGGTGCTGGGTTTCATAAATAACTCCATACATGGTTTTCCTCCAAGTGACAAAACCTCCAGAATAAACGGGACCTGGAATACAGAACCAAATATTGTTGAGACCCATTAGATTGTAAATGGAGTCTTCAGTTTGGGCAACAGTTTAGTTGAATTTAAAGATATAAGCCCCACAAGAAGAAAGATGAGAGAGTGTACCCTGGCACTAGACCTAACTCAGTTAGCTTGTCCTGCCCAACTTTGAAACCTCATTGGTACAGCAGGTAGAGGATGGACCCCTGGTTCCACAGAGTGGCTGCATTGCAGAGTCTCTGAGGCTGGCGAGTGGGGAAGGGCTTCTGTGGGATGATGGAGGAAGTTTATCCTGTTGGTCGGCGAGGGGTCTCCTGAAGGAGGAGTCTCCTTGTTCTTGCAGCTACCCTCTGTTTTTGTGCAGAGAGCAGCTGGCTATGCAGCACTGTGGATAAACTGCTGGTGCAGAAGTACAGAGAGGTCTGGTTGGGGCTGGGCGACTCCAGGATCAGGGGGAAATTCCTCTTCTCTTTTCGAGAGACGTTGTACCCTTCAGGAACATCTCCCTTATCAACGACCTCAACATTCATTGAATAGTAGATCTGCCTTAAGCCCAGCCCTGGGTCTTGTCGATACCAGGACATATACTCATGGTTCATATTCTGAGAACAAGTCACTGTTAACTTCTTTCCAGTCACTGTGATGAGGTGTCTTGGGTTCTGGGTCACTTGGGCTTCCAAGGGGCCTGTAAAGGAAGGGGACAGAGTCAAAGGCAGCGCTGAAGGGGAGCTCCAATGCTTAAGTCTTTAGGAGATGCCTTGGGCTGAGGCCTACAAAATAAGGCCAAAAGTTGCCCATGTGTTCTGGGACTCACCTGCTCCTAGAAGGCAAAGAACCACATAGCCAAGGAGCTGGGGGCCCATGGCAGCATCAGGCAGGCATCTGCCAGTTCTGGGAGCTCCAGTTGGTTTCTGTAATGTCTCCACCTCTTCAGCTATTTGGGCCTCAGTAACATTTTTGGGAGAGAAACCACTCCCACTACAGCTCAGAGGGCTGAAGTGTACAAAGGCAACACAGCCAACTCAGGCTGAGGACATTTGTAATCAATGTCATTTTCCTTAATCTATGTGAGGCTGCTTCTCTTTATACATGTGCCACATTTTCTTATTAATACAGTCTTGTACAAATTGTCAAATATTTATGTATTTTGGATCTCAGAGTATAAAGTGGTGTAACACATTTGATTATCACTTAGAAGTGTGAGAACATAAAGCTTATGCTATTGAAAGCTGCATTATCTTTTTTTTTTTTTTTTTTTGAGAGAGTCTCACTCTGTCACCCAGGCTGGAGTGCAGTGGCATGATCTTGGCTCACTGCAACCTCTGCCTCCCGGGTTTAAGCAATACTCCTGCCTCAGCCTCCCCAGTAGCTGGGATTACATGAAAGCTGCATTATCATATATTTTGAAGTCATTTCTACTCTGGCAGAAAAAATTTCAAGTATATCCCTGACTTCATTTATCCACTGGTATATATTTTTAGTCACTACATTTTAAAAGAGTCTAAGGTATAAAATCTCAGATTCACATCATAGATTATTTTGCTAGTCTATCGCTGTTTAAAATCCAAGACACCCAGCTTCTTTGCTCTTTAGCAAAATTGACTTAGTCATCATTGCTAGAGCTAGCAGCTGTTTCCACCAAAGATGGCATCTGGAGCATCTTTCTTCTTTTCCCTTTCTCTGTTCTTCTCCAGAAGAAGCTGGTGAAAGGCAGAGGCAACATCTGCTTCCTGCAATAACCTCAGAGTCTTACTAGCCAGCTCTGCTTCCTGCCTGCTTTTGGTACGTGCTTTGCTTTCTTGCCACTCCACAGCTTGCTGTACGTGGAAGGTATCTGTCCCTGGATATCGTGTTGTAGCCAGGCAGTGTTTGGGGCCAGGAGTGTCAAGCTTCTCTTAGCTCTTCCACCAGCTGCTGGTACTGCTCTCTTTTCTGGCTGAATATGTTCTTCCTACATTGAGGTGACTTTCCTAGGATTCCCCAGAATGCCTTCCTCCTCGAACACCTTTGAACTTTTCTTAATTTTTTAAATTAAGGTATAGTTGATGAATAAAAATTGCATATATTTACAGTGCTCATTGTGATTTTTGACACAAGTATACCTTTGAATCCTTCTTGTACTTTGTAGGAACGAATGTATTCCTGGATGGCGGAATAGAAGGAGGCTACCCCATTCTTCCCAAAAGCTTCCTACCACAAGTAGAGCCTCACAGAGCCCGTCATTGTTTTTGCCAAATCACTATCAACTCCAGACAAGAAGGGGCCCCCTTCCCGGTTTTCAGGGCTACTCTCAAACCTCAGAGATGAGTTCCTTGCCCCCAGACCCCTTCATGGTGAGAGGTGCAGCTCTAACAGTTTCCATTCCATGCATTAAGAAAGGAGTGATTGCTATCAGGACCTTAGCTCTGATCTAAGAGGAGTATTCTCTCTTTTTCTATTTCTTCACCACTGCTTTCTGGAAAAAAATGTAGGGAGAGAGCTTGGCTCTACTTCAGCCACAGGTGTTTGCATTTTCCTGGCAAATCCTCCATATCCTAGCTATGAATTCGGGTGTTCTTAAGAGAGGGAAAACAGCTTTCATTCTAAAAACCCACCGCAAGTAAATGATTTCATGTTACTTAGTAAACCTTGACATCCCAAATAGCAAAATCTTTCAGAATTTACTCACGTCCACATAGCTCACTATTAGTGGATATTGGATTTCTCAACATTCCGTGGTGTTTTCAAAGTTGAACAGGTACATAATTACACTTCAGAGTATTATAATTTTTCCCAATCTCTGTTCATATTAGATTAATTCAAGATTTAGGAGGTAGCTAATTCTATATTCTGTCCCTCTACCAGCTAATTCACTCTCCTCAGCAATGTGGCTTCTCCTGTGTTCCTTTGACTATGAGGCTATTCTGCTCTCTTGTTTCCTTTTCTACATCAAGCAAGGTAATAAAATGATGCTGTTAGCCTGAGGCCCCAATAGCCTTACAGTAGGAGCCAGTTGTTTGGCTTTCCCACCCTTCCTTCCTACAACCTTCCCTCTGATCTTTTCTACCCAATTCCACCATATTTAGGAATTCTAGAAACTTATTCTATTCCATTTCCCTAATGTAGGGCAGACTCCTATGTCCCTAACAGCGGGAATGGAAAGTAAACAGAACCCTCTAGATGGCTGGGCACTCTGAAACATCTCTTTCATCTTTGCATTTTAATGAAAAGCATTTCATTCTACGCCATGCCATCCCTTCCTCTCCTTCATACTTTTTCGGTCTTTGCTCTCTTCCTTCTCCTTTTAGGGACTGCTCATCCACCCAACCAGGGCAACAGTATCCCGATAAAAGTAATTAAGCTAACACCTACTAAACTGATGAACCATTTCCTAAAAACCCCTGTAAGAGAACCTATGCCTTGTCCCTTTAAATATAAAGCAAACTTTTTTTGTTTTTTTCTATGTGATTTTGAGCCCAGCAATAGACTGCGGAATTCTCACCTCACTTCAAATTCTATTTCAGTTATGCTCAGGCCATTTTAGTTCTGAGAGTCACTCCAGTTTATGTATTTTCTTGTACTATATGATTAACTTTTGAAAGACCCCAATGAGAGATATTTATATATCAAGTTTTTAAAATTGATAATACAGTATTCAATTTTATCAAACTTTCCTTCCCACCATTATCTGAATTTTAATGTTTATATTACAGGAATATGCTAGTGCCCTCTAGTGGAACATCGGAGTGGTGGGCTGAATGGTTCCTTAAAGATGTCCAGGTGCTAATAATCCCTGCAACCCGTAACAGCTGTGGATGTTCAGTTAGATGGCAAATGGGAATTAAAGCTGCAGGTGCAATTAGGGCTGCTAATCAGCCGACCTTGAGATAGGAAGCAGTTCGTGGATTATCCAGGTGGGTCCAATGTAATCACGCAGGTCCTTAAATGTGGAGACCCTTTCCTGGCAGTGTTTAGAGGGAGCTGTGAGTATGGAAGTAGGGTCAGAGCAACAGAACGTGCTGCCTTTGAAGATAGAGGAAAGCAACCCATAAGGTAATAAAATCAATTCTCCCCTGTAGCCTTCAGAAAGGAACCCAGATCTGCCGAAACCTTGATTTCGGCTGGGTAATACCTATGTTGGTTTCTGAACTATTGAACTGTAAGGTGATACATTCGTATTGTTTTAAGCCACTAAATGGGTGGCAATTTGTATAGTAGCAGCAGAAAACTAATACAACCACCAAGACCAAAAATGTATGGCCAAATGTGTAAGAGGGCAATTAGGATGAAAAGAGTAAACGTGTAAGATCGGAGTGCAGGGTCTTTGGGGCATCTTGAGCCTGTGTGGCGGCTCATAGGTCAAGTCGCTTCACCCCTGGGGTTTGTCATATCCGCTCAGAGAGGATGTGGCTGCACTGATAGGCTGCTGCTGCAGAGGGTCTCAGAGTCTGGTTAGTGCTGGACGATTTAAGGGTTGGGAAAGATGATTATTTTTTCCCTTTTTTCTTTTTGGTTGGAATGACTATGCTGACTCAGGGCATCTTTTTCAAAGCCGCCAACTTCAGAAGAATAATTAATAGATTAAGTTTATCCCCAGCCCTGGATCTTATGGATTCCAGGAAGTTTGGTCTGGTTGATAATCTGAAAACATTTGGATACAACTTTCCTGCATCATCTCAGGGTCTGTGTTACTTTGACATTCATGAGCCCTTAAAAGAAGGATGCAGAAAAGTGACTACATAGCCCCCCAGGAAACTCATGTGAAAGCCACGAGGAAGAGCCTGGACACACCAGGACGGTGATTATCCCATATGCTTTCTGAGAATACCTGCCCCTGTGAGCCACAGGCCACACACAGATGAGTGTCCCAGCAGCTTCTCTCCAGATTAGGTCATTTCCTCACAGAGCCTCACCAAGATATGCACTTTTAGACCAACTCAGTTCTAGAAGAAATGGTTTTTTTCTGTTCTAAATATTTTCTAATGGTTTTGTTCTCCAAAATACATCTTTTAAAATTTGTTGAGTTGGTTTCTTCTGAGGCCTCTCTCCTTGGCTAGTAGATAACCATTTTTTTTTCTATACCTTTTTTCTGGTCTTCCCTCTTTGCATGTCTGTGTCCTAACCTCCTGATAAGGACACCAGTCATATTGAATTAGGGTCCACCCTAATGACCTAATTTTAACTTAATTATTGATGTAAAGACCCCATCTCCAAATATAGTCAGTCACACTATGGGGCACTGGGACTTAGGGCATCAACATATGAAATGAAGAAGGTAGCACAACTCAGTCCATAACAATGGAAATAATACAAGTACTTACCTTACATATTTGTTGTGGCAATTAAATGAATTGCCATGAATAAAGAGGTTAAAGGATTGCCATGGGTACAGCTATTCAAAATATTTTCTCTACTGCTGCTTCTATCACAATACTTTCTTATGTCAGTGCCAGTCTATGTGTTAAACTACTCACGTACTGTTTCATTCAACCCTCACCCACTTCTGAGAGGCTTATATTATTTACTTCATTTTATAGATGTGAAAACTGAGGGCTTAGAGGGCTTAAGTCACTTTTTAAAGCTACTAAGTGCCAGAAACTGACTGCAAATCCTGCACTCTCAACCATGATGTGTAAATATTTCCATTTCTCTACGTGCTTTATGGTAAATGTGATGGTGAATTTACCACTTGACAATTTGACTTTTCAATTTCTTTTGGGAATTATTTTCCAATCACTCCAGTTTCTACACCTAAAACAGAATTAATACACTTTCCTTTGCCTGTGTTGTCTCTTGGTGTCATCTTCAAGTTACTGGTGGAAGGTATCTTATCAGCAGTGAATCTCTGCTGGTCTGCAGCAACCTCAGTTCTTGCCTCTTCGGAAGAAAATTCCACTGAGGGTCATACAGCAGAAAAAGCGACCAAGACAAGTTTTAGAGCAGGAGTGGAAGCTTATTAAAAAGGCTTTAGAACAGTAAAGAAAAGAAAGAACACTTGGAAGAGATCCAAGCAGGTGACTCAAAGAACAAGTGTGGCATTTAACCTTGATCCTGGGACTTCATAGGCGGCCATCTTGTGCCCCTTTCTCATGATTCTCCCCTTAGGATAGGCTGCCGGAATGCTCAGCGCCCTCCTTGCGCTTCGGAAGTGAGCATGCGCAGTGTGTTTAGGAAGTTGTATGCATGCCCATCTGAGGCTTTCCCTGTTTCTGTTGGAGTGCCCCTGGAAGGTCCTACTCCACCCTTTTGTCTCTCAGTGCACATACCTGTGTTCACCTGCCCAATACCTGAGATTTTATTGGAAACCTTCGTTGCTTCTCCTTGGTGCCTGCATTCAATTGACACTTTAATGTTAACAGCTGTGGATCAGCAAGAGATTGCCCCTCCCTATCTCAGGCTGCTAAATTATGCATTATTTTTAGAGAGGCCATGTTATAATCTCTGAACCAATACCAGATTGTCTGACATTCCTGGTCGGTGGGGGGAAGGGAGCCCTCTCCTGCCCCACTCATGTCTAACTAACCACCTGTAACATCCAGGTACCCCATGCTGTCTCCCCACATTCCTTGCAGGCTCAGGGTGAACTTCCCAAGCAGGATTGGCTTTGTTTACATGCTAAAAGCATGATTTCCATATCAACGGCAGGAATCTGTTACCTTTCTTTTTCTACCCTTCTGTAGTTTTGCTTTTAGATTATTATTATAGTAATTTTAGTCAAACTGAATGTGTACTTGTATCTAGGTTGGCATCTTAAATTGAAACAAATATCATTCTAAATGTGTTCACTTTCTAAACATTCATGTTTTATGTATAGATTTTTGTGAATAGTACATGGTTTTAACTGTTTAGACACTCCTACAGAAACAAACATCATAGGATTTAATTCTCTTGAGGGGCAACGTGCTAATTTCTTGTGCAAAATGGATTTCCATTTTTATGCTTCCATTGTGTGGGAGGGAAGCTGGACAGTGAGTGAGCTTCCTCTCTGAAATTTCTGATGACAAGAATGGTTTCTGCTCTCCTGCTGTTCAGAGGGTCACGTTCTGTGTTTTTTGTCACAACCTCCTTACCTTCCTCGGTGACAGCACCTTCATGACTGGGTGCTACTTAGCAGGGTCCATAAACATTATGCTGGCAGGACAAAGGAAGGAATTATTCCCAGGATGAATAGTCTCCCTGAGGATTGAAACAGCTGTAGTGTTCCCTGCTGGAACATTTTGATCTCAAACTTGCAGAGATGAGGAATTTGTAGAAATGGAACCTGCCAAGAACAGAAACTGGCAGAATCTGTCACAAGAAAAAGGTCCCAATCAGACTCCAAGAGAGGGTTCTTGGATCTTGTGCAAGAAAGAATTCATTGGGAGTCTGAGTAAAGTGAAAGCAAGAGAAATAAGAGAATGGCTCTTTGGAGAATGGCTACTTCAAAGACAGAGCAGCCCTGAGGGCTGCTGGTTGCCTATTTTTATGGTTATTTCTTGATCATATGCTAAACAAGGGGTGCATTATTTAAGCCTCCCCTTTTTAGGCCATGTAGGGTTATATCCTGATGTTGCTATGGCATTTGTAAACTATTATGGTGCTGGTGGGAGTGTAGCAGTGAGGACGACCAGAGGTCACTCTCATGACCATATTGGTTTTGGTAGGTTTTGGCCGGCTTCTTTACTGCAGCCTGTTTCATCAGCAAGGTTTTAAGGACCTGTATCTTGTGCTGACCTCCTAACTCATCCTGTGACTTAGAATGCCTTAACTGTCTGAGAATGCAGCCCAGTAGGTTTCAGCCTTATTTTACTCAGCTCCTATTCAGGATAAAGTTGCTCTAGTTCACATGTCTTAGACATTTCCTCCCTCCCTTTTGTAAGAGAACCCTTAATCCTAAGGTTGTAGAGGGACAAAGATTTATCTTCTGTAACTTCTTCAGGCTGAATAGGGGCGATGATATTTCTGCCTAACTATTATGGTCTCTTGTGTTCAGGGTAGAGAGGAGCTCAGTCAGAAAGCTTCAGTATGATGAAGGCCATTCAGAACTCTTGAGTCCTGACAAAAGGTGATATCTGAAAGATTAATAAGTATTCAGTTTAAGAAAACATTTAGTAAACTTAGTCTGCATTCCTACACAAAGAGTAAAACAGCAATATAACAAAATAAGCAAAAGTATCCCAAGTAAACTAAATTAGAAGGCTCTTCATGAACTGGGCAACTACTGGAACCAAGCTGACATGAGGTGGCTAGCCAATTCCAGTACATGCCCAGAGTTAGAATAAAATCCAGATTTTTACATTACCAAAATGCCTTGTTTTTTCAGAGTAGCAGGCAAAGATCACCGGTTGGTTCATAGGAATAAGCAGGGTTAGCCTAAACTGCATAAACAAACTTAACAACTGATGAGATTAGAATTTAATAACAAGTGTAACATAGGTCTTGAAACATAATATTCTCTCTCCTGTTTTCCATTTTCACTAAAGATAAGTCATGATAAGACCAATTTGCTTTATTATACTTGGCCTGATTATTTGTATAAAGTACAGCAAGAATAATTATTTTTCACATAGACTTTTAACACTGGCTTTGATGGAACTTTGTTTCTTAGAAGGAATCTTAGATAAGACTGTTTTTGAGCCGAGCCCTACCATGGGTTTGTACCCTCAAATACCTATGAGTTGAGTAAATTCCTCTCTTCTTGGGGTCCCAAGATAACTTGGGGCCCCTGGACCTGTTAGAAGGTGACATTGTTTACTTACCATAGGTCAGAAATAATGTACATGGACTGTTGTAGCAAAGGTCTGAGGCCAGTTCCCCAAGGGGCTTTTATTGCCTTGGCAAGTCAAGTTTGATTCCTTAAAGGAGAGTATACCATTCCATCAAA
Organism: Pongo abelii; assembly: GCF_028885655.2. Lineage (NCBI taxonomy): Eukaryota > Metazoa > Chordata > Mammalia > Primates > Hominidae > Pongo > Pongo abelii. The sequence continues at coordinate 140,275,532 of NC_071991.2, read as the reverse complement.
GTCTTGGTAAAATAACCAGTTTCTCCAATTGTGTCTTGTTACCAATAATAATAATAATAATCAAACAAAACAAAACCAAAACAAAACCCCAACAGATTCTTATTATACTCATGCAAATAACTATATTGCCATAAATTAATAATACTCACAACGAGTTTCCAAAATCTGGAGAAATCAAGTAAAGAGAAAAAAATATGCTCTCAATTTTGTTCACACAAGTGTACTTTACTCAATTGCTAAAAGCTATAATAGCTCAAAAGTTTCCTGGACTCTGAAACACAAAAGATCAGCAACATTTTACACAAAAAGTTAAAAATGTTACTTTAGACTTTTGCTAGTTTAGTCCATGCAGTTAACTTCTGTTCTGCTTGATATTCATGAACATTTCAGCTCTCCCTGAGTCCTGAAAGGTTTTCCTCTGTTCTGATGTCACAATGTCCAAATTTATCAGAAAATCTGCATTTAAAAGCAGTTTTCTAGAGTCCTACAGTTAATTCTAAACCACATTTTACAGAGAACCAAAATGAGACAATTGTCTGTGGATGACCAAAAGTCTTAGGACAGCCACAACTAAAGCAAAAATTGACTAAAAAATGTGGTTGCCTCTGTGGCATGCAATGATTTTAATTGACAATTATTAATAGCATACACTAAATCATATCAGGGTTAAAGAGGTTTTTTTTTTCAAATAACTTTGGAACATGTACCAGTAACACATTTATACAAATACAGCCCAAAAAAACCAAATGCCATTTTGTATTTGATAATGCTTCTTGTATGATTGTAATATTAAATAAGTCAAACGTCACTGTTGTATTCATACATTATTGATGTCAAACCCAATTCTTAGTAAAACCGTATAGACAAATGTATTCAATCTTAATGTTGACCATAAGGTAAGGTTTTTATAAACCTTTTATAACCCTTTACAAGTTTTTGTTAAAGAGTAGAATAGTGCTTTTATTCCAATGTTCAGTTTCTAGAATAACTGAATAACACCCCTTTAATTTTAGCCAATGTTTGCACACAGAATCTCTTTTACAGTTATTTTTTCACAAGCCTTCCACAGCTTTCTTGAACAGTCAGCTTCATCCTAACTTGAAACGATCCTTTAATGCTTTAATCTAGGCAAAAATCTAAATTCCCACGACTTTATATATATATATATTTTTTTTTTAATGAAAAATGCATTTCACTTTCTTTACACAATTTGCGTATAAAACTGTTTTTTCAGTAGTATCAATTACATGTTATAATGTTGACTCTTACCAAGGTTTTTCACCAAAAGTTGCTAAATTCAGGATTTTAATTACATACTAGGTGTGGAGCCTAGCCTGGGACGCACTAGGCAGAAGTCCAGATAAAGGCTGACTCCAGCATAGCTACGGGGCGTGGCTAACTCCACATGTCCCCAGGTCTTATCTAGAATCTAATGGCTTCAAGGTAGGTTAATTGAACAATTTTCAAAAGTTAAAGAAGCAGTTTATGACCTTCAAGCATTTAGCAATCTTAACATCTGTCCTGCCTAATTTAAGCCAAATGTTTATATTTTTGAAGATATTTTTATTTTACCAATAATTTTCAAAACTGTCTTTATTTCTGGAAAATTGAAGTCACATGAACTAAAAGACATTACACTTTTTACTTTTCTGACAAAATATTTGATTTAAGCTGTCATTATTAAACCCATTAATCAATGCTCTTTTAGAAATAAACATCACATACACATAATGCATGTAAATACATACACAGAAGAATATAAAAAAACTCATCCCCTGAGGCAGGAATTGAACCCTGAACACAGGATGCCATTGTGAAAAGAGAAAACATGGCCACATGGTTACAGCTTCAAGCTCCCAAGGACACGCAAGACAAGAAAAAAATCTCATCCAATTTTTCTCAGGAACCTGCAGCAAAGTTTGTAACTGACCAGTTTGCTGGTCTGTCTTGAAAAGCGGTTTACAGGTGTCCTAAACCAGTGTTCTATCATCAGGTATCCCTCTTCATGACAGAATAATACAGAAAAACACACAAAGCACATCAGATTTGCTACAGCTTAAGTCTAGCTTCAAAAATCCTTTCTTCCATTAATCAAACTTTATAGGAGATAAACAGTTATTTTTACCATTAATTCAACCAGTTTGCACAGAGAAAAAGAGGCAGAAAGAGAGAAAGAGGAAAGCATTGCCTGAGGCAGGGTGGGGAAGGGGAGGCACTCGGAGACACCAGAGAAAGACCCACCCATTTCAGTGACGCTGAACAGTTCAGGTGGCCGCATGATGGTTGTGAAGGATCTTTTCCAGCATTCCCATCAGCTCTCAAGTTTTCTGTTTTAGGGAGAAAATAGTTCCCCATGTCCCATGATCCTGTACATGCCTAATCCTGTTACCCACAGCTGTCAGCAAGGAGTTCAAGGCAGATTAATCCAAAGAGAATAGCAGTTAACATCCCGTAGTGCAAAACCCGTTCTTAGCCCAAAGGGACTTTACCAAGACAGACTTTCTAAGAAGGGCCACTAACCCCCTAAATCTTAGAAAGGAACTCTAATCCTCCTAAATCATGCCTCTAAGCCAAGGTCATTCAAATGTCCTTGCCTTTTATTAAGAGGGGCCTTTAACCCTCTCTGTCTTAGGAGCGACTCTAACTCCTCTAAGTTGAGCCTCTATCCCAATCCCATTCTTTACCTGGGTAGGTACTCTACCACTTACCCAAAGTTGTCCAATCAGTGCTGCAGTCTATTTCCTTGGGTGGGTGGGGGGGGTCTCCTTAGTATCATCCCTTCAGGGTTTGCCAGGAAGATGTTATGGTACCCCAACAGTTACCCAAAGTTATCCTTTGGTTACAGGGTTTTCTCACTACAGTCCCTTCATCATCACCAGAAAGCTGTTACAGGAAAGGCTCCTTATCCAGACCCCAAGAGAGGATTCTTGAATCTCAAGCAAGAAAGAATTCAGGGGGAGTCCATAGCGTAAAGTGAAAGCAAGTTTATTAGGAAAAGAATAAAAGAATGGCTTCTCTATAGATAGAGTAGCCCTGAGGGCTGCTTGTGGCCTATTTTCATGGTTATATCCTTTTATATGCTAAACAAGGGATGGATTATTCATGCTTCCCCTTTTTAGAACATATAGGGTAACTTCCTGATGTCATGGCATTTGTGTCATAGCACTGGTGGGAGTGTAGCAGGGAGGACGACCAGAGGTCACTCTTGTGACTATTTTGGTTTTGGTGGGTTTTGGCCAGCTTCTTTACTACAGCCTGTTTCATCAGCAAGGTCTTTATGACCTGTGTCTTCTGCTGACCTCCTATCTCATCCTGTGACTTAGAATGCCTTAACCATCTGGGAATGCAGCCCAGTAGGTTTCAACCTTATTTTACCCAGCTCCTATTTAAGGTGGAGTTGCTCTGGTTCACATGTCTCTGACAAATCCACCCTTAAAAGTGGCATCATCTGATTCAAACTCCTGCCTTTGTACTTTTGCCTCTTAGGCTACTTCCCAGCGCGACTTCCTTCATCAGCTGCCTTTTTTTCAGCTCCTTGGAAATAAAGCCTTATAATAGTTTTCTCTTACTGCTGTATCCTATTACTGCAAACTTAGTGGCTTAAAACAACACAAACTTATTATCTTACAATTCTTTTGGTTAGAAGTCCAAGGTGGGTCTCACTGGCACTTTGTTCTTTGGAGGCTCTAGGAGAGAATGTTTTTTTTTTTTCTCTTCTAGCTTCTAAAGGCCTCCCACATTCCTTGACTTGTGGCCCCTTCCATTATCTTCAGCCAGCAACAGCAGGTAAAGTCCTCACATCACTCTCACCATAGTCACTTTTATGTACCTATGTGTTTACACTGAGCCCACCTGCATGAGTCAGGATAATCTTCCTGCCTCAAGGTTAGCTAATGAGCACACTAAACTATCTATAAACTTAATTATCTTTTATTATGTATGGTAACATATTTACAGGTTCTGAGGTTTAGGACATAGACACCTCTCGGAGTAATTATCTTACCTACCAGTAGCCCTTAGAAAAGGAAGGCAAGGGTGGTTAAATTTAAGAAATGTACTTTGGAGGAAGAAGGAGAAAAGAGGCAAACCCAGGATCAAATCATTGTAGACATTGCTGATTTTTTTTTCTTTAACAGACACATAATGAACACCTGTTAAATATCGGGTGCTGTTTCAGACCCTGAGAATAGAGGCATAAACACAAAAGTCAGCATCCCTGTTCTATGTTAATTGTGTCTGATCATTCATTAAACATGGATGTCATGCATAGGAGAAGATTCTGCGGAAGGAATAATGGAAAGGCATGTCTTTTGACCACATGGATTTTGTAGGCCCATGGTAAGATCACTATACCAATAAACATGATAATTTAGTATTTGCAGAAAGGGAGAATTGTGTAAGGTATGGCGAATACAGGGAAAAGAGTCTATAATATTCTCGGGAAAATGGCACATTTCATGTAGTGCTATTGTTTTAAGTTATATTTGAAAGGAATTTGCAGGTGTGCCATGGAAGGGAAATACTATGCACAGCATGTTTGGAGATAGAGTTCAGTGTGTGACTGGATTTCATAGTAGGCTTGTAATCATAGAAACCTTTGTATATGTTACACAATTTTTTTCACCCACTCATCTTCTTCCTAGATGGATTTAACCCCTCCCCACTTTCCACTACACCCAGGGCTCTCCTGGCCCACAGCAATGTAGGAAAGTAGAAAATGATTTAGCAGATTGAAGAAGACAGAGTTTGTCAGCATGCTATACACAGGTGTACTTGAAGACTTGGTGAATACATAGAGACAAAGGGGTGACTATATTGTGTGTGTTTCAATCAGGCTGGGTATGATCTGGTCATTTGATTTTCACCTCCTCCTGGACGTGTCTGGGATTCTGAAGCACTGTCCCATTCTTCCTACTCATAAGAAGCAAGTCTTTTAGAATATGAGTGCTATTATTATTCAGGTAGGGTAGAGCTAATGGATGAGGAGACAGCTGCCACTGAAAATACAGTTTGTTACCTATGATTCCCAAGAAGAAAGGGGCATGGCACACTATGCAGGGCCATACAGGCCCAGTTTTTTGTTTGTTTGTTTTTCTTGAGATGGAGTCTTGCTCTGTCGCCCAGGCTGGAGTGTAGTGGCATGATCTTGGGTCATTGCAACTTCTGCCTCCCAGGTTCAAGTGATTCTCCTGCCTTGGCCTCCCAGGTAGCTGGGATTACAGGTGTGCACCACCATGCCCAGCTGATTGTTGTATTTTTAGTAGAGATGGGGTTTTGCCATGTTGATCAGGCTGGTCTAGAACTCCTGACCTCAAACTGATCCACCTGCCTTAGCCTCCTAAAGTGCTGGGATTACAGATGTGAGCCACTGCGCCTGGTCCCAATTTTTTTTAAGGCCTGAAACAAATTGTTTGAAACCCAGTCATACTCTGTCATCTTTGCCCCAGTTAAAGCTTCTCCCTATGTGGTTGTCGGCTATATGGTCTATTTCTCATTCCCCTGACCCAAAACCCAACACACTCCAGAGCTGCTGACCATGATAAAGCCTAATGGCCAATGCTAGAGTCCTGCAAGTAAGTTTTCTCCTTCTGAAATGTTTTCTTTAAAGTAACTGACCCATCATCCCCATAGGAAAGCTTAAGGAATAGTTCCACTGGTCCTCACCCACCCCCTCCTGCCCTTGCCTGTACCCTCCCTTCCCTCCCCAACTGGATGAGCTCCCTGCCATCTTCACACTTCTCTTAGGCCTCTCTAACCCCTTTGGGTTCTGTGAGTAATAAATTTCTTCCTTTCATGCATTTTGTTTTCACTTCCTCCACTGTGTCTCACCTGACACTCACACCTGAATTTAACTCCCCCTCCCCCGAGTCAGAGTTCTCCTAGAGAGTGGCTATATTGGTTTATGGCTAGTCTAAAAAGAGAGACCTCAAGACCAAGTTAGAAAAAAATCACAGCAATAAGAATCACAACAGTGGGTCAGAAGATAGAAGGAGTAACAGGAAACATTGGCAAGAACCTTTATTGTGGTTTTCACTGAACAAACGAGTGAGGCAGGGTAAGCAGGCTAAGTAGGCTGAGCATGGGCTAGTTTAAAATTTTGAGCAGGCTCCAAAGTGTAGGGATTGTCTCAAGTTGTTTAGTACCTGGCCCTGTGGTAATTAGGTTAGAAGAATAGGGGCTCAGAGTGTGAGAGCCCAATGAACAAGGTGGTTTGGAGTAGAGGCTTTGGATTGGTTGATTTGATATGAACAGCATGCTCTAGGGAAAGTAGTTTGCTATCCCTAGGAATGAGTTAATCCTGAGAGGGTCAGTCCCTCCAAGATCAGCAAGTCCCCAGATGTCAAAACGTCAGAAAATATGGATGTCAAAAAACATTAGAAAATACAGACAATAAGAAGGCATGATTAATACAGTATGTCCTCCTCAGCACCCAACTGATATGGTTTGACTCTGAAATCTTACCTTGAATTATAATCTCCATAATCCACAGGTGTCAAGGGTGGCACCAGGTGTAGGTAATTAATCATGGGCGCAGTTTCCTCCATGCTGTTCTCATGATAATGAGTGAGTCTCACGAGATCTAATGGTTTTATAAGCATCTGGCATTTACCCTGTTGGCACTCACTCCGTCCTGCCACCCTGTGAAGAAGGTGCGTGCCTCTTTTGCCTTCGACCATGATTGTAAGTTTTCTGAGGTCTCCCCAGCAATGTGGAACTGTGGATCAATTAACGTTCTTTGCTTTATAAGTTACACAGTCTCGGGTATTTCTTCATAGCAGTGTGAGAACAGACTAATACACCAACTGTAATGGTCTTACTGTGGGAGGATATCAAAGCGACTCAAGAAGAAAAATATAGAACTCTTTGACACCATCCTAGACTCTAGTGTGAACTTGACATGATAATACAGTGCTATTTTTTTCTGGTAAAGGACTAATTTTCCTTTTCTCAAAATATTAAAGGGATAGTCATAAGTTTTTTTTCATTTTAATAAACTTAGATTGTATATATTATAGACCATGGGGGAGCCACTGAAGAATGCTGCAGAAAGAGTGATAGAAATAGATCTTTGCAATTTGGAAGATTATACTGGGTACAATACTAATACTAGATTAGATGAAATGAGGATTAATAAGGAACTAGAGAGATTAATGAGACCTTTTATATTTATTTGGTAAGCTAGCAAAAAGGGCATAAACATGTCAGTGGTTGCAGTGATTGAGATAGTAAACAAAGAACTAAGATATTTAGGCGTTATAAATGAAAGTGCTTGCATAAAAATTGGATGTACAGGGCAAAAGAGAAAGAAATGTGGCATGACTCTGTGTTCATATATTGTACAAATAAATGACTCCGTCAAGTCAGGAATTCAGAGGAAATGCATTTTGGGAGGGAAATATGATATGAGTTTTACCTTTAGGTAGAAGTGTTCAGTTGGTGTCCTGAATAAATTTAAGTTCAAATTTGGAATCAAAATGGAAAGTATAGATCTTGAATTCGTTAATCCATGAGTGGTGATTCTTGTGTTCCCAGTCCCCATCATAGAGTAATGAATAGCAACTACCTCATGGAAAGAGAAAGGAGAAAGGACTGCTACCTTCTCAACAATTCTTCTCTCTGAAGGTATCTTTTCTTTGCTCATTTTCTTCTCTTTCTCCATCAATGGAATTGGGTGGCAATTCATTTCTGTGAAGCTCATCAGTATTTGAGGTATCCTGAGTTATCTCAGTTTAATTGTAGAAGGTGAATTAATTCACAAGAGGAGAAACTATTTGCTGTTCCAAGACTTTAATCGGTTTCTGTATCATCCCACATTTCTTCTTCAGGAAGTTTTCACCAACTTGCTGATAATAGTCACAGTAGATGTTCTCCTGTTAACCGGATTCTAACAGACATTTCTTTTTTGAGGCTTCTTCTTGAGGTTGAGCCTAGTTTTCCACTCACTGGAATTTCAAAGGATTGTGCTACCTCTCCCCAAATTAATCAACTGATAAGTAAAAGTATTTCCATGGTTAAGTTACCTCAAAATTTATAAGGACAAAGCTAATTATATATCTCTTTTCATCTGACAACTAAGTTTATTCTCTTCAGAAAAGTGCTCTCCACACTCACTCCATTCTGCCTTTCCACTTCACTGCTCCTTCATTGGCAACTGTTCTGGTTTCATCTTTTTTCTCTTTTGTTAACTCAGGGACTAAAACAATTCTGTTTCTTGTCTTGAATCTCCAGTGTTCTTCCAGTAAGAGCCAAATCTATTCTACCTTCTTGCCTTTCCTTCCTAGAGCTGGTCTCTGCTCCATTTTAATAAAGACCAATTCATTCTACTTCTGTACTATGTCCTTGATTAAGTAGTAGTAAGAAAATCTGATGCACTGCATGGCCAAAACTCTGAACCATCTCTTGAATAGTTTTGAATTCTAATTTAATGTATTTGATTGTATGCTCTCTGAATTTCTATTCCTGACTTTCCTGGCATTTGATCTCCATTGATATGGTAGGCAGAATTTCAAGAATGACCTCCAATGACTCATGCCCTTGTATAATGTCCTTCACTTTGAGCATGAGTGGAACCTAAAAATATGAGATGTCACTCCAGTGATTATGTTATATTATTTGACAAAATAAATACTATTCAGGTTGGCCTAACCTAATCACCAGAGCCCTTTAAATGCAGAGTTTTCTGTCTTGAAGCAGAAGTGGGTATCAGAGGGATTTTAAACATGAGACAGATTTGATGTGCATTTGAAGATCCAAGGGACCAGAAATAAACTGCAAGGAGCTAATGACCAATCTCATTGGCTGTCTGTGACAGCCAATAAAAAATGGAGACCCTAGACCTGCTGTCACAAGGAACCAAATTCTACCAATACTAGGAACAATCTGGGAGGAGGAGCCAATCTCCTGATGGGAATGCAGACAGCTGACCCCTTGATTTCCACCTTATGAGACCCTGAGAAAAATCCAGCCACACTTTTCTTGGACTTCAGACATACAGAACTGTGAGATAAGACAATTGTTACTTTAACCTGCTGAATTTGCAGTAATTGGAAAACTAATATAGGTGGTTATCACCCAACATGCATCTTTGGGGAACTATTCAGTAAATCTGCTGTATCTCTAGCCTATCTATTCAATGCCATGGATATTGATCTTAAAAGTTACACCTGCATCTACCCAAGTGAGGTTCTGCTCCTCAATAATCCCTGTAAATAAACATAGTTCATTTCTCTTAAACACACACAGTTACACACATACATACAAAATAACTCTTCTCTGTGGGTGATCCTGAGCCCACACAAAGTCTCCATAATGTTTACTACCCTCTTTTACTGCTGCTGAGGCCTTGTGCCACTGAGGAGGTCTTGCTGTCACTGTTCTCATTTTCCTAAACAACACGATTAACCATTGAGACCACTTTGAAGAATCTTTGAAGGGTATTTGCAAATCTGTGGGTTTTCTCTTTACTTGATTAAAATTCAATTTCATTCAAATTTTCCTATATCTGTGTCTGAAAGTTTGTCTAGAAATGTGCTGTGGTTTGAATGTGTTTCTTCTAAAATTCATTTTGAAATGTAATCCCCATTGTGGCAGTATTAAGAGGTAAGAAGTGATTAGGTCATGAGGGTTCTGCTCTCATGAATGAATTAGTGACTCATAAAACGGCTGGGGAACTAGCTTAGGCACTTTTCCCATGTGATGACATAGCACTCAATGTGCCATCTTGGAAGCAGAGACCAAGGCCCTCACCAGATATTGAACTGAGTTGCTTTGTTCTTGGGCTTCCGAGCCTACAGAACTGTGACAAATTTATGTTTATAAATTATCCAATCTCAGTTATTTTGCTATAGTAGCACAAATAAACCAAGAAAAGTGTTCATATTGTGTTGATGCCGTATAGTCTAGTGGGACATTGACAAGAAGGGTTTGATAACAACCAAAAAGATGTCCTAGAAGAACAAAAATGGAAAGAGGGAAGCAGGGCATATCAAATTTAGGGAAGGGCTTTGGTATACTCTTGTGTAAACCAAAAATAAAATCCTAAGCCCCACAACCAACTGTGTGGACCCCTTCTCTTGTCCAAGAGCATTCCAAAGTTAACCTGAAAAACCAGTTCAGGTCTTAGTGGGAAGTGGGGTCAGACATGCCTCATTATACCCTCTTCACTTTAGAATTCAGGCACAACCAACCAGCATTAACATTAGAATGGAGACCTTACAAGTGACAAAACAGACCCTTTATAGCAATAAGACACCAACATGACTCATAGCAGGCCCTGAAAAAAATCAAAATATTTTACCCCAAAGCATATTTTTTGACATATTTTTAAATGGCCCTACAAAGCTGTGTATCATGAGGAAAATCTACATTCCGTAGATAATTCTTTCCTTTTCAGGTTTTTTCCCTGATCCAGGAGAGAATTATGAGTCTGGCACCTTTTAAAAGTCTGATTAAGAAACACAGTCTCTTCTCCCTGAAGCCTGCTCCCTGGAGGCTTCATCTGCATAATAAGAACCTTTGTCCCCACAACTCAGACACTCCTTTATATTGATTTCAAATCTTTAGATGATAACTTAACTCTTTCAACCAACTGCCAGCCTGAAAAATCTTTGAATCCACCTATGACCTGGAAGCCCCCTCTTTGAGTTGTCCCACCTTTCCAAATTGAAACAATGTACAGCTTACATGTATTGATTGATGTCTGATGTCTCCAAAAAACCAAGCTGTAGCCTGAGCATCTTGGACACATGTTCTTAGGCCCTCTCGAGCCTCTGCCTCTGGCCACGCTAACTCATGTTTGGCTCAGAATAAATCTCTTCAAATATTTTACAGAGTTTGGCTCTTTTTTTTTTTTTTTAATTTTATTTTTTATTTTTTATTATTATTACTATTATTATTATTATACTTTAGGCTCTATGGTACATGTGCGCAACGTGCAGGTAAGTTACATATGTATACATGTGCCATGCGGGTGCGCTGCACCCACCAACTCGTCATCTAGCATTAGGTATATCTCCCAATGCTATCCCTCCCCCCTCCCCCCACCCCACAACAGTCCCTGAAGTCTGATGTTCCCCTTCCTGTGTCCATGTGTTTTCATTGTTCAGTTCCCACCTATGAGTGAGAATATGCGGTGTTTGGTTTTTTGTTCTTGCGATAGTTTACTGAGAATGATGATTTCCAATTTCATCCATGTCCCTACAAAGGACACGAACTCATCATTTTTTATGGCTGCATAGTATTCCATGGTGTATATGTGCCACATTTTCTTAATCCACTCTATCATTGTTGGACATTTGGGTTGGTTCCAAGTCTTTGCTATTGTGAATAATGCTGCAATAAACATACGTGTGCATGTGTCTTTATAGCAGCATGATTTATCGTCCTTTGGGTATATACCCAGTAATGGGATGGCTGGGTCAAATGGAATTTCTAGTTCTAGATCCCTGAGGAATCGCCACACTGACTTCCACAAGGGTTGAACTAGTTTAGAGTCCCACCAACAGTGTAAAAGTGTTCCTATTTCTCCACATCCTCTCCAGCACCTGTTGTTTCCTGACTTTTTAATGATTGCCATTCTAACTGGTGTGAGATGGTATCTCATTGTGGTTTTGATTTGCATTTCTCTGATGGCCAGTGATGTTGAGCATTTTTTCATGTGTTTTTTGGCTGCATAAATGTCTTCTTTTGAGAAGTGTCTGTTCATGTCCTTCGCCCACTTTTTGATGGGGTTGTTTGTTTTTTTCTTGTAAATTTGTTGGAGTTCATTGTAGATTCTGGATATTAGCCCTTTGTCAGACGAGTAGGTTGCGAAAATTTTCTCCCATTTTGTAGGTTGCCTGTTCACTCTGATGGTAGTTTCCTTTGCTGTGCAGAAGCTCTTGAGTTTAATTAGATCCGATTTGTCAATTTTGGCTTTTGTTGCCATTGCTTTTGGTGTTTTAGACATGAAGTCCTTGCCCATGCCTAGGTTTTCTTCTAGGGTTTTTATGGTTTTAGGTCTAACATTTAAGTCTTTAATCCATCTTGAATTGATTTTTGTATAAGGTGTAAGGAAGGGATCCAGTTTCAGCTTTCTCCATATGGCTAGCCAGTTTTCCCAGCACCATTTATTAAATAGGGAATCCTTTCCCCATTTCTTGTTTTTGTCAGGTTTGTCAAAGATCAGATAGTTGTAGATATGTGGCATTATTTCTGACGGCTCTGTTCTGTTCCATTGATCTATATCTCTGTTTTGGTACCAGTACCATGCTGTTTTGGTTACTGTAGCCTTGTAGTATAGTTTGAAGTCAGGTAGTGTGATGCCTCCAGCTTTGTTCTTTTGGCTTAGGATTGACTTGGCGATGCGGGCTCTTTTTTGGTTCCATATGAACTTTAAAGTAGTTTTTTCCAATTCTGTGAAGAAAGTCATTGGTAACTTGATGGGGATGGCATTGAATCTGTAAATTACCTTGGGAAGGATGGCCATTTTCATGATATTGATTCTTCCTACCCATGAGCATGGAATGTTCTTCCATTTGTTTGTATCCTCTTTTATTTCCTTGAGCAGTGGTTTGTAGTTCTCTTTGAAGAGGTCCTTCACATCCCTTGTAAGTTGGATTCCTAGGTATTTTATTCTCTTTGAAGCAATTGTGAATGGGAGTTCACTCATGATTTGGCTCTCTGTTTGTCTGTTATTGATGTATAAGAATGCTTGTGATTTTTGCACATTGATTTTTGTATCCTGAGACTTTGCTGAAGTTGCTTATCAGCTTAAGGAGATTTTGGGCTGAGACAATGGGGTTTTCTAGATATACTATCATGTCATCTGCAAACAGGGACAATTTGACTTCCTCTTTTCCTACTTGAATACCCTTTATTTCCTTCTCCTGCCTAATTGCCCTGGCCAGAACTTCCAACACTATGTTGAATAGAAGTGGTGAGAGAGGGCATCCCTGTCTTGTGCCAGTTTTCAAAGGGAATGCTTCCAGTTTTTGCCCATTCAGTATGATATTGGCTGTGGGTTTGTCATAAATAGCTCTTATTATTTTGAGATACGTCCCATCAATACCTAATTTATTGAGAGTTTTTAGCATGAAGGGTTGTTGAATTTTGTCAAAGCCCTTTTCTGCATCTATTGCGATAATCATGTGGTTTTTGTCTTTGGTTCTGTTTATATGCTGGATTACATTTATTGATTTGCGTATATTGAACCAGCCTTGCATCCCAGGGATGAAGCCCACTTGATCATGGTGGATAAGCTTTTTGATGTGCTGCTGGATTCTGTTTGCCAGTATTTTATTGAGGATTTTTGCATCAATGTTCATCAAGGATATTGGTCTAAAATTCTCTTTTTTTGTTGTGTCTCTGCCAGGCTGTGGTATCAGGATGATGTTGGCCTCATAAAATGAGTTAGGGAGGATTCCCTCTTTTTCTATTGATTGAAATAGTTTCAGAAGGAATGGTACCAGCTCCTCCTTGTACCTCTGGTAGAATTCGGCTGTGAACCCATCTGGTCCTGGACTTTTTTTGGTTGGTAAGCTATTGATTATTGCCACAATTTCAGCTCCTGTTATTGGTCTATTCAGAGATTCAACTTCTTCCTGGTTTAGTCTTGGGAGAGTGTATGTGTCCAGGAATTTATCCATTTCTTCTAGATTTTCTAGTTTATTTGCGTAGAGGTGCTTGTAATATTCTCTGATGGTAGTTTGTATTTCTGTGGGATTGGTGGTGATATCCCCTTTATCATTTTTTATTGCATCTATTTGATTCTTCTCTCTTTTTTTCTTTATTAGTCTTGCTAGCGGTCTATCAGTTTTGTTGATCCTTTCAAAAAACCAGCTCCTGGATTCATTAATTTTTTGAAGGGTTTTATGTGTCTCTATTTCCTTCAGTTCTGCTCTGATTTTAGTTATTTCTTGCCTTCTGCTAGCTTTTGAATGTGTTTGCTCTTGCTTTTCTAGTTCTTTTAATTGTGATGTTAGGGTGTCAATTTTGGATCTTTCCTGCTTTCTCTTGTGGGCATTTAGTGCTATAAATTTCCCTCTACACACTGCTTTGAATGCATCCCAGAGATTCTGGTATGTTGTGTCTTGGTTCTCGTTGGTTTCAAAGAACATCTTTATTTCTGCCTTCATTTCGTTATGTACCCAGTAGTCATTTAGGAGCAGGTTATTCAGTTTCCATGTAGTTGAGTGGTTTTGAGTGAGATTCTTAATCCTGAGTTCTAGCTTGATTGCACTGTGATCTGAGAGACAGTTTGTTATAATTTCTGTTCTTTTACATTTATTGAGGAGAGCTTTATTTCCAAGTATATGGTCAATTTTGGAATAGGTGTGGTGTGGTGCTGAAAAAAATGTATATTCTGTTGATTTGGGGTGGAGAGTTCTGTAGATGTCTATTAGGTCTGCTTGGTGCAGAGCTGAGTTCAATTCCTGGGTATCCTTGTTGACTTTCTGTCTCGTTGATCTGTCTAATGTTGACAGTGGGGTGTTAAAGTCTCCCATTATTAATGTGTGGGAGTCTAAGTCTCTTTGTAGGTCACTCAGGACTTGCTTTATGAATCTGGGTGCTCCTGTATTGAGTGCATATATATTTAGGATAGTTAGCTCTTCTTGTTGAATTAATCCCTTTACCATTATGTAATGGCCTTCTTTGTCTCTTTTGATCTTTGTTGGTTTAAAGTCTGTTTTATCAGAGACTAGGATTGCAACCCCTGCCTTTTTTTGTTTTCCATTTGCTTGGTAGATCTTCCTCCATCCTTTTATTTTGAGCCTATGTGTGTCTCTGCATGTGAGATGGGTTTCCTGAATACAGCACACTGATGGGTCTTGAGTCTTTATCCTATTTGCCAGTCTGTGTCTTTTAATTGGAGCATTTAGTCCATTTACATTTAAAGTTAATATTGTTATGTTTGAATCTGATCCTGTCATTATGATGTTAGCTGGTTATTTTGCTCGTTAGTTGATGCAGTCTCTTCCTAGTCTCGATGGTCTTTACATTGCGGTATGATTTTGCAGTGGCTGGTGCCGGTTGTGCCTTTCCATGTTTAGTGCTTCCTTCAGGAGCTCTTTTAGGGCAGGCCTGGTGGTGACAAAATCTCTCAGCATTTGCTTGTCTATAAAGTATTTTATTTCTCCTTACTTATGAAGCTTAGTTTGGCAGGATATGAAATTCTGGGTTGAAAATTCTTTTCTTTAAGAATGTTGAATATTGGCCCCCACTGTCTTCTGGCTTGTAGGGTTTCTGCCGAGAGATCCACTGTTAGTCTGATGGGCTTCCCTTTGATGGTAACCCGACCTTTCTCTCTGGCTGCCCTTAACATTTTTTCCTTCATTTCAACTTTGGTGAATCTGACAATTATGTGTCTTGGAGTTGCTCTTCTCGAGGAGTATCTTTGTGGCGTTCTCTGTATTTCCTGAATCTGAATGTTGGCCTGCCTTGCTAGATTGGGGAAGTTCTCCTGGATAATATCCTGCAGCGTGTTTTCCAACTTGTTTCCATTCTCCCCGTCACTTTCAGGTACACCAATCAGACGTAGATTTGGTCTTTTCACATAGTCCCACATTTCTTGGAGGCTTTGCTCGTTTCTTTTTATTCTTTTTTCTCTAAACTTCCCTTCTCACTTCATTTCATTCATTTCATCTTCCAGGGCTGATACCCTTTCTTCCATTTGATTGCATCGGCTCCTTAGGCTTCTGCATTCTTCACGTAGTTCTCGAGCCTTGGTTTTCAGCTCCATCAGCTCCTTTAAGCACTTCTCTGTATTGGTTATTCTAGTTATACATTCTTCTAAATTTTTTTCAAAGTTTTCAACTTCTTTGCCTTTGGTTTGAATATCCTCCCGTAGCTCGGAGTAATTTGATCGTCTGAAGCCTTCTTCTCTCAGCTCATCAAAGTCATTCTCCATCCAGCTTTGTTCCATTGCTGGTGAGGAATTGCGTTCCTTTGGAGGAGGAGAGGTACTCTGCTTTTTAGAGTTTCCAGTTTTTCTGCTCTGTTTTTTCCCCATCTTTGTGTTTTTATCTACTTTTGGTCTTGATGATGGTGATGTACAGATGGGTTTTTGGTGTGGATGTCCTTTCTGTTAGTTTTCCTTCTAACAGAAAGGACCCTCAGCTGCAGGTCTGTTGGAGTACCTGGCCGGCCGTGTGAGGTGTCAGTCTGCCCCTGCGGGGGGGTGCCTCCCAGTTAGGCTGCTCAGGGGTCAGGGGTCAGGGACCCAATTGAGGAGGCAGTCAGCCCGTTCTCAGATCTCCAGCTGCGTGCTGGGAGAACCACTGCTCTCCTCACAGCTGTCAGACAGGGACATTTAAGTCTGCAGAGGTTACTGCTGTCTTTTTGTTTGTCTGTGCCCTGCCCCCAGAGCTGGAGCCTACAGAGGCAGGCAGGCCTCCTTGAGCTGTGGTGGGCTCCGCCCAGTTCAAGCTTCCAGGCTGCTTTGTTTACCTAAGCGAGCCTGGGCAATGGTGGGCGCCCCTCCCCCAGCCTCGCTGCCGACTTGCTGTTTGATCTCAGACTGCTGTGCTAGCAATCAGCGAGACTCCGTGGGCGTAGGACCCTCTGAGCCAGGTGTGGGCTATACTCTCCTGGGGCACCGTTTCCTAAGCCCGTCGGAAAGGCACAGTATTCAGGTGGGAGTGTCCCGATTTTCCAGGTGCCGTCTGTCTCCCCTGGAAATGGAACTCCCTGACCCCTTGAGCTTCCCGAGTGAGGCAATGCCTCGCCCCTGCTTCGGCTGGCGCACGGTGCACTCACCCACTGACCTGCGCCCACTGTCTGGCACTCCCTAGTGAGATGAACACGGTACCTCAGATGGAAATGCAGAAATCACCCGTCTTCTGCATCGCTCGCGCTGGGAGCTGTAGACCGGAGCTGTTCCTATTCGGCCATCTTGGCTCCTTCCCGAGTTTGGCTCTTTTTGTCAATACTTGTGAGGTAACTTCTCTTATTTGGGGTGAGGAATTTTGAGGGCAGGATTTTCCTCTTTGGTATGTACCTTTTTGTGTGTGGAGAGGATGTGGCTATGCAGTGCTATGGATGAACTGCTGGCATAGAGATACACAGATGTCTGGTTGGTGCTGGCAGACTTCAGGGTCAGGGGAAAAGATGCTACGGTATTTCGAGAAACATGATACCCCTCAAAGACATCTCCTTTCTCAATGCTCCCAGTGCCAGGTGAGTAATAGACCAGCTTCAGTCCAAGTCCTGGGTCCTGTCGATACCAGTATATTGCAACATGATTCATATTCTAGGAACACTGTAGAATGAATTCCTTTCTTGTCCCAATGATTCTGTGTCTTGGGAATTGTTGAGGCCTGTTGGGGGGAAAAATGGATGATCAAATAGAGACAGGGCCTGGGAAAGAGGAGACTAATGTGACTTTTATGAAGAAACATTTTATAGTTAGATCCTGTGAATTCAGTAATAGGGATTCCTCACCTGTGCCCAGGATTCACCTGCTCTTAGGAGACAAATGATCACACAGCAGAGAAGCCTGTTGCTCATGGCAGCACCAAAAGCAGGATGTTGCTTGGTGCTGTGACAAACTTAGTCCCTGATACCAGCACTTTTCATTTACTTCCTGGCCAGAGAAACAACACTCATCTCCCACACTGCCAATAGCTACATAACTGCAAATCACGTAGCCCAGGCATGTGCCATGGTAAAAGCTTTGACCTCTAACAATACCCAGAACCAAAGATTCCTCCCCTTAGAAACAGGAAGACCAAGACATGACTGGAACCTGAAAGCCAGACCTCTTTAAGTAGTGAGGGGTCCATTGGCCCTGAAGATGCCCGGCTAAAATGTGTCTCAACATATCTTACCATAGATAGTCATATTTGAAGCCCTCCAATCAGACCCTACCAAATCAATATTCTTAAATCCTTTCCCTTGCTCTCTGATCCCTTAAAACCTGCCCTAGACCCCAAATCAGGGAAACAGATTTGAACCCAGTCTTTTTTTTGCTGACTGGTTTTTCAATAAAGCCTTTTCTTTTCTCAAAAGCTGGTGCCATAGTTATTGGCTTCTGTTTGCAAACCCATCTGCTTGATAACAAATATAGGTCCCCAATGTGAGGCCAACACCTGCCAAGGCACTGTAGCCCCTCAGTGGGAACTAAAGTTTCTTCACTGACCCTGAGTGGTGCTACCTAGACCAGTTTATCCAGAGGCTTAGTTGTGAGGTCCTTATTCTCTGTCATGACATTTCAGGCCTTTGAGTGCTACTTTCTCTTTTGAGGAAATAAATTACTTCTGGATAAGATGTCTTTTGGAGTCAGTACCTTGTTAATATGTGCTTACACCTTAAATTGTCTTTGGTCTAGGACTGTAGATTAGAGTCCTATTTTTGTGTAGCTTCATGGGTTTGAATCCTACCCTAGGGAGATCCTGGTTAGATTATTTCAGTCCTGGCTTTGGGTTAGGGTCCAAAAAAATAAGTGCAATAGTAAGGTGCTGTAACTGTTAGAATATTCAATTTGGCTTGGTTTTGGTTTTCCTTTGTGTTTCTGAGTTTTTGGTTTGCATAATTGTTCATCCTAACAGAGGTTAAAATTTTTGATGGTTGTGACAAGAACCTCATTAGAAGTTTATTTAAATGAAAGTCCTTAGATTCCAAAGATGAAATACATTGCTTTCTCCTGCCCTTTTAGGGTATTCCTAGGTGACTAAGAGTCTGGCAGAGGTGTTGAGGCAATTGGCTTATGATGTAAAGTGATTTTATAGGCAATCCCACCATAAAAGCATACCCCATTCCTGGGTTAGAACTTCAACAGCTCATCCAGGAGGAGCACACAAGGGGCCTTGGTAACCCCAACGTCTCAAGCGGCCCAATACCATCTGGTGTTTAGGACCCTCTGAGACACATAAGAGGGAATATCCAGCCCATTGGTGATTCTCTGAAGAGGAATCCCCATAATCGCAACACCACAGACCCACAACACCTCCTTTTTACAGGGTCTTGTTCCAGTCATTTCAGGTAAAACTCTATACAAAATGGGAAACTTTAATAACAAGCTTGTCTATAGTCTTTTAAGATAAAACTCCCCACAAATCAACACACCACATGCCACAGCTTACAGATAGCAACCAGTAATGATGAGACCCAGGGACTTCTATATACTCTATTAGCTCTTCAACATTTCCCACAAAGAAGTGCAGATGACAACTGGTGTGGAAAAGTGACGCATAGATTTTCTAGTTGACCATGGAGCTACATACTCTATCCCAAACACAAGACAAGTCCCTGTCTTCCCAAAGAACACTGCTATTACTGGTGTATCTGGGGAAACATCCTTGCAAGCCTTTCCTTCAGCCACTCAAATGCCGTAGAGGAAAAACCTATTAAACCTATTTAAATATAGCTTCCTATATATGGCTGAATGTCCAATACCTTTGTTGGGATAAGACTTGCTAACAAAATTAAATGCACAAGTAATTTTTCACCAGAATGAGTAAATTTTAAGGTGTCTCATAAACAAGCCTGCACCCTCTAAGTTGCCTTATTACAGGTAGAAGAAGGACCACTGCCTGAAATCCCTAAAGAGGCTCTACAAAAACATGCCTGACTTGACAAATCAGTTTTTGAAATACCCAGACCTGGGAATGTTTACCAATGTGAACAGCTTCATGGATCAGGGTCTCTGAAAAGCCAGATATGCAGTAGTGACTTACCAGAATATCTTAAAAGCTGAGGCTTTCCCACCAGGTATCTCTGCCCAAAAGGCAGAACTTATTGCCCTCATACGAGCTTCACACCTCAGGACAAATAAAAAGGTAAGCATTTATATAGACTCCAAATATGTCTTTTTGGTAGTGTATGCAAATGGAGTCATATAAAAGACATACTCACTAATCTCATAAAAAGTAAAATTAAACATACAAGAGAGATATTAGACTCAATTTTGCTGTCAAAAAAAATGGCCATAATGCACTGCCCAGGACACCAAGAGACTGATAGCTAGATAACTAAATGCAATAATCTAGCTGATCAGGCAGAAAAACATACAGCCAGGACAAAAGAGCCTGAAACAAAGGCTCTGGTACTTATTCCAAGTATGAATCTGTCCTTATTTAAACCCAGTACTCAAAGGTAAATCTAGAAAGAGAAAACAAGTAGCGATTTCATACTCATATTCAAGACTTGGATAGGGAACAGTATAAAACAAGAAGTCTAGATTTACAATGAACAAGGAATAGTTCTTATCCCTGAGCATTGGATAAAGGATTATTTCCCAGTTACATCAAAAACTCATTACAGAAGAAATACAACCTATCATTAGCTACCAAAGTTTGTTGTCAGGCTACACATACAAAAGACTATCCGAAAGGTTGTCCAAGATTGTCTTATTTGTGCTACAGAGAATCCAAAGACAGGACCTCCAGCAGGCAAAGGGGTCTAAACCTAAGGAACAGAAACAAGACAAGATTGTCAAATAGACTTTGCAGTTATGCCAGGAGCTGGAGGAAACTATAGATACCTGTTGGTACTTGTAGATACCTTCACTAGATGGGTCAAGGTCTTTCCATGTCAAACAAAAAATGCATCTGAGGTAACTCAAGCTTTATTAGAAGACATAATTCTTTACTTTGGATTGTAAATTTCAATTCAAAGTGACAACAGAGATACCAGACTTACCTAAGACATTTATGGAGCTCTTAGGATACAGTGGAAATTAAGTACCTCTTAGAGGCTCCAGTCTACTAGAAAGACTGAAAAGATAAACAATATCTTAAAAAATATACTTGCCAAAATGTGTCAAAAACCCAATTTAACATAGGATAAGGTCTTGCCACTTGCCCTGCTTAGAGTAAGAATGGCCCCTAAAAGCAAGCACCAGTTTAACCCCTACAAAATTCTATGTGGGACAACCCTTAAGACTAAATACTATTTTAATATTGAAAATTATCATGATGGGTAAATGCATTAGATGCTATAAAATGTGTACGGTCTCTGGATATAACTTTGTCTGCTATACATAATTACGCTTCTAGCTGTCTTAATGTTTCCTATAGATGTTCCTTTACATTGTCTAAGTCTAGGAAACTAAGTACAACTTAAGACCTAGAAAAACCACTACCCTGAAGACCAACTACAGTTCAAACAGATTAGGCCCTATGAAGTTCCTTTAGTGATCCATTCAGCAATAAAGTTAAAAGGGTTGAGGCCCTAAATTCATCATTCATAGGTAAAAGTTATTCCCATTTTCAGAAGATTCTTCTTGGCCCCTGTAAAATTCCCAAACAGGTCATGCCCTTCACAGATAAGAAAAGCCAAAGGACCAAACTGACCATATACCAGATGGCTGTGGAGGCCCACAACCAGCTTTTCCACCCAGGAACTCACTTGGAAACCCCTAATTGATCTTAAGTTACTTTTTAAAAAATGCAGTAAGACCAAAAGGGCTCCTGGCTCTCCAGATAAGTGGAAATCCATTTCTGTCTCTAAAACCAGCCTCCATCTGATGGAACTGCGAGGGCAGAAACAGGAGACAATTAGAGACAGCTTGCCCAAGATATCGGGCAAGGCCTGTATTAATGCAACTTAATTTTTACCTTGTTGTCATATATATTATTCTATGCTATTGAATTAATCATGTCTACCTCCTTGATTTAACCTCAAAAATATTATTTAGGACCTTATAGCCCTTCCTTGGGTAGAGTTTATTTTTTTCTGATCCTTTTTTTTCTATCAGCCAAATATCTCCTCTCAGGGAAACAAAACAATTTCCTCTGTTAAAAATGCCCACAATTTTCCTCTATTATATCTTTTTGCTTGCCTTACCTCAACATAAAAGGATAATTTCTTTCCTTCTTTTTTTTTTTTTTTTTTCCTTTTTCAGACAGAGTCTCACTCTGTCATGCAGGCTGCAGTGCAGTGGCACGATCTCGGCTCACTGCAACCTCTGCCTCCTGAGTTCAAGCGAACACATCTGGCTAAATTTTGTATTTTTAGTAGAGACGGGGTTTTACCATGTTGGCCAGGCTGGTCTCAAACTCCTGATCTCAAGTGATCCACACACCTCAGCCTCCCAAAGTGCTGGGATTACAGGCATGAGCCACCATGACCAGCCAAAAAGATAATTTCTTGATAAAAATGTCCCAATCTCTACCTACCTCACAAAATCTATCTAAATGTTAGAGATGTCATCAAAAACCCTCCTCTGCACTTGATGACACTGATCTGCTGCTTATCTCTGTGACCAACTTCTCTAAAGTGCCTAATTTTCTGGTGACCTGTGATAAAAAACCCACAGGTATAACCTATAGGGTCAGATTTGCTGGGGGAGGATCATTAGTTCCCTGTTTTCCATTAACATCCCCTGCAAAGACCCTTGTGTTAACAGTTATAAAACTGTGAGGATAAAGGGGCCCATGCCCACAGAAGCCAGACATTAGCTAATGCAGAAACGGAAATCATCTGTTTACTTGACACACCTACTTTCCACTTCCTGTTTTCTAACCTCTGGTCCGGGAGATATACACTGATGTGTCCTCAAACTGTAGATCTACATGATTACGTCAAGATTTAAATAAAAAGAACCTAGTATACCTTCAAGGACTGCCCTCTTCCCTACCAATTTGTAAGTTAGATAACTCCTTCTAGACTCCTCTATACTCTGACTCCTACTTTGACCAAATCCTAAGTAAAATTCCTGAAACTGAGAACTTAGTTGTTAACATATCTGGTATTCTTTTTTTTTTTTTTTTTTCTTGAGATAGAGTCTTGCTCTGTCCCCCAGGCTGGAGTGCAGTGGCACGATCTCGGCTCACTGCAAGCTTCACCTCCTGGGTTCACGCCATTCTCCTGCCTCAGCCTCCCGAGTAGCTAGGACTACAGGCATCCACCACCATGCCTGGCTAATTCTTTGTATTTTTAGTGGAGATGGGGTTTCACCATGTTAGCCAGGATGGTCTCAATCTCCTGACCTCGTGATCTGCCTGCCTCGGCCTCCCAAAGTGCTGGGATTACAGGCATGAGCCACCACACCCGGCAACATATCTGATATTCTATCCACCTCCTCAGGATATGTCTTTGTCTATGAAACAAACGACCAGCCCTGGGACTATGAATGCCTTGACAGCTGATGCCCCAAAGACATCTGTTTACTAGGGTACTTAGTCACTCCTTTCTCTGTCTGACATTAGTGATGCTGGGCATTAAACTAATACCATAAAACTGTTCACCATGGCCAAAAGATCTATGCTAAACCTCCTCCCAGTTAAATATTTACCAGGTGGCCCACCAGATGGTGTAGGATTTTTCTTTAGACAAACTCTGTTGCCATGGTGGGGAGTTGCTTCTCATAAACATATGATTAAAAACCTTTCCATTGCCCTGAAAAAGCTTGCCAAAGAGACCACAATGGCCATGGCGGCTCAACAAAGAGAGACAGGTGCTTTGGCTAAAGTAATACTAGATAATAAAATTACTCTAGATTATATACTGACTAAACAAAGAGGTGTTTATGCTTTAATACGTCATGCTGTATTTACATTAATACTTCTAAAAAAGTTGAGACCCACCAAAATAATAGACCAAAAGCCACTCAACGCCATCTAGTGTTCTCTAACAAACCTGGATATAATATGTAAACAACGTGTTTTCATCAGGAATAAGATCTATTTTTTGAGGGTCTACTTAAACTCAAAATTATATTTCTGTATGGGTTGAGATTTCTCTTCCTTCTCTCAAGGTCTCTACCTGCTGTCTATCTTGTATTTTTAAATCAATTCCCCCTGCTCATGAAATAATTATTAAATATCAAATTCCCTGACCCACCTGTTTGACCTCAACTCAGGACCCATGAATATTTGCAATTAATTATGAAACAATTTCATTCCTCAAACCCAGACCTATGTCCCTTGTCAACAAAAAGTAGCTAGAGTGGTAGACACTCAATTCCTTCAAGATTGAGAACTAAAGTAAACAAAAAGGGAGGGATTTGTAACTGTAGGATCAGCCCAAACTGGGTCTGTTATGTGGATAACAAAATATGAGTTAGCTTGTAGGTACAATAGAGCCAAAAGCTTGGACCTCAAACAACACCTGGAATGAATTATTCCTCCCTCGGAACCAAGAAGACAGGAAGATGCTTGGAAACTGGATGCTGAAACTCTTTCAGAAGCAATGAGTTCACTGGCCAGAAAGATCTGGGCTCAAATCTACCTCAACCTACTTTACCATAAATGGTTAAATCTGAAGCCCTCCAATCAGACCTTATCAACCCGGTATCACTAAATCCTTTTTCTCAGTCCCTTAAAACTTGTCCAAGACCCCAAAATCTGTCAGGAAGACAGATTTGAGCCGGCTTATGTCTCGTTGCTGACCAGTTTTGCAGTAAAACCTTTTCTTTTCTCAAAAGCTGGTACCATGGTTATTGGCTTCTGAGCATATCAGACAGCAAGCCTATGTACTTGATAGCACGACCACAAGGTTAGTGGCTAACAAAGAAGGCTCTGGAGAGAGACAGTGCCTGGGTTTAAATATGGGTTCTGCTACTTAAGCTCATTTTAGGCAAGTAAGTTAACTGTGAATGCTTCAGTTTTATTCTCTGTAAGTTATACAGAGAGTATATACTTTAATAAAAGTATGAACCTTGTGGATTTGCTGTGAAGATTAAATGAATTAATGTGTTAAGAAGTTGCAACTGCACAGTGTATAGTTATCACTCAGGGTCAACTTTCAGAATGGTCAGCTAGTAGTAGCACTCTTACTGCTACCGCCATTAGTTATTATTGAGTCTTATTCTTGTGCTAGGGATTGTGTCAGGCAATTTACATACATTTTCTCAACTAAATAAAACCTCTCAGAGCCATGTGTGACTATTTCCATTTTACAGGCTAGGAAACTACCTTTAGAGAGGTTAAGTAACATGGCAAAACTAGACGGTGACCAGATCAGTCCAGTTCTAAAATATGTACTTTCAACTATTAATAATAAATTTTTCAAATATTCTATACCTTGCATTTTTTTCTTTTTCAAGTTTGGCTGGAGTCTTCTTCAGAAATTATTTTCATTTTATTCTAATTCCCAAAACTAAAACCATGCTTAGCATGTTACCCTCAATGGCCTGAAATTCAAAATATCTTTTATTACCAGGTATCATTGACTAGCTTTGTTTATTTTTTTCTGAAAACCTTGAGCACGCTTATAACAAGTAGCTTACTCAAACCCAGTTCTTTTATCTCAGAATTGGTGGATCTCTTTTCATGAGTGGCTTCTGTAAAATCCTGTCTTTGTCTTCTTCTAGGTTCTATCCTTTGGTTGTCCTACTTCTTATTTCTAAACTGACTTCCTTCAGCATTTAGTATATCTTGAATGATTACAAACAGTTCATTATCATGCTGAATCATCCTTGAAACTTCATTGGTATCTTCTTAGAAGAATGATGATATAATCAATGTGCAAAAATCACAAGCAATCTTATACACCAATAATGGACAGAGAGCCAAATCATGAGTGAACTCCCATTCACAATTGCTTCAAAGAGAATAAAATACCTAGGAATCCAACTTACAAGGGATGTAAGGACCTCTTCAAGGAGAACTACAAAACACTGCTCAACGAAATAAAGGAGGACACAAACAAATTGAAGAACATTCCATGCTCATGGATAGGAAGAATCAATATCGTGAAAATGGCCATACTGCCCAAGGTAATTTACAGATTCAATGCCATCCCCATCAAGCTACCAATGACTTTCTTCACAGAATTGGAAAAAACTGTAAAGTTCATATGGAACCAAAAAGGAGCCCGCATTGCCAAGACAATCCTAAGCCAAAAGAACAAAGCTGGAGGCATCACGCTACCTGACTTCAAACTATACTACAAGGCTACAGTAATCAAAACAGCATAGTACTGGTACCAAAACAGAGATATAGACCAATGGAACAGAACAGAGCCCTCAGAAATAATACCACACATCTGTAACTATCTGATCTTTGATACTGTCAACTGAAGAATGAGGAAGTTCAAATTTGGAAGGGAGAGCTTTATTTCTCATTAAGGGTTGCAGCCTGCAGTGTGGCCATTCTGACAGGCTGGGAAGCACAGCCTCTGGCCAGAAGCCAGAAACACACATCTAGGGAGGGGCAAAGGGAAAAGAAATACATGATGAATGGAATGGCCAAATATAGATATTCAATAAGCTATAGGAGGAGTCAGGAACATTAATAAAAGGAAAAACATGTACATCCACAGTTGAGTTTCCTGCCCCTTCATGGAATTCCTGTAAAAGAAAATGGCCATGTTAGCATGATCTGGGGGTGGAGTTTTCAGCTCTCTGACATCAAAAGGTGAAGCAAAGGACACCAAAAGCCTCACTACACATCCTCCATAGACTGGCCAGAAACACTGGTTGGTGGCCTCTTACCAGGCAAAAAGGAGAGGCAGCATCAGACTTTCTGTTGCTTTTAGTGGTGGAGTCTTTTCAAAGGGCTGGTTTGTGTTTAGCCTTTAGGGAAGAAAACCTCATCACAGCTCCAAGAGAGAGGTATAATCAGGTGTGTCTGACCCCTCTATCCTGTCCTGGCCAAGAACTCAACGTTCAAGTTTACTCTGAGGTGCCCTTGTCCCAGAGATGGTCCTTTCAGTCAGTTAGTGGGTATAGGATTTTATTTTTAGCTTATAATTCTGAATTATGTCTTCATAAATACATTTCTGTTTTAAGTAAATGCTTTATCCAGCTGAACACATTTTTTTTTTAGCAATTTCTCTTCCTATTGGCTACTAGTCTGCTTCCAAAAGAGGGAATAATTTTAGGGAATGTAATTCTTGGAGTGATCCTGTAGTTAAATATGTAACATAATATTCTCCCACCTGCTTCTTTTTGTTGCAGCTGCCTCCTTGCTGGGATGGTGCTGGTGCATATGTTTATGTGTGTGAATCTGGGAGTAAGTTCACTTGAGGATAGGGTCTGAGATGGGGAAAATAAATATGCTACTCAAGCCCTGTTATAAATAGAATAAATTCCACATTGAAATTTCCTCAAGGGGTTTACTTCCTATGATCCTTTGTCTTTCCCTTCCTCTCAGGAGCAAGATGTGGTGTATTCCTGTGGCTTAGCAGAGGTGAAGGCCCACCCTGATGGCTCATTGAGTGGCAGTGTGGAGATTCACCAAGGGAGTAGCTCCCCACTGAGCCCAGAGATTGTTGTGAAGTCCCTGAAGTTGAGAGGTGTGGCATTCATAGAAATGAGCCAATGTAGAAGTTTAAACCAACTGCATCTGTCCTTATATAAGGCATCATCAGAGTAAAGGTATTTTTATTCCTGTGTTTCTCTTCAGCATTTTCCACAGAGATTTTCTTCATCAGCCTCCTATTTTAACCTGCTTAGCAATAAGGCCCACTCTTAACTAGGGAAGGGAGATGAGACCTAAGACATGAGATAGTTAATAATTCCAGGGTAAGTAGGAGATGGTGAGGCATAAGTGCAGGGTCAATTCCATATAGGCATATTTGGGTCTTTCATATTATTGAACAGATATACATCTATGTGTACCATAGTACTAGACTCTGGGATACAAGCATGAACAACAAAAAGAAGGTCTCTTTTCCCATGGGGGCTTATGATTCTGTATTCTGTATATCATTCCTAGTCCTACTACTGCAGTTACAAAGGTAAAAAGATTTACAGTCCCATCTTTCAAAGACCATACTTGCCTAGAAAGAGTCAGACATGACCAAAAAGCCATAATATAGTAACAGACTTTAAATTGTTGTAAGCACATAGGGAAAGAAACCTCCATATCTCCCTGGGAAGAAAGGACTTCACAGAGGTAGTGTGGGTTTAAGTAAGATTCGTAGGAAAATGATTTCCTGGTAGACCTAGGCTGGGGGACCAGCCTATGCAACATCTAAGAGAATATGATATTTTTGGAGTTTGCAAAGAGTTCAGTAAAGCTGGAGAGTATCGTTAAGAAGAGACGTGAATGGCTGAAGAGGAGCATAAATTTCCAGATAGGATTAGGATGTGTTCTCTCTCAGCGCCTTTCTGAGACAGTATTTTCTACCCATCCCTTTCCCAGTGCTTAGGCCAACCCCATTGACTAATATAATGGATTTTATGAAAAAGTTTACTAATATTGAACTACCCTTACCATCCTGGAGCAAATACCAATTTGTAGATTATTTTCTAGTGTCGTTATTTGATTCTCTATTATTGAATACTTTTTTATCAATACTAATCAGTGATGTAAGTCTATAGTATTTTTTTTTTTTTTTCATGGAGTCTCACTCTGTTGCCCAGGCTGGAGTACAGTGGCATGATCTTGGCTCACTGAAACCTCCGCCTCCCGAGTTCAAGCGATTCTCCTGCCTCAGCCTCCCGAGTAGCTGGGACTACAGGCACATGCTGCCACACCTGGCTAATTTTTTGTATTTTTATTAGAGACAGGGTTTCACTGTGTTAGCCAGGATGGTCTTGATCTCCTGACCTCGTGATCCACACCCCCTCTTAGCCAGTCTATAGATTTTTTTTTTTAAGGCACAGTTTTGTTGAGTTTTGGTATAAATATTAAGCTCATGTCATGAAAATAATTGAGAAATTTCTCCTACTGTTCTATACTTTGCAATGTTTTAGGTATTCTCAAAGTCCCTGATTTTAAAAGGTGTGGAAAAATCCCTGTAAGAAACTATATGGAACTGGCACATTTCTGTGAGGAAATTCTATTACAAATTTCTTTATTTCTTTTGTAGTCATTGTTTTGTTTAGGCTTTTTATCCACATTAGGGTCAGTTTTGTTAAATTTATAATGTGAGCCATTTAATTTAGGCTTTTAGGTTGTTTGCAGAGAATTATACAAAATATTGTTTTTAAAAATAGACTTTATCGTGATACTTCCCTTTGTCACTTCTGTTTTAGAATATTTGTCCTCTCTGTCTGTTGGCTGGCAAACAATTATCTCATTTGCTTATTTCTTAGTTCTATCATTAAAAAATTTTCTACCTTATTAACTTCTGCTTTTATATTGATCAATCCCATTTTTTTGCTTCCATCCTGTTCAGGATAAATGACTGAAATGAGTCTTAGGGGCTAAAAATCAAGATGTTGGCAGGTGGTGTTCCTTTTGTAGGCTTTATGGGAGAATCCATTTCTTTGCCTTTTCCAGCTTCTAGGTGCCATCTGCACTACTGGGCTCAGGGCCCTTCTTCCATCTTCAAAGTGTGTCTTTCATTCCGATCTCTACTTCCATTGCTCACATAGTCTTTTTCTGACTCACATCCTCTTGCCTCACTCTTACTACATGCACCAGACATAGTACTAGATTCTGAGATATAAGCATGAACAACAAATAAAGGTTTCTGCTCCCATCAGGCTTATAATTCTGTATCCAATATATTGTACCACGTCCTACATACTGGATTTACAAAGGTAAACGAATATATAGTCCAATCCCTCAAAAACCATACTAGTCTAGGAAGAGTCAGACATGACCATAAATATCATAACATAGTGATAGAAGTTGAAGTTTGTTTAATTTGTTATAAACACGTAAAGAAAGAAAACTCTATATCCGTCTGGGA
Source organism: Pongo abelii (assembly GCF_028885655.2). Lineage (NCBI taxonomy): Eukaryota > Metazoa > Chordata > Mammalia > Primates > Hominidae > Pongo > Pongo abelii. Next base: position 140,246,027 of record NC_071991.2, on the reverse strand, counting down.
AAAGAGAGAGGACTTCACAGAGGTGGTGTGGTTTTAGGTAAGATATTTTAGGAAAGTATGTGACGATATTGAGCCCACTCAGCTAATCAAGGAAAACCTCCCCATTTCAAGATCCTTAACTTAATGACATCTGCAAAATCATTTCAGTAACGTGAGAGAACATATTCACAATTTTCAAGGATTCAGATCTGAATATTTTGGGAGATTATTATTCAGTCTACCACAATGTGAAAATCTCTAAATAACTGCAGCAATACTTCTGAGAGAGAAATGTTTAGATAACTGAGATCATATCTTAGCTAGGGAAGCAAGAACTGATAAAACCCTGGTTTGTTCAATAAATATTTAAAGAGCACCTACTTTATTCAGAGCCTGTAATACTGTTGAAGATATAAAAATTAAAACCTTGGACATGGTCCTTGGCCTCATTGAGCATATTTTGTATTAATAATTTTAAAAACTATCATTATAAGTTAAACAATGAAGTGTGTGATACTCTATGATTGTAGAAGCTCTGGGTACCATGGGGTATTTACCACACATAGTCAGAGACTCAGGCATGATGATTATGCCATTTAAACATGAAGGATTAGGAGTACAGATAAATAGGGAGAGAAAGATTATTCTAGCTAGTGTGAACAGCATGTGTAAAGTCTCAGGAGTGAGTGAGAAAGTACATATGGAGCTTTGGGAGAGCTGAGGGATTATGAATATTATTAGAGCATAAGTATGCAAAAAGTGGGTAAAGAGTAGGTGAAGACTGGATAGGTATGCAAGGGCCAAATCATGGAGGGTTTTAAGAATTTGTAGTTTGGAAGATTTTTTTTCTTTTTTACAAAAAGAACTTATAGGCTAACATTTAGATATAAAGAAGACTGGTCATAACCCTAAAGTCAATGGAAAGGAAGTGTTTTCAGCTGCAGAGAATTAACTGAGTTAGAACAGAGAGTAAGACATCAGGTAGGTGGATATTTGGTAGGTGTTGAAGTAACTCAGGTCAAAGAAGTAATTCAGGTCAAAGACAGTGGTTGCCTGAGCTAAGGCAGTATTCATTGGGATAGAAAATAGTGGTTGAATTTGAGAGGTTTTAATAAACATAAATGTTAAAGATGTGTTTATTGACCAATGTAGAAGAAAAGTGTGACAGAAGAGGTGAAGATATTCTGGGGACTCTAGCTAAAGCAATTGAGTGAATGCTTGTACCACTTAGGGATCCCAGTGACACAGAAGATGCATGTCACAACATACCTTAGGGTGATTTATTGTCTCAAGAAGCTAGAGAGGCAGGACTGGGACAAGGATGAGGAAAGGCATTGCAATGAATGTGTTTGGGATCTGAATAGGGGATATCTTGTCTGAGGAGCAATAAACCTGAAAGGGCAGAGTAAGGACCTTAATACATATAATTTAATCTCAGAAATAGAAAATGATACTATTTGAACTGGCCATAGACTTAGGAACGTTTTCTTGACTTCTGTACTCACTAGTAGAGCACAAGGAGGTATGGGAAATATTGCCTTTTGAAGTCTGTTGCAAGGTTGCTGCTCCGGTCAGATTTCCCACACAAAAAATCTCATGTTAAAGGTTCTGGAAAGGTCTATTCTCTCCTCCTGTGAAAGAAGTTCTTTCTCAGAATAGGGTGGAGCCTCTTGTGGGTGGGCACTCCTCCCTTTGAGACTGCTATTTTGTGCGGTGAGCACATGCCTGTGCAGTGCTGTGGAGTGACGGCACAAGGACACAGGGACACCCGAAAGGGAGTTGCAGATTTCAGAGCCCAAAGGGAACTTCTATTTTTTGCTGGGAAATATTTTCAATAGGGATATGTCTCTAATCAACAATGTCAGTGTTAACTGAATAATGAATCGGCTCTAATTCCAACCCTGATTCTTGTAAAAACCAGTATGAAATCTTGGCACATATCCGGAGAACTCCTTTCCTGTCTCTGCAATCAGGTGTCTTGGAGTCTAGGTGGCTTCAGCTTCTATGAGCTGGGGTTTATGAGCTGAGGGGACAGAAGACAGAAAGAGAGTCGAGGAGAGAGCCTGATGCTGCAGTGTCCAGGAAGGAACCTGGGCTGTGGCCAGGCAAGCTCAGAATAAGAATTTCCCAAATGTTTCCAAGACGCACTGCCCCCAGGAAACAAAAGTACATGCAAGGGAGGAATATCCAGCTATGGTGGAATGAAGAGGTCAGCAAAGCTCCCCATAAAATAAGTATAAAACTCAAACAATTCTCATCAAAAGGCAGGAATTTTCTTTTTTCCTTAGGAGTACAAGCTGTTTGTTTCTGTACCAAGAGTAAGGCACACATGTTTTCATGGCTGTGGGCTGTGAATAGTAATTTGAATTATATTTTATGCAAACACTTGTTTAATGCACATTTCAGTATAAGCCAAAATTACTATAATTTTGTTACTACAAAAATTTTTATATTATACTGCTATATAAGCTTAGTTGAAAGCTATCTCATTTCTTTATTATTTATTTAAAATTGACAAATAGAAATTATATATATTTATTGTATACAATGTGATATTGTGACATTTTGATATATATATACATTGTGGAATAATTAAATCAAGCTAATTAACATATGCATAATCTCATATATTTATTTTGTTTTGACTTTTTTTGGTAGGAACACTTAAAATCTACATTCTTAGCAATTTTCAAGAGTACATATATTATTAACTATAGTAATCATGCTGCATAATAGATCTCTAGAACTTCTTTCTGTCTGATTAAAACATGTACCTTTTGACCAACATTTCCCTATGTCCCATGCCTCCCTTCCTGAAACCCCATCCCAGTGCTTGGCAATTACCCTTCTACTCTGTGCTTCTGTGGATTTGACTTTGTTGGATTCCATGAATAAGTGAGACCATGCATTATTTTTCTGTGCCTGGATTATTTCACTTAGCATATTGTCTCCAGGTACAAACATGTTGTTGCAAATCATATGATTTCCTTTTTCTGTAGGGTTGAATATTTTTCCGTTTTGTGTGTGTGTGTATGTGTGTATGTATACACATATACATATAAAGAATATATATACGTATACAGAATATATATCATATATTCTTCGTCTAGTCATCCATTGGTGGAAACCTAGGTTAATTCTGTATTTTGGCTATGTGAATAATGCTTCAAGGAACATAAGAGTACATATATTTATTCAACATACAGATTTCATATCTTTTGGATTTATATCTGGAACTGGAATTGCTAGATTATATGATAGTTCTATTTTTAATTTTCTGAGGAACCTCCATACTGTTTGTCAAAATGGCTATACTAATTTACATTCTGTATTAGTCAGGGTTCTCTAAAGGGGCAGAACTAATAGGATAGATGAAGAGGAGTTTATTAAAGAGTATTTACTCACACAAACACAAGATAAAGTCCCATAATAGGTCTTCTGCCATCTGAGGAGCCAGGAAGCCAGACTGAGTCCCAAAACATCAAAAGTAGGAAAGTTGAGAGTGCAGCCTTCAGTCTGTAGCCGAAGGCCCAAGAGCCCTGGCAAATCACTGGTTTAAGTCCAAGAGTCCAAAAACTGAAGAACTTGGAATCCGATGTTTCAGAGCAGGAAGCATCCAGCATGGGAGAAAGATGAAGGCCAGAAGATTTAGCCAGTCTAGTCCTTCCACATTCTTCTGTCTGCTTTTATTCTAGCCATGCTGGCAGCTGATTAGATTGTGCCCACCCAGATAGAGGGTGGTCTGCCTTTCCCAGTCCACTGATTCAAATGTTAATCTCCTTTGGCAACACCATCACAGACACACCCAGGAACAATACTTTGCATCCTTCAGTTGAACCAAGTTGACACTCAATATTAACCATCACACATTTCTACCAACAATGTACATGATTCCCTTTTCTGCACATCCTTATCAATGCTTGTTATCTTTTTTCTTTGTAGTATTAGCCAGTGTTCTTTGTAGTATTAGCCAGTGTAACAGTTGTGAAGTGATATCTCATTGTGGCTTTAATTTATATTTCTCTGATAATTAGCGATGATGAACATTTCTTCATTTGTATGCTTTCTCTTGAGAAATGTCTATTCAGGTCATTTGGCCATATGTTAATTGGGTTGTTTTCTTGATAATGAGTTGCTTGAATTTCTTATATATTTTGGATATTAATCCTTTTTCAGATGTGTAGTTTGCAAACATTTTCTCCCATTTTGTAGCTTGTCTTTTTATTCTGTTGATTATTTCCTTTCCTTTCCTGTGCAGAAGCTTTTTAGTTTGATGTAATCCCACTTGTCTATTTTGATTTTTGTTGCCTGTGCTTTTTCAGTAATATCTAAAAATTATTTGCCAAGACCAGTATTAAGAAACTTTTCCCCTATGTTTTCTAATAGTATTTTTAAAATTTCATGTCTTATGCTTATGTCCTTAATTTATTTTGAGTTGATTTTATGTTGTAAAATAGAAAGACCAAAATCCAACTATTTTCTGACTATGGGAAAATCACTTTAGATTTAAAGACACAAATATATTGAAAGTAAAGTATGGAAAAGCATATGTCATATTAGTAACCATAAAAGCTTGAGTGGCTATATTAATATCAGAGAAATAAATTTTAAAGCAAAAAATATTATTAGAGAAAAACACTTCATAATGATTAAAGTTTCAACCTATATATGTGTATCAAATGATATAAAAAACATATACAAAATATATATTCCTTCTATGTGTTTGTGCATATGTATTTTTTATATTTATTCACACATATATTTATCCTTTAAGGTGCTTTTAATTTCTTACTATGGATTTTACTAACAATGTCATTTTCTCTCAGCCAGATGACTTCCTCTAATATTTCTTGTAAGACAGGTCTGCTAACCACACAATTCTGTAGCCTTTGTTTATCGGGGAATGTCTTTATTTCATTTTCATTTATAGAGGATAGTTTTGCTGGATATAGAATTTTTGGTGGAATTTTTTTTTCTTTCAGTGCCTCTCCATTATCTTCTGATCTCCATTGTTTGTGATTTAACGTCAGAAATGATGACTTCTGATTTAAAGTCAGGTTAATTGTATTGCTCTCCTCTTTCAAATGCTGAGTCATTTTTCTCTTGTTGAGAAAATATATTGATTTCAATACATTATTTGTGGATTTTGGCTTTCTGAAGTTTAACTATAATGTTCTAGACATAGATATCTTTGTGTTTACTGTGTTTGAGAGATGTTAAGCTTCTAGGTTCTTTTGATTAATGTTTTTCAACAAATTTGAGAAGTTTGTGGCCATTATTTTTTCTTTATCTTTCTCTCACTTCTCTCTTTCTGAGACTCCAATTTTACATATATGGGTATGCTTGATGGTACCCACAAATCTCTAAGTTTAGTTACTTTTAGGATAGAAAGCATGTGCCTGTACAGCATTGCGGAGTAACTCCTGGGGCCTAACAACAGAGTCCCAAAGTACATAAAGTAAAAATGACAGAAATGAAACAAAAATAAAACATACCAAAATTATAGTTGGTGACTTAAATCCTCCAGTCTGAAAAATTGATCACACCAACTAGACAGAAAGTAAATAAGGGTAAAAAGACCTGAAAAACACTACTAAACTATTTGACTTGATGATTTTAGAACACACTATTCAGCAACAGCAGAATGTACACTTTTTCAAGTGCTCATAGAGTATTTCCCCATATAGATTATATATTATATAATAACATACAGATAGGAGGATTAAAATAATTCAAAGTATATATTATATAATAACATACAGATAGGAGGATTAAAATAATTCAAAGTATATTCTCTCATCACAGAGGGATTTAATTAGAAATAAAACAGAAAGAAGCTGGAAAAATCACAAATATTTGGAAATTAAACATCATACTCCTAAATAACTCATGGGCTTCAGAACGAATTTCTAAAGAAATTATGCTTTTAACTAAAAAACTAAAAATATATCGATCTACATGGAAAGCCGCCATGATTAGAGGGAAATGTATAGCTTTAAATAACTACATTTAGGAAAACAACTACAAAAGTTTCCATCGTAATCTAAACTTCTACCTGAAGACACTGGAAAAATAAGAGAAAAGTCAACCAAAAGTAAACATAAGGAAGAAATAACAAAGATCAAGTTATGCCAGGCGTGGTGGCTTGTGCCTGTAATCCCAGCACTTTGGGAGGCTGAGGCGGGTGGATCACGAGGTCAGGAGATCGAGACCATTCTGGCTAACACGGTGAAACCCCGTCTCTACTAAAAAAAAAAAAAAATACTAAAAATTAGCCAGGCGTGGTGGCAGGCACCTGTAGTCCCAGCTACTCGGGAGGCTGAGGCAGGAGAATGGCGTGAACTCGGGAGGCGGAGCTTGCAGTGAGCCGAGATCGCACCACTGCACTCCAGCCTGGGCGAAAGAGTAAGACTCCGTCTCAAAAAAAAAAAAAGGAAAAAAAAAGATCAAATTAAAAATCAATTCAATAGAGAGTAGAAAAATAATAGAGAAAATCAATGGAACTACAACTGGTTACTTGAAACGCTGTAAAATTGATAACGCTTTAGTCAGACTGAACAAGATAAAAAGCAAGAAAATAGAAATTGCAAAGTCAGGAGTGAAAATGAAGAATACAATTACTAACCCTATAGAAATATATGGAAATGTTATGAACAACACTATGTCAATGAATTTCACAACTTGGATGAAGCAGACATATTCCTAGAAAGACATAAGAGTAACTTGAGAAAAAAAGAAAGCCACATGTCTGGATAGACATATTAGAAGTAAAGAAATGTTTTAGTAAATAACACCATATAGAGCAGAGGTCAGCAAAATTTTTTAGTAAGGAGCTAGATAGTAAATATTTTGGGCCATATGCAACCTCTTGTCAGTTCTTTTTCTCCTATTCCTCCTCTTCCATCTTCTAACACTTTAAAAGTATAAAATTTATTCTTAGTTTATGAGTCATACAAATATAGGCCATAGCTTGACTTTTACATGTGAGCAATAGTTTGTCACTCCATGTCACAGAGAAAAGCTCAGGACTAGCTGACTTTACTGGTAAATTCCATCAAATATTTAAATAATAATGCCACTCCTACAAGAAAAAAAAAACTTTCACAAAATAAAGAATAAGAGATTATTCCTAAATTCATCCCAGTTCAGTCCACAATTTCCTAATTCAGCCTAACAGGTCAGAATTACTTTGATACTAAATAAAAAGAAATCGCAAGAAAACTACAAACTAGTATGTCTATGGTCTCCATAAAATATTAGCAAACCTCATGTAGCAATATATGAAAAGATTATATACTGTGACCAAGTGGAATTTATCCCACCAATGCAAGATTGGCTTGACATCCAAAATCAACTAATGTAATATACCATATTAACAGAATAAAAACATATCAGATTATTATCTCAATGTATGCGATAAAATAAATTTGACAAAATAACCTGTACCCAATCATAATAAAGTCTCAACAAATTATGAACAGATTGAACCTTCTCTTTCTGATTAACAGCATGAAAGAAATAAACACTCACCTTAAACATGAAAACTTGAAAAGACTGAATGCTTTGACTATAATATTGGTAGCAAAGTAACAATGTCTGTTTTCACTACTTTTATTCAACATTGCACTGGAGATGTCAGACAGTACAGTCAGATAAGAAATTGCAATAAAAGGCATCCAGGTTGGAAAGGAAAAAGTAAAATTCTTTTTAATCTCAGACTACATGATCCTGCATGTAAAAAAAAAAAAATCCTATGAAATCTACAAAGAAACTTCTAGAACTAACAAATCCATTTAGCAAGATTTCAGGATACAGTATGTATAGCAAAAATCATATGTGTTCTAATACTAGTAATAATCCAAAAGTGAAATTAAGAAAAATATTTTTATAGTTGCATTATAGAAAATAGCACTTTGCAATATATTAAACAACAGAAATATAAGACCTATACATGGAAAAAATATAAAATGTTGAGATAAATTTTAAAAGATCTAAAAGAATGGAAAAAGCATTCCATGATCATGGAGGACTCAGTATTGTTAAGATAGAAATTATCTCCAAATTTATCAATAAGTACATGTCAATCCTTCTCAAAATTCTAGTAGTACCTTTTGTAGAGATTGACTAGCTGATCCTAAACCTGTATGGTGATACATAGGACTTGAATAGTCAAGGAAATTTTGAGAAAGAAAAACACAGTTAAAAGATTTACACCAGCCAATTTAAAAACATATGATAAAGCTGCAATAATCAACAGAGTGTGGTATTAACATAAGATCAGCAAAGATCAGAAATAAACCCATCCACTATGGTTAACTCATTTTTGAATATGGTGTAAAGTTAGTTTAATGATGAAATAATATTTTCAACAAATAGTACAGAAATTACACTATGCAAAAATACTAATACTATTAATAATGCTCTTGGATCATTACCTCACACCATACCCCAAAATTAACTCAGAGCATGGTGTATACCAACTATAAAAGCAAAAACTATGAAACTTCTAGAAGAAGACAGAAAAAAAATGACTTTGGCTTAGTTATTTCTTAGAAGTAACAGGAAAGCATAATTCATAAAAGATAAATTGAAAAATTGGACCTCATCAAAATAAAAAATGGTTTATCTTCAAAGTCACCTGTTAAGAAAATGAGAAGACAAATCATAGAGCAGGAAAAAATGTTTGAAAGTCATATGTCTGATAAGGGACAGTTAAAACTCAGTAAATAAAAAGACAAACTGTCCAATTAAAATGATTAAAGGATTTGAATAGGTATGTCATCAGAGGTCATATAGGAATAACCAATAACCAAACAAAAAAATGCTCAATATCATTAGTTATTAGAGAAACAAAATTTAAAAACCACAGTGAGATGACACTACACATTTGCCAGAATGACGATTATTAAAAAGGACCAAGTGTTGGAGAGGATGTGAAAAACCTGGAACCTCACACATTGATGATAGAAATGTAAAATGAAATAGCCAATTCTGAAAACATTTTACAAGTTTTGTTTTTGTTTTTAATTTATTATACCCTTACCCTATGACTCAGTAATTCCACTTCTAGATACCTACCAAAGTTCATAACTTCACAAAGACTTATTTATTTATTTTTATTTTATTATTATACTTTAAGTTCTAGGGTACATATGCACAACATGCAAGTTTGTTACATACGTATACATGTGCCATGTTGGTTTGCTGCACCAATTAACTCGTCATTTACATTAGGTATTTCTCTTAATGCTATCCCTCCCCACTCCTCCCACCCCACAACAGGCCCCAGTGTGTGATGTTCCCCGCCCTGTGTCCAAGTGTTCTCATTGTTCAATTCCCACCTATGAGTGAGAACATACGGTGTTTGGTTTTCTGTCCTTGTGATAGTTTGCTCAGAATGATGGTTTCCAGCTACATCCATGTCCCTACAAAGGACATGAACTCATCCTTTTTTTATGGCTGCATAGTATTCCATGGTGTATATGTGCCACATTTTCTTAATCCAGTCTTATCATTGATGTACTTTTGGGTTGCTTCCAAGTCTTTGCTATTGTGAATAGTGCCGCAATAAACATACGTGTGCATGTGTCTTTATTGTAGCATGATTTGTAATCCTTTGGGTATATACCCAGTAATGGGATCACTGGTTCAAATGGTATTTCTGATTCTAGATCTTGACGAATCACCACACTGTCTTCCACAATTGTTGAACTAGTTTACATTCCCACCAACAGTGTAGAAGTGTTCCTGTTTCTCCACATCCTCTCTAGCATCTGTTGTTTCCTGACTTTTTAATGATTGCCATTCTAACTGGTGTGAGATGATATCTCATTGTGGTTTTGATTTACATTTCTCTGATGACCAGTGATGATGAGCATTTTTTCATGTGTCTGTTGGCTGCATAAACGTCTTCTTTTGAGAAATGTCTGCTTTTCACTTCTTTTGAGAACTGAAGCAGATGAAGACTTCTTGTGTTAGCATAGTGATTAATGAGATGCTGGAGTAGGAGTCAGCCCTGTAGACAACAAGTGCGGACTTCAGAGATAGAGGGACAGCAGGTACAGGGTCTCGGATAGGTAAGAGAACATGGACTATAGAAAATGGTCAAAAGTTCAGGATTGCCAGGATGAAAAATAGCTAGAATAACGTGTTCAAGATAAGCTAATTTCTGGAGTCCAGATCACAAAATACCATTAAGCCAGGTGAAGAAATTTAAATTTTATCTTGAATATGAAGGAGAAGCATGGAGAAATGGTAAGGGGATCCAGTAGCATGATCACATTTGTCTACAGTTACCCGTCAGCATCTTGGGGAATTGGTTCCAAGACCTCCCAAGGATAACAAAATCTACAAATGCCCAAGTCCCTGATAAAAAATGGTATAGTATTTACATATAATCTATGCATATACTCCCATATACTTTAAGTCATCTGTAAATAATTCATAGTACCAAATACAATGCAATGTTATGTAAGTAGTTGTTATACTGTATTGTTTAGAATAATGACAACGAGAAAAGTCTGTATGTGTTCAGTATAGACACAATTTTTGAAAAAAATATTTTTGATCTGTGGTTGGTTGAATACAGGGATGTGGAACTCATGAATACAGAAGGCCAACTCTCTGATGCATATCACTTTTGCAAGAAGGCCAGAAGGGTAAGGCATGAGGCTAAGAGTTTGGTAAGGAGGGGTTTTTAATCTTCTAGGTGTTTGCTAAGGACACCTGATCATTGGAGATGAGCCTCCCAAGATGATGATGTCTCCAAAAGAGGATATGCTATTGGGAGGATGATGAACTCTGTTGGGGACAAGTTGAGTTGAGGAGCCTATGAAATATAGAGGTGGCAATATCTAGTAGGCAGCTAGAGAATAAGTTTGAAACTAATGAGACATATGCTTCAAGTAATAGATTGGATGATATTGTCTAAGATGTATGTATAGGTTAAGAGGAAAAGAACAAAAAGTCCAGAAATAAGGTCAAAATAAGGAAAATGAGAATAGAAAGAACCCACAAAGAAGAGTGAGGAATGGCTAGTATTGTAGAAAACAAACAGAAAAGAATGAACAAGAAATGACTTTTACAATAAAATATGTATTATGTTTTCTAGATTCTTTTCTAACATATTAAAGCTACTTTTTAAGGAGGCAAAACCAGGACAGAGACTCTGTGACTTTACTTTTTGGTAACCTCAAAACAGAGATTTCACATCTGAGCTCAGAAACCAGGGCCCCACAGCAGTCTATACTTTTGTGAAAAATAAATCTATTCAGGGTCCCAGGTCTGATCTCATGTGGATAGAGAACACTTCCCTGAGATTCAGCATATCTAAGACAGAAGAAACACCTAGCCATGGGATGGTCTTCCAATGGTAAGTGTAGTCTCCAAAGAGATTTAGGGCTGAATCCAGGGACATTGTTAAAGACTATTCTTTGCCAAAGTTGGAGCCTTTTCTCTTCCTTAGGCCTCATGCAGATTTAGCTAAAATTACATTTATTTAGAGGGATATTAGTGAAAATAATCATTAATCATTTATTTCAAGTGAAAATAAAATTTTATTCTAAGTTCAAAGTCATAGATTGAGGAACTGAAGACGTCAGGTGCAGGACTGGGGTCAGGAAAGGGCAGGGACTTTGTGTGGCTGTGTATGAAGGAACAAGTTTAACATGAGGAAGGAACCATGAACCAGAGATAAAGACAGCCTGTGCAGAAAGTCAAATGATCCTTTTCCTGTTTCTTAGCTGACAAAGACTTTCTTCAGCTAGCCATAAGGTAACTGTCAAATATTATCACATTTATCTTGAAGGATAAAATTTGTACAAGCTCAATTGAACAATAACAACTAGAGGCAAGGAAAAAGTCAGCTAGGATGATTGTGGGGCTGGGTCATTTCTCAGCTTGTTAGAGACTGAGCCAGAAATAGTCTTTAGTCCAGACTGTTACTTAAAGCACACTGGTCCCTCAAAGCTGAGGAGTCTGGGAAGATTTGCAGGGGTTTCTGTAGTTTAAGATGAAGTTTCTGGAGGCAAGATGTCCTCACCTTAGAGGTGACCCTTTCTGTGCAGAGTGTCGGTATCCATGTAGCACTGTGTATTCACTGCTGGCACAGAGGTACTGAGAGGTATGTGAGGGCCTGGCAGACTCCAGGGTCAGGGGAAAATGCTCCATCCTTATTCTGGAGACCGTTGACTCAGAGGAAAGATCTCCCTTCTCTGTGGAATTAACCCCATAGGAATAGTGGATGAGGTGTAGTTCCATTCCTGGATCTTGTTGATACCAGTACATTTTGTCATGGCCCATGGCTTGAGAACATTCCAGAGTGATCTTCTTTCCTGTCCCTATAACAAGGTGTCTTGGGGTCTGGTAGATGTCAGCTTCCATGAGGCCTATGGGAAGAGACAAAAATTGGCAACAGAGTTCGCGATGGACTTTGATACTGAGCCAGGCACAAACCCAACACAGAGGAAGTATTCCTTCTAGATTTTGGAATGAACTGTGTCTATGACTTACCTGCCCCCAGAAAATAAAAGGCCACGTAGCGGAGGAGCCTGATAGTCATGGCACAGTTGGGGCTAGAGAGGATGTCTCCCAGTAGTGGAGAAGCAGGATGGGCTCTTGATAAAGTCATTGTGTGTGTGTGATGACACAGCCCCTGCAAACATCCTGGGTCCCACAGCCATCCTGTTGAAGCAGTTTCATCTATGTCCTTTTAACCCATCAAATGACTAATATTTTTGTTCACTTCCCTCATCCAAAGTAGGCTTGATGCTTTGCTTATCTTAACTCAAGTCTTTAATATTCTTACAAAACATTCCATTGCAACTGTTTTATAAGCTATGAACATAAAAACTACATAGCTTTGAATGCCTATAATAGGAAGATTTTACCTAATTAAAAAGGTTGAGAAAGGAAGTGGAATTTGAGTTGAGTTCTGAAGGATGAACAGGAATGAACTCTGCAAACCCAAGAGAGAAGAACATGCAGAAGAGGGAACCAGTGAACAGCGTGGCTTGATCAGACAAGGAGCAGGAGAACTTGTGAGCATTAAATGGGGCAATCTATTTATACAGACACATGTAAAGAGCTTGGAGCAGTAATTGGAATTCATTGAGTCCTCAGAAAATATGGTGTTATTATTGTGTGATAATAACTTTCTCAGTCTCATTTTTCACTGACTTGGTGTTCAGGCTTTATCAGCTTAATCAACTTAGCCTTTGCCTAGGAGGATTTTAGTCCATCTGCCTTTAATTGCACTATCAATCATGACAGAACAGAAAATACAATCCAATACATGGTTTGGTAATACTGCTAAAAATGGTTTGGGTGCTGCTGCAGTAAACAATGTCTAAACCAAGTGCCATTCTCCCTCCGCCCTTTCCCCCATTTTTTCTTAACGAAAAAGTCTTTGGTTTTGATTGTGAGATACAAAGATTAATCCCAGAATTTCTCCCAGCTTTGTCCACTTCCTTTGCCCTAGTTCATTAAGATCTACAGTTGGTATTTACTAAAATTTTTGTTCACATGATGCTGACATGGGGTTTGGGTTTTTACGATTATATCTCTAGTATTTGAACACCATGTCTTCAAGTCTGTATGTATTTACATGTAACACATGTGGGTCCCTGCTTACTCTCGCTCTGTCATGTGTCACGAAGGAATATAACAGTTTTGATTTACCAAACCCTGAAATACTCTTGTCCTATCAGGGCTCCTTTAAGACAAAAGTAACCATTAAAATCATTAATGAGATTTGGCCTTAGACTTTACTATGAAATCTGGTCTTAAGAATAAGTGCTGAGAACAGAAAAAATAAATTGAATTTTACTGCCGCCTGCTGAAAAAAAGGTGTTAGAGGTTTGGGGAGATTCTGACAAATTTTAAAAAAACAGGAAAACGGGAGGCTCCCAGTTGTTCTCAGTGTGAGATGACTTAAGGATGAGTGATGAGTTGATGAAAGTCTTCAGCAGTGACTGGATGTAAAATCTATACCTCACAGTAGAAGCAACTAAAGAAAGGAAAGAAGAGAAGTGCTCAACCTGGGCTTGGAAGTAGTTATGAGAGAGTCTCAGGTCCTAGTCAGATGAAGGGGTACTCGAAGGCAGAGGTAACTATCCACTTCTTGCTGCCCAGTGCAGGAATAACTCATGCATAGCTTGCCTTTTATTGATGAAAACACTTTCCCCAAAGACTACCTTTCTGGTTTAGATAGGGAAGTCCTCTGGAGAAGGTGCTGGGAATTGCTAAGTGTGAATAATTACAGAGACAGACATTATTATATATAATTCTTGTATATATCTCTATACATTTTTGCTCTAGTAAAACCCCCTTTCTCAACGGAGGCTTCTTGATTCTCAGGACTTTGTAGTCCTTCCAGTGTCCATGAAGTTTGCATAGGGAAGAGATACCAAGAAAGACAAGAGACAAAATGCAGTCTTAATATTCAGCCAGGAGGGAAAGATCTGGAACCAGAATGTGGCAATGCTAAATTAAGACTTCATATTGTGGCAAAGGACTCACCTGTCTTCAGATGAGGCAGAAGGGAGAAAGGCTGAGGGTTCTGGTCTCCCAAATAGTGATAAACATCTCCTAGCTCAGGGCTCTGGGACCACATGGAAGTAGGATTACCTCTGAGGTTTCATTTCCCATGCCAAGAATAGCCTGTACCATCACGGTTCCTGTTTTCACAGAATAGAGTTTGATTCCAGAGAATCACAGACACTGACTATAGGGCATGTGTGTTGAGCTTTTATGCAGTGTCTTATGTCAGAATCCCACAGCAAGGGTTTTTGTGAGCTTCAGCACCATATTCTCAACCCAGTGGTCCCTCAGTATTCATGGGGGATTAGTTTAAATCCACTGATGCTTAAATCTCTTATATAAAATGGCATAGTATTTGCATATAACCTAGGCACATCCTCCTGTATACTTTAAATCAACTCTAGATTACTTATAATAGCTAACACAACGTAAATGCCATGTAAATAGTTGGTATACCTCAGTGTTTTAAATTTTGTATTTTTATTGTTGTGTTATTTTGTAATTTTTAAAATATATTTTTCATCTGAGGTTGACTAAATCTGCAAATGAGGACCCCATTGACAAAGAGTGCCAACTATGTACTCTACCAGCATTCGGAAGTTCCAAAGGCCCTCAAACACAGCATGCATAATTCATTCCCCTCCTTCCTTCTAACTCTGCTTCTTTGCCTGTAATACTAAAACTAGGACTCCAGGCATAAACTTAATTTATTAAATATTCTAATTAGACTCACTTAAATATATGAGTATATAAATTTGTGTTAACAATTAAAACAACAAATGTTTCATATATTTTCATATATATACATCCTCCTTTGCATGTCTTCTTTCTCAGAACTCAGATTCCATTAAGAAAAACAGCTTTGATTTCCCCGAACATTCTCCCATGTATGTTTGGGATTATGTCACTTCACCCTAGTTCTCAATCAATCATGTATTACCATCAGATATTAATATCAGATAATAATTGTTACATAAGTCTCTATACATTTTTTGTCCAGTAAAACCCCCTCATTTTCCAGCCTTCTCTTAACCAAACATATTTTCTTTGTTTTAAAAAGACTTGTAGATGGGAGGTGTGGAGGACTTAAATACACATGTACCAGACCTGGATTGCTCCGGTCTGAACTCAGATCACGTAGGACTTTAATCAGTGAACAAACGAACACTTGATAGCAGCTACACCATTAGGATGTCCTGATCCAACACCGAGGTCGTAAACCCTGTTGTTGATATGAACTCTAGAATAGGATTGCACTGTTATCCCTAGGGTAACTCGTTCCGTTGATCAAATTATTGGGTCAATATATGTATAGTAATTCACTTAAACTGGTTTAGTCTTAGCATAGGTTGCTCGGAGGTTAAATTATGCTCCGAGGTCACCCCGACCAAAATGTTTAATGCAGGGACAGCAGTTTAAGGCCTGCAGGCTTATTTGAGCTTTGTTTGCATTAATAAATTAAAGCTCCACAGGATCTTCTCTTCTTATGTATTCATGTTCGCCTCTTCACGGGCAGGTCAATTTCACTGGTTGGAAGTAAGAGACAGCTGAACCCTTGTGGGGCCATTCATACAAGTACCTATTTAAGGAACAAGTGATTATGCTACCTTTGCACGGTCAGGGTACCACGGCCATTGAACATATGCCACTGGCAGGTGGTGCCTCTAATACTAATAATGCTAGAGGTGATGTTTTTGGTAAACAGGCAGGGTAAAATTTGCCGAGTTCCTTTTACTTTTTTTAACCTTTCCTTAGAGCATGCCTGTGTTGGATTAACAGTATAGGTAATAATAAATTTGTTGAGTTGTTTATTAATATTAGGCTGTTAATTTGTCAGTGGGTTATTCTGGTCTGATGTAGGCTTAAGCACTGAAGAATATTTCATGTTACTTATATTATTGCATCTATAAAGTAATAGATTAGTCCAATGTGGTGTTAGGAGTTCAGTGGTGTGATTAGAATTTAGAGTGGTTGGATGTTGAGCTTGAATGCTTTCTTAATTTATGGCTGCTTTTGGGCCAACTATGGGGATAAAGTTTTTTACTCTCTACATGAAGGTTGTTTCCTAATGTCTAAAGAGCTGTCCCTCTTTAGACTAACAGTTAAATTTACAGGGGGATTAAGTGACTCTGTAGGTACATTTAAAGTTGAACTAAGATTCTATCTTGGACAACCAGCTATCACTAGGCTCAGTAGGCTTATCACCACTACTCATGAATCTCCCCACTATTTTACTACATAGATGGGTGTGTTCTTTCAGCTGTTCTTGGGTAGCTCGTCTGGTTTCGGGGGCCTTGGCTTTGGTTCTCTGTGTAAAGTTATTTCTAGTTAATTCATTATGCAGAAGGTATAAGGGTCTATCTTTGCTATTTTATTCTTGGTTAACTTTTTCATCTTTACCTTACAGTACTATGTCTACTGCGCCAGGGCAAAATTTCTATCACCTATACTTTTGTTTGGGTAAATGGTTTGATTAAGGTTATTTGGTAGTACTATTAGTTAAGTTTAGGGCTAGAATTGGCACAAGGTGGTCAGATTATGGTGAAATCTTGGGTGTAAGCCAGATGCTTTGTGTTAAGCTACACCTTGGTTCATCCAAGTGCACTTTCCAGTACACTTACCATGTTACGACTTGTCTCCTCTATATAAATATGTAGGGGTTTTAGTTAAACTAATCTCTAAATTAATACTTGAGGAGGGTGACGGGCATTATGTGTGTGCTTTATGGCTTCATTCAATTAAGCACTCTGGCTCTTAATATACTGCTAAATCCTCCTTGAGCCCTTAGATTTCATAAGGGTTGTCATGAGATTTTCTGGGTGTAGAAAATGTAGCCCATTTCTTACCACCTCATGGGCTACACCTTGACTTAACGTTTTTATGTAGATACTCGTGCTTACTTTGTGACTTTTACTAGGGTTTGCTGAAGATCATGGTATATAGGCTGAGAAAGAGGTGGTGAGGTAAATCGGGGTTTATCCATTATAGAACAGGCTCCTCTAGAGGGATATAAAGCACCGCCAAGTCCTTTGAGTTTTAAGCTATTGCTTGTAGTGTTCTGGCGAATAGTTTTGTTGATTTAACTATTGGAGTTTAGGGCTAAGCCTAGTGCGGTATCTAATCCCAGTTTGGGTCTTAGCTATTGTGTCTTCAGAAGTATTAAAGCCTCCTTCATAGTTTATTTTATTTCAGCTAGGGTTTTATACAACTGAGATGAAGCTTAGCTTTATTAAGGATAGATCTAAAACACTCTTTATGCCGAGTTCTATGAGCTCGGGTTAGTCGTATGGCTGTGGTGGCTGGCATGAAATTAACCAACCCTGGATATTAGTATAGTTTAGTTAAACTTTTGTTTATTGCTAAAGGTCTATCACTGTCGTTTCCCGTGGGGGTGTGGCTGAGCAAAGTGTTTTGAGCTGCATTTGTGCATGCTTGATACTTACTCCTTTTGATCAAGGTGATTTACAGGTACTTTCACTGGGATGGGGCTGCTTGCATGTGTAATCTTACTAAGAGTTAATAGAAAGGCCAGGACCAAGCCTGTCTGTTTATGGGGCTGTATAAGCCCATCTAGACATTTTCAGTGTCTTGCTTTAAATAATTAAGCTACATTAACTGTATATATGTTAAATGCAAAATTGGAGTATAGAAGAAGATACAGGCAATATGCACAGTTGTAGGGTTCAGGGATTTAAAGTTGAGTTAGCAGGAGTTGGTGGAGTAAATATTAGTACTGGCAAGTGGTTGGTGTACAAGGTGACAGATGATGCCTTTCAGGGTGTGTAAATTTAGGGTATGGGCTTAGTAATGGATGGGTGTGCATGTTAGATATAATTGTTGTAAAAGTAGAATTAGATTGGCAGGGGATTAGTTTCCTAAAAAAATTTGCATTAGTTGAGGGGTAGCTGTTGGGGATACCCAAAGCTAAAATACAAATATTTTGGACTCTGGTAGAGTTGAATTAAGGCTTACTTGTTTTTGAAGTTTGGCAAGGTGTCTTTTTTCCTGGGTTGATGAAGTCAGAGATGGGGGAGGGGGTTGCAGATTTTCATTTTAAAAGACCAATAAGGGGAGCAGTTGTGTGTGTTTGTCTATTAATTACTGTTATGTCCTTCAAGCATGAATTAATTAGCACCTTAGGGTAGTTATGCCCTGTCGGAATATTGAATTTAGGCGCAATTAATATAGGTGATTGGTAGGAATCAAAGACAAGTCCGGCTGCAGGTGATGGGGAGGGGACCAGGCCTTCTGTGATGTGATAGCATACCCAAAAGTTAAAATACCAAATGCATGGCAGTGTTCCCGTGACTGGTTAATAGGGTGATAGTCACTGGTCCATCGAGATGTCTACTCTTAACTAAAGAATATATATAGCCTTGTGAAGAGCCAGTATAAAAACAAAACCAGCACAAGACAAAGATACCCTCTTTCGCCACTCCTATTCAACATAGTACTGGGAGTCCTGGTCAGGGCAATCAGGCAGAAGGAAGAAATAGACATCCAAATAGGAAGAGAGAAAGTCAAACTATCCCTATTTGCAGATGACATGATTCTATATCTAGAAAACCCCATAGTCTTTGCCCAAAAGCTGCTTGATCGGATAAACAACTTCAGCAGTTTTAAAATACAAAATCAACATTAAAAAAGTGGCATTCCAATACACTAAAAACATACAAACTAAGAGCCAAACCAGGAACGTAATTCCATTCATAACTGCCACACAAAACAAATATCTAGGAATACAGCTAACCAGAGAAGTGAAAGATCTCTACAACAGGAATTACAAAACACTGCTCAAAGAAATCAGAGATGACAAAAACAAATGGAAAAGCATTCTATGCACAGGGATAGGAAGAATAAATATCATTAAAATGGCCATACTGGCCAAAGCAATATTAGATTCAATGGTATTAGGTTGGTGCAAAAGTAATTGTGGTTTTGGGAATTTTAAATCATTATAACTAGGCTCAAGCACATCTTTATTAATGAAAATAGGAACCATTACAATCAACACATTTTTTGCCAATGAGAAATGAGTTTGTTTATTCCTGTAGCATAAAAATCTATGCTTTGGAATTCAACAAACTCTTGGAAAGCATTTTCTGCATCTTGCTGGCTGTGGAAGCGTTTCCCTTGCAAAAATTTGACAAGATGCTTGAAGAAGTGGTAGTTGGTTGGTGAGAGGTCAGGTGAATATGGCAGATGAGGCAAAAGTTTGTAGCCCAATTTATTCAACTTTTGAAGCATTGGTTGTGCAACCTGCACTCGGGTATTGTGGACAAGAATTGGGCCCTTTCTGTTGACCAATACCAGGTGCAGGCATTGCAGTTTTTGGTGCATCTCATCGATTTGCTGAGGATACTTCTCAGATGTAATGGTTTTGCCAGGATTCAGAAAGCTGTGGCGGATCACGCTGGCAGCAGACCACCAGACAGTGACCATGTGTAGGGCCCAGCCCCACAGGGTCGGTGGGTTTTCTCCTCATGTGCAGAGATGAGAGAGCGTAGAAATAAAGACACGAGACAAAGAGATAAAAGAAAAGACAACCGGACCCAGGGGACCACTACCACCAAGACGCAGAGACCAGTAGTGGCCCCGAATGCCAGGCTGCGCTGATATTTATTGGATAAAAGACAAAGGGGCAGGGTCAGGAGTGTGAGCCATCTCCAGTGATAGGTAAGGTCACGTGGGTCATGTGTCCACTGGACACGGGGCCCTTTCCTGTCTGGCAGCCGAGGCAGAGAGAGAGAGGAGAAAGAGAAACAGCTTACACTATTATTTCTGCTTATCAGAGACTTTTAGTACTTTCACTAATTTGCTACTGCTAACTAAACGGCAGAGCCAGGTGTACAAGATGGAACATGAAGGTGGACTAGGAGCGTGACCACTGAAGCACAGCATCACAGGGAGACGGTTAGGCCTCCGGATAACCGCGGGCAGGCCTGACTCATGTCAGGCCTTCCACAAGAGGTGGAGAAGTAGAGTCTTCTCTAAACATCCCCGGGGAAAGGGCGACTCCCTTTCCCAGTCCGCTAAGTAGCTGGTGTTTTTCCTTGATGCTAACACTACCGCTAGACCAAGGAGCCCACTGATGGCCCTGTCTGGGCATAACAGAAGGCTCGCACTCTTTTCTGGTCGCTTCTCACTATGTCTCCTCAGCTCCTATCTCTGTATAGCCTGGTTTTTCCTAGGTTATGATTATAGAGCAAGGATTATTATAATGTTGGAATAAAGAGTAATTGCTACAAACTAATGATTAATGATATTCATATATAATCATATCTAAGATCTATATCTGGTATAACTATTCTTATTTTGTATTTTATTATACTGGAGCAGCTCGTGTCCTCGGTCTCTTGCCTTGGCACCTGGGAGGCTTGCTGCCCACAACGTGACCTTTTTTTGGTGCAAGTTTGGCTTTGGGAAGTGCTTTGGAGCTTCTCGGGCCAACCATTGAGGTGATTGTTGGCAGTTGTCATATAAAATCCACTTTTCATTCCATGTCACAATCTGATCAAGAAATGGTTCATTGTTATTGCATAGAATAAGAGATGACACTTTAAAATGACAATTTAAAAAAAGTTTTGCTCATTTCATGAGGCACCCACTTATCGAGCTTTTTCACCTTTCCAATTTGTTTCAAATGCTGAACAACTGTAGAATGGTCAACCTCGAGCTCTTTGACAACTTCTCGCCTAGTTGTAAGAGGATCAGTTTCGATGATTGCTCTCAACTGGTGATTGTCAACTTCTGATCACCCGCCACTATACTATGCATCTTCAGGGCTCTCGTCTCCTTTGAAAAACTTCTGGAACCAACACTGCACTGTATGTTCATTAGCAGTTCCTGGGCCAGATGCATTGCTGATGTTGTGAGTTATCTCTGCCACTTTGTGACTCAGTTTGAACTTGAATAAAAAAATCACTCAAATCTGCTTTTTTTCTAACACCATGTGGATAGTCTAAAATAAATACCAAATAAGTAGCAAGTAATAAGTAATTAGCAAAAAACGTAAAGCGAAAATGTGCATTAAAACAATGTGTAACATAACCACATTTACTTAAGAATGTATTTCAATACCAAATGGCAAATTTAAACAATGCAAAAACTGCAAATACATTTGCACCAACCTAATATTCCTATCAAACTACTAACGACATTTTTCACAGAATTAGAAAAAACAGTATTTTAAAATTCATGTGGAACCAAAAAGCCTGAATAGCCAAGGCAATCCTAAGCAAAAAGAACAAAGCTAGAGGCATCATGTTACCCAACTTTAACCTATACTACAAGGGTACAGTAACTAAAACAGCATGGTGTACTGTACAAAAACAGATATAGACCAATGGGATAGAATAGAGAGCCAGGAAATAATGCCACATACCTACAGCCATCTGGTCTTTGACAAAGCTGACAAGAACAAGCAATGGGGAAAGAACTCCTTATTCAACACATGGTGCTGGGGATAACTGGCTAGCCATATGCAAAATATTGAACTAGATCCCTTCCTCATACCATAGACAAAAATCAACCCAAGATGGATTAAAGACTTAAATATAAACCTAAAGCTATAAAGCCCCTGGAAGATAACCAGGGAAATATTATACCATCCTAATCATATGACTTGACAAAGATTTCATGATGAAGGTACCAAAAGCAATTTCAACAAAATCAAAAACTGACAAATGAGACCTAATTAAAGAGCTTCTGCACAGCAAATGAAACTATCAACAGAGTAAATAGACAATCTACAGAATGGGAGAAAATATTTGCAGACTATGTATGCATCAGAGGTCTAATATCCAGAATCTATAACGAACTTAAACTTACAAGCAGAAAACAGATAACCCCATTAGAAAGTGGGCAAAGGGCATGAACAGACACTTTTCAGCCAAAGGTATACATGTGATCAACACGCATATGAAAAAATGCTCAACATCACTAATCATTAGAGAAATGCAAATCAAAACTACAATGAGATACCATCTCACACCAGGCAGAATGGTTATTATCAAAAGTCAAAAAATAACAGATCCTTAAAGGCTGTTGAGAAAAGGGATTGCTTGTATGCTGCTGGTGAGAGGGTAAATTAGTTCAGCCATCATGGAAAGCAGTATGGTGATTCCTCAAAGAACTTAAAACAGAACTTCCATTTGACCCAGAAATCCCATTATTGTGCATATACCCAAAAGAATAGAAATCATTCTGTCATAAAGACACATGCACACAGATGTTCATTGTAGCACTATTCACAATAGCAAAGATATGGAATCAACCTAAAAGGCCACCAACAGTAAGCTGGATGAAGAAAATATAGTACATATACATCATGGAATACTATGCAGCCATAAAAAGAATGAGATCAGCATCACAGTTTTGTACATAACTGTTTATTATAACAAACCTGTACATGTCCCCATGAACCTAAAATAAAAGTTAAAGAAAAGAAATATGAAGGAACATAACAACTATGATAACTTTGTAATGCATAAACTATCACACACAAGAGAAAAGCTGAATCTTTGTCTACAGAAGTTGGAAAAACTGTTATAGATAAGCTCATCTTTGATCTGAGAATTAAAGGATATGTGAGGATTAGCCCGGCACTCAAGATTTATTTCAAACAATAGATGTTGGTGAGGCTGCAGAGGAAAGGGAACACTTATACACTGTTGGTGGGAATGCAAACCAGTTCAGCCACTGTGTAAAGCAGTTTGGAGATTCCTCAAAGAACTTAAAATGGGGCTACCATTTGACCCAGCAATCCCACTACTGGATATATACCCAAAGGGAAATAATTTACTCTGTCATAAAGATACATGTACCCATTATGTTCATTGCAGCACTATTCACAATAGCAAGGACACTGAATCAACCTAAGCACCCATCAACAGTGAACTGGATAAAGAAAATGTGGTACATATACACCATGGAATACCATGCAGCCATAAAAGAACAAAATTATTCCCTTTTCGCAACATGGATGGAGCTGGAGGACATTATCTTAAGCAATTAATGTAAGAACAGAAAATCTAATACTATACGTTCTTACTTTTAAGTGGGAGCTAAACATTGAATACACGTGATTGTAAAGATAGAAACCATAGACACTGGGGTTCACTAGCCGGGGGAAGGAGGGAGCAGGGCATGGGCTGAACAACCACTTGTTGGATTCTATGCTTATGGCCTGGGTGATGGGATCGTTGGGACCTGAAGTCTCAGCATCATGCAATTTACCCATGTAACAAACCTGCACAACATGTGCCCATTAATCTGTAATTAAAGTTGAAATAAAAAATTAGTTCTGACAAAAAAGGAATAAAGAAGCTCATTTCAGATGAAGGAAAGAGCTTTGGCAAAGGTACACCTGTGCAATTCAGCCTGGTATATTCAGGGAAGTATAAAAAGTTCAGTTGAGCTAGAGTCTAAAGTGCTGGAGTGAATTCGGCCAATTTAGCCAGATGTTTAGTTGGAGAACCATTTCTGAAGGGCTTTGTGTGTTGTGTGAGGAATGTCGTACATGGTCATGCTGGTGGCAATTTGAGAAACAGGGTAAGGGAAAGGGGTAAGAAGCTAGTAAGCCAGGGAGAGGGCATTGCATTTATTTCTAGGCAGTGGATGATGAGGGTCTGCACTGAGTTAGAAGCAATGAGGAGGGAGAGGGGTAACTGAATCAGATAAATATGTGTATATTAGAAACTGTGATGCTGACATCTCTCTGTGAATGGCCTTGTTCTAAAGAGACACTTCCTCCCCATCAAATTCGTGAGTGCTTCTCAGAGCAACTCACATATAATGATGTGGTTACAAGGAAAGTGGGAATAAGACCTGCCATCTCACCTTGGGATGGCGCTAAAGGACCATCCAGACTCAGAGTTCCCTGTGGGGTCAGTGAAGGACTTTGTTGAGCATACAGCATAGCCCAACTTTTCCCTCTGCCCCATTTCCCTCTGCCCACGTGGACTGCAAGGGCAGTTTCCACAAACCTTCCAGCACACTAATTTCCCTCTCAAAATCTGCTTTTGGAGAACACAAACTATGACAGTGTGAGATATAGAAGTAATAGATTTAGAAACTGATTTAATATGAGGCATAGCAAAAATGAGGAACCTAGAATGACTGTTCCAATCACTGAGATAGAAATACAGTGTGTGGCCAAAATGGGCAAGTGCAAGGATGGAGAGACAGTTCATTTCAGGGATAAACTGAGTTTGAATCGCCTGTGGAGCATCCAGCTGGAAGTGTCCAGTAGATAGTTGAATTTGCCAGGCAGGAACCTATGAAAGAAGTTGTCATGACAATGAATGGGAAGGTTGAGGAAAAATATGTATACTGAGGAAAAAGGAGGGCAGAAGGAAAGACCCTGGGGAAATCTATCAGAAATGTCCAGGAGACAATTAACTGGGACAGTTAATAGCTTGTGAGGGAAGAATTATTATTGCTGATAAGACTTGATGAGGTGTGCCTAGAAATCAGGAAACAAAACTCTGGAGAAACCTGTTTTTTAAATGGAAAGCAAATGAGAAAGAATCCCTATAAGTAACATTCTTTACACATGAGAACAGGTAGAAAAGGGAATAAGTTGGATTCTTCATTTCTGAACAGTCACCAAGTCCCGTGGATTCGTTTGCTGAAATAATTGAGGCTTATGGGACAAGAAGACAAAATCCATGAGGAAGACATCAACTTGATTCTCAGGAAGACTTTTACATCAAGCTCTGGCAGTTCTTGATCAATTATTTTTGTGCCTGGGCCTCACTGGCTCCTGAAAGAATCCCCACTGCAGGGGAACCAGGGAATTAGTCCAGTGCCTGGAAAGAAAAGGGGCACTCCCAAGCTCCTAGCTTTGATCTCATACTGGGGACAGGGAATTTTATTTTCTGAAATTCAGTACATCCAGATAATAATGCAAGTCTATCTGCACCTGCAGGTTAAAATGAATCTAAGCAGAGATCAAAGTGTGGGGTAGTAGATGAAAAATTACTTTTGTAAATCACAGTCTCTGTTACTTGAATTTTAACTTCTGAGTCAGATTTAATGACAATTAAATTTACTCACAGCGAAGTTTTAGAAAACAAGCTAGTTATTTTGTTTTTAGTAGAAAGGCAACCAAATATAGAGCTAAATGGCAGAGCTGAGCTTGGAAGAACTGGGGCAGGGAAAGGTTAGACAGGATAAAGGAGCTGTCAGTGGGAACAGAACAAAGTGTGGGATGTTGCAAAGTGGGTGGAGATAATGGCAAAGGGACTATAAAAACTGCATTGTATTCAGCTCATAAGAAATGCTCTTGTTGAAAATCATGAGCTTCTGTCAAATGCTCCAGTTCATTCTCCTGAAGGGTCACCATTGGGCTAGCTCCCTAGGATAAATAAATAGACAGGGGAGATTGATTCAGTGTAGCCTGTGGTTTCAGAGTCATCACATGGCTTGGGGGCATTGATCCAAAGTGGCCCTTAGCTCACACTACCTAAGACCACTGAAAGCTCTAAACACCCTACATGCCACAACCCATATCCAGGTACCCTTCAGAGCAAACAACTCACCCATGTGTCTGTCTTTCTGTGTAGAGAGCAGGTGGCCAAGAAGCACTGTGCAAATCACTGGTGGCACAGAAGTAAAGAGCTGTCTGGTTGGGGGTGGCAGACTCTAGGGACAGGGAGAATTTAGCCTGTGTCCGTCGAGAGACACTGTATCCATCAGAGATCTCTCCTTTGTTTATATCTTTGACATCAAAGGAGTAATAGATCAACCGTAGCCCCAGTCCTGGGTCTTGTCGATACCAGTACATTCCATCATGACCCTTAGTCTGAGAACATTCCAGCATAATCCTCTTTCCTGTCTTTGTGATCCTATTCCTTGGGGTCTGGGTAACATCAGCATCCATGGACCCTGTGGGAAATAAGACAGAAACTGAAGACAGATACTGGTAAATGTCCTCGTGCTACAATCTCTAGGGATAGGCTTACTCCAGAACCTGGAAATTTTAAGGCAGTTATTTCCCCATCTGTTTTCCAAACTCACCTGTTCCCAGGAGACAAAAGGCCCCACAGAAGAAGAGCAGGGAGGCCATGGCATGAAGGGGCAGGATGGAGGTGTTTTCCAGCTCTGGATGTTGAGGGAAGCAGGGCATGGAAATAGATAACTGGGAGGATTCAGGAAGTGATGTCATTGTCCCTCCCAAGGTACTGGGTCTTAAAGATGCCATGTTGGCTTATGTATTATATGTTCTTAGCAGATGCTGAAATTCTTCTACTTGCTTCTCTTCTGTTTTTCTGGCGCTTTACTGACAACCACCAGACAGTTGCCTCTCTCCCCTTTCTCAGGGCATATCTATTTCAGTTGTTCAAGGAGACATCATCCTCCTGATAAAACAGGCTGGAGAAAATTCAAAACCAAATTGAATTTTGAATAAAGGAAGTCTAGTCTCACCTGAATGATAGGACATTATAACTCTTCTTTTTTCTGCATTTAATCATTTATTCTAACTCAGTTCTTGGTAAACTATGCAATTTGAATACATTTTCTGTAAAGTTTGAGACTTTTTTGTTTTATGAAGGACAGGATTCCTAACTTTGTTTCAAATTGCTCCTATTTTTTAGTGGCTCCTGCTTTTCTGGTCAGTGTTTTCTGGGCACAGAGCTTTATTAAAAATATTGGTTTATTGTAGAAAGATGTTAGTTTAATGTGGGTATGTGCTTCAAAGAAGTACTTAACACCTTCATTCCTATTTTGAATTAGCTGAAAATACAGTTGTTCATTAAAGAATTCATTTTATTCTAACACAAATTATTCCTGACTTTAGGAGGAAAGAGTTAATATTTAATGCAGCAGATTGCGAGTACAGAACAGTTATAGTGATAGTGTGAAACATTGTCCAATGTAATAAACAACTGGCTCTTTGCTGCTTCAGATCTGTGCTTGTCCTGGTGAAAAAGGAAAGTTCCCTGACCCCCCTGGAAGGACGTGTGACAGGAGTGTTGCTCACCTCTTCAGTTGCTGCAACTGCTCAAACCCCTGAGGGGAAAGGGAGCACACAGACAGACAGATGCAGGAGCCCAAGTGGGCAGATAGTTCTGCGGTCTGCACATGGCTTGAGTGTTAACCAGCTCAGTGGACCCTCTGCCTTTCTGCAAGGGCAGAGGGCCAGTGTGACAGCTTTCTGTATCCCGAGCTCTTGCCCAGCGTCCTGGAAGAATTGGGTCACACATGGGCTTGAAGGATGAATGTGGAGTTTTATTGAGTGGTGGTGGCGGCTCTCAGTGGGATGGATGGGGAGCTGGAAGAGGGGATGGAGGGAGAAGATGATCTTCCCCTTGGAGTTTGGCCATCCAGGGACCGAACTCTTCTCTGACCACCCCCAGCTGAACTCCTCTCGGGGTTCAGACGTTCCTCCTCTTTCTCTGCCACATCATTCTGCCCTCCCTCTGCTTGTCTCCTAGCCTGCTTTTCTGCCTCTGAAGCCTGGGGTTTGGGGTTTATATGGATACAAGAAAGGGGGCATGGTGGGTCAAAAGACAACTTTTGGTAGATGAAAACAGGAATGCTTGTCCCCATTTACAGCTGCAGGTCTCCAGGCTTGAGGGTGGGGCCTTTGCTGGGAAACTGCCCTCTTCTACCCAGTATTTCTGCCTCCTGTCCATATCACTGGCTCTCCCTCATGCATGGGTACACCATGGCATCCTACCCTAATTATTCCTGCTGCATGTCAAATTGGTAAAGTCTTATTTTTAGATATTTTTACTTTTAATTCTAAAAATTTCAAACATATACAAAGTAGGCTTAATAAAATAATGATCCTTCCTGTCCTCACATGAGTCATCTTTGGTAATTACCAACTCCTCATGGCCTCTTTTGTTCATCTACCTCCTCCTTTACCACTTCTGCCTCTCCTGTGTAATTTTGAATAGTTGTTGCTTTATTTAGGAGTACCCAAGCACATTTTACAGCCATTGCCTACACTCCAGATGACATATTCCAGTGTCCCCTCCCTTCTTCTCTTTCTGGTTAGAGTTCTCCATTAGCAATATGAATGAAAATGTGGATTTGTTCCAGTAAATTGCTTAGCCAGGCATCTGATGAATATAAACAAGACAATGATCATAAGAACTTTTATTTTGGGTTTGTCTTCAATGTAAAAAAAAAAAAATCATTGCCCTTATTTGCAATTCTTAAAGTAAACATGCTGTTTTGGTGCCCCCTGCTGTGGGCAGTAATTTGAGTGGAATTAATATTTGGGAGCTGAATATGAACTATTCTTGGTGATCACGTTAGTTGAGAGAAGAGAGGACTCATATCCAGTGGTTGAGAGACCGTTTTCCCGGGCATTTCTGATAGAACTTTGTAGGTGCAGAGCAAGGAAAGGAGAAGCAGAAATCATTTTGGGAGCAGAATCTATGCCCGAGGAGGAGTGAATGAGCATTATCAGAGGAATGAATGGAGGAGACACACATTCGCACGGGAATGAAATTGAAAAAGGCATCCCAATTTCTGGACAAATGAGAGGGTTCTTCATGGCACAGGCCAATATATTCTCTACTCTGGGCTGGCTCACGCACCTCTCAAATCGTATTTATAATCCACTTTTACTCTGACCTATACTCTACCACAAGCAAAACACAGACTTCTTGGACTTACCCACAAACCATGTCCATCTGTGTGCTGTGCGTATGTATGTGATTCTAAGGACTGTTGAACCCCTCATTCCATGTGTGAGTTATTGATCTGTATAACACACATCCTCTGGAATAAAAGGCTGCCAAAGGATAAATAATTTTATTTCTTTACTACTGCTTAGAGTTTTTGGTGTCCTAAGATAATTTTGTCCACTCTCAACTCACAAAGATGTTTTTATATGTCTGTGTTTTATTCTAGAATATTTGTGGTTTCAGCTTTTATAATTACCTCTATGAAACATCTCAATTTAACTTTCATTTATAGTGGTAGGTGAGAGTAAAGATTCATTTTTTCCATATGATTATCCAGTTTTTCCAACATACTTGTTAAAAATTACCATCTTAATGCATTGAAACTTCCAATCCATAAACATGATATCTCTCTCCATTTAAAAATATTTTATTTAGTTTCCATTTGTGGAGTTTTGTAGTTTTTAATTGAACGTCTATTCTAAATTGTTCTTAAGTAATTTGTTATTGGTACTATTGTAAATGGTATTATTTTCTGAAGTTTGCGTTTCAATTGTTTTCAACTAGTAAAAAAACTTGATTTTTAAAATACTAATGTATCCTGTGATATTGGTAAATTCACTAATTATTTCTAGTTGTTGTTCCTTGATTTCTTATAATTTTCTATATAAACAATCTTGTAGTCTGCAAATAATTGTACTTTTTCCTTTTCAATGTTTAAAACTTTTATTTTTTTTGCTTTATCATGCTGGTTAAGATCTCCAAAATAATATATAATATTGAATAAAAATAGTGAGCAGCTTAGTGCAAGCATTTATTAAGCCCAAGAATTCAAGTCCCACCTGGGGAATATAGTAAGTCCTCATCTATAATTAAAATAAAGTAAAAAGTAATGAGAAAACTTCATGGCTTGTGTCTTATTATAGGAGGAAAGTGCTCAATACACTATTAAATGGGATGTTATTTGTAAATTTTTCATTTATAACTTTAATCAGATTAAGATAACTGTCTTACCGGTTTACTGATAGTGTGTCTTTTGGATAAGTATTGATTTTTCAAAGGTTTCTCTGCATCTATTGAGATGGTCAAGTGATTATTCTTCATTATTCTGCTGATATGGTGAAGTATATTGATTCTGGATGCTAAACCACTGTTTCTCCTGCAATAAACTCACTTGGTCATGTTGTAGAATTGTTCACATATACACATATGTATATGCACACAAATATATACATATATTCGTACATATTTGGATTTATTTATTTTTGATCCAAAAGTATGTTTTCTATTTTTTGAAGAAAATTAATTTTTGGAAGCTTTTGCTCATCAAAATTTGAGTGAATTATCTAGTTACCTCCCCCCAGTAGATGTACTCTACTTTCTTTTCTTTTTATTTCTGGGGTACATGTGCAGGATGTGCAGGTTTGTTACATAGGTAAACGTGTGCCATGGTGGTTTGCTACACCTATCAACCCATCACCTAGGTATTAAGTCCAGTATGCATTACCTATTTTTCCTAATGCTCTCCCTCCCCCCATTCCATCCCGCAACAGGCCCCAGTGTGTGTGTTGTTCCTCTCCCTGTGTCCATGTGTTCTCACTGTTTAGCTCCCACTTATAAGTGAGAACATGCAACATTTGTTTTTCTGTTCCTGGGTTAGTTTGTTGAGGATAATGGCTTCCAGCTTCATCCATGTCCCTGCAAAGGACATGATCTCATTCCTTTTTATGGCTGCATAGTATTCCATGGTGTAGATGTATCACATTTTCTTTATCTAGTCTATCGTTGATGGGGATTTGGGTTGATTCCATGTCTTTGCTATTATGAATAGTGCTGCAATGAACATATGCATGCATGTATCTTTGTAATAGAATGATTTATATTTCTCTGGGTGTATACCCAGTAATGGGATTGCTGGGTCAAATGGTATTTCTGGTTCTAGATCTTTGAGAAAGCACCACACTGTCTTCCACAATGGTTGAACTAGTTTAGATTCTAACCAACAGTGGAAAAGCATTCCTATTTCTCCACAACCTTGCCAGCATTTTCATAATGGCTGTTCTGACTGGTATGAGATGGTATCTCATTGTGGTTTTATTTTGCATTTCTCTAATGATCAGTGGTGTTGAGTTTTTTTTGGTATGTTTGTTGGCCGCATGAATGTCTTCTTTTGAGAAGTGTCTGTTCATGTCCTTTGCCCACTTTTTAATTGGATTGTTTGTTTTTTTCTTGTAAATTTGTTTGAATTTCTTGTAGATTCTGGATATTAGACCTTTGTCAGATGGATAGAGTACAAAATTTTCTCCCACTCTGTAGGTTTCCTGTTTACTATGATGATAATTTCTTTTGCTGTGCAGAAGCTCTTTAGATCCAATTTGTCAATTTTTGCTTTTGTTGTAATTGCTTTTGACGATTTAATCATGAAATCTATGCCTGTGTCTATATCTGAATGATATTGCCTAGATTTTATTCTAGGGTTTTTATAGTTTTGGGTTTTACATGTAAGTATTTAATCCATCTTGATTTAGTTTTTGTATAAAGTGTGAGGAAGAGGTCCAGTTTCAATTTTCTGCAAATGGTTAGCCAGTTCTCCCCGCACCTTTTATTAAATAGGGAATCCTTTCCCCATTTCTTGTTTTTGTCAGGTTTGTTGAAGATCAGATGGTGTAGATGTGTGATCCATTTCTGAGTTCTCTACTCTGTTCCATTGGTCTATGTGTCTGTTCTTGTACCAGTACTATGCTGTTTTGTTTATTGTAGCCTTATAGTTTGAAGTCCGGTAGCATGATGCCTCCAGCTTTGTTCTTTTTGCTTATGATTGTCTTAGCTATTCAGGCTCCTTTTTGGTTCCATATGAATATTAAAATAGTTTTTCCTAATTCTGTGAAGAATGTCAATGGTAGTTTAATGGGAATAGCATTGACTCTATAAATTACTATGTGCAATATGGCCGTTTTCATGATATTGAGTCTTCCTATCCATGAGGATTAAATCTTTTTCCATTTGTTTGTGTCCTCTCTGGTTTCCTTGAGCAGTGGTTTGTAGTTATTCTTGAAGAAGTCCTTCACTTCCCTTGTTAGCTATGTTCCTAGGTATTTTATTCTCTCTGTAGCAATTGTGAATGGGAGTTCATTCATGATTTTGCTCTCTGCTTGCCTGTTGTTGATGTATTGAAATGCTTGTGACTTCTGTACTTTGATTTTGTATCCTAAGATTTTGCTGAAGCTGCTTATCAGCTTAAGAAGCTTTTGAGCTGAGACAATGGGGTTTTCTCGATACAGGATTATGTCATCTGCAAACAAAGACAATCTGACTTTCTCCCTTCCTATTTGAATACCTTTTATTTCTTTCTCTTGCCTGATTGCTCTGGCCAGAACTTCCAATACTATGCTGAATAGAGTGATGAGAGAGGGCATCCTTGTCTTGTGCTCGTTTTCAAGGGGAACACTTCTAGCTTTTCCCCATTCAGTATGATATTGGCTGTGTGTTTGTCATAAATAGCTCTTATTATTTTGAGGTATGTTCCTCAATACCTAGTTTATTGAGATTTTGACATGATGTTGAATTTTATTGAAGGCCTTCTCTGCATCTATTGAGATTATCATGTGGTTTTTGTCTTTAGATCTGTTAATGTGATGAATTACATTTATTGATTTGTGTATGTTCAACCACCCTTGCATCCCGGGAGTGAAGCCAACTTGATCGTGGTGGATAAGCTTTTTGATGTGCTGCTGGATTCAGTTTGCTGGTATTTTATTGAGACATATTTGAATTTAATTTGTTAATATATTGTGAAAAGTTTTCTTTCATTTGCAGCCATAAAAGATACTGTTCTGTAATGTGTTTGACAGATTTTGGCGTTAGGTTTTTGCTGGGTTTATAAAGTGTTGTGAAGTGTTTCTGCCTCTTCTATTTTCTGAAAAAGTTTATGTAAGATGGATAGTCTTTTTTCCTTAATTTAAAAGTAGAATTCATGAAGAAATAATTCGGGTCTGGAGTTTCCTTTGAGAGAAGGTTTTTGATAAAAAATTTAACTTCCTTCATTTGAAGTTCTTTACATTTCTTATTTCATTTTGAATCATTTTGGTAAGTGGTGTTATTCAAGTAATTTCATTTCATCTAAGTTGAATGTATTGCATATACTTATAATATTCTGTCACTATTTTAATGTCTTTTGTATCTATAGACATATGCTTTCCTTCATCATTGATATGGTAATTTGTGTCTTTCCCCTTTTTGTCTTGATTGCTATGGGTTAATCAATTTCATCAGTTGATTAAATCATGACCATATTTTCCTCCAAATTCTTTAACATATTTCTATAATAACTGCTAAAAATTCTCATCGGAAATTTCCAACATTTGCATTATTTCAGGGTTGGTTTTTATTGTTTATTTTTTCCCCATGTGTAACATTTCCTGGTTCTTCCCATGTCTAATATTTTTTTCATTTCAAGATCGAAATTGTAGATGCTACATTGTTGACACTCTAGAGATACATATCTCTCTACAGACATACATATCTACAGATTATATATATGTGTATATTTATATTTGCCTTTATTTAGAGAGTGCTGAGATAGTTTTCTTCAAAAGGCAGTGAACTTATTGGCAGATCAGCGAGATCCTTTTGAGCCTTGCTGACCTTTGTTAGGGCAGTTCTGGAGTGGTTTACTCTAGGACTTTGGTAGTCCTTCTCTTGAGATGTGACCCCTGTGTGGTGCCAGCTGCATTCCCAGGGGTTTCAGCAAGGTCTCTCAGCTCTGCCCAGTCATGTCTCCCATGCTCGTATGACTGTCAGAATCTCTATTCCTCTCACAGCTACCCAGCAACTGCTCTCTGCCAGGTCTTATGGAGGCATTTCCCATGCATTTGCTGCTTAGTTTTTGATCAAAGACTTAAGGGGACCTCATAAAATATTTGGAGGTCTTATTCTGCATAGCTTCCTTCTCTGCAGTAGCTTATCCCTATCACTATCAGCCATGTCCATACCTCTGAACTCAATCTCTGCCTCCCTATGCTGGATAGACCACTGTCCCCTGCTTGGGCTTCATATACTTGTGCTGCAGCCCAGAAATCATACCAAGGCAGAGTCTTAGGACAATAGTGAAATTCCCCTTCTAGGTTTCCTCTTTCCCAGAGATGGCGACCCTATACTGCCTGTTGTCTGATGTCTGAAAATAGTTGTCTTACAATTTTTGTCAAGTTTTATAGTGGCTTAAGGCAATAGAACAAGTACAGTAACAACTATCTATTTTGATTTAGGGCCAAATTCCCAAAAATAAGCATTTTAAAGGTTTTTGTTCCATATTGTCAAACTGACACTATTATAAGTAGTTTAAAAGAGTAACAGTTTGATTAGACTCTTAAACAAATTGGACAACAAAATTCATTTGTAAGTGTTCTCAAATACATTTTTACTAATATTTCATTCCATATTCATATGAATTTTCTGTATTCATATTCTCATTCACAATTAAATTGTTTGTTTGATTTTTTTTAGATTGTTATCTTTATGCTAAACCCTGATGTTTTTCAGGATATCATTTAAAATTTGTTTTCCTAAATTTATTTTTTTCCCAAACTTCCTCAGGAATTTGTTTTAATTTATCCACTGATAAATCACTCCCAAAGAGAATATAATGTTCTAATGTTTTTCATGAAAGTAATCTATATTTTGTCATCCTTATACACATTATTTGAAATACATTTTTATGGTTCTTTTTACTCTTCTCCCTTTCCCCAGAGACCAAAATTCCATGTAGTGTAGCTGAAAGTTTCTCAATGCCTTTATGTCTCAGTGAATGGGAGTTGCTCTGCAAGCATTTGTGGAATCAAAATGGATCAGCTGTCATATCAAGAGCTCAAGGAGATAGGTGTTTGCAGTGGATAGAATCTGGCCCTAAAAAAGATAATGTGTGGGCAAGTATTAAGTCTTCCGAAAAGGTGTGTGAAGTTTTTCTGTCGTTTGCTATAACCAGGCAGCATAATTCACTTAGAAAAGAGCAATAAGAATTAATTTGAATCAAATTTACCCCATATTGTAAAGCACAGCTAAATGGAGTGAAGCATTTTTTCAGCAGTTCTGGATGGAAAGGGTTGTCGGTGGGTGATAGTAGTTTGGGGACAGCCATGGCTGGTAACTTTTCTATGCTGCTTAAAGACATGAATAATAATGGAAGAGACAGCATGTTGAGCACTCAGCAGAGTGGAAGTGAAAGATAGTGGAATGGATATCTCCATTCACATAATGGAGATAACATGCATGCACCTGCTAAGGTAAGAGATCACCTGGTTCCTCCCACATCTACGGATTCTTTGAAGTCTGGGACAGGGGTGGTGCCATATTGGGTGGTGGTATTTCCAGTGCCTAAAATTTCAAAAAGGAGACTAATATCTTGTATATCTCAGGACCTCCTACAAATCGCTGAGGAAAATATAGAACTCTCCACAGAGAATTTGCCAGAGGATATGGATAGGCCATTTTGAGAACAGAAATCCAGGACCACTATCACATGAAGAAGTGCTCAAACTCATTAGTAATTAGAAAATTGCAAGGGAAAGAAAAGGAGGGAGAGAACATTATTCAGCCTTCTAGATTGTTGCCAATTATTATTGTAGTAGTATAACATAATCTCTCAGTTCCTTTAAATTACTGGTTTTATTTAGTTTAAAAAAATTTTCACCTGTATCTTTATGGTAAACACTGATGATATTCTGGCGGTGGGTGAGAGGGGTGGGGGTGGGGGATGGAGAGAAAGAGAGACAGAGACTGGAATCTCTTTACATTGCTAGACTGAGAACAATCTAGATCACTGGATAAGGATTAAAGGAGATATTAGGATGTAGGAAAACACCCTATTCACTTTTATGTGGGATTGCAGATGTATACAGTGATCCTGAAGAACCCATGGTGGTATTTAGATAGATAAAATATGCATAGAATTCCATGTCTCAGCAATCATGACTTGCTCTGGGTATATAATTCTATAAAGCAATCATACAAGTCTCTGAAGGTATATGTACAAGAATTTTCAATTCTGGCAGGAAACGGGAGGAAGTCTGGGTATGTATTTCCAAAGAAATGGGTATGAGTACTCTGTATCTTATAGAAGCAACAAGACCGAATGTACGTGCAGAAAAACAGAGCACTTCCCTTGCTTGAGGTGAGTAGAAAAGTAACATTTATGTGATTTTAAATACATACATACATGCCTACTGCTGAGTGCTCTGTGAGACGGTTCATAGCTGGATCATGACCGATCTGTTTTTTTTCTCCTGGGATTTTGAACTCAGGCTTAGAAAGAGCCAGGCTGGTATTTATCAGTGTAGGGAAATGATGGAAACTGAATTTGTAATCTTTAGTGACCATCTCATTCTCACCACGAGGCCTGGAGAAAAAGAGATGGTGTACAGGGAGAGAAAAGCATGCAGCAGCCAAAATTGAATAAAAATCAGAGCTGGAGAAATAGCCATTCTAGAGCCCAGCCCTAGTGGTGCCTTTTCAGAACTGTCCATCACCTCTTGACTTCTGCTAAACACCCTTTATCCTTGTGTTAAATTCCACTGTGGCTTAAGCTGGCTCCAGTTATTTTCTGTTACTCACTTCTAACCTAATACATCACCTGCTTCCTGAGCTGGGTCTGTGACAAGTTTGTGTGCTAAGAGGAATTGACATTTCAGTGCTGTGGATTGACTGCTGGCACAGAGATACTGTGCTGTGTCTCCTGGTTCCGAGGACAGGGTTGCCAGGCTGCAGGGTGTGTTCTTGGGGCATTGAGATGAGAATCGCTTCTTGTGCATCTCCGTTTCTTGAAGAACTTGTTCATTCTGAAAGGAAATCAAAAGCATAAACTCTTTATTCTGATTCTGTTTATACCAATAAACAAAAGTATGTCCTTTTTCAGGGGTGCAATCCATCTTTGTTTTCTGTCCTTTTCCTTTGACCAAATGTCCTGGAGTCTGTGTGACTCTGGCATGAAAAGAGCCTGTAAGAGAAAGAAACAGATGCTGTAGAAAGAGTCCAGGAAAGAGCTTAACAAACAAAACAAAACAAAACAAAACAAAGCTTGGATCTGGGGGTTGGCAAGTCCAGGACAAGGATTTTTCTTTTGTGCTCAGGGCGCACCTGCTGCCAGGAGACACAGGGCTGCACAGCCGAGGATCCTGGTGCCCGTGATCGCATTGACGTTGCAAAGGGATGAGGCTTTTTCATCCCGTCTGTACCTTCTTGTGACGTGATCCCTCCACAGACTTATAATCATCATGTTATTGCTTCATGTTCCTGAGCAAAACACTTCATGGTATCAGGGAAAAAAAAGCTTTTATCCTAACTCAGGAAATATAACTAAGTTATTTTGTATTCATTTAAAAATATGTTGTGTCTATTTTTGCTAATATAAGCAATGCACTGATATTTTAGAAAGTTAGAAAATAAAATAACAAAATAAAAATATGATACCACTGCCATAAAGCAATTATCACTGTTAACACCTTAGTGAGTCTTTCTAGATCCTTCTCTCCCGCATATATAAATGTGTAGATATATATAGATACATTTTTTATAAACAATATTCTTGAAATTCTGTTTGATAAGCTTTTTTTTTAATGATCATCCTTTCTCATCGATGCATTTTCATCTTATCTACTATTTAGTTTTTATGCAAAGTTTCACAGTTGTTTCAAAAATGTCCTTTGCCATTAATTTGAGCGT
Source organism: Pongo abelii (assembly GCF_028885655.2). Lineage (NCBI taxonomy): Eukaryota > Metazoa > Chordata > Mammalia > Primates > Hominidae > Pongo > Pongo abelii. The sequence continues at coordinate 140,208,156 of NC_071991.2, read as the reverse complement.
CAGTTTCTAACTCAAGACTGGACATTCCTTCTGGCTATTAATTATCTAATTATCTTTTATGTAATTCAGATCTCTGTTGTAATTGCTATCTTTATGATTCTGAAACTAGCCACTGCTTTGAAAAATACTTCACCTTCTAGCTCTTTCTGGTGTATTTTAGCTTGTTCATTTACTAGTGCTTCTTTTACATAACCTCCCTTTTTTGCTTTTTCTCTCTGTAACTATTTATTTTAAATTGTGCATTTTTTGATGATTTTTTTTTTTTTTGCTTACTTTTTCTTCCTCCATCTCATCCTCATTTCAGGTAAGTAATGTTGACAGCTTAATGTATATCTTTCCATAGATTTCTCCTTACTAATTTAATTGTTCAGTGAGGTTGTTTTCTCCACATTACAAAATGGACTTTGAATATATAGATAATAACTTGATAACATACCAACAGAATGATCACTTTAAAAAACGACTTGGCACAGGAAATAAAAGATTACCAGAATATTTGAAACCTCTTATTTCTTTTCCCAGATTCCATGCCTCTGTTCTCTAACTCTGTTGAGGTGTTTGTTTTTGTAATTATTTGCTTCTTTTTTATATTTTAATGCATAGGCACATAAGCAAACAAAATAGTGTTTAGTTTTAGATGCTTTCAAACTTTACACAAATGAGACAATACTATACCTTTCTTCTGCAATGTAATTTTTCATTCAAATTTGTGAAATTCATTCATGTTTGTGTGTTTAGTTTTAGTTCATGAATTTTCACTGCTGTGTAATTTCTTTTTAATGACCAGGATTTATTCTTCTGTTAAGTTACATTTGGATATTTTATATATTTTTGCTATTACAGATGTATTACAGTGAATATTCTTGTCCTGATTTTCGTAGAAGGGTTTCTCTAGAAAAGCCTTTCTCAAGGGTGGAATTGATGGATAGTGGGTACACACATCTTGAACTTTACTAGATAATACCAAATTGTTTTCCAACCTGGATCTACTGATATACACTCTAGCCAGTGATTCAGAGAGTTCTTGTTGGCACGGCCTTGCCAACACTTGATAGTTGCTATTTTTATCATCACAGCCATTCTTTTGGGTATATATTTCATTGGACTCAATTTCTATTTCCCTGATTATTAAATTTAGCCACATTTACATGTTTAATGACCAGTGAGATTTTGCTTGGTGCTTATGGTTTTCACTCACTTTTTCTATTGACAGTTACCTTTTCCTCATCTATCTGTAGAAAAATTAGTTTGTAGGTTTTTAAAAAATAAATTATGTATACTAGCTTTTCTTGAATATATAAATATAAATAGGGATATTAATTTGGTATAAATATATAGATATTTAATGATATGTCACTATACAGTCAATCTTGTCACTGTTATATAATTAATGTTGATAAATTCAATATGTTAATTTTTATATAGCCATTTTTATCAATCTGTTCCCTACTGATTGAGGGAATAAGAAATCTTTCCCTGCTTTAAGGCCATGAAGATGTGCTCTTATACAGTATTCTAGAAGCCTTGTGATTTTATTGCAATTATGCTTTTAATATAGCTGGGATTGATTTGGCTATATATTGAGATGTGTCCAATTGCACTTATTTTTCTTTATATAGATATCTAATTTTCCCATCACCATTTGTTGAAAAATATATTCTTTGATTATTGCAGTACCATTGCTATGTGTTCATGCACATGCATTGTTTTCCTTGGATCTATTTATATATCAATTCCCCTATATTACACCACTTTTATTAGTGTGGTTTTATAATAATTCTTCATGTTTGTTAGATTTAGTCCTCTCACTTGGAGCTTCTACTTCAGTGCCTCAGCTATTCTTTTATCCTTTGCAGCTATTCTTTTATCCTATCCTTTATTCACTGGTAGGCAGACTCATGCAACTTCATTCATGGAAGATTTTCATTTCCTACTTTGGTGATTTCTTGGAATCTTAGCTAAGTCGTATGTCTTTCCAAAAGGAACCTCAATGGAAAAGGTTCTGTTCACCTCAGTAAACTAACATATAACATTTTACCGACTACTCCCTGTTACCCAAGAAGTATTTGTGGCTTCTTCTGCCTGGGTTACCTTTATTTTTTTCCCCTAATTTTCTTAGAAATATCAAATACTAGACAAAATAAAACTCTCACTCTCTCTCTTTCCCTCTTTTGTTTTTACATCCCATGTTCTAATCACTCCACACTCTCAGGCTTCTTTATGTTCCATAAGGAACCAGAATACCACAGTCTTAATTTCCATGCCTTTTATCTCTGTGATCTAAATCTATATTTGGTTGGAATTTTCTGTCCCCATAGTTCAATTATTTACATGCTGAAATCTGCAGAAGCTCAACCTCTAGTCCAGCCTTATGGCATCTCAATTTCACATCTTGTCTATGCAGTTGCCTGCTTCTAGTTTTTATCTCATTGTTCCATAGACAGTTGAACCCTATTATCCCAGATGGGAACTGCTACTGCTAACATGATTTCATATTGTTTGAAACTCTGCCCTTTGTAAAGGATCAAAGTTATATGAGGAAAATTGAAAAATTGTATCATTTGCTTGTCTGCTGATGACAATCAAGCTTCAGCTCTCTCTTTTGAGCAACAGCCTACAAAGGACTTATTATATTCATGGAACCAAAAACTCAACTTTTTCAAAAGCTCCTTTCTGTCTACTTCCTCAAATGTATCCCATTTCTTTTGATTCATATAAATTGATCATTTTCTTTCTCTTTGTAAACTGTTCCCCAAAGTGTCATGCTCTTTAATATGCCTTTGCAAAAGTTGTTCTCTTTGCCCAGAATGCCCTACTCAGAACCAGGTCTATCTGGTGAAGTTCTACTGTGACTTCCTCTTTGCTTTCTCTTATTCAATCAGACAGAATTGGGCATGTCCTCCCTTAAGCTCCCAAATGACTTCTGATTATAGTATTATATATTATATTTTCCATTCTATTATAATTACTTTCTTGCTAGACTCTTAGCTCCTTGGATAAAAGATCTATTTTCTTTTCAGTTTTGTATCTTTTGTGTTTGCAAAAGTAACAGGACATAGTAAAACCTCAAGAAAATATTAAAAATGAAAAAATTAAGCTAGAGGATGTGGTGGGGTCTGTAGGGCTAGGACACATTCCTGCACAGAGAGACAATGGCTGTGCTTCCACTGTGGTGTGCTCCCAGGACAGAAGGACAAAGCTGTTTGGCTGGTGTGGGCCAACTTCACCATGAGAAGAAATAGCCCCTTCACCTCTTGGGAGACACTGTAGCCTTCAGTTAGGTCTCCTCTCTGAATATCCTTTTCAACCCTTGAGTAATAGATCAGTCTCAGATTTTGCTTTGGGTCCTGCCATTACCAGTACCGGTACATGTCATTGTGTCTTAAATTCTGTTTCCACTCGAGGGTCACATCCCATCCAGCCCCAGTGAGCTGGAATGGCATCTGATAGAGTCAGCATCCAAAGGTCCAAGAGACAAAGGCTAGAGATCATGCCCAGAAGGGAGGTGCTGGCCAGGGAGGGGCCTGGCAAGCCCAGGATAGGAATTGACCAACTGGATGTGTGCTGAGCTCACCTGCTCCCAGGAGACACAGGGTCACATAGCAGAGGACCCAGCTGCCCATGGCAGCGATGAAATCTCTCAGAAGTTACAGACACAGGCTCTGAGAGAGAGAGACAGGCCAAGGGAAGGGGCTGAGATCTAGACCCTCCCCGGGACTTAATATAAAGAATTTGTCATTGCTATGTGATGACTGGTTTTCACAGCTGATTTTGCAGATGGTGAGACTAAGAATTAGAGCGATCAAGTCACATGCACCTCCTCTTCTGCTTATAGAAGCTTTTTATATCCCTTCTAAATGGACAAGTGCCTGCCTGCATGGTCAGGAGAGCCAGTCCCTCATTTCCTGGTCAGAGTCATACACAGAGTGCCATGCACCTGTGCTCAACTAAACACAAGAAGGGGTTTGGAAGTTTAGTGGTTTTTTGTTTTTTTGTTTTTGTTTTTTAAAGAACCGATTCTCTACACTGTCTGTATTCACTATAAATAATTAATACAGTAGAGATGGGGTGGGGGGCTACTCCTGTAATTTTAGGAATAGCAAAGTGTCTGAAGGGCCCCTTCCCGAGTGACAGTGGATTAGAGCAGAGACTTGGGACACGGCATGGGCTTTAGTCGTGTCTCTGCCATTTAGCAGCTATGTAACCTTGGAAAAGTTACAGAGCCTCTCTTCAATTTGACTTTATCTGTAAAATTGAGATAATAAGTAACTACCCCAAAACCTGTGATGAACATTACATAAATAAAGCATTTAGAACAGTTCTTAGTACGTAAGAAACACTAGATTTGCGTTTGCTCTTATTACTTTCTGGACCTGAAGTTCTAATTCACAGGAAGTTAGGAAGTCAATACTATATCAAGTGAAATCAGACATTTGTGGTCATAGGGTTGTACCAGCTGACTAAAGTATCATTTTCCAACTGAGTAGAAATTTGTATGAGTGTAAATTCATTGTATAACATAGGTTCTTCCCAATAGTTTCAGTAAATAAAAATAGGATCCTAGATGATTTCTTAATGAATGCTTTTGTTTTGGTAAACAAATGTTGTTCTATTTCTGAGGTTATCTGCAATTAAAAGATGCTTTCATGATGAAACTTTTAGTTGCAAGCTGGTGGGGTTTAGAAGCTGTTGCTGTTCCCTCCTAGAAGAAAAACAAAAGGCAGAGAGAGAGAGAGAGAAAAAAAGAAAGAGCAGGAGAGAGAGAGAGAGAGAGAGAGAATATAAAGTAATTATTTAGAGTGAGAAGCATTAAGAGGTGCAACAGCGTGGGCGAAACTCTGAGGAAAGAATGCTTGCAACATAGTTGCTTCCAATGCCTAGGTCTAGGCTTCAGGTTGTCAATCATGCCTGCGTTGAGGATCTAATTCTGTGTCCAAGAGCTCCTCACATTGTACCAGGGAGCTCTTTGTCAGACTGGTAAATCCTAAGGATCCCATCTCAGAATAACATTTTAGATGCATAAACTAGAATATAGAAAATTATTCTGAAATGCAGATATCAATTTTTTTATATTCTCCTATATTAATATAGGAACACCTTTAAATTTCATTAAATAAAATATAACCTGCTGAATCTGAAAACTGTCATGATTTCAACATAGTGATGAAAGTATATTTACTGCATGTAACGTGGTATGAAAATATCTGACTTTTATATCAACTGTCATCTATGCAACATATAAGCAAATGTCTGTGATTTCTGTTATTGATTTTGTCACTGATATTACTAAAACTACTATGGTTTACTCACTGTGTCATAGAAGGAAAGGTATATTTCAGTTGGAGGTTAGTTAAAATAAAGATCTATTTTCCCATTCAAATTTATTGATTCCCTGAATTTTATCTGTGCACTCCTTGGAGGTCCATGGATCCCAGGTTAAAAACTTCTGCCTTAGGAGAGAATAAGCGTTATGCTGGAATCCACAGACAGGAAATGTTTTTTAGGACGTTCATATAGCCTCAGAAGTACTTAGCCTATATGTGTAGTTTGCAGATTTGTCAAGGTGTCAAGGGAAACAATTTAAACTACTTCTTTAGACTGTTTTCAGACTTCAATTATAACAGGTATTATATTATACTTACCATGATTGTGTTCTAGTCCTGGAAACATGGTACAAATTCTATCATCTATCTTTCTACATACTGTCTGCATTATCAATTATATTCATCATTATCCATACCATCATCATGATTATCATGTATATTTTATTCCTGAGGAGCATTATTGGAATAGAAAACTATAGGGACATAGTATGATAGTATATACTCTCTTGCATGAAAGAGTGAGGCTTTATGCTAAGAAACCATGTAATCAGAAATAGTATTCCTAAAATGGAATCACAAAATTATCTCCACACTATGTTTTAAAATAATCTCTACAGTACTATGTGTTACTAATTCTGAGACACCTCAGATCCCAATATTGGTAATATATACACTATTCTTATTGATAGAATTTAGACAGTTCTACTGTATTTAAGATCCTTGTTGTAGTCAGTGTTAGTGTCCTATTTCCTAGATAAAGGAGTAAATAATGAAAAAGTTTATGTCATTAAACAGCCTTCCTATATTGCAACAGATTCAACAGTATGTTCCCATTTTGTGCCTCCAATATGGTAATTCTCCATCTGAATACTTGTATCCATTTTTAAATTAGTGAATTGTATTTTTGGAGCAATTTTAAGACCACAGCAAAGTTGAGCAGAAACTACAGAATCCCAAGTATTCCCTGTTCTCACATGAACAACCTTCCCCACTACTGACACTCTGTGTTGTAGAACTGTAGACCTGATGAAGGTGGCCTATGGGAGAAACAAGAATGGAATTCAGAGGCTTGACCAGCAGGGCTGCAACACCCAACCCCTCATTCCAAATCATGTGCTTAACTGCAAAATATTGCCTTTAATTAATCTTAACTCATAGGTATGTTTTCATTAACAAAATGGACCTCTTCTTAAAGTACACCTTACAGAAATTTCACAGCTTTTCCAGTACATGTAAATGAGTATATTTTACCTGAAAACAGAGCGGCACTAACACTTGATTGGTTCACATGGTAAATGAGGCCGACGCTGTGAGCTCACATATGGTCGCTCCAAACCATATGCAATTTCTGGAGAAGGTATTTTTATGTAATATGCTGAGGTAGAGATGTCTATTGAAAAATGTAAAGATGAAATTGAATTAGGCTGATGGGAAATCTTGGCAGAACATATTTTTATTGAGTACATTTATAATAATGTTGTTAAAATAAAATTTAGGAAAATATGTATAAGATCTATATAATAAAAAATACAAAGCAATGCTGAGAGAAATTAACAAGACCTCAATAAAGAGATGTGGGGGACTTTTTGAGATGATGAAAATGTTTTGTATGTTGATTGTCATCATGGTTACATGGGTATAAAAATGTGTTAAAATTTGTTGAAGTATACACTTAAAACGGGGGTGTGTTTTATTGCAACGGCTGCATTTGTTTATTGCATACATATTCCATATATATCTTATGTCTCAATAGAGTTGCTTTAAAAATTTTTATAATTGTTGGCTGGGCGCGGTGGCTCACGCCTGTAATCCCAGCACTTTGGGAGGCCGAGGCGGGTGGATCACGAGGTCAGGAGATCGTGACCATCTTGGCTAACACCGTGAAACCCCATCTCTACTAAAAGAAATATAAAAAATTAGCTGCGCGTGGTGGCAGGCGCCTGTAGTCCCAGCTACTCGGGAGGCTGAGGCAGGAGAACGGCGTGGACCCAGGAGGCGGAGCTTGCAGTGAGCCGAGATAGCACCGCTGTACTCCAGCCTGGGTGACAGAGCTAGACTCCGTCTCAAAAAAATAAAAAATAAATAAAAATAAATTTAAAAAATTTGTGATTGTAACATTCCAGAGGGCAGGAATTGCTAATGGTTCACACTAAGCTTCTATGGCAGGGAGAGCTGTGAGAAGCAGTCAAAAAGCCCTTTAGAGTCTGTCTCTAGTTCAAGGAAATGTGCTGGGTCAGAAGATCAGGGTCTACCTTAAAGACACAGTTGATCTGCTTGTCATTCTTATTTCTGCACTCACAAATTTACCAAATGAAAAGCACAGAATCTCATTCTTTAAATAAAGATTGTTAGAAATCCATAAAGCTCATATAGAAAGAGAGAGAGAAGGTAACCTAGCATATCTTACCTAATATCCTGAACACTGAGGAATCCAAGCTTTTTATGCCTTCTGGTCCCTTCCCTGGGGTTTTGTCCCCATCAGTTGTTTTAAATAATCCCCCTTTGTTTTTTGCTCACTTAGAGCTGTTATTTACAAGTTTTTCCTTCTGATTTATTGTCTCTCGAGTTGGGTTTCTGTTATGTAGTGCCTACCAACCTGCTATACACTTATTTCCTGAGCTGGGTCCATAATGAGTTTGTGTTCTAAGAAGGGCTGCCATTCGGCACTGTGGCTTTGCTGCTGGCACAGAAATACAGTGCCATGTCCCCTGTCTCCGTGGACTGGATCTCCAAGGTACAGGATGAGTTTTTGGGGTATTGGGCTGAAAATCGCTCATTGATTATTTCTGCTTTCTGAATTTCTTCATTCTGAAAGTAAAGCAAAAACTTGAGCTCTTCTTCCAGCTTCTTACGATACCAGTAAACGTAACTATGTCCTTTTATAGGAACACAATCCATCTTTGCTTTCTGTTCATTTGCTTTGACCAGAAGTCTAGGTCTCTGGGTGACCTTGGTGTCCATGGAACCTGTGGAGGAAGGAGAGAGCAGCTGCAGAAAAAGCGCAGGAGGGAGCTTGATACTGCAGCCACAGGAGAAAGTCTTGGAACTGAAATTCAACTAGTTCAGAACAGGGCCTTACCTGCTTCCCAGAAAGGGCCACACAGCAGAGAAGTCTGAGGCACATGGTTGGCTCAGAGAGAAATCGTGGTGGTAGCTTTTTCTGTAAGGCTTCCTCACCTGCTCCCCCGACCCCCGTCAGCAACCTGCTTGTGACGTGATCACTTCCCATAGCCTTTGTAGATGCTCTGTACATGGGACAGTCATTTCAATTTCATAGAATGTCGGAGGGCAGGCTTGGTTTTAGCTGTTAAAAATAGTGTAAGTTTCAGCCTGCTTTTAGTTTTTTTATTCTGTGACTCACTGTTTTGCTAATTTTTTAAGTAAAATCACTCATACTTTTATTTACTTAAAAAAATTATTATACTTTAAGTTATGGGGTACATGTGCAGAATGTGCAGGTTTGTTACATAGGTATACACGTGCCATGGTGGTTTGCTGCACCCATCAACCCATCATCCACATTAGGTATTTCTCCTAATGCTATCCCTCCCCTAGCCCTCCATCCCCCGACAGGCCCCATGTGTGATGTTCCCCTCCCTGTGCCCATGTGTTCTCACTGTTCAACTCCCACTTATGAGTGAGAACATGCGGTGTTTGGTTTTCTGTTCTTCAGTTAGTTTGCTGAGAATGATGGTTTCCAGCTTCATCCATGTCCCTGCAAAGGACATGAACTTATCCTTTTTTATGGCTGCATAGTATTCCATGGAATATATGTGTCACATTTTCTTTATCCAGTCTATCATTGATGGGCATTTGGGTTGGTTCCAAGGCTTTGCTATTGTGAACAGTGCTGCAATAAACATACATGTGCATGTGTCTTTATAGTAGAATGATTTATAATCCTTTGGGTATATACCCAGTAATGGGATTGCTGGGCCAAATGGTATTTCTGGTTCTAGATCCTTGAGGAATGGCCACACTGTCTTCCACAATGATTGAACTAATTTACACTCTTTACTTTTTTAACTTGTCAATTTGCTTCTTCCCCTCCTCTCTTCCATCTCAGGTAAGGAGTCGTACAACTCGGTCTTTACAAATAATAGCTTTTGACACACTTATAAAATCACATAGCAGCTGCTTTACATTAGGTTATTTGTTTATTTATTTATTTATTTATTTATTTATTTTTGAGACGGATCTTGCTCTGTCTCCCAGGCTGGAGTGCAGTGGCGTGATCTCGGCCCACTGCAGCCTTCGCCTCCCGGGTTCAAGCAGTCTCCTGGCTCAGCCTCCCGAGTAGCTGGGATTACACACCACACCTGGCTAATTTTTGTATTTTTAGTAGAGACAGGCTTTCACCATGTCACTGGCTGGTCTTTAATTCCTTACCTCAAGTGATCCACCTGCCTCAGCCTCCCAAAGTGTTGGGATTACAGGCATGAGCCACCGTGCCTAGCTACATTAAATAATTAAATGTTGAACTATACAGAACAATATTTATGACAAATATGCAATGCATATATAGAAGCAATAAAATGAATACCTTTGCCTGAACCAATCAGCTTAAGAGTTAGATTATTGCTGAAAATTTATCAGTCCATGTTACTCTTTTAGATTTCCTACTTGTTTCTCTGTCATGCCCAAGTAGGTGTAATCTGAAGTTTAAATTTGTCATTCACTTGCTTTGCATTATAGTCTTTAGCATTTACACAAGAATCTGTAAATTATGTAGTATTTAATTTTGTGTGTCTTTGAAATGTATCTAAGAGGAATCAGCTAGTTTATATATTTTCTATAATGTTATTTTTTCATTCAACATTAGGTCTGTGATAATATGTTGACACATAATTTAGACAATTTCACTGCTATCTAGTATTACGTTATATTCATTGGCTAGAATTTTTTCATTCTTGAGTTAATGCACATTAATTTTTCCCTGGGTGTTTGTGCTGCTACAAACAGTATTGTATTCTTGAACATGTCTCTGCTTTTCTAGGTGAAAGATTGTTGCCATACCTGGCAATGTAAAGACTGAGTCTTCAAGTCAACATGTCAACTTTACATAACATAACAAAATGCTTTCCAAAGTGATTAAGCCAAATAAATGACCCCACCAACAGCTCATGAGTGTGTTCAAATGTTCCACATCTAGGACTGCACTTGCTGTTTAATATACTTTTAATTTTGCCAGTCTAGGATGTTAATATTATCTCATGGTACAATATAGTTTTATTTTGCTTCTTTCTGGTTGCTAAGAAGGTTGAACATATTTGATATATTATAGGCCACCAGTGTTGCCTGTAAACTGCCCTTTGTCCATATTTCTTTTTGGTTGATCAGCTATTATTTATTTGTGACAGTTCTTTCTAGACTCTGGATACCCAACCTTTGTCAGCTATGTGTGTTGCTAATATTTTTCCAATTTGTAGTATGTGTCTTTACTCTCTTTGTGCTACTTTTTGTTGGATTTCTTAATTTAATAGAATGTATTATTCTTTTATTTGGGTAAACATGTTTTTTAATTCTTTATAAAAAAGATCTCCCATAGCCCAAGTTCATGAAGATATAATCCTTATTATTTACCCAAACTCCTAACATTTTGAATTTTGCATTTAAGCATTTAATCCACTTGTGATTTATTTTGGCATATATTGTGAAGTAAGATTTAAATTCATCTTTCCTTTATGGATAGCCACCTGCTCCAGAATAACTTATTGTATATTACATAATTCCTCCATATAGCTTCAATAACACCTCTATCATATGTGAAATTCCTGTATATTCATGGGCCTATTTTTCATTTTCTATTTTCCATTTGCCTATTTAATCACGCTTCTTTCATCATCCTAAATGATAACATAATTTGATAATAGGTAGAACAATTCACATCACTTTTTGTACTTCTTAAATATTGCTTATTTTTGTTCTTTTTCACTTAGTTGTAGATTATTTGCCAAATTTCATAAAATAAATCTTTTGTAGTTTGATTACTGTGATATTGAATATATAGATAATACTGCAGAAACTGAAATAACCTTACTATTGGATTCACTTTTTCATGATCATGTTGTATATCTTTACTTATTTCAAACTTTTTTAACTTTTTTTTTTTTTTTTTTTTTGAGATGGGGTTTCACTCTGTCTCCCAGCCGCCTGGAGTGCAATGGCACGATCTCAGCTCACTGCAGCCTCCGCCTCTCAGGTTCCAGCAATTCTCCTGCCTCAGCCTTCCGAGTAGCTGGGATTACAGGCACCCACCACCATGTCCGGCTGATTTTTTGTGTTTTTAGTAGAGAAGGGGTTTCACCATGTTGGCCAGGCTGGTCTTGAACTCCTGACCTCAGGTAATACGCCCACCTTGGCCTCCCAAAGTGCTGGGATTACAGGCATGAGCCACCGTGCCTGGCTTATTTCAAACTTTTAAAATTATTCCCTTAAATTTATTTATTTATTTAGAGACAGAGTCTAGCTCTGTCGCCCAGGCTGGAGTGCAGTGGCACGATCTCGGTTCACTGCAAGCTCCGCCTTCTGGGTTCAAGCCATTCTCCTGCCTCAGCCTCCGGACTAGCTGGGACTATAGGCGTGCGCCACCATGCCTGGCTAATTTTTTTGTATGTTTAGTAGAGATGGGTTTCACCCTATTGGCCAGGCTGATCTTGAACTCCTGACCTCATGATCCGCCCACCTCGGCCTCCCAAAGTGCAGGGATTACAGGCGTGAGCCACTGCGCCCGGCCCTCATTCCCCTAAAATTTTAATAGTTTTCTGCATGATAGTCTTGCTAATCTTCTAATAGATTTGTTCTTAGGTGTTTATTTTATATTTTATATCATTATTTGTAAATTGTCTCCCTTGTTAAGAAACATAGCTGCTTCTAGTATGTGAAAATAAAATAATGTTTTATATTTATGTTAAATTCAGTAAACTTACTACATTTTGTTATTGATAATGCATTGCTTCTTTAGACCCTTTTGAATCTCTATAAACTTGTCATGCGCCAATACTTATTTTTCTTTCCTTTCTCATTTTCAACTTTTTCCCATTGTTTCGCTGGTTGCAAATTCAGCACAATGTTGAATAGAAATCACGGTATTATTCATTTATATATTTATCAATTATGTAGAAATCACACAACTACAGGCGCCAGATATGGGTAAACGCTAAGGGTATTACGAAATGTTAAGATTAGATCCTGCCATTTTAAAGACCAATTGGCCTCCCAGGATATCTGCAATTTTTTCCGTCAATCAGTATCTAAACATCTCATCTGAAATATCCGGTGAAGCTGTGAGTCCCTACTTGATGAGCGGCAGATATTTTATAGAAAGATCGACATCACCCTCTAGTGGTCAAATGAGCGAATTCATCCGATGCCCGCTGAGCTCTGACTCGGCCTGCCTGAGTGGGGAGTGGCCCGCCCCGCAGCGAGACAGCAGGAAGACATCCCAAGTATCAGAGCGGAAGTAAGAAAAAAGCAGCACTTGATGTGGTACCTGCCACATACTCCACAGCGTTGTTACTAGCAATTACTTACACAATTACTCAGCCATTAGTCTAATGGCAATGGTGGTTTATCAGTGCATTTTGCCTCCCTCAACCTTTTATAGTCCCCCAAGGCAGGTGTGCTCCCTAAATCTCTATCCTATGTTCTCTGCTCTTTTCATTGTAAACTCTATATCAAGGGGTTGGAGGTACTTTCGTTCTTCCAGTGATGCTAAATGTCCCAAAGGTGTACTTCTTATCCAGATCCATTTTCTGTGTCCATGACTTGTACATCCAACTGCTCTCTGCATATTCTTGGTTAGATTACTGTCCCTAAGGCACTCCCAATCTCAAAGTAAATCTTGATCTTCTTCCCACTTGGTCCTTCTTATTTGTCTGTCTGTAGCAGTCTCTCTTAATCACCACCCCCCACCCCCTGCATATTGCTGCTCATGTCTAATCAATTGCCAAGTCCTTTGATTTACTTCCTCTTAAATGTCTCATTTTCCCCATATTTCTAACACCATCATCATTATCTGAGCTAAACTACTGCTTGCCTGAGCTAAGTTTTTTCTCCGCATCAACTCTGTCCACACTGCTGGAGGGTGGCAGCATAAGCCTCCCAACCCTCCGCCCAAAATATGCCACTTTGGCATAAGGGTTATTTTGAGCTAGAGGCATTAAAGACAATAGCAAGTATAAGAGGAGTACTCTGACCCTTCTTCCCCTTTTCTTCTTGAAAAACGGAATAAGCCTCCCATATAAAAGATGTCTTATCTATACCAGGAAGAAAGAATATTCTTAACATCCAAGATAGAATGGGATGATGTTGAGGCCAAGGAATCTGCGCCAAAAAAGCTTGTTAAACTAATCCTCACCTTCCTAGTCACTTTGCCATTCAACCAGCAACCCTAGCCTAAGCCCCTTTACTTTTTCACCTCTCCACAATGTATGACTCTTTGCCCAATTCAGTATATGAATGTTGAACTCTAACTGCCCATTCAGGTCTTCCTTTAATTATGGGGGCTTTCATGTAATGTAAAACTTATATTAAATGCATGTGTATGCTTTCCTCCTGTTAATCTGTTCCGTTCTCAGGACCAGCCAAAAAACCCTAAGAGGGTAGAGGTAATATTTTGCCTTTCCTGCATGGTCCATTATTTCTTCACTTTGTGACCAGGGTGATTAAATACACAGATATACACACAACCACGAATCTGATTACTAAAGAAGTCAAATGTTGAAAACCTCAGTGTCTCCTGTTAAGCCTTATGTTGGATTCTGTATCATTGACCTTGACCAGTAAGGTTCTGAGTGGTCTGATGCCTTCCTGCTTTCTTCAATTTTGTCCTGTACTCAACTGCCTCCTCCCCCTGCCCCTGTCACTCTGCTGACTTCTTTCCTGTCATTAAACACACCAGTTTCTTTCCTGATTAAAATATTTTGCACTGGTTCTTTAATCTTTCTTAAATGCCCTTGAATTCATTATCCCTTGTCCCACTTAATTAACTCTAGCTCATCTTGATGTAAGGTATTTAGGAAGAATATTTAAAATTTCTTCCTATACCTTTTATTAAAAGGAGGATGACCATTAACTATGCAATATCAGGGGCTTCAGACTCTCCAGGGAGTATTTCATCAATAATTACTTTCAAGAAATTAGACATAGTTCCTTTTTTAGGATAAAAGAGTCTTAACTGGTTTTCAAAAATGGCACCAGATAGGAGATTACAGATAAAAGACACTCACATATTCATGGGCAGTTAAAATTGACTACTGATCAGTTAATAGGAGTCACACTGCTCTCCACATTCCAGAATGGAAAAACAGCAGCAGAGGTATGAAGTTGTGAAGTAGCTAATCAAATATTCACCTTTGGACACCTGAGATGGTGCATGTACTATAGCAAATGGGTTGAGACTCTGGGAAACCAGTTCAAGAGATTATTTTTGACATGAAGAGTGGGGATATCCAAGGATATAGAGGAATTAGAAGACCCTAGCTCCCTTGAAACCTCTGAAATTCTTCCCATGGCTTCTCCATTACTGGGAAAAACAGTGCCTCCGTGTGTGTGTGTGTGTGTGTGTGTGTGTGTGTGTGTGTTGGGGAGGAGAATGTAAGAGTCTGTGTCTTACCTCACCCATCACTGCCTCTGAAAGGTGAACTTGATTTTAAATACAACAAAACACAGAGAGTAGAATATAAAATCAGAACAGAAAGTCCAACACTTCAAAAAGAATTGCTCATCAAAAATTTATGTCATTCAAAATTTACAGGAAATGTGATAGGATTTTATTTTGTTGATACTTGTCCAAGGAAGACAGAACACAAATTTGGATTGAATGCTGTTCAATGCTGTTGTCTCCTTTCCTAAGGTAATGTAGGTAGGCAGTAGGCTGTGTCCTTGACAGTCAGCTGGTTTGGGAATGGCAGGTCTGAACCCAGCACCATTCCATGCTAAATGTCACTGAAACTTTACATTCCTCAGCTTAACGTAGAGGGAAATAGTGACTGCATGAAGTAGGAACGTAACCACTGTCTCCCTGTTTCATGCCAGAGCCTTAAAAGCTCTTGTCTTTTCCATGGCATTAGTGAAGCAGTGGAATATTTTAAAAGTATTTTACTAGCTCTGTTCTCCAGGCTGAAAACACTAGCAGACTAACAGCCTGCAACTAAAATGGGTCCTGAGTTCAGTGGCAATGGCACAGTCTGAGGTGACTGAACCCAGGTGGGGTATTTAACCACCAGTAACACATGGTCATAGCGGAGATGAAAAGCAGCAGCGTGTCCACCGCGGAATTGGCTTCCATCTTATTCCAGTCAGTTCCACCTTGGTCAGGGGCCAGGTGTCATCTCCATGCTTTCACATTCACCCTTATTGTCTAAACCCCTGTTCTCTGTTGCAAAGGGGTTGACAAGGGTCCAGGTCTGTTGGGTGGTAGGTTGTCTGCTGTGATTAATTCAGCAGCCAATGTCTATATGAGGATGGTAGCAGTTGAGCCACTGCTATTTCACTCCTGGTTTTGACTATAAAATGCCCTTGATCCTTTTCTTGTAAGAACGCTAATCTATTCATTTATTTGTTTTCTCTTCTTTTTGATGCTATATGCATACAATTTTATTTATCTTAACCTGTGGTTCATAACACACAGGCATTGCTTGTCAATGAATATTTATTTAAAAATATAATAGGAACTTGTAAAACATCTCCTCCTCGACATTATGCAAGATAGACCTTGACAATAATTAAATGTATAGCCATATAGTTCTCTCTCATTCTATCTCCTGCCATGCCCCAGCCTTATGAAAATCCTGAACTTGGGTCATTATTATTCCCTGCCAGTAGTGTGTTGGTAAAGGGTAAAGGGTTGACAACTAACTCTGGAGGAAAATAAAGCAAACTGTAATTTGTTGTGTTTGCTGATTTCTGTAGTGTAAATACCCTCACTATGGCCAGTTTCAAGCTAACAAAATGACGTTACTAAAACTGGACTTGGGAAAAATGTATACAGTCAGCTCCCATGAGCTGATAAAGTAGGCTCCAGCATACAACTGGTCTTTGCTTTCCTTTCCATATAATTTGATCTAATATATTTTAGTCCTGAAAATTATTTTCTTGACTTGTTTTTAGCTTTATGAAAAGCACATTAGGCTTTGCATAATTTCATTAGACTTAGTTTTTACATTTTCTATTATATTGCTAAGATTCACCTATAACCTTGCTCTTCACTATAGTTCATTCATTTTGACTCATATGAATATGCCACAGTTTATTCATTCACTCTTTTCAGTGCATATGTGGGTTGGTGCCATGTTTTTCTACTGTTTGGTGCTGTTAAAGAACACTTTTGTATTTATGTCTTCTGATATGTGTATGCAAGAGCTTCTCCTGATGTAAATCTAGGAGTGGAATTGCTGAGTCATGGGACATAGGAATCTTCAACTATGAGATAATGTTGAACTGTTTCCAAATGGTTGATAGTACTTATGCTCCCATCAGTAATTTATAAGTAATCCTATGAATCCATACCCTCGCTAACATTTTATATTTCTAAATTTTTTATATTTTGCTAATCAAGTGGATATAGAGCTATGTATCATTTTGTCTTGCTTTGTATTATCCTGATCATCAGTGAAGTAAAATATCTCTATATGTTTATTGGTCATACACGTTTCTTCTATTAAATGTATGATTGTATGTTTTGCTCATTTTCTGTTGGTTCATACAGATTTGTGGTCAATGTAAATGTTTGGTTTCTCCTAGGAAAGGATTTTAACTGTTCCACTTACTGTCTTCAAACTACTGGCAGAACTTCCCAACTCCGTAGACAAGCCATGTTGTCTGAGGTCTTCCTTCTAGGTACCTCTGCCCCCTCTTCCCCTTGACACCTTTTCCAGGAGCCAGCTCACCAGCACCTTCCCTAGCGATACATTCCGTATGGTGTGTACCTAGGTGTAGAGGGTGCTCCCCTCCCTTTGTACCGAGTCTTACTCTGTTCATTCATCAACCCAGACACCATGGAGAACATGATGGCGTTCAACATTTACAGGAAATGTGATAGGATTTTATTTTGGTGGCCTGGTCCAAGGAGGACAGAACACAAATTTGGAGTGAATGCTATTCAATGCTGTTGCTATCCTCCCCTAAGGTAATGTATTCATGCGTAACTCTCTACTTGGCTGCCTCTTGGTTATCTTTGTCTTGAGAGCCCAGCATGATGACAAGAAAGCCAATCGCTGAAGTTTATTATAGGAAATACACAGTGATTATACAACTGTCTTCATATCTACCTCTAGGATTATGTGCAGATCTATTCAAGAATACATGACTAATGTGGCAGAGTCAGGGCAAAATTCCAGGTTTTATAATTTTCAGGGAACTTTCCATGTCCGCTGACCACTTTAGGCCCAACTCTATTGCCATTTCGTGGGTCTCAAACACTACACCTCCTCCACACTCCACACTCACAGTACTTCTTTCTTTTTCTCCCCCTCCCCTCCGCCCCACCCCCTGCACACACACTCCCAGATGTCTCAGTCAGGAAAGCTGTGGTTTTCCATTCTCCATGCTTCCCCTCTCAGCACTCAGGGAGCCCGCTGGGGCGGAGGGCAGCTGCAGGGGTTCTTGTCGCGGTCTCTGATCCCCTCCTGGCGCTGTGTCTCTAGCACTGCAGATGTAGAAGCTGCTGTCTTCAGGATGGGCACTTGTCACTGTCAGAGTGGACAAGGTCAAGTTTGGATGGTTGATGGGAAACTTCTCCTTCCTGACGCCTTGCTCATATGTGACCCCGGAGCCCTCATTCGAAGTTGCCATCAGCATGAGGCTCTGTTTCGGGAACTGACGATACCAAAACATAGTTGTGGCCTGAAAGTCCAGGGAACGGCAATCGATCTTCACAGAGGTTCCACTCTTACAGATAACCCTGCTCGGATGTTGAGAGACGACAGCACCAAGCCCGGAGCCTGCTGAAACAGAAGCCAGAGAGAGAGGAGAGCCCAGTGGGAGCCAAGTCAGACAGGATGCCAGGCAGAGCTGAGCTTCACTCCCTCCCTGTGCTCCCAGCTCCTGGAGAATCCTGTTTGTTTTGTGCAATCTTCCCGTCATCTCCCTAGGGCCATAATCCCCCATCTCCTCTGACCGGCGGCTCTTACCTTACCCTTTACACCTCTAGAGAGCAGGGCCTCTCCCTCTCCTTCGATGAGCATAAACAATCCACATTGCCTGGCCACCACTTGACCATGCCAACACACGCACATGCCCACCCAAGCTCCCAGGTAGAAGGAGGCTCATACCTGACCCCAGAAGCAGCAGAAGCAGCAGCATCTTCCGTGATGGCCTCACACCACCTTCTCTGGGGAGAGTTGTGACCACTGCCTTCATTCACCAGCAAGGAGGGATGACTGATCACAGAATCCCAAGGATGCCCTAGTCTGCCCCCTGGTGGTAATCTTTGCCCATGACTGATGTTACGTCCATCTCTGCCTGTCAAAAAACCATACAGGTCTAGTGAGGTGGCTCACGCCTGTAATTCCAGAACTTTGGGAGTCCGAGGCGGGTGGATCACAAGGTTAGGAGTTCAAGACCAATCTGGCCAACATGGTGAAAACTCGTCTTTACTAAAAACACAAAAATTAGCCAGGCATGCTGGTGGGTGCCTATAATCCCACTCGGGAGGCTGAGGCAGCTACCCAGGAGGCAGAGGTTGCAGCGAGCTGAAATCGTGCTACTGCACTCCAGCTTGGGTGACAGAGTGAGACCCCATCTCAAAAGAAAACAAAAAACCCATACATTGCCTAAAGTGGCCTAAAGATTTCCCAATTCAACTTCCAAATTTATTAAAGATACACTGAGACATTGTAATGATTTAAGTGAGTTTCTTATAAGGAAAGGAGTGTAGGTTTGGGTAATGAATGGCATTGGAGTCTGTTTGCTGCTTCTGTTTCATATCCTCAAAGTAATGACACCAAGACAACTCAGGGTTGTTAATCACTAGACCTACAGGTTGGCACTACCATAAATATTGATAATGCCCAAGCCAGTGCCTCGGCTGGAAGTCCAATGTTTCTTCATAATCATGTTGAAGCCACTTCATCATTTTCTAAATGAGGTAGTTACCTCATGAGTATCTCACGACAATTTCCCTCATATATAGAGGGACTTAATTCTAAACATTCTAATAATAGTGCTCAATTTAGCTAGTATGTTTCTGTGTTAATCACTGTTGAGGCTGTGAGAATAATTAGTTACATTTATTCTATTGTAATGGAGGTCATACTAAGTACTGGACAGTGAAAACAGTTTGTAGGAGGCATAAGAAATTCTTTGATTTGAACAGGCTGGGATACTTGTTTTAATGGATCGATGTTGGAAATGTGTAGCAATTACAAGGAGCTGGAAAGTTTTTTTGAAAGCCCTATGTTTTCATTTTTATAACAGCCTCCCAATTGTGCTTTCATTTAATATTTAGTTCTACTTCTCTGGCATAGGTAGCTAGAAAAGATAAGATTAAGACTTCGCCCATCATATTATGTTTGTGCAATAGTGAAATCATTTTATAACAAGTATAGCTATTGCATTATGTTAATATTGACATAATTAATTATGTATCTATTAAAGGACATCTGTATGCTCCTGTGGCTACATTTTTTATTTCCTGGGTATGTTGGGCCTCATTAAAATGAGGCCACTTCATACTGTAACTGTACTTTTTCTGCAAAGAGTAAGTAGGGACAGCTTGCTATGGGTGACCTCTGGTCCAATATTCTGATATGTCTGGGAGGGAGTGGCTGGAAGACCTTCAAATCAGAAGAAAATCTTCCTGTTTATTTTGAGAAACACTAATTGTCCGGTACAGATGGTCTCATGATGGTTCAGTGACTTTTCAGCTTTACAATGGGGCAAAAGCAATATGCATTTCAGTGTGCTCCTTGACTTATGATGGGGTTATATACAGATAAACTGGATATTGTAAGTTGAATTATGATGTTTTCAATTTATGCTGGATTTATCAGGATATTACCTAATGCAAGCCAAGGAGCATCTGGATATTCCTGTAGTGTTTTATCACTGTGTCAACCTAGCTAAGCAAGGAATATGTTTCAGATAACTTTTTTCCTAGTATGGTTCCGGGTTAGAGTTGATCATGGGGAAAGAAATGCATGAAGTTTATAAGGGGAAAGTAAAACAGCTGCTACTAAGTTCTGAAGTCATCACTGGCTCCAGGCAGTGAGGAGTAGCATCAAAAGTGCCAGTGAGTTCCAATTTATGCTGACTTTCCCCTGCTTCACATCTAGCTCTTTATACCGACTGCCAGCCCTGCTGACCAGAAGGGACTGCAGTCCCACCACCAAATTTTCTGAGAACTCACAGGGCTGTTGGCACATACAGTCAGCCATCTTCCATAGATTCCTACACCAGCCCCTTCAGGGTTCCATGTAGTGCATGGATATACCCAACTTAATGCAAAACTTAATGCAAAGTCCAGTTCATCCACCTTCACCAGAGCTGGTTAGAGTTGTTTTTTCTGACCCTTTTCAAACTTTCACTTATCCATCTTCTCCCCAAATTGTGTCAGGCCTCATTCCTATAATAGACTCTTGTGTTCCTTAATGCTCTTGGTGGCTTTCCTTCCCTGACACTTCCATTTGTGTTATGGGTTTGCCGTAGCCCAAACCACACGTTGTCAATAGCTAGTATGTGCTATGACTTTTCATTTTCTGAGACTACTTCAATGCCATCTCTTAAAATTAGTCAATGTGACCAGTTTTCTTGGTGTCTGGGGGACTTCAGTATCCATGAGAACTGTTGGAAAAGGAGATAGAAGTTAGAGTCAGAGGCCTGGCACCAAAGGGCTGTGGCACAAGAAAAGCCTTGGTGTTGGGGTCTGATAGCCCATAATAGGGCTCTACATCTTTGCCAGGGATAAATCTACTACCAGGAATCAAAGTCCATGCAGCAAAGAAGCATGCTTAATAGGGCAGACACAGAATATGATGGATCCTCTTTCTGCTCTGAGTTGGTATGATAAAGTTTTGTGCAAAAACAATGATGATTAAAGATGATGGTTAACACATAGGTAGGTAATTGTAATTAAGTATTGGTAAAATAAAACAATAATACTTGTAGTTATGATACATCTAACATCTTGACTATCCAAAATATTGGAAATCATGAAGGGAACCACAGGTGTTAATTGTCCTAAAGTTTGCATAGGCTTCAGGAGAAGGGTAAAGATAAGACTAATCTCAGATTTTCTTAATATAATTATATAATAAAATGTTACAGTTAACCATCAAAAAATGAAAATGAATTGTGGACCTCTGAAAGGCAAAATAATGAAATGAGAAAAATAGTCAACAAAAATAAGGTCATTCATGAGGGAAGAAGAAACCAAAATGTGAGAAAAATTAATGTACAAAACCAAGCAAGAAACATAACTCAAAACCCAGGAAATCACCTACTATAGAAAACTATACAGAAATACATTTAAGACAATAGACTGAGGATTCTAGTTGTATAAATCATGAGGCTGAAAAAATACACACTGCTTATGAAATACTCACCTGAGGAATAAAAACAACAAAAAGACTACATGTAGAAAGGTTGAAAAAGAAATACTAGACAAATACAATCTTAAAAACATGAAATAGTTTTACTGATGTCATCCCAAAAGGACTTCAATGCAAAAAGAGCGGCAGGGAAAAAATAAGAGTACCAAGTGATGACACAAATTCAAATGGCTGTGGTGTGGTATTTGGTCTTCAAAGACACCAGCCTGATGAAACACACTGGCCAGTGGTCACCTTCTCAGGGGTGCCCTTCTCTTGAATCTGAGCTGGCTGGATTGTGGTGGAGGTGTCACTGCATATTTCTCAGGCTGGGCTGTAAGAAGCCTAGTTGACCACATCTGGGTCTCTTGAATGCTCACAGTTAGGGTGGTCAATGACCATGCAAAAACTTTAGCTGCCTAGAGGCCACCATGCTGTGAGACAGCCCATCTAATCACATCGAAAGGCTGTGTACAAAGGGAAATGCTCAGCGGGTCCACAGCTACTGCAACCAACAGGGGCACAAAAAAGCCACCTTGGACATCCAGCCTAGTTGAGCCTTCAGATATCTCCAGCCTCAGTGACTATCTGACAGTGACCATGTGAGCAGCCCTAAGTGAGAACTGTCCAGCTGAGCCCTTCTGCAGAATCACAAAAGATAATAATATGTTGTTCTTTTAAATCACTAACTTTTGGAGTGGTTTGTTACACAGCAATAGATCATTGGTCAAGATAATATACTTGTCATTCTAAGCTTTCTAAGTGAGGTATAAAATACATAGACTGCACAAATCTTAAATGTTCAGCCCAATGAATTTTTAAAATGAATATACTCATATAATCATTACCCAGATCAAGATATAGAATTTAGAATTCCAAAAGCCTTCCTCATGTCTCCCTCAGAATAAATACATAATGCTACCAAATTTAATCACTATTCTGACTACATACTGTATTATTTTGTGTCTACTATATTTTATTCGATGTTATATTTGAAATATCTGTGTTGGAAACTACATTTGATTTTTTTGTGCTGTATAGTATTCTGTTACAGAAATGTAACACAATCATTTCTCCATTGCATTGTTGACAGATGTTGAATATTTTCCAATTTGGGGCCATTGGGAATAAAGCTGCTATTGTGGTAATACCTTTTTCTCACATGTTAAATATCCCTTTCTGCTTCCTAAGAATTCTGGACTATTTCTTCAATTTTTATACAGTTGACAAATTGGTTTTCTGACTTGTCTAATTTACTGTTGGTTATGTTCAATGTGATTTTAAATAGAGCAATTATGTTTATTATGTTAAAGAAATACAGTTCTAGATTAAAATTTTATATAAATTATCTTTCTGTTTAATAGATGCGATGGCTTCTCAAAACTTGCTAAGAAAACAGTCAGTGATATTTTACATTTTTAAAATTTCCTGTCTTGCACTTCAGATGATATCTCTCTTACAATCTGGTTGTGGGAATGGAGATTATGATGAAACTTCATAGCTACAGTGTTCTTTTCAGTATTAAGATTACCCTGAAAAAAGCAAATGGTTAATAGTTTTACAGTAGAATTTTTGAAGTCTGTTTAAGCTCTTATACCCTGCTTTAATAAATTCCTCAACTGAAAGAAAGGAATTTGTGTCCATTCTAGTCACAGACAAGAAAAACAAGGAAAAACAAAATTGTCTATCTCTTACTGTCTTCCGTTTCATTTTCTTCCTCTCATTGGACAGATGGTCTTTCCCAATCCCATCACCTCTGGAGAATGGCTTGTACACAGGGCACAGATAACACTATGGGACTGTGTCTCTCCCACCGCCATGAACGTCCCTGGCTCCATCTTCCGGCTCAGAGAATGACTGATGTGGAGGTATCTGTGAATATGGTCTGAACATTCAAAGTGAAGTATCTTAGAGCCATCTCATTTCCAGTGTTTTACTTACTACTGTCAGAAAACATTAGTTTCAATGACTGGTTGTAGTTCTCATAATACCATATTTTAATGTTCTTTAGTTCCTATTCAGGGAGAAATGTCTTTTCCATCTCTATGTTTTAGTATTTTGGTTTCTGTGGGACTCTGTGTGAGTCAAACTCCCATAGGCTACGTAGAAGAAGAAATCCAAAGCTAAACACAGAATCCAGGAAATAATTTGAAGAAAATTCGTGGAGCCAAGGCTTGTGTATTCTGGACAGGGACTCATATTTTTCTAAAAATTTCTTATCCCTGGAAAAAGAGGACAATACAGCAGGACAGACTAAGTTTATTTGAAGCTTCTGACTATTTGACAAAAATTTTCAACCAGCAGTTTTAGTTGTATTTGAAGAATAACATAGAAACATCAATTTCTAGAAATGTAATTATATGATCAAATAGACATTTGTAAGTCAACATAAGAATTAACACCACTTACACCACCTACCTTCTAATTCAATGCATAGGTGGCAGAGCATAAAGAGAGAAAGCATAGAAGACAAGATCACCTGGGAAGTTTTACTCACACCTGTGTGCTTAACTATCACTCAAACATTTCTCTCAAGCCCGACCCTCTCTTCTAAGTGCCAGACCTGCACTTACGGAGCCTCTTGGATGTTTCTACACAGATGTCCAATGAAGGACCACTAGAACAAAAAACTCAATTTTGTTCGATAACTTGACTCCATTCATTTGTCCAAATTTTCTTCCATTGCCATATTCCGGTGGAGGAGGGAGTGTTGATAATTTTTTTCCTGGTATTATCTCATCAATCTTTCCTTTCATAGTTCCCTTAGCCTGCCTCCCTCTTTTGGTGCTTGCCCATCTGGTGAAATCCTACTTGCCCATCTGGTGAAATTTGAATAATAACTTTCATCTCAAAATTTGCTTTCTCTTTGACGTCCTTCCTGATGTCACCAGACAGAATTGGCTGTGTTACTTCCTATACTCCACTAACGTCTCTCATTAAAGCACGTGTCATATGAAATTGTGATTACAGGTTTTGTCTTCTACATTTCTCTTTCCACAGGCTTTTTTATCTTCCTGAAAGAAGGGAAAATTTTCTATTCATTCATTCATTTCTATTCATTCATTCATCTATTCATCTAGCATTCAGTAAAATAGAAAAAAGCTTGGGGTTGTAAGATTAACTTTTCTTTCTTCTCTGTGTCTCTCTGACTCTCTCTGTATGTATATATCTTATATACAACATATAACATATATATAACATATCTGTATCTATTTCATATATAAACATATCTATATCTATATCATATATGACAGGAAACTTCACTCAGCCACTAAGTGGTTATATAAAAACTTTTATATAGTTTTTTAAAATAACTATATAAAACTATAAAACACAGGCACGTTGACTCATGCCTGTAATCCCAGCACTTTGGGAGGCCGAGGTGGGTGGATCATCTGAGGTCAGGAGTTCAAGACCATCCTGGCCAACATGGTGAAACCCTGCCTCTACTAAAATACAAAAATTAGCCAGGTGTGGTGGTATGCACCTGTAATCCCAGCTACTTGGGAGGCTGAGGCAGGAAAATTGCTTGAACCCAGGAGGCAGAGATTGCAGTGAGCTGAGATCATGCCACTGCACTGCAGCCTGGGCAGCAGAGTGAGACTCCGTCTCTAAAAAGTAAATAAATAAATAAATAAAACTACAAAACTATAGTTTAAAAAATTATATATATAGTTATATATATAAAACTATAGTTTAAAAAACTGTATAAAACTCATTTTAGTCTCATATAAAGTTTTAGTTATATATAAATATATACATACATAGTTTTAGTTTTATATGTATAGTTTATATAGAGAGTTTTAGTTATAGTTTTTTAAACCTACTTAGTGGCTGAGTGACATTTCCTGCCATCAAAGAGTACAGAGGAGCCCTGCCACCTGGTCGGGGAAGTAGGACTGGGCACATTTATGCACAGAGAGGTGACATCAGTGCTTCACTGTGTCTATACTACTGGCACAGAGATAGAAAGCTGTCGGGTTCTTTTGGGCCGATGTCACAGTGAGAGGAAAGGATTCCTTCTTCTCCCGAGAGACGCTGTACCCTTCAGCTATGTCTCCTTTCTGAAAGTCATTTACTATCTCTGAGTAGTAGATCAATCTCAGCCCTTGCCCTGGGTCCTGTCGGTACCAGTACATGGCATCGTGGTTCAAATTCTGTTCACAACTCAGGGTCACATTCTGTCCTTCCTTTCTGAACAGGTACTTTGGGGACTGAGTGATTCCACCATCCACGGTGTCTGGAAAAGAAAGAGAGGCATGCCTGAAGTACAGCCCAGGGAGGCGCCTGATGCTGCTGTCCCTCAGGGAGGAAGGCCTTAGATTTGGAACTTGCAGCATTCCAGATGGGAATTTTCTCCCTGAACCCAGGACTCACTTGCTCCGAGGAGACAAAGGACCACACAGCAGAGCACCTGGTTGCTCATAGTGGAAAGGGGGTCTTCTTGTAGCTCCAAGCACTTGTTGGAAGAGAATGAGAAAAGAGGCTTGGCTCGGGGGCTTCTCCTGGCGTAATGTGCAGAGTTTGTCAGAGGCTGGAATGAAGGGGTGGGAGGTTCCTGGAGATATTCAATACAGGCTTCCTAATTTTGTAGATGAGGAGACAGGACAGAGAGCAGAGTCATTCGCACCTCCCATAACTCTGCATTGCATCTGTGCTGAGGGGGCTGGCACCCCACGTTTCTGGGCCAGAGTTTCACTCCAATTGGCCCATTGGTTTTTATCTTTCCAGCAACCATAAGGTTTGGGTTACTCTAGGAGCACTGTAGACACTCTGATTATACAAGAATGTGGAATTCATTTATTTTTCCTTTTTTAAAAAAAACATTGATACCTAATATGTATACCTATTTGTGGGTGCCTGTGGTATTTTGTTACATGCATAGAATGTGTAATGATCAACTCAGGGTATTTAGGAAGTCCATCCCCTGGAGAACTTATCATTGTTTATGCCCTCAGCTCTCTCAGGGAAAGAGTGACTCCTGGGGTCTGGCCAGCAGTGCTGTGGCCACTGTGACAACCTACTGCTTAGCCATCCTGCTGCACAGAGCCCAGCGCTGCTGTTCCAGGCCCCTCATGCAATTGCACCAAGACCTCACCTTCTCTGACCACCTTCTAAATGGCTGGTTTCACTCATGTCCTTCTCATTCTCCTACTTGTTTCTTTGCCTTTGTTCAATGTCCTGACTAAATTTTCATTTGGGTTTGTTCTCCCTTGGTCATCTTTTAACTTATTTTTCATGACTGGGATAATTTTGTCTTTTTCTTTCATGTCCCTCCTGAGTTCAATCAATTTCTTTTTTTGATGTCTTCCCATTTTGGCCATTTCTAGTCTGAGTTTTTGAAGTCCTGGTCTGGTTATGGTCACTTATATCCTCAGCTGCTTCCTTGAGTGTATTTATTTCTGTTTGGAGTGTAGACTTACGTTTTCTTCTGACTCATGATTGCTTTTGAGGTGAGGGAACAGGGAACAGAGGTGAGATGTTTTCCTTTGTTGTACGGGTATGACTTTCATCTTGCTCATTTTCATGTTATTGAGGTGTTTTACAAAATTCCTAGTCTAATGTTCCTTTGGCCATCATTCTAGCAAAATCCAGACTCCTTAGTGAGCTTTGTTTGTTTTCATAGTGGGGCTGGTTGTGGGTCCTCTTAATTTGTGATTTCCTTTTGTTTTGCAGAATTCTCAGTTTCCCCCTTTTTCCTCTTTTTCTCCTCACTATTGAATTGCCAGAAGACCCTCTTTCTTCCTCTATGCCTTTTTTTCCCCTCGCTGTAAAGCACTACCTTTGGAAGACTGTTCCTTTAAATTACATGTCTGGTGCTTTAAATGGCATGAAGTTTGGAATCCATCTTCTCTGCAGCCTTGCTGGGGTCTCAGGGTTGGTCTTTTTCTGGAAATCTCTCTGGATCTTTCTCAGGCTCCCCAGCCGGTGTCCCTCTTCTGTCTTCCCGGAAGATTTTCTGAGTTTTTCTCCTTTTGGGTGAAGTGAGGGAGGGGCAGGAGTACATTAAATGATTTCAGAAAATCAAAGGGCAAAAACTGCAGTGGAGTCACATGGTCTATACTCCAAGCTGGTGAGGCTGGACTTAGTCTGCACATGTATTTGAAATGACTTTGCTTTTGTCTGCCTTTTGATTTTATGAAATTGTTTCATCAAAGCAAATTATAACAAATCTTTTTTCTGTAGGTGGCCTATATCTGTTGAGTGATGAGAATAAAAACAAACATTAAGAAAAAAGTTGAGGTAACACATTTCTAATGAACAATATCTGTGGGCCAGACCTTTTCTCTAAATTCTAGACAAATTTATCCAACTCTACTTCCATCATCTCTCAGATGTTCTATAATTTTATAGCAGGAATTCTTGAACCTAGCATCCATACAAACCTGCACAGGTACTCGGCAAGGAACAGAACAAGAATTGTGCCTAAAAGAATGCTAAGCAGCATAATGTGAGATAAAAATCATAACCCTTTGAGCCAAATGCTTTCTGCCACCTTCTGAAACGTACTAGGTTTCCTTCTCCCTTCCTTCCCTTCCCTTCCCTTCACTTCCCTTCCCTTCCCTTCCCCTCCCCTCCCCTCCCCTTTCTTCCCCCGTCTCTCTGTCTCTTTCTTTCTAAAAATTAACTCCTAGAACCGTAATTTCCCTTGGTGAAAATGAAGAAAGCACTTCCTTTGCTTGTGTGTCTTGGTGATTAAACAAAAGTATTGATGTAAAGCATGAAATATAGAACTTGACATACAGTATGGAGTAAAAAACAGAGTTACACTGCTATGTGTTTTGAAACTGACAAATTAAATCAATGTTGAAACTGAAAAATTATGTCTAGTTCTTAAAAATCTTTATGTTCTTTGGATGACAGAGTCTTAGTTTCTGAGCATAGCCTGGGATGTTTCATGCTATTCCTACAATCCTCCCCTATTTCCATCCTCAACTTGCAGAATGCCTTAGAGCTGACCTGTTCACTGTACAGGTAACGCGTTTCCCTTCCCAGCCCACCGCTGTTTCCAAGGCAGGTCTGGAGGATGTTTGTGGACTGAGAGGATGTGGCTCTGCATCAATGTGGGTGGTGAGCCAGCACAGAAATAAGCTGCTGAATCTCCTCGCACTGCCTGCTGGATCCTCAGGATGCTGGGGCCCTCTTTGGGAAATTCAGCAGAAAATCGTTCCTTTGGCATTCCTGACTCATCTATGATTTTTTCTTTCTGGAGATAAACCATGAATTTCAGACCTTCCTCTGGGAGCTGTCGATACCAGTAAACATAACTGTGTCCTTTCATTGGGCTGCATCTCAGTCTTGCCTCCTGTCCCCTCCTCCTGACCAGGTGTCTTGGGTTCTGTGTGACGCCGGCATTTGAGAGACCTCAGAGGAGAAGAGACTGCATGAGACAGAGTCATAATGGCAGAAGGATGAATGTCTTACAGTGAAGGAGCCTGTTTGAAGTCTCCTGCATTCATTTAAAAACTCGCATGAATTTTGCTTTTTACTCCATAATGCAATTATTTGTTTTCATATAAATGTCAATACCTTTCACAAAATATTTGGTCAACACAGAGGTCCAGGGTATATTTGAGAATCTGCTGTAGAGCCCAAAACAAAGCCCAGTGATGGTGATCCTTTAGCTGAAAACTCACCTGCCCCCAGAAGACAGATGACCGCACAGCAGAGGACTCTGGTGTCCATAGCAGAGTTGGCCATGGAGGGAGCCCACAGGCAGGGCAAAGGCACTTGCTGCAGCATGTCAGGGAACCAGACCTCACAGCTGCCTCCTACAAGGTGCATCTTCCTGTGAGGTCACCATTTCCAGTGGGTCCTATGGTTTCGAGAACCAATCTTATATGTCAGTTAAATGGTAGATCTTTTGTTCTAACCTATAAACACAACCTCGCTTAGTGTGTGTTTGTGAGGTTAGTGTTGTGAAGTAAGCACCTCTATTACTCATTCTTTTTCCCTCTTCACCTTTTTTTTTTTTTTTTTCCAAGACTGGATCTAGCTCCGCTGCCCAGGCAGGAGTGCAGCAGTGCAATCATATCTCATTACAGCCTCAGTCTCCTAGGATCAGTCAAGTGAGTCCTTCCTCTCAGTCTCCCAAGTAGCTAGGACTACAGGCCACTATACCCAGATAATGTTATTCATTTTTTTCATAAATGGGATCTTGCTGTTTGCCCAGGCTGGTCCCAAATTGCTGGGCTCAAGCAATCCTCCCACCTCAGCCTCCCAAGTAGCTGATCTCTCCACTATTCTTATTTTTTGTTCCCTTATTTTCCTTTTATTGGCTCATATAATCTTTCTATTTTCTGGCTGTTGCTGAGTAGAGGTATTGACAAGAGGTGATACATAGATGCACCCATTAAGAGACAGGGAAGTGGACACCAACATTGCTGGAGGGAAAATTCGAGATAGAAAATGATTTCACATTGTCTCAGTTTGCTTTTTTGCTCCTACACCTCAGCTAAGGGATGGCTTCAAGCATTTTGAGGGAACTTTAAGATTTGTAATTCACTTTTGTCACCTTCGCTTATTCCACTTGAATTTTCGATATAAGTAATTCAAAGAACAAACTCTAAAAAGACTTCCCCCTCTGACCTCAGATCCCCTTATTCTGCATACCTATCTGTATCATTCTCTGTAGTCACGTATGGGATGCCTGTGTTTGAGAGATCTTCCTTCCTCCTTTTTTATTTTTTATTTATTTTTATTTTTTTATTTTTATTTTTTGAGACAGAGTCTCGCTCTGTCACCCAGGCTGGAGTGCAGTGGCGCAATCTCGGCTCACTGCAAGCTCCACCTCCCAGGTTCACGCCATTCTCCTACCTCAGCCTCCCGAGTAGCTGGGACTACAGGTGCCCGCCACCACACCTGGCTAATTTTTTGTATTTTTAGTAGAGACGGGGTTTTACCGTGTTAGCCAGGATGTTCTCCATCTCCTGACCTCATGATCCGCATGCCTTGGCCTCCCAAAGTGCTGGGATTACAGGTGTGAGCCACTGCGCCCAGCCCCTTCCTCCCATTTTTCTGTCCTTTCTTATCCTGTAGCATTGAATAAAAATTATGTGAAAGTCTACTTTGTCCCAGGCATAGTGAAAAAAAGATACAAGAAGCAAGGCACAATCTCATTCCATTGGATAGGCACCCCAGAGGAGTTAGGTGTGTGACTTGCACCTCTAGGACCCTCCACACTTTGAATAATAAATAAGATCATGTTAACATTTAGTGTCCAAATAATAATGACTCATGGTCTTACTCATATCAGGATCCTAGAGATCCAAAAATATAGTCTTCTTTCTGATGTTGGAGTTGTAATTTTGAATATTTTCATGTTGAGTGTCGACATTTTCTTTAAAATTGAAATATAATTTACATACCATAACATCCACCCTTTCAAATATATAATTAAGTGGTTTTTAGTATATTCACAAAGCTGCAACCGTCACCATGAATTCCAGAATATTTCTATACCCCAGAAAGAAATTCTTTATCATTAGATGTCATTTCACATTTATTCCTTCCCACAGCCCATGGCAATCATTAATCTATTTTCTGTCTTTAAGGATTTGCTTATTTTAGACTTTTGTTGTTGTTGGAGACAGTCTTGCTCTATTGCCAGGCTGGAGTGCAGTGGTGCGATCTCGGCTCACTGCAACCTCTGCCTCCTGGGTTCAAGTGATTCTCCTGCTTCAGCCTCCTGAGTAGCTGGGACTACAAGCGCGCACCACCATGCCCAGCTAATTTTTGTATTTTTAGTAGAGACGGGGTTTCACCATGTTGGCCAGGCTGGTCTCGATCTCTTGACCTCATGATCCGCCCGCCTTGACCTCCCAAAGTGCTGGGATTACAGTTGTGAGTCACTGCACCCAGCCTATTCTAGACATTTTAAATAAATGAAGTCCAACAATATGTGCCCCTTTGTGCCTGCCTTCTTCACTTCGTACAGCTTTTCAATGTTCATCCATGGTATAGCATGTATCAGTGCTTTGTTCCTTTTTATCACCAGTTTTATTTTATAAATAAAACCTATTTAGTTAATCCACTCATCAATTGATGGATATTTTCACTTTTTGACTAATATGAATAATACTGTTTGAAGTGTGCATATAAATTTTTTACGTGAACATATTTTTTTATCGTCTTGGTGGTATACCTAGGAGAGGGATGGCTGGGTTACATGGTCATTCTATGTTTAACTTTTCAGTAACTGCTGGACTGTTTTACACAATGGCACCAGCAATTCTTGAGGGTCCCCATTTCCTCACATCTATGCCTACACCTGTTATTGTCTGGGTATATATATTACAGCCTACTGGTATCTCATTGTGATTTTGATTTGCATTTCACTAACGACTAATGATGCTGAGCATCTTACATGTATTTTTTGGCCATTTGCAGATCTTCTTTGGAGACATGTTTAGATCCTTTCTCATTTTTAAATTAGGTTATGTGTCTCTTTGAGTTGTAAGAGTTCTTTATATATCCTTGATACAATTCCCTGTGAGATATATGATTTGCAAGTATATATCCATTTTGGGGTTGTCTTTCTTGAAAGTGTCCTTTGAAGCACAGACTTTTAAAAATTTGATTAAGTCCAATTTATCCTTTGGTTGCCTGCGTTTTGAGTTTCATATTTAAGAAGTCACTGCCTACTCTGAAGGGTAAGTCCCTGGATGGCCTTGGCAATGCGGATCTCCCTTTTCTCTTTTATAGTTCTTAAGAATAACTGTAGGATGTGCTAGCAATACCACATCCTGTGATAATGAGGAACTAGCAGGAAAATCCTGGCCTCTGTTCTTGTCTCTCCTGGAAGAGGATGTCCTGCAGTGCTTTAACCCATTAAATGTAGCCCCTGGGTTTAAAACCCAGGACAGAGTGCACTTTCAGAGTCTCTCAGCTGCAGTGCAACATGAGGCATATGCAGGCAAGACTCCACCCATCCTGGGTAGCTTTTCTGAGCCTTGAGAGACAAACTCACCATGAATCCTAAGCTTCTACTGTCCTTTGCTGCCTATCTGTGAGTAATAAAGTTGCTTTGCTCAACTTGTTATATGAATCATGCAAGTGATGGAATTTGCAGTTCAAGACGCAGTGGGCTGAAGTGGTGGTTGGCATGGTGATGACCTCCAGTATCCTTCATGCATTTCTCCCTGGAAAATGAACACAATCCCATGGAATTAGTAACAGTACACAGCGAATCTGCTTCACGTATACCTGTTAGAATAGGCAGGCAGATATGAGGAGGGCATGAGAGACCCCTGTCCCCTCTTCCCCCGACCCCCACCACACACACTCCAGAATGTCAGGTGATCATCAGATGATGGTCAGGTGGTTGTTAAACTGTCTCTCAAAGATGATAATTAGTCACAGCCAGCATCGGGGAAAGACAGTTTCCACATAGATAAAAAAAACGTCTGGAGCCTGTGATCAGCAGCTTCCCGATAAGATCTCTGGAGTTGGGCGAGTGGGCTCGAGCATGTGCACAGAGGCTAAATGACAGAATTTAACTAACATATGACTCTAGGAACACCCCACTGGTAAGGGAAAAATGCCTCAAGTGAGCATGCGCACGACTCCAATAAGAACACTACACGCGCAGCCGCTCCCAAGTGCTGGCAGGCCACTGAGCACACAGACAGCTTGCCCCAAGGTAAAAACATCAACGGAGGAGAAACACAAACCCTAGAACCATGATGATGTGTAAAACCCCAAGTCAAGGGCTAAACAGGGCACTTAGGTCTCTCAGGTCACTCGCTTGGCCCTCTTCCAAGTATACTTTGCTTCCTTTTACTCCTGCTCTAAAACTTGCCTGGGTCTTTTCCTCTGCCTTAAACTTCTGCCCCTTGGCCAAATTCTCTCCTCCTAGGAGCTAGAAATGAGTTTACTGCAGACCCATATGGATTTGCTGCTGGTTACATACACACCAAGGTCACAAAGATGTATATCTATGCCTTCTTCCAAGAGTTTTAGCTTTTACATTTAGGTCTTTAATTCATTTTGAGTTATTTTTTGTTTATGGTATGAGACAAGATCCAACTTCACTCTTTTACACATACATACACAGTTTTCCCGGTACCATTTACCATTCTTTCCCCATTGAATGGTCTTGGCTGGCACTCCTGTCTAAAATTAATTGCCCATAAATTTATGAATTTATTTGAGGGTTCTCAATTCCATTCCATTGATGTATATGTTTATCCTGTTCCAGAACCATACTGTTTTGAATAATGTAGTTTAGTAATAAGCTTTGAAATTGTGAAGTGTGAGTTGCCCAATATTTTTTCTACTTTTACAACATTGTTTTGGCTGATCTTGGTACTTGGGACTTCCATAGGAATTTTTACTTTGGTTTGTCAATTTCCAAAAAAAATACAACTAGAATTTTGAAATTTTGATAGAGATGAATCTATAAATCAATTTGGGGAGTGTTGCCACTTAACAATGTTAAGTCCTCCAATCCATGAACATGGAGTATCTTTCTATTAGGTCTTTAATTTCAACAATATTTTGCACCTTTCAGTCCACAAGTCTTTTCTGTTTTTTTTTGTTTAATTTATGCCAAGATATTTTATTATTTTGTTGCAATTATACACATAAATCTACTCTTAATTTCATTTTCATATCATTGCTAACATATAGACATACAATAGAACTTTTGGTATTAATCTTTTATTCTGCACCTTGCTGAACTTGCCTATTAAATCTAGTGGAGTTGTGTGTGTACATGTGTATGTGTGTGAGAATTCATATTTTCTATATACAAGATTATGTCAAGTGTCAACTGTAATTAGAGATTGTGTTATGTCTTCCTTTCTAGTCTGATTGTCTCTTATTTTCTTAAAATGACTAATTTCCCTGGCTAGAATGAGGTTGTTGCAGGTTGACTTTTTTCTTTTGGTACTTTAAAAATGATGCTTTTCTGTTTTTTTCCACTGGATATCCCAGAAAAAAAAATTGTCCGTACTTTGCCTAGACTCACCTGCTCCCAATAGACAAAAGCTTTATGGAAGAATTTCCACTCATCCATTACAGAGTGCAGCAGAGAATGCACACCTGCAGCTTCAGGTACCAGCTCTGAGAATGGTGAGAAACGATGCTGAACTTGGAGTTCTGCATGGATTCACATGCAGATTTTGTTTATTCTATGAAATGACAGAAGCCATAGATGAATGGAATGGTTCCTGGCTTAGATGAAGATCTGTTCTAAATTTTAAAATTTTAGATTCTCTACGGTCTAATTTTAAGCTACTTTTTTGGGGTATTTGTGTGTGTGCCTGTGTGTGTGTGTCTGTGTGTAAGCCCTGAAGTGTAAGGCAGCAGTGAGTGAGGTCACTGGTCATAGAATGAGCAGATAGTGAGTTTGTTTTGATTATAAGGATAGATGTGAGGATATCTCAAATGTGCCTCAATTTCAAAATGATCCCATTTGAATTTGTATGTCTCCTTTATTGAATATTCTCTTTCATCTGTGTTCCCTGGATTTGTTGGCCACATTTTTATTCTTGAAATCCAAGGTCACCTTAATCCCTCTAATCTCCCTCACTTTTTACAGCAGACAGTGTTAAAATTTTGTTCATTCTATATACCAAGAGTTTATTCTCCTCTTTCAAATTCTGTTACTGTTGTTTCAGTTCAAAGCCTCATAATTTCTTGTCTAGGCTATTCCAATAATTAACTTTTTCTTTAAGAAATTTATTTTATTGTTTGTGCTATGAGACTTACCCTGCTAACACATTTTTGAGTGTATAATACAGTATTGTTAGCTATAGGTTAAATGTGCTACCTTTTTTCTTTCCCATTTTAACATCCCTCCATTTAGTTGCTTTTGACAACTTTGTCTAATATATAGATGACTAAATTATTTTCTGGCTCAATAATATGAAAAGATCATTTTTGAAATCAAAAGAAAATTAAAAATCTTTGGATTCTCTATGGCTTAATTTTAAGCTACTTTTCTTGACTTCACCCCTAATGACATTACACTGCTCCAGTTTTGCTGAGCCCATGTGTGCCTTCCCACTTCAGTGACTGTCCTGCTCCCCACTCTGCCTAAACTTTCATTTTCTAATTCCAATATCCAGTGCAAGAATCATTCAATATTGCTTTAAAACATTCTTTTTCTGCCAATATTCTTGGTTTTCACCTCTAACGAGCAAATGGAGCACTTTCTTTATGTCTATCTTATGGGATTTCCCTCATCCTCTACCACTTCTGTTTTAAGTGTATGTGCATGTGTGTGTGTGTATTTGTGTGAATGTATCTGTCTGTGAGTGTAGCTGTCTTTCTTCCCACTAAATGGTATGTTCCTAGAAGGGAAAGTCTTATTCTTCTTTGTGTTGTTAATAACACAATGATTAATAACATTTATCATAGTCCCTGATGTGGAGGAGCTATTATTTAATAACTCTCTAAATTAATTAAATTTCCCTTTAGTCAAGATTGAGTTTATCCTCCCTAAAATTTCTAAGCAAGTTAACCTCAAAAAATACAAATCATTTCTTTCTCTTTCCTGCTTTGTCATTCTTCCTTTAGCTGAGAAGTTACTTGAGTGCTTATAATATAATTGTACGGGTCTGGGGCTACTGGGTCTTCTGAAGAGCTCCAAGATTGATATGTACACCTGTTCTACTAGATAACTGAAGCCAGGATAATTTCCTATTGCAACCAGGTGATTGCATCACTCTGAGTAGCTGGTATTGTAGGGGTAACTTGCAGAGTCATTTTAGGCAGCAGATATTTTGCTGTGAATAAATGTATTAGCCTCAGGCAGACTGACTACAAATCCTTGGGAATTACTTTTTTCTGATTAATTATTTTACTCTAAGCAGCTATAAGCAAGCTGTGGCCCCATCTCTAGATTTATCAGTATCACAATATGAGGCATTCCTCAATGTCTTCCCAAGCTTGTCTCATTCTCAACTTCTGATTGGATATTGTCATTTCTAGGTGACTGAAAGTGAAAAAAAGACAGGAACTGAGGAAACGGCAGAAGAGCGAGCCTAATGATGCAGCCATCAGTGAAAAACTTCAAGCCAGGTCCCAGAATATCTGGAACTGGAATGCCCCACCTGCTCCCAGTAGAAAAGGCCATGTAACAAAGAATCTGGGGCCTAGGGCAGGACCAGTAGGTATGTCCCATAAATAAGGGAGAGAGCTTATGTCTGTCTCTCTGTGGTTTCTCCACCCCAACCCAAATAACCTGGAACATCACAGTCCCAGCATTAGCTCCTCCCTGTCAAGAAGCCCTACCTCCTGTGCAGCCTAAGTCAGATGTCAGAAATAGTCGGGCCGGGCGCGATGGCTCACGCCTGTAATCCCAGCACTTTGGGAGGCCGAGGTGGGCTGATCACAAGGTCAGGAGATCGAGACCATCCTGGTTAACACGGTGAAACCCCGTCTCTACTAAAAGTACACGAAATTAGCCAGGTATGGTAGTGGGCACCTGTAGTCCCAGCTACTCGGGAGGCTGAGGCAGGAGAATGGCGTGAACCCGAGAGGCGGAGCTTGCAGTGAGCCGAGATCCTGCCACTGCACTCCAGCCTGGGAGACAGAGCGAGACTCCGTCTCAAAAAGAAAAGAAAAGAAAAGAAAAGAAATAGTCAAAACAGCCTCTCCACTAAATCCTAAGTATCTGAAGCTAGGTCTTAAGCATTGGCACTTTGTGTCTACTCATCATCAATCAAAATATCTATGGCAGGTCACTACGGCAACTGTTCAATCTCATGCCAACCTTCCCAAGTGTCAAAATTTCTGCTTAGCCACAAGCAATGGAACTAGCATTTGCCTACAGTATTGACAAGTTTGGTGGTCACTGTATAGCAAGAAGACATAATGTGCTGTGTTCAGACCTCTGGGAACTGTTCTTATTCTTGTCTTTCTCCAGATAATTTGTAGTTTGTCTTTGTGCAGTATTTCTGTACCTTTCAGCTTCGTATTTTCAACTTCCATTAGTCATCCTTTAGCTGTCGTGCCCCTGGGCTTTTTCTCTCGCTTGTTCTAGTTCCTTTCTCATTCTTTAAAAAAAAAATGTATATATATATGTATATATACATATATACACACACACACACATTTTTTTTTTAATTTTTTTTTTTTTTTTGAGAGGGAGCCTCACTCTGTTGCCTAGGCTGGAGTGCAGTGGCATGATCCTCAGCTCACTGCAAGCTCTGCCTCCTGGGTTAATGCCATTCTCCTGCCTCAGCCTCCCGAGTAGCTGGGACTACAGGCGCCCGCCACCACGCCCGACTAATTTTTTGTATTTTTTAGTAGAGATGGGGTTTCACCATGTTAGCCAGGATGGTCTTGATTTCCCGACCTCGTGATCCGCCCACCTCAGCCTCCCAAACTGCTGGGATTACAGGCGTGAGCCACTGCACCCAGCCTTAAAAAATATATATTTTTAAATTTTTATTCTTTTTTGAAAATTTCTTATTTTTTTTTTTAATTTTTAGAGACAGGGTCTCATTCTGTTACCCAGGCTGGAGTTCGGTGGCATGACCATATCTCACTGCAGCCTCAAACTCCTGGGATCAAGCAACCCTCCTGCCTCAGTTTCCCGAGCAGCTAGAACTATAGGTGTCAGCCAGTGCACCCAGCCCTTTGTCATTCTTAATTCAACATGATGATAGTAGAGAAAATCGAATTAAATAAAAATCCCTGATTACAAAGGCCAGCTCTACAATCGGCTTAGTGTACATTCTGCACTTACCCTCCTTAAACTTCAATTTCTTTGTTAGTAAAATAGGGATTAAATAACATAATTTTGGGTTGGTGGTATGGATGAAATGAAATGCCATATGTGAAATATCTAGCATGGTACTTCATGTATAGCAATATCCTGCCTAGTTTTTTCTCCCTCTTAAAGCCCATACCACCTCTAATGAATATTACAATATGTTCTTCTAGGAGATTATTGAGCTGATTTAACATAACTGTTGTGATGATACGCTACGTTTGCTTAGAAAGAAATTAAGGTCATTCTTGTAATCTTACTAGAAAAAAAGTTATTGCTTCATTTCCAATCTTTGCCATGAAACATACTCACAGTTGTGAGACACTGGACAAATTATTACTCTTTCTGAGCCTATAAAATTGGGGATAATAATACCTACACTAATAGTTCTCTTATTCACAATTAAGGGAACAAGTCCCACGTAGCATATGGTCACAGTATCAGCATATGTTGAACACATATGGTAATTTTGACATTTATGCTGATATTGTCTGGCACGGCTGGATTGACTGAAGCAGAATGACATCTCTGGACAGATTTCTTTCCACTTGGATGGAACAAGCAAGAGAAATGCACACTCGTTGTTTGTAGTAGATTTGGAAGGTATCGCACAGTATCTGGGGGTAATGACAGTATAACCAGTCATGGAATTGCTTCCGTCAGTGGTCCGGTAAGAGCCAAACTGTGAAACTCAGCGAAAAGCTGAAGCACAGCAATCCTAAATAATAACACATCATAATAGTAGGCCAAGCCTATGTATAATAGCGTTTGAGTTTTAGGCACCATACTAGGGATTTTCATGAATTATCTTATTTAACCCAATACTATCAGGTAGGTATTATTATTGTTGTTGTTGTTATTATTATTATTATTATTATTGAGACAGAGTTTCACTCTTGTCATCCAGGATGGAGTGCAATGGTGCAATATTGGCTCACCACAACCTCCGCCTCCCAGGTTCAAGAGATTCTCCTGCCTCAGCCTCCTGAGTAGCTGGGATTATAGGCATGTGCCACCACGCCCAGCTAATTTTGTATTTTTAGTAGAGACAGGGTTTCTCCATGTTGGTCAGGCTGGTCTTGAACTCCCAACCTAGGATGATCCATCCGCCTCGGCCTCCCAAAGTGCTAGGATTACAGGCATGAGCCACTGTGCTCAGCCTTAGGTAGGTACTATTATCTTCATTTTAGAGGTGAGGAAGTGAGGCATAGAGAGGTTCATAGTCTTGCTCATATTCACATAGCATTTGAGTAGAGGAGACAGAATCGTGGTCTGCATTATTTGATTCCAGAGTCTACACTTTTAACTATCACCTTCTACTGACCCATGGCAGGCAGCATCACATACCTGGGTGGGCAGTGGACATTTGAACATCTTCTTGCGGCATCCAGGATGAGACTTAATGCTGTGAACACAGATAGTTCCTTTGAGAGAAAGGTACTTCTTTAATCATGAGTGAGTAGGGGTCAAAGACTATGCCTATCAGACAGAAGTCACATTGTCCAAGATATTAGGTGGAAGATCACTAATCTTGTTATATATTATGCATGTTGAAGGGACATTTTTATTACATATGGAAAATACATAACTTTTTATTATTTATGAAAATATATGTGAAACATATAAAACATGCCAAGGTGAACACGAAAGATGTTTCTATAATTCTGAGGATTTCCAAGGCAGGCAATAAAGATGCCTTCATTAAGGGAGTTATCACTGAATAGGGAAATATTTTAAGAGACCAAACAGAAGGCACAAGTTGGGAAAGAATCAAGTAAGAGAGACAGAAAGAAAATTTGGTTCAAATGATGGGCACTGGCAGAAGGGGAGAGAGAAAGGGGCTGGCCTTGTTATGAAAGCCCATCTGGGAAGAGCAGGAGCTCAAATGCTCAGAGAACCTGGAAACATACAATTAAAGCATGAAAATAAAACAACAAATTACTCAGTAAACTGTAGAGTGCTAAATGAACATGAGGTATTTTTACAGCCAATGACATTGTTGGCAGGGTGCGCAGGAGACTAGAGAGAAGAGGGTGGATTTCTCTGGAAGGCCAATAAGTGTATAACAATTCTTTTATCCTGTTTCACTTTTATTACTTATTTTACCCTGTTGTCACTGGCATTTGGTGACATTTAGGTATTAGCAGATGAATGAGGGAAAGTCAACGTCGCTTGGTTTTCTTCACAGAGAAAATAGGTCTGGAAATATCCTGGTAGGTTTATTAGCAGGTAGGAATTAGGAAACGTTGGAACACATTGAGAGTCAGTGGGTGCTGGGCAGACAGTGACAGAAGCACTAAGAAGAGCAAGCTGAGCTTTTAAGTTGAGGCTTCATACACCACATATCGCTAATACAAACTGTAAGTAGGGCTGGGTTATATTTAAATAGTAAAATGACAAAAAGCAGACCAATGCTATAGCTTCGTGTTTATTTATTCTGTAATTTAAAAAATCCATTTCATTAAACCGAAACAAAGAAATAAAGGTACTGCAACATTAATAAACAATTTACTTTCAACAGAGATGCTATCATTTGTGTCATTATCTACAATGACCGTATAGTTTAATGTTCAAATTGAGACACTTTTGTATGTGAAAGAAAATGCTATTAACAATTATGACAGGACAACAAGACTAAACCGGGATTGCGTGGTAAATCATGACTGCGCGGTAAATCATGACGTCGCCTCGCCACGCTTTCTAACATGTTCCTTTACTGCCATCTAGCAGCAGTGGAGGGGATTGCAGGAAATGTATAATACTTTAACAAACCACATTTCAAATTAGCCTCAAAGCTGTGGTATATAGGGGTGATCTATAATGTCCTTTGCAACCAGATAGTCTCTGGATCTGTGTTATCTGCATATGTAATTATGTTCATATTTGCCAGCTGGTAGTGATGTCTTCCATCGCAACCCTGATTGCCACATGTGTAAAATAGCTGTAGATAGATAGATTATACATAGAAACATATATTTATATATTAATATTTATATATAAAATGTATTTTTTATATTTGTCTTAAATAATATTTACATAAAATATATTTGCATATATTCATATATAAATCTTACGCGATATAAATATTTACATTTATATCAATAAATACATATTTATTGATATAAATTTATAAAATTTATAATTTATAATTAAAATGTATAAAATTTATAATTTATAATTAAAATGTATAAAATTTATAATTTATAATTAAAATGTATAAAATTTATAATTTATAATTAAAATGTATAAAATTTATAATTTATAATTAAAATTTGTAAAATTTATAATTTATAATTAAAATTTGTAAAATTTATAATTTATAATTGAAATTTGTAAAATTTATAATTTATAATTGAAATTTATAAAATTTATAATTTATAATTAAAATTTGTAAAATTTATAATTTATAATTAAAATTTATAAAATTTATAATTTATAATTAAAATTTATAAAATTTATAATTTATAATTAAAATTTATAAAATTTATAATTTATAATTAAAATTTATAAAATTTATAATTTATAATTAAAATTTATAAATTATCAAAAATATCAATAGCATTATAAATATATATTTATTGATATAAATTATTTATATAAAATGTTATAAATTTTATGTTTATATTAAATATAAATAGATTTATGTTAAATGTATATATAAATATTCTAATATTTGTATAAATAAATAAATAGCGAGTCAAATAATCATAGTTGTATCAGATCTTAGAGAGTAAGTAGAGCAAGTTTCTAATTTTGAAGAGGAGGACACTGAGTCCCAGAGAAGTAAGAGCATTTGCCAAGATTTCACAGCTGAAGGGGAGTAAACAAAACCAGTTTTGGGATTAGAAAGCAATTTTTCTGACTCCAATTCCAGTGTTTGTGAGTCTAGGGCCTGTAAGAGAGAGAAACAGTTGAGTGTTTCAACTAACAGAACAAAACGTCGTGCTGCCCTGGGCAGCTGTGTGAGGAACTGAATTTGCTAGGACAGTCCCCAGGTGGGGATTTTAGTCAGTGTTTCTCTGGCATCCATCCCCTAAGAGGGTCGTGTTGCCGTCCGCCTTGCAGTTTGGTTTAGTTACTGCCCTCCAGGGAAAATTGGTCTTGTTGAAGAGGTGGATCTGCAGTAGTCAGCAGGCTGTTCCACAAATGTACATGTCATTGCCTCTGCTGGGGTACGTTGGTGGGGGAAGAGTTTGCAGGAGAACTGTGTTTGAGATAAAATCAGTAGGAATGTTTTTGTGTTTTGGTAAGTAATATCAACCTCAGATAGCTGATCTCTGAACTTGGAAATTGGTCTGGGGCCCTTCCTTCTAAACATGTGGATTCCTCCTGATCCACAGAATGTCTCGTTTTGTATTTGGGTAGTTTCAGGAGCCCATTGCCCAGTGTGCCCATCACGACCATTTAAGACCTTAATTCATGGTCTTGTACTCTCCTGGTAGCAGCTGCAGCCACAACAATCAACTCGCTTCTTTATTCTGGGGTGGGAAGATAAGGAAGAGGCTTTTTTAAAAGTTTTCTTGGAGTTCAACTGGGAGGAGAGCAGCCAGAGGGTTTGCACCCTGGAGGGAACTGACTCAGCCACGCTGTGCCACCGCTACTGCAGAGATACAAGGCTGA
The DNA here is from genome assembly GCF_028885655.2 of Pongo abelii. Classification (NCBI taxonomy): domain Eukaryota; kingdom Metazoa; phylum Chordata; class Mammalia; order Primates; family Hominidae; genus Pongo; species Pongo abelii. Next base: position 140,164,960 of record NC_071991.2, on the reverse strand, counting down.
GTCCCTCGGCTCTGCGGGATGGATCTTCAGCATGGAAGACGTTCCGTTAGGTCTTTTAGCTGTGAATCGTTCCTTGGGCATCCCTGAATCAACTGCAATGTTTTGGTATTGGAAGGAAATCAGAAACTTCATTTCTTGCCTCAGATTCTGTCGGTATCAGTGAACAAATATGTGACCAGAAGATGGATTGCACCTCAGAATTACCTCCTGTCCCATCTCGGTGACCTTGTGTCTGGGGGTCTGGCTGACTCCAGGCTCCAAGTGTCCTGTGGAAGAAGACAGAAGCCATAGAAGGTGAAGGGAAACCCAAAGAAAACATCTTTTTTTTTTTTTTTTTTTTTTGAGATAGAATCTCTCTTTGTTGCCCAGGCTGGAGTGAAATGTCGTGATCTCTGCTCACTGCAGCCTCTACCTCCCAGATTCAAGTGATCCTCCCACCTCAGCCTCCCAAGTAGCTGGGACTACAGAAGCACGCTACCACACCTGGCTAATTTTTGTATTTTTTGGTAGAGAAGGGGTTTCACCATGTTGACCAGGCTGGTCTCGAACTCTTGACCTCTGGTGATCTACTCACCTCAACCTCCCAAAGAGGTGGGATTATGGCCGTGAGCCACCACGCCCAGCCAAAAACATCTTCTATGCAAATGTTTAAGTATACCTGGACCTACCTGCCCCAAGAGACACAGGGTCACCCAGCAGAGGAGACAGATATCCATGGCCAGGTCAGGCAGGGCAAGGCACTCCCAGTGATGGGTTCTGATGTGCGGTAGCAAAGAGCAGTGAAAGTTCTGGGTTCCCTTGGCCACGTGAGGTAGGATCTGGCCATGACATCATGTCCCCAGCAACACCCACAACCTCAGGGCACCTTCCATAGGAGATGGGGATCCTTGGTTCAAATATTTGGCCTCATCCTTATTTTGCTACATGGATGATGTTAAACAAGGCTCCAATCCCACTTGCAGGTGCTTAGGAAAGTTGAAGATTAAGGAAAACATAAGAGGAAGTGGAAAAGGAAAGAGAAGAAAGTGAGAATAAAAAAATGAGCGACAAAATTGTAAAGCACTACAGAAGATTTGCAATGTTATTAATCTTATGAAGTCCTTGGGGCAGAACTTTAGCACAAACAGAAATACTCAGGAGCAATGATATATATTCCTAAAATCCACCAACAAGAAATTTCGACTCTGAAATTCTGAACCTGTCCTAGAATATACCTGTTTAACCCGTCCCTCAGTTGACACTGAGAAAAGTTGTCTCAGACCACACTTCACAATTTTTTCTTTTCTTTTCTTTTCTTTTTTTTTTTTTGAGACGGAGTCTCTCTCCATTGCCCAGCCTGGAGCACAGTGGTGCAGTCTCAGCTCACTGCAACCTCCGCCTCCGAGGTTCAAGCGATTCTCCTGCCTCAGCCTCCCGAGTAGCTGGGATTACAGGCTCCCGCCACCATGCCTGGCTAATTTTCGTATCCAAAATTTTTTCAGTAGAGGTTTTTAAAAGGCTAAGCAAAAAAAAGAAAACATTTTCCCATTAAACTAGAATATTAAACTTTAAATAGAATGAGAAGAATTTTCCAGGGAAAAAGAATATTAAATGGATATATTTAGTTTCTGGGAACTGCATTGAAAACAAAAAGAATAGAGAGAAAATGAGAAACTAGTTGAAAATGATGTAAATGAAACTGAGCAAAAATTAATGCTCAGGACTTAGGACATGGTCAGTATTGTCAAGAGCTTCAAAGAGATCAAGCAGGCAAAGAAACACGCATGCGTCTTTTGGTCTGGGAAGTATGTAATTTTAATCTTTAGGAGAACAGTTTTGGTAGAATGGAAATATTTCAAGAAAAAGCTGAAGATGGCATCTAGAGGAGTGACTTCCCTGTGACAAAAGCAAAGATGTAGACCACCAACAGCAAGACTGGGCTTGAGGGGGACCGAGAACAGAACGCTAAGGAACACTCACTTCTGGAAAGCGGGAAAAGGAACTTAAAATGAGAAGGTATAACATTAAACAGGTCAGAAAAATGATAAAGTGAGAACTTCTGTTTCCAGGAGTCAGAGTAAATTTTTTTCCCAAGAAAAGAAGTAACTTTGGACTTCTGGAAGTAAGACAACTGGGTTCAACTTATATTGAAATAAGAGCAGATGTAACTGGAGAGAATAAAGGAACTTCTCTCAAAGCAAATGCTAGGTGGTGACCAGATCTGTGAACAGAATGGATTATCAAATTTTAACAGAGTTATTTTGAATTCTATAACTGCTCAACGTAAGTGTAGTCTCCTGCCTAGGTACAGTTGATACCATGATGCCTCATTAGGAATATTGATGTTGAGTACATTGCCCCTCATTACATTTTGAATCATATACCCGAAGATTTTTTAATTCTCTGTGCATTAATATGTTTTACACCAAGAGCACATTAATCTGTTCTCCTTTAGTGCCATAGAGGCCAATTAGTGAATTTGTAGGATCTGAAGTTGTCACACTTAAAATGAACATGGTTTTTGTGTTATCTAGGTTTAATTTCTTTTTATTCCTTCTATTTTATTTTATTTATTTATTTTTTTGAGACGGAGTTTCCCTCTTGTTGCCCAGGCTAGAGTGCAGTGGCGCGATCTCGGCTCACCACAACCTGCCCCTCCCAGGTTCAAGCAATTCTTCAGCCTCAGCCTCCCAAGTAGCTGGGATTACAGGCATGTGCCACCACACCTGGCTAATTTTGTATTTTTAGTAGAGTGGGGTTTCTCCATGTTGGTCAGGCTGGTCTTGAACTCCCAACCTCAGGTGACCTGCCTGCCTTGGCCTCCCAAAGTACTGGGATTACAGCCGTGAGCCACCACACCTGGCCGGTTTAATTTCTTAAAGAGAGATTAACCAGACTCTTTACGTAGTCGATATTGTTCTAAACAATAAGGTTTTGATCCCCTCTCCAAACTCTTCTCTTTTCCCAAGGTCTCTATATTCTAGAAAATGTATTAATTATCCCTGACTTCTCACTTGTCATGGGTGCCTATTGGATGTTCTGACTGGATTCCACCCCTTGAAATCCTTGGTCCACAAGGTCAGAGGGACAGGCTCTCAGATACCATCTTGTTCAAAATAATTCAATTCCCTTGGATTTCCACAAGCACATGCTTGAGTAAAGCAGGATCACATTTTTTTCCCCCTGCACCCTGGATTTGTAATCTAGCATGAGAGAAAGTCACGTTGGTCTCAATTGACTGGAGGGGTAACACCTGAATGTGCAATTTTCTAATTACTGTAAGACCCAAGAAACAGAAAAAGATGACTTATAATGAAAGAAAATAATGAGGCCGACAAGGTATATAAAAAATGAGTTGTCAATTGGCCATGCCATGGTTCTAAGGTTTCTTTTCTTTTTTTTTTTTTTTTTTTTTTGAGATGGAGTCTCGCTCTGTCTCCCAGGCTGGAGTGCAGTGGCGCAATCTTGGCTCACTACAAGCTCCGCCTCCCACCTCCCGGGTTCGCGCCATTCTCCTGCCTCAGCCTCCTGAGTAGTTGGGAGTACAGGCAGGCGCCCGCCACCACCCCTGGCTAATTTTTTTTTTTTTTTTTTTTTCAGTACAGACAGGGTTTCACCGTGTTAGTCAGGATGGTCTTGATCTCCTGACTTCGTGATTTGCCCGCCTTGGCCTCCCAAAGCGCTGGGATTACAGGCACAAGCCACCGGTTCTAAGGTTTCATTGCAGTTTATTTCTGGGAAGTTCCTGTGTTCTTGCTTTGTGGTTCTATGGGACATACATTTAGCCTTATAATACATTCCCCTTTGGCTTAAGCTAGCTCTAGTTTCTGTTATTTCCTTCCAACCTAGTACACCACCTGCTTCCTGAGCTGGGTGCGTGATGAGTTTGTGCCCTAAGATTAGCTAATATTTAACACTGTGGATTGGCTACTGGCACAAAAATACACTGCTGAATCCTCCAGCTTTGTAGCCTGGATCTCAAGGCTACAGGGTGAATTTGGGAGGCACTTAGCTGAAAATCTTTCCTTGGGCATCCCTGTTTTATCAAAGACATTTTCATTCTGGAAGGAAATCAAGAACTTGAACTCTTTTTTCAGGACCTGTTGGTACCAAAAAACATAACTGTGTCCTTTTATTGGGGCACAATATAATTTTGCTTCCTGTCCTTCTCCTTTGACAAGATGTTTTGGAGTCTGGGTGACTTCTTCACCAGGAGAACCTGTAAAGAAAGCAGACAGGAGTTGGAGACTGAGCCCATGAGGGAGTTTGATGACATGGATGAAAGACTTAGAGCAGGGAGCTGACAATTGCAGAACAGGGACTTACCTGCAGCCAGGAGACAAAGGATTGTGATGCAGGTGAATATTGGGCTCATGGCAGAATTCGGGGAAGAGCAGGCAGCAGAGGCAGGTGGCTATCTGTGTGGCTCTCTCCACCTCTGTTGGCGGCTTCTCTGTGACGTGATCACTTCGTAGAATCCAATTGCCTTTAGCATCCTGCTCTATACAAGTAACACAAATTAAGAGGATATGTGAAACAATTGTATTCAGCCACTGGAAAGCAGACAGCACAGGACTGGGATTCTGCCAAAGAACCAAAACATGGGGGCAATTTCTGCACACACACAGTGGGGAACAGAGCAACAGAGCATGGCAAATTTTGAGTTGCGGAAACAGGTTACAAAATCAGCGGGGGCTGAGGCAGCTAGAATTTTTAAGGAAAGACCACCAGAGAGAAGGAAGCTGCACAAGAACTCCAAATGTCTGGAGGAATTATCTTAAATTTTTGGCTAAACAGTAAACTGTGTCTGCGTAGGAAAAAGCTTTAAAAGGCATTGGAGAGAAACGCCAGAAGGTCTTCACCGGCATCCGCGGAATGGCCATGCTCTAGTAATGAGACAAAATTAGGCTAGAGCAGGAGTTGGTGAACTACAGCCCATGGTCTGGACACCTATTTCTGTAAACTGTTTTATGGGCTGGGGGCAGGAGGGGAGAAGTAGTCCAGAATGGCCTCATGAGGAGCTTTGAATACCCTCTCCCCAGAGAAAAAGACATAACTGCTGAAAATTTAAAAACAACCATTGGGGATCTCTGAAAATTCATGAGTCACGATCAATTACCTGAATCTGACCTTGGGTTAATACTGCTTGGCCTCTTAGGGAGCTGGAAATATCTAGTGTTGTTAATCTCATAGGTGGTGATGTAATAAATGATTCCATAGTAGGGATATCTGCATTGTCTTTCAAAATTAAAATGAGGATGAGGACACATTCATTCTCATCCTCTGAAACTGACAATCTATAGTTAGGAGGTACCAATTCTTTCTTATACTCGTGAACCTTATGCACTCAAACATCCATTTTTCCAATCCATCATTTTAAGTATTTCAGCCCACTAAAGGCCATAAGATACTGGCTTTTAGAAAGCTATTCTGGTAGATTTCAGAAATCCCGTTTCTTCTGAACAAGGCTGTGGTACTTTATATTTTGTATTACTATTAAAAATTTAAGTCAGACTCTAATAATTTTAATATATCTTCTAAAGCACCACATCTAACTTTTTAATATAAGTCCTATTTATATGCCACATAAGTGGTTCATCAACAGATTTATATTAGGGAAAATAGTTAAATGCATTGTTAATAATGCATGATCCAGGCAATTTATTTGTCTTAAATTCTGGCACAAAGTTTTAGCAGTTCTAATTTTCCTACTTGATAAGAAAACTGCGAGACTGCACCAATGTTCCTATAAGGGAAGTTTCTTCTCTTTCTTAGGGCATGGATTCATGAGAGTGAGTTTCTGTCTTGTCTAGTTTTGCCCTTAAATGCAAAGAGCTATACAGCTGTAGGATTCCTTACAAGTCTAGAGGATCACAGATGTCTGCTAGACTGGGTTTGCACTGGCCAGTGTTAAGGTAACAGGTTCCTTCTTATCCAGAGTGGTATTGTTCTCATTACGTACATCTCTTTGGTTTATAACTTCCAGGAGTTTAAAACAAGTCTTCCTGGCTTGTTTATTACCTTATTTCCAGAACCTGGAACAATGTCTGTTATACAGGAGTTCCTAAATACATATTTGCTGAACAAATGGCACAAGAATGAACATCAGTAGGCAGTCTAAGTCCTGAGTCTTGTTTACAGCATTGTAAGTTTCATCACTCACATCTGAGTGTCACCTCTGTTTCTGTCTCTGTGATCAGGATATCCACAGAGTCTGTGGGACTAGAGTATAGGAGCAGGGGCTGGAGAGGAAAATGGGGGTGAATATTGGACTACCGGAGGAAGGTGTGGAAACAGACTACAGTGTGAGTGCCCAAGGCAGAAAGGCTATCTATGCCCAGGACTCACTGCCCTCAGGAGGCAAAGGGACTCATAGCAGAGGAAACCGGTGCCATAGGCAGGCTTGGAGCAGCAGCAGGGCCTCAAGCTTCAGAGCTCTAAAGGCTCTGCCTCCAAATTCTGTGTGTTGTTTCTATTTTGTCTCTGTTACCTATGGCTCTCTAAAACCCTGCACATATTTGCTTGGCAAGAAATTGGTAAGTTTTTAAGGATCAAAGAGGGGTCTCAGACTCTCAGATAAAATAAAACAGGGTTAGTTTTTCTAGCTTAAACTAATGTGTTGTCAGCACTAACAGCATAGCTCAGAGAGTATACAGGTGACTAGTTCGTGTCTATTCTTAATGAGGAAGGCAGGCAGGCAGGAAGAAAGGAAAGAAAGAAGGAGGGAAGATTGAGAAGGACAAGAGAGAATCAATTTATTTTTATTAAATCTGAGCTTCATCCAGAAAGACAGGCTTTATGCAGGTTGTATAAATTAATCATCTCTAAATAGTATGGTTCTAAGTTGTATGGTTCATACAGAAGAACCATGAAAAGGTCTAAGCCAGCCTATCTAGCTAAATCCAGGGTTCTAGTCCCAGTGGTGAAAGTGCTAAACCTGTAGGTCTCTTATCTCCCCGTTGGGCGGGGATGGGGTGGGTGTATATCTGTGATACCACTACATGTATCCATTCTCAGATTCCAAGTGTCATTTTTGATGTAGTCAGCTTGCAGTTTATGGTGACCCTTTCCTCGTATCTCACAGCCTTCTGGACTGCATGTTGGGCTAGTCTGGATAAAGGATGTTCTACAGCTTCTCTCACCACTCTTGGAGGCAGCTGATTTTCAGCCCGCACCTGCCCCCTGAACATCCTGTCACTTCTTCATCCATGTTCCATCCTCATAGGCTCCCTACCATGCATATAACCATGATTCAAAGTTTACTACTTGAGGAAAACACCTCAGCATCTCTACAAGTTAAAGAGTTTATGTTTAATTTCTCACCTTCTAAGGGAGACTCATTTATCTTTAAAGGATCCCTTGGGATCAAGATTTAAGTTCTGCAGTTTTTACCCTTCATCCTCCCAGGTTTATCCCAAAGACCTTCTTTCTCTATGTTGGTCCTCTGTGCAACTCAGTGCTAGTCAACCAGTGAGGCATAGTCACAAGGGCTCACCCCTCTGGCCAAGACCCAAAGAAAAGCCAGTGCAATGTTGGTGAGAATGTGGAAATCTTCTGGCTTATAACCATTTACCTTCCTATCCGAAGGTCTGACTTAGAATCCATGTAAACTCTGAAGAGAGAATGAGCTCCAGAAGTAAATTGTCTACATTTTGATCCTGGCTCCACCACAAACAAGATACATGATAAAGGGCTAGTTACTTGTCTGTGTCTCAGTTTCCTCATGGATAAATGAGTGAGGTTACAATAGTATTAACTTTCTGAGGTTGTTATAAAACTTATATGAACTATAAATATATGTGAAGAAGACTTAAGGTCTAGCATGTAATAAGTGCTAGTAAATGTTAGCTATCATTATGTTATTAATGTCATTAAAGCAAACAATTTGTAAAAGCTCTTTTGTAATAGATCTTGTCATATTTTTCCTAAATTATCTTAATGTAATGTGCAAAATTTTACATTTTTAGATAGCCGTATAACTATATTTTCTGCCCTTTTTCTCAGAATATCATTCTCATTGAAGGATGTTAATTATAAGGTAATTTATAAATGTATACTTCCATGTGACAATTTATGAGGTTGCAACATTTCTCACTAGCATTTTTTTTATCTTCGTTAAGGGGAGCAGGATCTCCCATCTTCCTTCCTGTAGTTTTTCTTATTGACATTTGCTGGTGCTTTTATGCACCTTAATGACATTATTACTGTCTTCTATACAGGTGGCTCCGTGATCTTCATCTCCAAATGTACTCTATTTTCAATATCATTTCTTTACGTATTTATGGTTTCCATTTGGTCATCTCAATAGTACCTCCAACTCCAGATATGAGCAGATTAATGTATGGTCTTCTCTTTTTTTCTCTCCAATGTGGTTTTTCCTCTGAGAGATTTTTATCTTGGGATACTTGTGCTTTCATTCTCCCATTAATGAGGTAGTTGCTCCAGGTCTAGGCTAAATACATGTGGATTCTCCAGGAGGATTAAATCCTATAAGAGTTCATCGAATGCCAGAGACTTGAGTTTATATGACATTGGGTCTCTATAATTCTTCACACATCAGCTCTTATATTTCTAAGCCTCTGACTTAGATTAAAACAATGAAAAAAAGAAAGAAAATGTTCCTATTCATCTTCTGAAAAGGACAGCATGGGTTCTAAATGTGATCCTGGGAAAATACCACCAACTGAATGCCAGGCATGTGTAACCACTTTTCCACTCTTGGCATAACTGTCAATGGTTTTTATTGGTTTGTGCTCAACTTCTGTCTACAGATGAGATATTGACAGCCACAAACCCACTTCCTATTGTTGTAAGAGGTGGTGAGGGAGAAGTCCTAGAGAAAACACCTGGATCTGGGAAACAATGAGGTTTATGAACAAAGAGGAGGAAGCACTGCAGCTCTGTGTCTCTGCTGGTGGCACACAGGTACATGGCTGCATCCCCCAGGCCTGGTGAGCGGATGTCAAGAAAGCAGAAAGAAGTGTTTGGCCTCCTGGATTGGAAGTTATCAGGGGTGTCTGCTTCATTGTTAAAATCTTTGTCGTAGTAGTGGAACAGCAGCTTTGGGGCCTGACTTGACTTCTGCTGGTACCAGTACATGACATTATGGTTCAGATTCTGAGAACAACTCAGGGTCACTGGCTTTCCAAACTGGGTAACCTGGTATCTTGGGTTCTGGATGACCATGGCAACTCCATGACCTGTAGAGAAAGAAGACAAATTTGGAGTCAGAGTTATGGAGAATAGTGTTACTGCTGTGAATCAAAGGTGCAGACTGAGGACAAGATCGCTTTGCTCAAAGATTTCCTTTCTGCCCGGTACTCACCTGTTCCAAGGAGACAAAGGGCCATCCAGTGGAGAAGCCCAGGACCCATGGCAGGAATACCACACCATACAGGAATGAAGCATCTGTCTGTCTCAGGCTCTGATTCCTGGGTTGAGAGGCGGGAGTTTAGAGAGTCTCCAGTCCCTGGTAGGCAGATTTGCCTGTGATGACTGTTGCTGTTGACTTTACCAGGGCTGGGGTCATTCCTTGTTGCAATGTGATACACAGCTTCCTACTTGGCAGGTACATTGGCTTGTCTGGAACAGGGATGGAACAGATATTTATTTTCTATATCATTTGCTGCTTCCTTGAGAGAGGTGTCCACATATTTGCCCCTGTCCGTGACTCTGTCCCGTGTTCATCCAGTTCTCACTTTACCCCACTTTTCTCACATCCTAAAAAGCAGCCCAGAGGTTTCTCCATAAAGATAGTATTTGCTAAAGTCTCACTCAATAACCATTAAGATAATGCCTTGGCTTTTTGCTACTCACATTAAAGATGCATGAATGTGATTAGGTATTAGTGTATTTACTATAAAAAATTAATTTCTATTTATACCATGAAAATATATGTTAAAATATTGGTGCCTAGATTTAGGAAAACTGATGATTACATAATACTTGGAATACAGAGATACATATGGTAAGTAGGGTCTGTATCTGACCTAGTCCAGGAACTGTGCAAAATGATACTTGAGAAGAGGGGCCTTACACCTCTAATTATTGTAGGTGTCATCTACAGCTTGGCTACTCAGTGTGGCCCATGGACTGGCAGCTTTGGCATCATTTGGACTCTCCTTCAAAATACAGGGAATCTTAGCTCCACCCCTGACTGATTGGATTAGAATCCGCATTTTAACAAGGTCATAATTTACATGCACATTAAAGTTTGAGGAGCCCTGGGCTAAGAGGATTTTTGGAGACGGTGGAGAAATATATGCAGAGCACGATGTTGAGGACACATTGTAAGAAATGATATTATGTAAGGATGATTCAGATAGAATCAATTGCATGGTGGTCTTCCTAAGGATATCATTTCTTTTTTGTCCTAAAGTAGACAATTAGAAGTTGACTATTAGAAGTTTGCTGGACTAGCTGCCATGAATCTGTACCTTTCACTGGTCTGACTGAGAGAAGAATAAGGATCACCCATTTCAAGTCTAAGAAAGCAATCCATGATTTTTTAGTGGTCTAGGAACCTGTAAAAGACTCACTATTATGAAGATACCAGTTCTTAAATTAATATATAGTTTTAATGTGATTTTATTCAAAACATCAGATTGGATAAGGCTAATTTCATAAACATGAAAATTTGAAGGTGTATCATAAATGACATTTGTAGGCACAGTGTGGCAAATGGTAAGAAATACTTGAGGCTAGAGGTAACTGTTTTCAAGGTTCCCATGGCCTGGGTCTTGCCTGACTTCCATCATGGTTGAGGGGATTATTACAGCAGCATGCCTGTTGTCCGTTCATGGAACCCCATTGGTAAGCTCTGTCTACCATCACAGGGTGAGTCTGGCCCATCTATGTAGCCAGCTTGGTCAGCATCATATGTGTGTAGCCTCACCATCCTCACGGCACCCTGCTGAGTCCACTGCCAACACCACTTCAGGACAATGAGAGTGATGGGCACCGTGAAGCACTGAAAGTCTTTCAGTTCCATCTGATCCAATCATATGCTGTGTATTTATGACTGTAGACACTTAAATGCAGACAGACATGTTCTCTTAGGGATTCTGTAAGAAATACCTTGTTATTTCCTGCAATTTGTTCTGGGTGTGGCCTCATTTGGTGTCATGCCCAGGGGGCTGCTTCAGAGTTACCATCTCTCACGTGTCCAGGCTTAGGATGAATTTCCTGTCATAGGGTGATAATTAAGGGAGAACCTTTACTAATGAAAGGCAAAACATAAAGGCCAAGGGCAGCATGGGAGGAGAAGACCCTGGTCCCTCATCCTCCTATCATGCCAAAGAGAGGTGTGCTGGGTGCAGGGGTCTGGGCTGTTTAGCACTAGACATTCCAGGTTTGAAGTATCAGCTGTTTATAGGAGTTGCCGTCCTTGACTTCTTCATGTGTAATTTAAATTGCAGCTTTTATCACTTCCTGAAAAGTGCAAAGACCTTAGAGCCCTTATCTGCATTTATTCTTTCCATCTTTTATGCTAGTATTGTTCATTATTTATAGCTAATCTAAAAATAGCTATTATTTGCAACAAGAAGACATATTTGAGGCTGAATCAGAATAAAAGTTGATGTTTTGGAATGTGCTTGAAAGTTCTGGAGACCTAATGGACAGCATGGTGACTATAGTTAATGATTATTGTACACTCAAAATTTTCTGAGAGTAGATCATTCTCACCATACATACACACACAAAGGTAACTTTGTGAGGTGATGGATATGTTAATTAGCTTGAGTGTGGTAATCATTTTGCAATGTATATGTATATCAAAACATCGCCTTGTATATCTTAAATACATACAATTTTTTTCTGTCAATCATACCTTAAGAAAGATTAACAAATAAAAAAATTATAAAAATTATACATAAAGATACCACTTGAGCTAACAGAACTATAAAGAGAGCCACTGTGTGCCCATTGTAGGATAGAACATTCGGTGTCTATAGTATGAAATGGCAAAGCACTGAATTAAACTTCTGCTTGTTAGATTTTGGAGTTGAGGCAATGTCCCACCAAGAACTTGTTTTGCCTTATAGCTGCTATTTTTAAATATAATGATTACAGAGTGGAAAAATAAATTAATAATTTAGTTACTTATTATGACCTTGTATTACATAACACAGTAAAAGGAAAGGCACCAGTTAGGATTCTCTAGCTGAAATTTTGAACAAAAACTCATGTCCAATATGTGGCTCTGCTTTAGATCTCTCTTTCTCTTTGTTCTTGTTATACTAAAGGAGTTCATGGACAAGTTTCAAGCAAGATATGTGTTTGCGATCCCTGTGACAGAAACAACATACCTATTCATATTACGTGTCCACATAGAGTACTGATTGTCTAAAAATTGGATCTTGATCATTAGAAAAGGAAAATGGGTTTTAAATCGTTTGAAAAAATTAAAATCCAAGCCCACTTGTAATATTTTCTCACTGTCCATTTGCCTAATCAGGGTTAGGATATGAGTTCAATAATAATTTGAGGTGCTAAATAACAATCAGACTGGAAAAATGAAACTTATTATTAGAGTGAATTTCAGGATTGTTTGCAAAAACGTGGCTGAAACATGAGCAGAATATTGGAATCCAGATATTAAAAGAAGGCAGTTGAACCAGGTAGAATGTATTATACCATTAGGTCTCATTAAAAATTACATATTCCAGGCCAGGCATGGTGTCTCATGCCTATAATCCCAGCACTTTGGGAGGCCAAGGCAGGAAGATCACTTGAGCCAAGAAGTTTAGGACCAGCCTGGGCAACATAGTGAGACCTGTCCATACAAAAAATGCAAAAATTATCTGGGTGTGGTCATGCACACCTATAGTCCCATCTACTAGGGAGCCTGAGGCAGGAGGACTGCTTGACCTCCGGAAGTCGAGGCTGTAGTAAGCCATGATCACACTGCCATGGCACTCCAGCTGGGGTGACAGAATGAAACCCTGTCTCAAAAAGAAAAAAAGGCTGGGTGCAGTAGCTCACGCTTTGTAATCCCAGCACTTTGGGAGGCTGAGGCGGGCGGATCACATGAGGTCAAGAGTTCAAGACCAGCCTGGCCAACATGGTGAAATCCCATCTCTACTAAAAATACAACAAATAGCCAGTCATGGTGGCAGGCGCCTGTAATCCAAGCAGCTTGGGAGGCTGAGGCAGGAGAATCGCTTAAACCCAGGAGGCAGAAGTTTCAGTGAGCTGAGATTGTGCCACTGCACTCCAGCCTGGGAGACAGAGCAAGACTCCATCTCAAAAAAAGAAAAAGAGAAAAGAAAAATAATAGGAATACATATTCCTATTGCAGCAACTGGAAGTGATCTTAAAAAATGTTCTATATCGACTGACAGATATCTATTTATAGTGCTAACTATATTTTTTACATTAAAAACTCAGACCCTATGTGGACAGAAAATTAGCATTAACCTCTGATAATGGACTTGGCTATTCCACTCTAAAATGAGATTGTTTTAAAGTGTTTAGAAATTTATAAATGCTAGACAAAAGCAACCTAAACTCCTCACCACCATTACCAATGTCACCACTACCACCATTACTAGCAACATCACTGAGCATCCTAAAAGCCAGTAGTAAATGCATTTTTATTCACTACTTTTATTCTCATCAGAAAGACTTGTTTCTCTTACTATAAGAAGGGATATGAAGATATGGCCTCACAGTCAGAGTCACAAACCTTTCAGAGCAGCAAGATAGGCAAGAAGTCTGCTTTATAACCGGGGCAACATAAACTTTAAAAAATAAAGCCAGAAACACATAGATTTAGTTCTGTTTAAAGAACTTCAGTGATCCCCCAAACCACAAGTATTTTCACCCAAATCTTCTTGGAATACTCTTGTATTTCATGAGTTAATTCTGGTTCTTTATCTCTTCTCCCTTGGGGGAGGAGGCACAGGGAAAGCCTTCCTTTTGGGCAGCTGTGAGTTGAGAGGAGAAGGTTATGGTTTTGCACAGCAAGGGCACAACTGTGAAGCACTGTGACTTGGCTGCTGGCACAGAAATAAACTCCAGAATCCTCCAGTTCTGCAGGCTGCACCTTCAGAGTAGAATACGTCCCTCCAGTTCTTTCAGCTAAGAATCGATTTTTGGGCATACCGGACTCATCCTGTTTAGACTCTCTCACAAAATATATCAGAAATTTTATTTCTTTTCCCATAACACGTCGATACCAATAAAGATAATCATGTCCAGAAATGGGGTCACATCTCAGAGTCACAGTCTGACCCTTCTCTATTACGCTGTGGCTGGGGAACTGAGTAACTCCAGCTTCTATATGCTCTGTGGGAAGAGACAAAAACAGAATACATGACATGAATAGACTGGGATAGGGTAGAGCACAGATATTTAAGTACCTGAAGACTCACTTGCTCCCAGGAGACAAAGGGACACTAAACTGAGAAGCCTGGAAACCATGGCAGGACACAGGTAAATCACGTTTCCAGATGAAGGAGCTTACAAGCATGAGAAAAAGGAAAGCAAATCTGTCTCTTGGCCCTGTAAGATGTGGCCTCCAGTGACATCAGCATATTAGCCAATGCCCACAGCCTCAGGAGCTCCCTCTAGGGACATGAAACACAGAAGACCTAGCAAGGGTTCTCTGAAGAAGATTGCCTCTAGAGGGGGCAATGGACAAAAACTGACGTCAATTAAAATCAACCTGTTTATGCATTTGACTAGGTGTTAACCTTATATATACCACTAATAGCTCCTGAGTCTGATGTCTGGATCCTACCTCATCCCATCTAGCCCTGTCTCATGTATCACATCCCCAAAGACTGTGGGGCATTTCAACCTATGGTAGCTATTGTTGCTATTGCTAATGAACAATACTTACCTCCAAATTCTCTTTTCCCATTATCTCTCTAATGCACTCCAATCAACTTTTTCCCCCCACCACTCTCAAACAGCATGCTCAAAACATGAAAGATTATCCTCAACTTTACTCCACCAACAGCCTTCTAGCTGAAAACCTTAGAGTGGTTCTCGAATCCTCTTTTTCTATCCCACCCTATAGCCAATCCATTAGGAAATTCAACTGGCTCTATCATGAAAATATACTCAGAATCCATCCATTTTTTCATCACCTTCTTTGCTAACCCTTGGGACAAAGCCACCATCATCTTTTTCCTGGATTACTGCAATAGATTCCTAACTGATCTCCCTGCTTTCACCTACTTCTGAACTAGCTCTCAAACTCAGCCCTCTAGAACATGCTAGATCATGTCACTCATCTCCAAATCATCTACTAGCCCCAGTTTTATTTGGAATAAGAAAACAAAACAACAAAGCACTTAAGGCCTTCAAGGTCTTTAATGATCCATCCTGCCCCATTACCTCTTGGAAGTAAACTCTACCACTCCCTTCCTTAATTTTTCAGTCATATGGGCCTCCTCATTGGTCCTAAAATATTTTTAGGGCATTTGTACTGGCTCCTCCCTCTGCCTGGAATGCTTTTCCCCCAGATACCTACATGTCTCTTTCCTTCACCTCCTTGAAATCATTGCTCAAAAGTCACTTCCTCATTGGGCCCTACTCTGAACAATGTATTGTCATTTCAACACTCCTTACTCTGGCAGTCCTGGTCTCCTTCACCTTAGTCTGCCTTTTCTTTTCTACATTGCAGGTATCACCTGCTAATACACTATATGCCTTACTTATTTATCTCTGTCTCTCCCTCCCCGCAAAAATGTAAACATCAAGTAGACATGAGTCTTTGTCTTTTTTCTTTTTAATATGTGCACTGAGAACATAAAACAATGCCTAAAACTCTTTCAAGGGGAGGTACTGCTGGAATAAAATCTTGAAAGGAGACTAGACTTTTCCAATGAACTGTGGAAGGCACACCCCAGACAGGGGGACATTAAAGTCTCAAAATTATTTTCTTTCATTATAGTTTGAGATGGGTGTCAGATAAAAACATGAGAGCAAGGTTTGCAGAAAATATTATGAGGACATGAGTTTCTTGGCCTAGTCTCAGGTTAACTGGACATACTGGAGTGTATTAATTTTGAGTGGCTGCTATAAAAATTACCACAAAGTTGCTGGCTTATAATGGCAGAGATTTATTCTCACAGTTCTGGAAAAGTCCAAAATCAGTATCACTCTACCAAAATCCAGGTGTCATCAGGACCATATTCCCTCTGGAGGCTATAGGATAGGATTCATTCCTTGCCTCTGTTTCTGGTGGCTGCCTCACTCCTTAGCTTGTGGTCACATCACTCTAATCTCTTCTCCTATGGTCACATTGCCTTCTCTTCTCCATTTGTGTCTGATCTCCCCCTAGCTGTCTCTTGTAAGGACACATGCAATTGCATTGAGGGCCACCAGGCTAATCCAAAATAATCTCCTTATCTCCAGATCCTTAACTTCATCACATCTGTAATGTCCACTCTCACCATCTAAGGTAACAGAGGCAGATCCCAGGGATTAGGATGTGAATGTCTTTGTGGGGAGGGGTATTATTCAGCCAGCCACACAATACAAAATCTGGCTTTTGGAAATTCTCACAGGTATCATTTTCCTGCAATAGTAATGCATCATCTTTAACCTTTTGTACATAAATCTGACATGGACAGTCTCTTCACAATGGAGCCTCAATATTTGCCTCCTCACAAAACTAGCTTTGGTGGAGTCTGTGTGGCCCAGCATGCTTGGGATTATGCACAAAGGAGACTACAGAGGGAGCCCCCGTCTCAGAGAACCATCAGAGAGTTCTAGTGATGGGCTTCTGAATGATGGGCTTCTGCTCAGCCTCCCTCACCACCCCTCCACCTCACCATGTTTAGGATGCCGTGAAGCAGAGGTCAAGAAGAAGAAGAGGTTGATTCTAGGTCTAACTGAGAGCTCCGAGACTGCGGAGTAAGGACAACTAACGGCAGCTTCACAAGTTGGCTTGATAGGGACTCAGGTGACCCAAAGCTGGAGAATTGATGTCCTGTAGCTATAACAATACTACCGAGTGACTTTATATCCTTCATCCAACACCCACTAGTGCTAACATCACACAAACTAAGAATTTGACATTGGCACAACTAAGCTAAAGACTGTATTCACATTTCCCCAGTTTTTCTAATAATGACCTTTTCCTGCCCTAGCACCTAATCCAGGATCCCATATTGTATTTAAGTGTTATATCTTCTTAGTGTTCTTCAATTTGTGACAGCCTCTTTCCTTGTTTTTAATGATATTGACATTTGAAGATTACTGGTCAGGTGTTTTGTAGAATCTCTTTCAATTTGGATTTGTCTGATGCTTTCTCATTATTAGACAGGGATTATAGATTTGGGAGAGGAATATTACAGATATGTAGTCACATGATAACATCACAACATTGCATCATAAGGGAGTGCACATGAGGTTAACAAGACTTATTATGGGTCATGTTCATTAACTTTGGTCACTTGGTTACCATTTTTCTATTTCCCTTGTCTATTCATTAGAGGCAGGCCACTGAATCCAGGAGAGGGGAATCTAGAGGGATGAGTATAAAAGAATGTGTGGGCATATGTTAAAACCACCATATTAATTAACATGTTGGGGACGACACTTTATAACTGTACAAATGATCCATTTCTTCTTAGTTATTAAAGTTATTAGTTATTAATTAGTAATTAAAATTAGTTACACCCACTAATTTTAGCACTCATCATTGGGTCTTATGTGCGGCAATTACCCACAGTGGTGTTGTCACAGTGACTTTTCTATTTCCCTGTGTTTCTTCCACATATGCAATTTGGAATTCTTCAGTAAGAGATTGTCCTTTCTCACATTTTTTATTATTTATTTATTTAATCATTTCATTCTCAGTGTGAGCTTGTGGATTTTCTTTTACAAATTGTTCCAGCCTTAGTCATTGGGGAAGCTCTTTCAGATTGATTCCTCTGTCATTTTGAGATGTGTCCCATTCTTTTTTTTTTTTTTTAACACATCTCGTTACAACATTCTTGTATTGTTTACATCAGGGTCCTAGAACCACCTTTCATTTTTTTAATTGGAGAATAATATTTGGCAACAAACATCTGGGCACTAGTGGTCTTCTAAGTAGACAGAACTATGAAATACATGTATATATACCAACCCATTATTCACGCAGGTATATATTCATTTCTTTACCATTGTATCTATATGTTTAAAAACAATAAATTCATACTGATATCTCCAAACAAGTATTCTTGTATGTTAGAAATATTCTTTAGTTTTGCTCTGAGACTTAAGTTACTTGGAAACAGTTTGATATTTTGAAGTCTCACCCACATAGGCCAGGAGCCAAATTTAGTGAAGCGCTTATTTTGCTTTAATACTGAGGCAAAAGTCACCTGAAACCTCTACTGATTGACCCATGAATTATTAAGTTTCCCATTTTAACTGCAAAAATATATATATATATTTATATATATTTATGCATATATTTTTATATATTTATACATATATTTATTTATATATATATATATATATATATATTACTCTCAGCCCTTTGTGAGCTCCAGGCATTGTTTCCTCTAATCTTGTTGAGTGGCTCTTTCTCAAATCTTAGGGAGTTTCCTCACACATGTACTGCTTACAGCACAGCTGAAGGGTTAAGGGAGACCCTAGGAAGGTCTCCAGGATTCTCTCTGTGCAGCAATCGCCTTTTCAATGCCCTGACATGTGAAATCTAGCTGCTTTGATCTTGTATTTCCAACTCTGACTCAGCTCAGTGAGATCACCCAGCTCTGCTTGGATTCCCCTTTCTGGCCCAGGGCCTGGAAACTCCCTCCAGGTATTAAGACAGTCATAGTTCTCAGCTTGGTTGTTTCCATCCCTCAGAGATCATTGTCTTCTGTTGCCTACTTCCAATGTCTTGACAACCGTTGTTCCACATGTTGTGTGAATGTGTGTGTGGAGGGGGACAGGGTGGGGGGTGGGGTATTAGCTGTTTCAAGCAAGAAGTTAAATGTAATTCCCGTTAATCCATCTTGGTTGGAAGCAGAAGTTTACTCCAGAACCGTATTGAATCTCTTAATGCCAGGGTCTCCAAGAGTTTTAATGGTTATGGACCTTTTTGTCAGTTTTTGGGTATATGGTGTACATTCCATGCAGAGTATATTTCATTCCAAACACATGTGAGACACAGTCTGAAGATTCAATTTTTCTCTCCTAACTTTTCTTTTTTATCTATCACCCAAAGGCCTGACCAAACATCCGGTTTCCAATTACATTTCTGGGTCTTTGGTGTGTAATACTTTTACTTTATAAAGTCTGGGAGCATTTTGAAGCTCCAGGATTAAGGCAAGCAATGTAATTCTGGCTCTTTTCTGTCATCTCTTTCATATGGACATTAAAATCCCAGCTCCAGCTGTGAGGCCTATACTGCTCTGAAAACTTATAGGTCTTTATAATTTTAACTTCCCCTTAATACTCTGCCTATAAGCTCTCGCTTTTTATTTTTTACATAGTAAATTCCTTTTTCTTTTTAGCTTGTCTGTATATTGTTTTGTAGCAGTGGTGTTGTTTTAAATTTTGATGGTAAATAGTGTATCAAATTTAAAAAGGAAAAATTTTAAACAAAGACAAGGCTAATCATGTTTTTCTGCTCTTTCTATATTTTATCTCTCCAAATAACCAGCAAAATATATCACATCTTTTTTTCTTCCTTACCCAAGTGTATAAAACTATATATAAACTTAACAGGGATATTTATTGATTTATTATTTTCTTAAATAATTTTATGTGCCATGGATTATTTTGAAAATATTTTCCCCTTGGAAGTTCATCTTTATCATTCCTACAAGAGAATGGATAAATATGCCTATTTGGCATTCTTTTAACTTTTTTGTACGTATGAAGTGAAGTGCACACACACGTAAAAGTGATAGAATCATACGTTCTGGGTGCATAGCTTTTTTTAGTGCTTCTATAATTGTCAAAAGTATAACTATAATTGAAAGATGAAACTGATGAACTCATTAAAAGGTAACAAGTTCTTTTAATAGAAGAAAAGTATATAATTTTATATGCATAGAGGGACTTACAGACCTCAAGACACACTCTATAATTATAGTACCGCTTGACAAGGGTAAGGGACATTTTATGTTCTCTGTCATTGAAAGGGGCACAGAGTAGGCCCCATTTTATTTTCCAGGTAAGAAACAGAAAAAGAAAAGAGTTGAAGACATATGCAAAATTTCACAATCATCTTGGAACACATAGTCTAAGTCGGATAAGGAATATAGTACATGAGGAGATGATATATGGTGCAATGTTTGCAGGAGAAGTCAATTAGTGGTCCTGATGGGGTTGAAGAATTGCTGCAGAAGTAGTACCAGAGATGAAAAGAGAAGCCCGCATGAGACAATAGGATGCTTGAGGAAGCTATTTGGGGGTAATTCAAATAATTTGTCATTGGAATCTAGAAAAAGAAAGTGGAAATGAATATCTGACACAAGGTGAAGGAAATGATCATTTGAAGTGAGCAACTGAAAAAGCTGAGAAGCCAATATTGATGTTGGAAGTCATCAAAGATGTTGAAAGTTTTAAGGTAGACGAGAAAAGAAATGGCAGAGAAGCCATAACGAAAAGCAGCAAAGGAGATAAGCATCCATGTGCAATGGCTGCACAGTTTTAAGCTCACTCAATCACTTGAAAGCTCCAATCTGTGACACTCACCCTCAAACTTGGACTCAGGCACCCTTGTGAGAAGTGTGTGAGGAATCCCAGGAACCATCACACCCACTGACTTCCTACCAAAAGTTTCCTAATGTGATGCGTCCTTATGACCTGTTCTTGCCTTGCCTAGGGACATGTGGAACACCAAACCTATGTACTTCCTGTGCTAGGGGAGGAGCAAGAAAGGCTGCTGAGAGCTGCTGGGTACTGGAGGAGAAGAGGAAGCACCAGGGTTTCTGCACAGGGAGCGGGTGATTCTGCAGCACTGTGACCAAACCACTAGCACAAAGATACACAGCTGAGTCCCTGGGTTCTGAGGGCTGGATCTTCAGAGTGGCTAAAGTTGCATCAGGCATCTCCGCTGAGAATCGATCCTTGGGCATCCCTGAATCATCTAGAGGAGCCTGGTTGCGGAAGTAAGCCAGCAACTCCAGTCCTTGCATCATGGTCTGTCTGTACCAGAAAACAGTATTGTGACCTAAAATTGGCTGACATCTCATAGTTACTTCTTGTCCCATCTCTGTCACCTTGTGCCTTGGTGTCTGGGTGACTCCAGCATCTATAAGCTCTGTGAAAAGAGATAGAATCTGGGGACAGAATAAGAAACATAATTGGAATCATAACTGGCAATATCCAAAAATGCAGGTGCTTTATTTGTGAGGACTCACCTTCTCCCAGGAGACAAAGAACCACACAGCAGAGGAGCCTGGTGGCCATGGCAGGGTGGGGCAGGTGGAGCCTTCACCTAGATGAGGCCCTTGTGGGCACGAATACAGGAGCTGAGGATTCTAGACCTCTCACCCAGAGTAAAAGGCGGACTGTCAGTGACATCACCATCTCTGTCCCTGCTCAAAGGACCTTCCTGTAAAGGTGAATGCTAAGTCTCTACAGAAGATTGACTGAAATAAATTACAATTACTCTGTGATGTGGTTGGTTCACTCAAAGACTCTAAACATCCCCGTTAGCTGTCACCTCTCCTAGCTGCAGTGCTTCCGTGGCATTGCACATCACATCACCCATTCTGCTTTCTCTGATGCGTCACATATTGATCTGCCTGCTGCATATTGCCACTTAGGTGTGCCATCAGCACCTCAAATTCTGGACATCAATAAATTACTTGTGAAATCTCAAGAACTTTATTGTTCCCCTTACCGGCCATCCTTATATCCCAGACACACAAAATCAAAATGATGTGTTGCTTAGTTAGAGCTTTGCCCCAGATCCCTCCTGGAAGCATCTGGACCACCATGCTCCTCATGCAGAGAACAAGGTGGCTGCCCTGGAAAGAGATAGAACTGTGCAGATTTTATGCCCAGTGAGAGCTGGAGATGGATACTCTCGTGCTCCGTGACTCCCCCAGCCCACAGCACACAGTGTCTTCTGCATTTCTGGAGGACAAGGTCCCATTTCACTTCTCCAGGGTAAGGTTCAAAATTATGTTAATTCTTTGGGCATGGGTGAAAATTGAGCACAGATAAGTAAGAGCTTTGACCTTCCTTGAAAACCACAATAAGGCACTCTCCAGTTAAATGTGATCTTCCTCTTACTTCTAAGAAAGCACTAACAGGTTCCTTTAATGATTAACACTTGAGTCTGTTGTTATAGTAAGTCAACCAATACTCACAAATAAATTCTTTCTGGTGAGGGGGTGAAACTCTAGAAAATGGCCTGCTTTTTAGGGTATAGATAGTAATAAGAATTCTGTTCATAAAGTGGATGTGACACACTAGCTCCATGTCTCTACTGTTGGCACAGAGATTTTTCCTCCAACACCCCAAACAGGGGAGTATGTCAAGTGACAGAGAAACATATGACTGGCAGGGTGAGAAGTTATAACCCTGATATTTTTGTAATGTTAGAGAATCAGCAGTAACCACTCCTTTCTGGTCCTGTGTTTGTTTGTATGTGTGTGTGGTGGTCGGGGGTCTTGTGCTTTCTGCAATCAGGTATCTTCAGACTCCATAGCATCCTGAGATTTGTGGATGGAGAAGGCAAAACCTAGATATAGGGTTTAGGAAGGAAGATGAAAACACAAACATAGAGAAAACACTTTGATTCAAGGCCACAATATTCTAGGATAGGGATTTAAAAAAATTTTTTTTTAGCATATCCAGGACTAACCTCTTCCAGGGTACAGAGTCATGAAACAAACTGTGAGTATATAACAAGAAGAAGAGCACATGAGTGAGGTATCTCTTTCCTCTGTGCTCTGATCTTCAGTGGAAAAAGAAGCCAGAATTTGGGACACCACAGGCCCTGGTAATTTTTCTGATGATATTAATGTATTTGTCGGCTTATGAGGAATGAGGAGCCCTCTGACTTAGACCACAGTTAGGCTGTCCTTCTCAGGCCCTGACTTAAAGCCCCCACCACATCAGCAGGATGGAACCAGGCTAGGTTTAAAGGAAAGCCCATTCCAACAGCTTCCCTGATGTCCTTGAAACCGTTGCTGTCTCAATGATCGGCATTAGCTTATGAAACAAGATTCTTCTGTGTTAATGAAGGCCACTTATTTGAGCAGGAAGAGGCTTCCATGACTAAACTGTCACAGAGATGACCCTGTCCCACTCTCACGCAACATTAATATGTTGAGCATTATAGGGCAGGGTCCTTCTCTACCATAATATTGGCCACGATTGTTGCAGTCTATCTTTGTGCCACCTATGAAAACATTTCTGTGGGTTAGTGAGAGTTAGTTTGGAGGATAAAAGGAGATAGGAATCATGTGTGCTCTTTTACCTGTTCTCTTTCTGACCCAAAAAAACCCCCCTAAAAATTTTTATTGTAATTTGAACTGCATTGTACTAGTGGTATATCAGTGGCTTCTTTGTCTGACAGCCATCCCAAACTTGCCTAAAATCCCAACCTCACTATTAGTCTTAGCCCATTTGCCCAAGTTTAGAAGTCTTTGGGTCCTCCCTTCTCTTTCCAGTGCTTTCTCAGTGCTCAACAAATAGGACTCATGATTCAGGGACCAAGTGTGAGCTTCTTCTTAGTTTCCCACGGCCAGACATTCCTCTCAGCAGCTCTAAAGTGTCAGTGAGTGGTTGTGGCACTGAAGAATCTCCTGGTGGCCAGAAGGACTCAGTCACTAAAAATGAGCCCTTTGTCAAGACCCGAAGTAATATATGCTGTGTTACATTGGCACAGTGGTCATGCGCAGGGGTAACTACTCTTTCTGACCTAAGATTCAAAACACCTGAGAGAAAAATACTCATGTCAGATCAACTGAAGTAGAAATGTGAGCTTTGATTCTGGTAAAGAAGGGGCTGAGCTTTGCAGCTTGTTGGGCTAGCTAGCATTCTCCTGAATCGAATATGCCCTTCCATTACCTTTTCCTTAGCAGACAGGATCCCCTACTGAATAAAGAGTTGGCTCACTATTTTTTTTTTTTTCTTTTTGAGATGGAATTTTGCTCTTGTTGCCCAGGCTGGAGTGCAGTGGCGTGATGTCGGCTCAATGCAGCTTCCACCTCCTGGGTTCAAGTGATTCTCCTGCCTCAGCCTCCCGAGTAGCTGGGATTACAGGCTCGTGCCACCACGCCCAGCTAATTTCTGTATTTTTCGTAGAGATGAGGTTTCACTATGTTAGCCAGGCTGGTCTCTAACTCCTGACTTCAGGTAATCCACCTGCCTCGGCCTCCCAAAGTGCTGGGATTACAAGTGTGAGCCACTGGGCCTGGCCTAGCTTAAGCTGAATTTCTAGAAGTTTGAAATGCTTTATAAATTTGTCCTGTTCTTTCTCAAGCACATGTAGTATTAGCAATATTCACTAGAATTAAATTCCTTCTTAAATTTTATGTTTGTACTTGTCAATAGTCTTTTCAAAATATTCTAGATTTGATCTCTGTGATCTTCTCTATTGAGAGATGTGCAATTAACAATGTCTGGGTCCTCCAAAGCAAGCACTATTAAGATAAATATTGAATATCTTTAATTTCCTTGGTTGAGCAATTGTATCTAAAAGGTATTCTCATTTTTTGTTTGCCTGCTTTTCCTTTAATATGTTCCACCTTTCTTACACTTTCCTAAGAATCATAATTTTAAAAATAATTAGGCAGGCTTCTTTCAAGCACAGGCTAGAGCTGAACATCAAATAATTTGAGAGTCTTCAATTGATGTCTCAGGGCATCTCTTCTCAAAAGTGTCCAAATTGCACGTAACCCTTTATATAGTGTTGATTTTAAGTCATTCCCTAACAAATCCCCAAATCCTGTCTTCCTATGAAAAGTTTATCTAGTCTCCCCTCGGAGATCCTGCATCTTCATTTTTCCTCCATGAAGATTCTTTACATCCAGTTATCTTGCCTGCCTTAGTAACAACCAAAATAAATCTCTCTCTTCTAATAACCCCTTGAGAGCAGTTGACCCTGAGTGCATTTCCTCTTCCCTCTAAAATTGATCTTTCCCAGATATGAGAGCCTCTTCTTTCTTTCTTTTCTTTCTTTTTTTTTTAAATTGGGGGTGAGGTCTCACTCTTTCACCTAGGCTGGAATACAGTAGCATGCCCTTGGCTCACTGCAACCCCTGCCCCCTAGGCTCAAGTGATTTTCCCACCTCAGCCTCCCGAGTAGCTGGGACCACAGGCATGCACCACCAATCCCCAGCTAATTTTTTGTATTTTTAGTTATGATGGGATCTCACCATATTGCCGAGGCTGGTCTCAAACTCCTGAGCTCAAGTGATCCGCCAGAGTGCTGAGATTACAGGTGTGAGCCACCACACCCAGCCGAGAACCTCCTCTTTCTTTCATATGAGAAGTGTAAGTTTTCTAAGAAGTTAGAACTATTCCTGAGGAAGTATTTTTCCTCTTCCATTTTAATGAACCTATATTTTTAATTTTGGTTGTAATAGTTTATAAATGGTTGAAAGGAATCCAGTCCCCAAATTCTTGTGTTTGAATCCCTCTTTCCTCCATTTACAAGCCATGTGACACGAAGAAAATTATGTATCTTCTCTCTGCTTCAGTTTACTCTTCTATAAAATAAGGCATTCTAAGTGGATGCTGAATATTTTCTACTTGGAAAATGAACCCACTTGAAATGCCCAAAACACAGTAAGATTTATATAAGAGCTTTCAATTTTAAATATTCTTCCTTTGCTCCTGTTCTGATGATCAGAAGGAAGTATCACTTGAAAATACTGTAGTGTCTCATCCATTTTCTTAGCAAATTAAAATTCTCTGTGGCAAGTATTCCAAGCACAGGCATTCTTTTAACTATACTCTCAGCTTTTGTAATAATAATGTTGATTGATTTTGAAACTTTGTGTGTACATGCTCTAATTTCTTTCAGAGAGTCCTCCTCATTACATTTTCTTCAATGGATAGAGCCTTGACAGGTGTGCTTACTATCACATACTCTAAATTGTTTCTGTCTAGGAGCTCACTGTTTATGACAGCTCACTCTCTTTAATTTCAAGAGTCTTGGAAATATACATTATCCCATAACAGTCCACCTGATGAGGCAATTCGAATGGTTATCTTCTTTTTTTTTTCTTCGGCTTTTATTTTAAGTTCCAGGGTACCTGTGCAGGAAGTGCAGGTTTGTTACATAGGTAAACATGTGCTATGGTGGTTTGCTGCACAGATCATCCCGTCACACAGGTATCAAGCCAGCATTCATTAGCTTTTCTTGCTCATGCTTTCCCTCCCATTAACCCCCTTCTGACAGGCCCTAGTGTGTCTTGTTCCCTGTGATGTGTCCATGTGTTCTTACCATTCAGCTCCCTCTTATAAGTGAGAACATGCAGTGTTTGGGTTTCTGTTCCCATTAGTTTGCTGAGGATAATGGCTTCCAACTCTATCCATTTCCCTGCAAAGGACATGATCTCATTTTTTTATTATTATTTATTTATTTATTTATTTATTGAGATGGGAGTCTTGCTCTGTTGCCCAGGCTGGAGTGCAGTGGCACGATCTCGGCTCACTGCAAGCTCCGCCTCCCAGGTTCATGCCATTCTCCTGCCTCAGCCTCCCGAGTAGCTGGGACTACAGGCGCCCGCCACCACGCCCGGCTAATGTTTTGTATTTTTAGTAGAGATGGGGTTTCACCATGTTAGCCAGGATGGTCTCAATCTCCTGACCTCGTGATCTGCCTGCCTTGGCCTCCCGAAGTGCTGGGATTACAGGCATGAGCCACCGTGCCTGGCCTGATCTCATTTCTTTTTATGCCAACATATAATTCCATGTTGTATGCACCACATTTTTTTTATCCAGTCTATCACTGATGGGCATTTAGGTTGATTCCGTGTCTTCACTATGGTGAACAGTGCTGCAATGAAAATACACATGCATGTATCTTTATAATAGAATGATTTATATTCCTTTGGGTATATACCCCATAATAGAATAGCTGGCTCAAGTGGTATTTCTGCCTCTAGGTCTTTGAGGAATCGCCACACTGTCTTCCACAATGGTTTAACTCATTTACACTCCCACAACAGTGTAAAAGTGTTCCTTTTTCTCTGCAACCTTACCAGCATCTGTTGTTTTTTGACTCTTTTATAATAGCCATTCTGGCTGGCATAAGATGGAATCTCATTGTGGTTTGATTTGCATTTCTCTAATGATCAGTGATGTTGAGCTATTTTTAAAATGTTTCTTGGCCACATGTATGTCTTCTTTTGATAAGTGTCTGTTCACATCCTTTGCCTAGTTTTTAATGGGGTTGTCTGGTTGTTTTTTTGTTGTAAGTTTGTTTAAGTTCCTTGCAGACTCTGGATATTAGACCTTTCTCAGATAGTTAGATTGCAAAAAAAGTTTCTCCTATTCTACAGGGTGTCTGTTTACTCAGATGATAGCTTATTTTGCTGTGCAGAATCTCTTTAATTTAATTAGATTGCATTTGTCAATGCTTGCTTTTGTTGCAGTTGCTTTTGGTATGTTTGTCATGAAATCTTTGCTTGTGCCTACGTCCTAAATGAGATTGCCTACATTTTCTTCTAGGGTGTTCATAGTTTTGGGTTTTACATGTAAGTCTTTAATCCATCTTGAGTTAATTTTTGTATATGATGTGAGGAAGGAGTCCAGTTTCAATTTTCTGCATTTGGCTAGCCAACTCTCCCAGCACCACTTAGTAAATAGGAAGTCCTTTCCCCATTGCTTGTTTTGTCAGGTTTTTTGAAGATCAGATGGTCGTAGGTGTGTGTAGTATTATTTCTGAGTTCTCTATTCTGTTCCATTGGTCTATGTGTCTGCTCTTGTACCAGCACCATTCTGTTTTGGTTATTGTAGCCTTAAAGTATAGTTTGAAGTCTGGTAGCATGATTCCTCTAGCATTGTTCCTTTTGCTTATGATTGTCTAGCCTATTCAGGCTCTTTTTTGGTTCCATATGAATTTTAAAATAGTTTTTTCCCCTAATTCTGTGAAGAATATCAATGGTAGTTTAATGGGAATAGCATTGAATCTATAAGGTACTTTGTACAGTATGGCCATTTTCACAATATTGATTCTTCCTACCCATGAGCATGGAATGTTTCTTCATTTGTTTGTGTCTTCTCTCACTTCTTTGAGCAGAGGTTTGTAGTGGGCCTTTAGTGCAATACATTTCCCTCTTAACACTGATTTATCTGTCCCAGAGATTCTGGTACATTGTCTCTTTGTTCTCATTAGTTTCATATAACTTCTTGATTTCTGCCTTAATTTTTTTATTTACCCAAGAGTCATTCAGGAGCAGGTTGTTCAATTTCCATGTAGTTGTGTGGTTTAAGTGAGTTTCTTGATCTTGAGTTCTAATTTGATTGAACTGTGATCTGAGAGACTGTCATGATTTCAGTTGTTTTGCATTTGCTGAGGAGTGTTTTACTTCCAAATATGTGATTGATTTGAGTAAGAGCCATATGATGATGAGAAGAGTGTATATTCTGATGTTTTCAGGTGAAGAATTCTATGGATATCTATCAATTCCTCTTAATCCAGAGCTGAATTTGGGTCCTGAATATATTTGTTAATTTTCAGTCTCAATGATGTTTCTAATACCATCAGTGAGGTGTTAAAGTCTCCCACTATTACTGTGTGGGAGTCCAAGTCTTTCTTTGTAGGTCTTTAAGAACTTGCTTTATGAATCTGGGTGCTCCTGTATTGGGTGCATATATATTCAGGATAGTTCTTCCTGTTGAATTGAATCCTTTACCATTATATAATGCCCTTCTTTGTCTTTTTTGTTCTTTGTTGGTTTAAAGTCTGTTTTGTCAGAAACTAAGATTGCAACTCCTGCTTTTTTCTGTTTTCCATTTGGTTGGTAAAATTTCTTCCATCCGTTTATTTTGAGCCTATGTTTGTCTTTGCATGTGAGATGTGTCTCCTGAAGACAGCATATCAGTGAGTCTTGGTTCTTAATTCAGCTTGCAATTCTATATCTTTTAATTGCGGCATTTACCCCATTTACACTTAAAAGTTAGTATTGTTATGTGTAAGTTGGATCCTGTCATTACTATGCTACCTGGTTATTTCACAGACTTGTTTATGTGGTTGCTTCACAGTGTCGCTGGTCTGTGTATTTCAGTGCGTTTTGTAGTGGCTGGTAATGGTTTTTTTCTTTCCATATTTAGTGCTTCCTAGAGGAGCTCTTGCAAGGCAGTCCTGTGGTGACAAATTTCCTAAGTGTTTGCTTGTCTGAAAAGGATCATAATTCTTCTTCACTTATGAAGCTTAGTTTGGTCAGATATGAAATTCTGGGTTGGAGATTCTTTTCTTTAAGAATGTTAAAGAATAGCTTCCAACCACTCTACTTCATAAGGTTTCCATGGACAGGTCTGCTGTTAGTCTGATGGGCTTCTGTTTGTAGGTGGCCTGTCCATTCTCTCTGGCTGCCCTTAACATTTTTTTTTTCATTTCAGCCTTGGAGAATCCGATGATTATGTGTCTTGGGGTTTATCTTCTCATGGAGTATCTTACTGGGGTTCTCTGCATTTCCTGAATTTGAATGTTGGTGTGTCTTGCTAGGTTGGGAAAGATCTTCTGGATCATATCCTGAAGTATGTTTTCTAATTTGGATCCATTATCCTTATCTCTTTTAGGTACCCCAATCAGTCATGGGTTCAGTCTCTTTACATAATCCCAAATTTCTGGGGGGTGTTGTTCATTCTTTTCCCTCTATTCTTGTCTGCCCCTCTTATTTAAGAGAGATAGTGTTCAGACTCTGAGATTCCTTCTTCCACTTGGTCTGTTCTCCCATTGATACTTGTAATTGCATTGTGAAGGTCTTGTGTTGTATTTTTCAGCTCCATTAGGTTGGTTATGTTCCTCTGTAAACTGGTTATTCTGGCTGTCAGGTCCTGTATTGTTTTATCATGATTCTTAGCTTCTTTGCACTGGGTTACAACATGCTTCTTTAGCTCAGCAAAGTTCATTATTACCACCTTCTGAACCCTACTTCTGTCAATTCAACCATTTCAGTCTCAGCTCAATTCTGTGCCCTTGCTGGAGAGGTGTTATAGGCATTTGGAGGAGAAAAGGCACTCTTGCTTTTTAAGTTTTCAACATTTTTGTGTTGATTCTTTCTCATTTTTGTGGGCTTATCTACCTTCAATCTTTGAGGTTGCTGACCTTTGACCTTGGATTTTGTGGGGTCCTTTTCATTGATACTGTTCTTGTTGTTTTCTGTTTTTCTTTTCCTAGTCAGGCCACTTTATTGTAGGGCTGCTGTGGTTTGCTGGAAGTCCACTCCAGACCTTAGTTGCCTCGGTTTTTCCCATACTGGAGGTATCATCAGTGAAGGCTGTGAAACAGCAAAGATGGCAGCCAGCTTCTTCCTCTGGAGGCTCCATCCCTGGGGGGTACTGACCTGTTGCTGGCCAGAACACACCTGTAGGAGGTGGCTGGAAACCCTGTTGGGTGGTCTCATCCAGTTGGGATGAACAGGATCAGGGACCTGATTAAAGAAGCAGTCTGTCTGCTTTTTGGTAGAGCAGATGTGCTGCATTATGGGGAGCCTTTCTCATCCAGACCATTTGGATTCTACAAAGCCGGCAGGCTAGAAGGACTGAGTTGACTGAACTGCAGAGATGGAGGCTGCCCCTCCCTGCCAGGAGCTCCATCCCAGGGAGAGATCAGAGATCTCAATGTAGAACACTGGTTAGAATGGCTGAAGCCTCCACAGGGAGGTCCTGCCCACTGAGAAGGGATGGATCAAGGTCCTGCTTAAAGAAGCAGTCTGGCCATGATCTGGCAAGGCAGCTGTGCTGCATTATGGGGGACCTTTCCTCATCCAGACCATTTGTACTCTCCAAAGCTGGCAGGCTAAAACAGCTAAGTCTACTGGACTGCAGAGTTGTTGGCCACTCCCCTTCCCCAGGAATTCAGACTTATCTCAGGCAGATTCTAGGCTGTTGCAATTGGCTATCTGGAATTCCAAGCTGGGTCTTAACTTGTGAGGTGCTATGGAAGTGGGGCCTGCAGAATGATGCTCCTTGGCTCCCTGGATTCAGCCCCCTTCCTAGGGTTATATGTGGACAGATTTCCCGCCTTGCCAGGGATCCTGGGGCTGGAATGTGTAAAACTCCTGGGTCTCTGTGTGTGCCTGAGCAGCTGCTCTGCTAAGACTCCACGCAGCTCTGTGTACTGGATCCAAGGCCCTGTTGTTGTGGGCTCGTGAGGGGACCTCCTGATCCATGGGTTGCGAAGATCTGTGGGAGAAGAGTCGTTTCCTGGGCAGGGTCACACAATCACTCACTGCTTCCCTTGGCTGGGGGTGGGGGTTCCTTTGGCTCTGTGCTGCTCCTGGTGGGCCATTGTGCCCCACACCCCCTGCTTTTCTTTGTTCTCTGTGGGTTGAGTTGTTTGCCTAGTCAGTCCCAGTGTGAGAACCTGAATATTTCAATTGACAGTGCTAAATTCACTCACCCCGTTTCATTCCTCTCCCTGAGTGCCACAGACCACAGCTGCTTCTAATTGGCCATCTTGTAGACCCTGAATAGTTATCTTCTTACTGTCTGAAAGACTTAATATCAGGTTTGACCCTGCATTAAAAAAAAAAATTGGCCAGGCACTGTGGCTCACGCCTGTAATCCCAGCACTTTGGGATGCTAAAGCGGGTGGATCACCTGAGGTCAGGAGTTGGAGACCAGCCTGACCAACATGGAGAAACCCTGTCTCTACTAAAAAAAAAAAAAAATACAAAATTAGCCAGGCATGGTGGTGCATTCCTGTAATCCCAGCTACTCAGGAGGCTGAGGCAGGAGAATCACTTGAACCCGGGAGGCAGAGGTTGCAGTGAGCCAAGATTGTGCCATTGCACTCCAGCCTGGGCAACAAGAGCAAAACTCCATCTCAAAAAAAAAGAAAAAAATTTCACCAGTGAAGGAGAAGTTTGTAATCATCCAGGATTTGGGAAAATATCCAGACAAGAGTAGCTGGCATTGTGTAGCTAAGTATATGATGGAGAACCCCAAAACTTGCAGCTACACAATGCAAAATACACACTCTGTATTTGGATTGAGGAGCGAACACAGTAATAGGCCTGTCACTAAACCCAAATAAGTCTGTTGGATGTTACTAGTCTATAATTAGAATAATCTACTGGTAATACTAAAAGGACACGTCTATTTTACATGAAAAGTAATTTTCCCTGCATATTACATATTTTGGGAAACGACACTGTTGAATTTGTGCTTCTATGTCCAAGAATGACCAAAGGTTGGTGAGTGAGCCTCAGTAAAGGTCGGTGAATCAGCCTCAGTAAAAGCCAATGACCACACTGGGAAGTGACTCAGCGACACCAGAAATAGTTCATAGGACTCGATATGCAAGCAGGAAATGCAAAGACCATGGTATCTTCAATGCCTAATGTAGTAATATCTCTGCTGGAATTGCAAAAATGTTTAAAGAATTACTAATTCAAGGTGGTAAACTGAGTACCTTCCCATTTAAAAGAATAAAAAATAACAATAAAAAATGCTGAAAACAAGAAAAGATATTTTTCAGAATCAGAAATGTTAAGGGTTTCTGGAGGTCTGAAAGCTGCTGGGAACTGTGTTCATGTGTAAATCAAAATAGAAAACAGAACAAAGACATCAGAGTTGAGTGACACTCTTCATAAAAAGAACAAGCTTGGAATTAGTAATGGTCTATAGGATTATGGTTAGGACAATTTTAAGAAATCGATATTGCTATATAGAGTATATCAATTGACACCTGCACAGTAATGCTGGGTAACAAGCCTCACTCAAATCTCACTGGTTAAAGCAGTAATAATTTATTATTGCTCATGAGTCTATGGGTTAAATAGACAGTTCTGCAAATCTTGAAACAGTCATAATATTCCTTTGTTGGATATTTAGTTTACAAATGTTTTATCCATTGCGGTGGCTTCTTTTTCATCCTCTTAACAAGGTCTTTTACAGATTAAGTTAAAACCGGAGAATTCCCTTATCCTCCTTGCAGGACATGTGACAGGGGGATGGCTCACTTCACTGGTGCCCCAGTGCTCAAACCCCTAGGGGGAGCATGCAGACGGGCAGGTGCAGAGGCCGTGGGGAGTGCTTTTGGGCTCCCACCCGATGGCAGCGTCTAGGACTTACAGTGCACTCTTTCAGCTATGCCGTCTGCAGTCAGCTTGCATTAGTCAACTCAATAGACCCTCTGCTTATTGCAAGGACAGGGGGACAATGTGACAGCCTGAGCTTTTGCCCAGTGTACTGGAAGAATCAGACCATATGTGGGCTGAAAGGTTGAGTGCAAGGTTTTATTAAGTGGTGGAAGTGGCTCTCAGTGAGATAGATGGGGAGCGAGAAGTCGATGGTTGGAGTGAAACGGTGGTTTTTCCCTGCAGTTGGCTGCCCAGTGGCAGGACTCTTCGCCGACTTCTCCTGGCTGAACTCCCTTCGGCATTCGTGTCCTTCCGCCATAGCCGATCTGCCGGTGTCTGCTGCTGTATTCTTCTGCTCCTCTGGACGTCCAGCCTCTTGTGTCTGTGTCCCCTTAAGGTCTCGGGTTTATATGGGCACAGGATGGGAGGCGTGGCGGGCCAAAAGGCAACTTTTTGAGTGCAAAAACAGAAACACCTGTCCTCATTTAGGTCGGTGGGCACAGGCCCGAGGGTGGAGCCCTCACCGGGGATGCCGCCCTGCCCTTCTCTACCGAGCACTTCCCTGCCCCACTCTTGTATCAAAATGTTTTTAATTTGAATGAGGGAAATCTTTCTTGGAAGATTTCAAGTGGTGGGGAATGTGGACTTAAATAGAAGCAAAACATAGCTTAACCTTATTTGAGCTTCTGAACTTCCTCACCTTCGAAAGTATGTAAAAAATAGTTTAATTTCTATAATCTGCATGGTTGTTTTGTTTCTAAAATGTGTATCTATTTTACTGTACTGTGAAAATAGAGTAAATAGAACCATTTCCTGCTTCATAGAGAAAGAAAGCATTCAGTAGTGTCTTGAGTAATTAGAAGTATTGAACAATATGAAGAAGGTAGCAGAAATTACAAGAGCAAATGTATGAACAGGCATTAAATTGTGTAAGACTGTTTTGTAAGGGTATGAAGTGCACTTGATAAAGTAACATTTATCTTACTCAGTAAAGATAAGATATGGTCCAAATGTTTAAAAATTCAAATGCCCTCCCGAGGTGACATTTTTATCTCGTGAACAATGGAGAATTGTTGGATGTGTAAAAATTGAAAAGTGGTTTAGGAAAATGATTGTGTCACTGGTAGAATAATTCAGGCTTCTTGCAGGCCTGACTGGGATACTTGGGACAAGGATGTTCCAAGCAAAGGGAATAGCTTAAGCAAAGGTTCTAAGGCAGAAGTGTGCCTTGTGTATTCGAGGAATGGCCAGAAGGCCACCACTGTGTTGTGAAAAAATAAGCAAGGGAAAGAGGAACAGAGAGGAGGCAAGAAATACAACAGGGAGGGGGATCACCTAGGACCTTGTAGGCCTGTGCAACCTGTAGGCTTTTTTCTTAGTGAAACGGGAAGCTACTGTATGGTTTAGTGGAAGAGTGACAACATCTAACCTAAAGGATCACTCTGACTTCTGTGTTGACAGTAGACCCTGAGTTGGTGGCTAGAATGAGGGAGGCCAAGATTAGAAGTAGAGGAACCTAAGAGGAGGCTATGACAACTATAGAAGATAAATCGAATGAGTCCCCACAGGGATTTTTAGTGCCCCTCCCAACTCTGCCATTCATAGGAACCTACAGGGAGTTGGATTTAATCGGAGTTGATGTTATAGTCTTAAATCTTAAAATATAATTAAAAGAATGTAAGAATAAAAGCATAAGAGTTTAAAAGTTGTGGGCTCTCAGGGGGCTGCTGCTGGGCTGCTGGGCCTCTCTTTGTGGATTTTGTCTCCTGAGGCCTGGAGCAGGAGGAACTTCAGTCCATCCTGGCCTCCATGACAGCCCACGGTTAGGTGCACCAGGGTTTGCCAATGTCGTCTTGTGCTGTTCCACCCTTGGCTCCAGCAGAGCTGCTGCCCCACTGTCCCAGAAAAGCCTGAGCCTATAGTTTAGGTAGGATGCCACATCTGCATCCTCAAGACCTGTTATCCATGCAGGAAAAGATGTTGGGAAAGGCCATTTTGCCAGCAGGGGTGAGGGGAGGGACAGAGAATCTATTTTTAATAAATAACATCCTAGAAACACCAAAAAAATTAAAAAAATAAAAGTTATGGGCTCTATGAACTGGAGAGGTCAGAGAAATAGAAGAATTATAGGAGTTACTGAAATAGACAGAAGGGAGGTAGTGGTAGAACGACAGGACAATTTAAATAGAAATATTGAAAGATCCTTGTTGTTCCTTAATGGTCTATAATCATGGAAACAAGTCTGAAAATGATTAGAGGGGAAAAAGACTCAGGGTATATGAAGTCAAGAAACTTAGAAGCCTCGCGAGTGAATAAATTGTCTGTGATGGAATAGTATTAAGAATGATGACTGGATTAGTAGCAGGCAGAAGGATTAAAAAAAGAAAATTTCTGAAGGTAATAAGGTAGGTACAACAGGAAGGGTAATATTATAAAGTAATATGTACAAAGCAGCTGGGCTTTAAAGTAGGAGGGACAAAATGATCTGGAAGCGCAGGGAGGAATTCTGCACTATTTCTGTCTTAAAAGTCAGGATCCCTATACATCAAAAAAAAAAAAAAAAATAGAATGACAAAGTGAAATTTGGCACATGGCAGAACTCCAACAAACCTCAATTGCCTTGGGCACTCAAAATATAGGGACCATTCACCTCACTTGTCAATGCTACCATGATAGGGATTTAGAAGGAATCAGTATGTAAATATGAATATCAAAGAGAAATTATAACCACTCAGAATGGATTGCAGGTATTGTATAGAAACTTCTCATATAAATAAGAAGAAAAATGTAAATTTGTGTGTTAAGGACATATAATCAGAAAGGAAACAGGGCAACAGAAGACTGGACATGCCTGTCTGCTTTTAGATACCCCAGTGTGAGTCCTTACCAGGAGGCCTCATCAGTGCTCTGTGAGCGTGCACAGCTTTTAGCCAGCACCCGGCTCATCTTATGCAGAATAGAGACAAATGGATCCTTAGATTCCAGGCCAGGTAGCTTACATCTAATGTACTAACCTACTTGCTCTAGCCACATTTGAGACACTCTTTAGGAGTAGTGAAAAATCCCGAAGTAAATGTAAAGTTGAAATTGACATTATAAAGGAATGTCCACAATCATAGTAAAGAACTTTCTTTTACAATCTAGAAAACATGTGAGGGAAATTTCTGTTTGCAACTTAGAGTTAGGGAGAATGAAGAGGGTCTCATAGTTCAGAAAATGCAGACTTTCTCGGGAGGTCCCACCATTCTCATGGGATGGCAAATGCAGGAGGGCAGTGAAATCTCCAGCGTGGGTAGCCAAGGTTTATCTTACTCCTATGTGTTTTGAGCAGAGACAATTTTTGAGGAATCCTCAAAACCCATTTCGTAATCCTCAAATCAACATAAGGTTTCCTATGTTGATACCTTCTCATTTTCTATCTTTATGACAACCCAAAACCACTTTTTTCTCATGGGGAAGGAGGAACAGGAAAGACTTTGCCCTGGACTCCTGGGAGGTAGAAGGAGAAGGGGAAACACTAGGGTTTCTGCACAGGAAAGGGGCGATTCTGCAGCGCTGTGGCTAAACTGCTGGCACAGAAGTACACAGCTGAATCCCTGGGTTCTGAGGGCTGGATCTTCAGAGTGGAGAATGATGCATTAGGCATCTTGGCTGAGAATCGATCCTTGGGCATCCCTGAATCATCCATCACAGCCTTGTTGTTAAAGTAAATCAGCAACTCCAGTTGCTGCATCATGGTCTGTCTGTACCAGAAAAGGTAGTCGTGTCCTGAAATTGGTTTACATCTCAGAGTCACTTCTTTTCCCATCTCTGTCACCTCGTGCCGGGGTGACTGGATAACTCCAGCATCTGTGTGCTCTATGAAAGAAGACAGAATTGAGGGTCAAAATAAGGAAAATATAAGAGATCATCCATGAAGAAGCCCAGCATGATGTTGGTAAATGTTCTGAAGACTCACTTGCTACCAGGATACAAAGGGACACACAGCAGAGGGTCCAGCAGCCCATGGCAGTGTGAGAGCAGATGTGGAATATTCCAGACCAGGGCCTCTGTGAGCATGAGCAAAGAAATGAATTTTGTGACATTTTATCCCCACAGAATGCATCTGTCAGTGACATCACTGAATGGGCCACCACCCCCAACTTCTTTAAGAGGAGGCTGCATCTCTGGGAGATGAATAAGGCAGGAATTAACTCAACTATAATTGGTCTGAGATAGACATGCACACTTGCAGAGGCTCCCTGAAGATTTGTTTCGATATTATCAATTCACAGTACCTTCTCCATAACATGCCTTACCTAGGAGCCTGCCAACTATATACATCTCCTCAAATTGCAAGTATTTAAAGATGAACTCATTGTCTTATTGCAAGCCAGCTTCTCTGCAAACTCTCCTCTTCCTCTCACTGGTGGCTTGGTGCTTCTAGTCCTCTATGTGTACCTAAATTATCCCTCAGTGAGTTAGGAGTTAGGCATCTGAGAAGATGCATGTCAACTGCATTGTTAGGGATAGAGGAACTGAGCTGACGCCCTGAGAACTGATTATATTTGAAGCTCTTCTCTGTAGTAAAAAAACCTGGGTTTATTTATCCTTGAAACATATTGAATTCCCAAAGCCCATGGAATGGAACTTCTCTCAATTCTCTATTCCCACAATAAAACAGAGGATAAGATTGTCTTATTTTGAAGATTTGCAGCTACAATGTTATAGTCTTGAATTCAATCATATTACTACCCCTAGAAAAGTTCAATGTTTTTTCATCATTAACACCTGGGCTTTCCTCCCGCCCCCCGCCCCCCTTAACCCCACTTCTCCAAACCTACTTCCTCCCAGAGATTATGGAAAGCTGAGAAAAACATTTGTTTTTTGAGTTGGTCAATTAAGTTACTTGCCATAAAAGGGCATATTTTTGCTCTTGGCATAGAGGCATGCTTCTGAGTCCCCTGCAGTCGAAAGCACTTACCAATGTTAAAGGGCATTAGTTCGCAGACTAGCTTGTGTTACCGGAGGGGCCTATTTCCCTGTGGGCTCTATCCTTTTGCAGGGTCTGTTGGACCCGGGATATAAAACTGTGGTCATAATTCTGTCTTCAAACATTTAATTACTTACCACTCCCTGTAACCAGGTAGCAAGTGTGGCAGGCAGCATGACAACCTCTCAAAGATGTCCGTGTCTAATTCCCAGAAACTGGGAACGTGTTAAATTATCTGGCAAGGGGAGAAAGGAATGTTCCAAATGGAATGAAGGTTGGTTGTCAGCTGGCCTTAATATAGGGAGCGTGTCCTGGATTTTCCAGGTGGGCCCAATGTAATCACAAGGGTCCTAAAATGTGGAAGAGGAGGGATGAAGAGTGAGTGTCAGAGTGCGTGTCAGAGTGAGCAAAGGCTCACAGTCCTTCTTGGCTTTGAAGATTGAATGGGGCCATGAGCCAAGGAACACTGGTGGCCTCTAGAAGTTGAAAAGGAGAGAAAAACAGTTCTCCCCGAGAGCCTCGGGATGGAATGCAGCCCTGCCAACACCTGGATTTTATCCCAGTTTTGGACTTCCGACCTCCAGAACTGTAAGATAATAAGTTTTTGTTGTTGTGAACCACCAACTTAGTGGTACTTTGTGTCAATAGAAACTGAATACCTTCTAGTAGCCATGGGACCGATGGGTGAGAGGCAGAAGCCAGATACAAAATACAGGTAGAGACAGATGCATGATCACATGGGAGGAATTTAAAATCAGGCTAAGGGAAGCCTATAATGCAGCTGGGCTTTAGATAAGGGGGAAGGAAAATGATCTGGAAGCAGCAGGGAGGAATTCTGCACCATTTTCATCTTGAAAGTCAGGACACCCTACATCAAAAAAAGAAAAAAAAAAGAAAAGAAAAATAGGAGAATGACAAAGTGGAATTTGGCTTATGACAGAACTCAAAAAAACCTCAACTGCCTTGGGCACTCAAAATACAGGGATCTTTTGCCTCACTTGTCAATGATACCATGATGGGATTTAGAAGGAATATGAATATCAAAGAGAAATTATAACCACTCAGAATGGATTGCAGGTATTGTATAGAAACTTCTCATATAAATAAGAAGAAAAATGTAAATTTGTGTGTTAAGGACATATAATCAGAAAGGAAACAGGGCAACAGAAGACTGGACATGCCTGTCTGCTTTTAGATACCCCAGTGTGGGTCCCTACCAGGAGGCCTCATCAGTGCTCTGTTAGTGTGCACAGCCTTTAGCCAGCACCCGGCTCATCTTATGCAGAATAGAGACAAATGGATCCTTAGATTCCAGGCCAGGTAGCTTACATCTAATGTACTAAACTACTTGCTCTAGCCACATTTGAGACACTCTTTAGGAGTAGTGAAAAATCCCGAAGTAAATGTAAAGTTGAAATTGGCATTGTAAAGGAATGTCCACAATCATAGTAAAGAACTTTCTTTTACAATCTAGAAAACATGTGAGGGAAATTTCTATTTGCAACTTAGAGTTAGGAGAGAATGAAGAGGGCCTCATAGTTCAGAAAATGCAGCCTTTCTCGGGAGGTCCCACCATTCTCATGGGATGGCAAATGCAGGAGGGCAGGGAAATCTCCAGCGTGGGTAGCCAAGGTTTATCTTACTCCTATGTGTTTTGAGCAGAGACAATTTTTGAGGAATCCTCAAAACCCCTTTCATAATCCTCAAATCAACATAAGGTTTCCTATGTTGATACCTTCTCATTTTCTGTCTTTGTCACAACCCAAAACCACTTTTTTCTCATAGGGAGGGAGGAACAGGAAAGACTTTGCCCCGGACTCCTGGGAGGTAGAAGGAGAAGGGGAAACACTAGGGTTTCTGCACAGGAAAGGGGCGATTCTGCAGCGCTGTGGCTAAACTGCTGGCACAGAAGTACACAGCTGAGTCCCTGGGTTCTGAGGGCTGGATCTTCAGAGTGGAGAATGATGCATTAGGCATCTTAGCTGAGAATCGATCCTTGGGCATCCCTGAATCATCCATCACAGCCTTGTTGTTAAAGTAAATCAGCAACTCCAGTCCCTGCATCATGGTCTGTCTGTACCAGAAAAGGTCCTCGTGTCCTGAAATTGGTTTACATCTCAGAGTCACTTCTTTTCCCATCTCTGTCACCTCATGCCGGGGTGACTGGATAACTCCAGCATCTGTGTGCTCTATGAAAGAAGACAGAATTGGGCATCAGAATAAGGAAAATATAAGAGATCATCCATGCAGAAGCCCAGCATGACGGTGGTAAATGTTCTGAAGACTCACTTGCTACCAGGATACAAAGGGACACACAGAAGAGGGTCCAGGAGTCCATACCAGAGTGAGAGCAGATGTGGAATATTCCAGACCTGGCCCTCTGTGAGCATAAGCAAAGAAATGAATTTTGTGACATTTTATCCCCACAGAATGCATCTGTCAGTGACATCACTGAATAGGCCACCACCCCCAACTTCTTTAAGAGGAGGCTGCATCTCTGGGAGATGAATGAGGCAGGAATTAACTCAACTATAATTGGTCTGAGATAGACATGCACACTTGCAGAGGCTTCTTGAAGATTTGTTTTGATATTATCAATTCACAGTACCTTCTCCATAACATGCCTTACCTAGGAGCCTGCCAACTATATACATCTCCTCAAATTGCAAGTATTTAAAGATGAACTCATTGTCTTATTGCAAGCCAGCTTCTCTGCAAACTCTTCTCTTCCTCTCACTGGTGGCTTGGTGCTTCTAGTCCTCTATGT
The DNA here is from genome assembly GCF_028885655.2 of Pongo abelii. Taxonomy (NCBI): domain Eukaryota; kingdom Metazoa; phylum Chordata; class Mammalia; order Primates; family Hominidae; genus Pongo; species Pongo abelii. The sequence continues at coordinate 140,124,060 of NC_071991.2, read as the reverse complement.
GTACCTAAATTATCCATCAGTGAGTTAGAAGTTAGGCATCTGAGAAGATGCATGTCAACCGCATTGTTACGGATAGAGGAACTGAGCTGATGCCCTAAGACCTGATTATATTTGAAGCTCTTCTCTGCAGTGAAAAACCTGGGTTTATGTATCCTTGAACCATATTAGATTCCCAAAGCCCATGGAATGGAATCTCTGTCACATTCTCCATTCTCACAATAAAACAGAAGATAAGATTGTCTTATTCTTGAAGATTTGCAGCTAAAATGTTCTAGTCTTGAATTAAATCTTATTACTACCCCTAGAAAAGTTCAATGTTTTTTCATCATTAACACCTGGCCTTTTCCCTGTAACCCCACTTCTCCAAACCTACTTCGTCTCAGAGATTATGGAAAGCTGAGAGAAAGATGTGATTTTTGCATTGCTCAATTAAGTTACTTGCCATAAAAGGGCATATTTTTGCTCTTGGCACAGAGGTATGCCTCTGACTCCCCTGCAGTCAAAACCACTTGCCAATGTTAAAGGGCATTAGTTTGCAGACTAGCTTGTATTACCGGAGGGACCCATATACCTGTGGGCACTATCCTTTTGCAGGGTCTGTTGAACCCAGGAAATAAAACTGTGGTCATAATTCTGTCTTCAAAAATTTAATTGTTTACCACTCCCTGTAACCAGGTAGCAAGTGTGGCAGGCAGCATGATAACCTCCCAAAGAGCTCCATGTCTAATTCCCAGAAACTGGGAATGTGTTAAATTATGTGGCAAGGGGAGAAAGGAATGTTCCAAATGGAATGAAGGTTGGTAATCCCCTGGCCTTAATATAGGGAGCGTGTCCTGGATTTTCCAGGTGGGCCTAATGTAATCACAAGGGTTCTAAAATGTGGAAGGGGGAGATGAAGAGTGAGCGTCAGAGTGATGAAGAGTGAGCGTCAGAGTGATGCAGAGTGAGCAAAGGCTCAGCCAGTCCTTGTTGACTTTGAAGATTGAATGGGGCCATGAGCCAAGGAATGCTAGTGGCCTCTAGAAGTTGAAAAGGAGAGAAAAACAGTTCTCCCTTAGAACCTCAGGAAGGAATGCAGCCCTGCCAACCCCTGGATTTCATCCCAGTTTTGGACTTCTGACCTGCAGAACTGTAAGATAATAAGTTTTAGTTGCTGCAAGCCACGAAGTTAGTGGTAATTTGTATCAATAGAAACTGAATACCTTCTAGTAGCCATGGGACCGATGGGTGAGAGGCAGAAGCCAGATACAAAATACAGGTAGAGACAGATCCATGATCACATGGAAGGAATTTAAAATCAGGCTAAAGGAAGCCTATAATGCAGCTGGGCTTTAGAGAAGGAGGAAGGAAAATGATCTGGAAGCAGCAGGGAGGAATTCTGCACTATTTTCATCTTGAAAGTCAGAACCCCTGTACGTCAAAAAAAAAGGAGAATGATAAAGTGGAACTTGGCTTATGGCAGAACTCCAACAAACCTCAATGGCCTTGGGCACTCAAAATACAGGGATCTTTTGCCTCAGTTTTCAGTGATACCATGATAGGGATTTAGAAGGAATCAGTATGTAAATATGAATATCAAAGAGAAATTATAACCACTCAGAATGGATTGCAGGTATTGTATAGAAACTTCTCATATGAATAAGAAAAATGTAAATTTGTGTGTTAAGGACATATAATCAGAAAGGAAACAGGGCAACAGAAAACTGGACATGCTTGTCTGCTTTTAGACACTCCAGTGTGGGTCCTTACCAGGAGGGCTCATCAGTGCTCTGTGAGTGTGCATAGCCTTTAGCCAGCACCCGGCTCATCTTATGCAGAATAGAGACAAATGGATCCTTAGATTCCAGGCCAGGTAGCTTACATCTAATGTACTAACCTACTTGCTCTAGCCACATTTGAGACACTCTTTAGGAGTAGTGAAAAATCCCGAAGTAAATGTAAAGCTGAAATTGACATTATAAAGGAATGTCCACAATCATAGTAAAGAACTTTCTTTTACAGTCTAGAAAACGTGTGAGGGAAATTTCTGTCTGCCACTTAGAGTTAGGAGAGAATGAAGAGGGCCACATAGTTCAGAAAATGAAGCCTTTCTCGGTAGGTCCCACCATTCTCATGGGATGGCAAATGCAGGAAGGCAGGAAAATCTCCAGTGTAGGTAGCCAAGGTTTATCTTACTCCTATGTGTTTTGAGCAGAGACAATTTTTGAGGAATCCTCAAAACCCATTTTGTAATCCTTATGTTTGCAAACCAACGTAAGGTTTCCTATGTTGATACCTTCTCATTTTCTGTCTTTGTCACAACTCAAAATCACTTTTTTCTCATGGGGAGGGAGGAACAGGAAAGACTTTGCCCAGGACTGCTGGCAGGTAGAAGGAGAAGAGGAAACACCAGGGTTTCTGCACAAGAAAGGGGCAATTCTGCAGCGCTGTGGCTAAACTGCTGGCACAGAAGTACACAGCTGAGTCCCTGGGTTCTGAGGGCTGGATCTTCAGAGTGGGGAATGATTCATTAGGCATCTTAGCTGAGAATCGATCCTTGGGCATCCCTGAATCATCTATCACAGCCTTGTTGTTAAAGTAAATCAGCCACTCCAGTCCCCACATCATGGTCTGTCTGTACCAGAAAAGGGAATTGTGGCCTGAAATTGGTTTACATCTCAGAGTCACTTCTTTTCCCATCTCTGTCACCTCGTGCTGGGGTGACTGGATAACTCCAGCATCTGTGCTCTATGAAAGAAGACAGAATTGGGCATCAGAATAAGGAAAATATATGAGATCATCCATGCAGAAGCCCAGCATGACGATGGTAAATATTCTGAAGACTCACTTGCTGTCAGGATACAAAGGGACACACAGCAGAAGGTCCAGGAGCCCATGGCAGAGTGAGAGCAGATGTGGAATATTCCAGACCAGGGCCTCTGTGAGCATGAGCAAATAAATGAATTTTGTGACATTTTATCCCCACAGAATGCATCTATCAGTGACATCACTGAATGGGCCACACCCCCAACTTCTTTATGAGGTGGCTGCATCTCTGTGAGGGGAATCAGGCAGGACTGAACTCAACTATAATTGATCGGAGTTACAAATGCACACTTGCAGAGGCTCCCTGGATATTTGTTTTGATATTAACAATTCACGGTAGCTTCTCCATAACATGACTTACCTAGGAGCCTGCCAGCTATATCCATCTGCACCTCAAATTGCAAGTATTTAAAGATGAACTCATTGTCTTATTGCAAGCCAGCTTCTCTGCAAACCCTCCTCATCCTCCCACTGGTGGCTTGGTGCTTCTAGTCCTCTATGTGTACTTAAATTATCCCTCAGTGAGTTAGGAGTTAGGCATCTGAGAAGATGCATGTCAACTGCATTGTTAGGGACAGAGGAACTGAGCTGATGCCCTAAGAACTGATTATATTTGAAGTTCTTCTCTGCAGTGAAACACCTGGGTTTATTTATCCTTGAACCATGTTGAATTCCCAAAGCCCATGGAATGGAACCTCTCTCACATTCTCTATTCCCACAATAAAACAGAGGATAAGATTGTCATATTCTTAAAGATTTGCAGCTAAAATGATCTATTCTTGAATTAAATCTTATTACTACCCCTGGAAAAGTTCAATGTTTTTTCATCATTAACACCTGGCCTTTTAATCATAACCCCACTTCTCCAAACCACTTCCTCTCAGAGATTATGGAAACTTGAGAGAAATATTTGTTTTTTGAGTTGGTCAATTAAGTTACTTGCCATAAAAGGGCATGTTTTTGCTCTTGGCACAGAGGCATGCTTCTGAGTTCCCTGCAGTTGAAAGCACTTGCCAATGTTAAAGGGCATTAGTTCGCAGACTAGCTTGTGTTACCGGAGGGGCCTATTTCCCTGTGGGCTCTATCCTTTTGCAGGGTCTGTTGGACCCGGGATATAAAACTGTGGTCATAATTCTGTCTTCAAAAATTTAATTTTTTACCACTCCCTGTAACCAGGTAGCAAGTGTGGCAGGCAGCGTGACAACCTCCCAAAGAGCTCCATGTCTAATTCCCAGAAACTGGGAATGTGTTAAATTATGTGGCAAGGGGAGAAAGGAATGTTCCAAATGGAATGAAGGTTGGTAGTCAGCTGGCCTTAATATAGGGAGCGTGTCCTGGATTTTCCAGGTGGGCCTAATGTAATCACAAGGGTTCTAAAATGTGGAAGAGGGAGGACGAAGAGTGCGTGTCAGAGTGAGCAAAGGCTCACAGTCCTTCTTGGCTTTGAAGATTGAATGGGGCCATGAGCCAAGGAACACTGGTAGCCTCTAGAAGTTGAAAAGGAGAGAAAAACAGTTCTCCCTTAGAACCTGGGGAAGGAATGCAGTGCTGCCAATACCTGGATTTTATCCCGGTTTTGGACTTCTGACCTGCAGAACTGTAAGATAATAAGTTTTCATTGTTGTAACACACCAACTTAGTGGTAATTTGTGTCAATAGAAATTGAATACCTTCTAGTAGCCATGGGACTGATGGGTGAGAGGCAGAAGCCAGATAAAAAATACAGGTAGAGACAGATGCATGATCACATGGAAGGAATTTAAAATCAGGCTAAAGGAAGCCTATAATGCAGCTGGGCTTTAGATAAGGGGGAAGGAAAATGATCTGGAAGCAGCAGGGAGGAATTCTGCACTAGGAGAATGACGAAGTGGAATTTGGCTTATGGCAGAACTCCAACAAACCTCAATTGCCTTGGGCACTCAAAATACAGGGATCTTTCACCCCAGTTGGCAATGATACCGTGATAGGGATTTAGAAGAAATCGATATGTAAATATGAACATCAAAGAGAAATTATAACGACTCAGAATGGATTGCAGGTATTGTATAGAAACTTATCATATAAATAAGAAAAATGTAAATTTGTGTGTTAAGGACATATAATCAGAAAGGAAACAGGGGAACAGAAGACTGGACAGGCTTGTCTGCTTTTAGATACCTCAGTGTGAGTCCTTACCAGGAGCCCTCATCAGTGCTCTGTGAGTGTTCACAGCCCTTAGCCAGCACCCAGCTCTTCTTATGCAGAATAGAGACAAATGGATCCTTAGATTCCAGGCCAGGTAGCTTACATCTAATGTACTAACCTGCTTGCTCTAGCCACATTTCAGACACTCTTTAGGAGTAATGAAAAATCCCTAAGTAAACATAAAGTTGAAATTGGCATTATAAAGGAATGTCCACAATCATAGTAAAGAACTTGCTTTTACAATCTAGAAAACGTGTGAGGGAAATTTGTTTGCAATTTAGAGTTAGGAAAGAATGCAGAGGGCCACATAGTTCAGAAAACGTAGCCTTTCTCGGGAGCTGCCACCATTCTCATGGGATGGCAAATGCAGGAAGGCAGGGAAATCTCCAGTGTCAGTAGCCAAGGTTTATCTTACTCCTGTGTGTTTTGAGCAGAGACAATTTTTAAGGAATCCTCAAAACCCATTTCATAATCCTCAAACCAACATAAGCTTTCCTATGTTGAAACCTTCTCATTTTCTTTGTCACAGTCCAAAACCACTTTTTTCTCATAGGGAGGGAGGAACACGAAATACTTTGCTCAGGACTGCTGGGAGGTAGAAGGAGAAGGGGAAATACCAGGGTTTCTGCATAGGAAAGGGGTGATTCTGCAGCGCTGTGGCTAAACTGCTGGCGCAGAAGTACACAGCCGAGTCCCTGGGTTCTGAGGGCTGGATCTTCAGAGTGGAGAATGATGCATTAGGCATCGTAGCTGAGAATTGATCCTTGGGCATCCCTGAATCATCTATCGGTGTGTCGTTGTTAAAGTAAATGAGCAACTCCAGTCCCCACATCATGGTCTGTCTGTACCAGAAAAGGGAATTGTGGCCTGAAATTGGTTTACATCTCAGAGACACTTCTTTTTCCATCTCTGTCACCTCGTGCCGGGGTGACTGGATAAATCCAGCATCTGTGTGCTCTATGAAAAAAGACAGATTTGGGGGACAAAACAATGAAAACATCGGGCATCATCCATGCAGAAACCTCATGTGATGATAGTAAATACTCTGAGGACTCACTTGCTACCAAGATACGAAGGGACACACAGCAGGGGGTCCAGGAGCCCATGGCAGAGTGAGAACAGATGTGGAACATTCCAGATCAGGCCCTCTGTGAGCATGAGCAAAGAAATGAATTTTGTGACATTTTATCCCCATAGAATGCATCTGTCAGTGACATCACTGAATAGGCCACCACCCCCAACTTCTTTAAGAGGAGGCTGCATCTCTGGGAGAGGAATCAAGCAGGAATTAACTCAACTATAATTGATCTGAAATAGAGATGCACATTTGCAGAGGCTCCCTGGATATTTGTTTTGATATTATCAATTCACAGTATCTTTTCCATAACATGCCTTACATAGGAGCCTGCCAGCTATATCCATCTGCACCTCAAATTGCAAGTATTTAAAGCTGAACTCATTGTCTTATTTCAAGCCAGCCTGTCTGCAAACTCTCCTATTCCTCTCACTGGTAGCTTGGTGCTTCTAGTTCATGTGTACTTAAATTATCCCTCAGTGAGTTAGGAGTTAGACATCTCAGAAGACGCATGTCAGCTGCATTGTTAGGGATACAAGAGCTGAGCTGATGCCCTGAGAACTGATTATATTTGAAGCTCTTCTCTGCAGTGAAAAACCTGGGTTTGTTTATCCTTGAAGCGTATTAAATTCCCAAAGCCCATGGAATGTAACCTCTCTCACATTCTCTATTCCCACAGTAAAACAGAAAGGGGATAATATTGTCTTATTCTTGAAGATTTGCAGCTAAAATTTTCTAGTCTTGAATTAAATCTTATTAACCCTAGAAAAGTTCAATGTTTTTTCATCATTAACACCTGGCTTTTTCCCCCGTAACCCCACTTCTCCAAACCTACTTCCTCTCAGAGATTATGGAAAGCTGAGAGAAAGATCTGTTTTTTGGGTTGGTTAATTAAGTTACTTGCCAACAAAAGAGAAGGGCACATTTTTTGCTGTTGGCACAGAGGCATGCTTCTGAGTCCCCTGCAGTCGAAAGCACTTCCCAAAGTTAAAGGGCATTAGTTTGCAGACTAGCTTGTGTTACTGGAGGGGCTGTTTCCCTGTGGGCTCTATCTTTTTGCAAAGATATCTTTATGCGGGATATAAAACTGGCCATAATTCTGTCTTCAAAAAGTTAATTGCTTACTACTTCCTGTAACCAGGAACCAAGTGTGGCAGGCAGCGTGACGACCTCTCGAAGATGTCCATGTCTAATTCCCAGAAACTGGGAATGTGTTAAATTATGTGGCAAGGGGAGAAAGGAATGTTCCAAATGGAATGAAGGTTGGTAATCAGCTGGCCTTAGTATAGGGAGCGTGTCCTGGATTTTCCAGGTGGGCCTAATGTAATCACAAGGGCTCTAAAATGTGAAAGAGGGAGGACGAAGAGTGAGCCTCAGAATAATGCAGAGTGAGCAAAGGCTCAGCCAGTCCTTCTTGGCTTTGAAGATTGAATGGGGCCATGAGCCAAGGAACGCTGGTGGCTGAACAGGAGAGGAAAAATAGTTCTCCCCAAGAGCCTCGGGAAGGAATGTAGCCCTTCCAATACCTGGATTTTAGCCTGGTTTTGGACTTCTGACCTCCAGAACTGTAAGATAATAAGTTTTTATTGTTGTAAGCCACCAAGTTAGTGGTCATTTTTGTCAATAGAAATTGAATACCTTCTAGTAGCCATGGGACCGACGCGTGAGAGGCAGAAGCCGGATACAAAATACATGTAGCGATAGATGCATGATTACATGGAAAAAATTTAAAATCAGGCCAAGGGAAGCCTATGCAAAAACATCTTCTTATGTCTGCCCAGGCCTCATCTTCTTCCAGGAGACACTCTGGACTATGCCTCGTACATGGATATGCTGGTGGCATCACTGTGATTGTCATCTCCCTGGGGACAGGGTCCCTCTGCTGTGGTCCTGGGTAGCACCTCCATTTCTTGCTGTTCTGCTCTCTACAGAGCAGGTAGGGTTGGCCTTGACTGGTATGGGGCCAGCCTCTCCAAGGCTCCTTTGACACAAGAACTGCTTCTCTGGTTTTACCAGCTCAGAACATGGGCCCTGCCACACCCCAGCTCCTTGTGCCCCCACATCTTAAGCGAGCTCAGAGGTATAGCCACTGCAAAGCACACCTGTCACTCAGCCCCACTCAAAGCTTAATATAAAGCAAAACCCACCTGAAGAAGGGTCGGTTACTAATTCCTTTAGTCCCAGCCATTATTCAAGACATCTGCAAACCAATTTCCTGAATCTAGGTCCAACCTCAGGGTTATCCTTAACCAGCTTGTTCCAGGGAGCAGTCTCAGCTCCTCCCTGTAGACTCCGGATGACAGCGAAGCCACAGTGCCTCCTAGTGGCCAGCAGGCGGGAACAGCACAAATATGGTCTCTTGCCAGGACACAGGGACTTGCGCTTTGTTTCACTGAGTACAGGGGATATAGGATATTATGATTAGTTGGTGTTAGAAGGCCAACAAATAATATTAGTGCTATGGGGTAGGACAGAAACACCCCAGACATTGACAATGCCGTCAGAAAGGTGGAAACATAATGTCAGTTTTAATACTGATAAGCAGCAAGTCTCAATGTGAAACTCGATGGGCTGGCTAACATGATGCTGAAACAGAATTTAACCCATTCCCTGTCCCCTCAAAACTGCAGGCCAGCCCTGCATGAAAGAGAAAGTTCCCCACTGATCTTAGCACATGTTGAAAATAATCTACCTTTTCTCTAGGGAACCAGGAGGAAAACTGGGAAAATAAGGACAGACTAAACTAAAATGAAGAGAGGAAGTAGTATAACTGATTTCCCTTCCATAGAGGAGATTTGGCAAGGAATAGGATGATTAAAACAGGATTATTACTTTTGGGGTGCCCCACAAAATGGGGTATGTTGTCCCAGGAGATTGGCTTTAAACGGGGTAAAACAATAGCCACATATCAGTTACTCCTTCCAATTTTGACCACTGCCCTGGGAAATACTCATAAAACAGCACAAATGCACCCCCAGAATGCAGTAATTAACTTAATTTGAACCCCAGTCTGTACTATTTGACCTAATCTCAGCATTCTCTTGATTGTCTTTCCCATCTTGCCATATGGTCCAATGGAACACAGAGGTTATGTGATAGAAATAAGTAACAAGCATACTTTGGTAACAACATGCCCAAAACAAAGATATGTCTTAATTGGATTATGAATGGCCTTTAAGTTTTTTTTTTAAGTATTTGATATCAGAATTTAACATCTCTATACCATTTAAGTTGAATATCAGACAAATCACAAAGAATCTAACATTAAAATTCAAGGAAAATTAGAATTCCAAGTAAAGTTATTTTCATCTTAATCCCAATAATTAAGGATAATGGCACTCACTCTTTCTGTTATTATCTACACAGTTGGAAAAAATATCAAAAACAACATTAAAAATTTCAGTTAATTAAAGTCCTAAAAAAATAATAAGGAATAACTTGGCTGGGATGTTGGTGAGGGCAAGAGCCCTGGGAGGTGAGCACAGCAGTCCATTTGCCCTGGTGGGCATTTGCAGATCCTGACTCAGCTCTCAGGAAGCTGACTCACAGGCCAGGGGGTAAAGGCAAAGACCAGAACATACTGAATGTGTCATTGCCAAATTCCACTAGTAACAATGAGCCAGAGACAAACCTGTTCTCCAGATGCTCTGGGACACCTCAAGCCTTGATTCAGGGTACCCGATTGTTTTTACCTACACGCACTCTCAGAAGCACAGAAAAATGATCTCTGCTGAAAAATATCCATCCTACCCCAAAAATTATTTCTACAACTATAGTGTTTGGCACAGTGTCAAACATCATCAGATTGGTAAGGAGAAATACAAACGCCACGAAAATTCAAGCACCATAACTGAGAAGCAGCACAAGAAGAAAATCACAGAAATATCCTATGAAGATCTTAGAGGTGAAAATGATCAGACAGACTCTGAAACAACTGTGTGTCCTATGTTCAAATAATAAAAAGTGATCTCAGAAAATGTTACGAGGGAGTTATTAACTACAAATAACATAGCAGATTGGAAAAAGAAAAAAATAGAAATTTTGACGAGGAGATGGTGAGTGGCCATTTTAATCCATCACATCAGTGAGGTTTTTTTAGAGGAATAAAGGACAGGGAGTTGTGCAATGAGCAAATGGACATAAAGCCTGACTTGCCATCAGGTATTAGATTGGATAAGGAGGGGAGGGAAGTCAGGAGGGGCTAATGGACAGTGACAATGCTTTCAGACAATTTCCAGTATGCTGCTTTTTAAGTAATTCTAACCAATACTTCAGAAAGATTTCTAGTATTAGAGAGTGTAGGCAAAATAGAGTCGTGAATATGGAGCTAGACACACAGAGTGTATATTATCAGAGAGGGCAACCGATTGCTTCAGAAGTTCTTACAAGGAATATTTTAACCCACTAAGGAACTTTTAATATACAAGGCAGACAAGTAGAAATGTCCTCTGAACTGATTGGTCCAGGTCTAGATATACTCTTGGGCTGGGATGATTACGTAGAAGAGTTAAGAGAGTTCAGGAGAAGTAGAATTCATTTGGAGCTAGGATTTGGAACTGGTTGCTGGGGTATCTGTGTGCATTCCTTTGAACTGGAAAAAGGGCTGAATAACATAGCTGAAATTATAATCACTATCATTAACAACATCATTATTAACATACTTTACCAAAAATAAAACAGAAGGGAAAATATTTCCAAACACATACTGTGTGTGAGACTTTGCTAGACAGCCAGGGTGTCACCAAAGGTAACAAGTCATTCACATGCTGACAACTACAGAGGGGGAGCCCGCTGTTTGCTGCTTGGTATAATCACTATCTGTATTATTAAGTTTATTGTACATGTTTCATGATCACATACTTTTATGGGAGAGAAACCATCACTACCCTGAGGACTCAATCCCTGATAAGTCATTTTAGGTTTCTTGAGTTGTCCCCAAGAAGTGTTTCAAATCCCTGAGACACATTTTCAAACAACAATTATAACACTCATGTTTTAAGAAATAGTTCATTTCCTCCCACTATATGAATCCTAGCTATATCTGAAAACTCACTTCTTCCCTGGGAGGATGAGGAATAAGGAAAGGCTGCTGTGAGCTGAGTAGAGAGGAGAGAGTCCTGCAGTTTTCTGCACAGGAGGGAAGTGTCTCTGCTACGCTGTGGCTAAGCTGCTGGCACAGAGATACACGGCTGAGTCCCCAAGCTCTGCAGGCTGGATCTTGAGAGTGGAGTCTACTCCTTTGAGCCTTTCTGCAGAAAATCGATCCTTAGGCAACTGTGAATCGTCTACTGCTTCCTCATTCTCATACCGAATCAGAAGCTCCGGGCCCTGTCCCAAGTTCTGCCGGTACCAGTAAAGGGTATTGTGGCCAGAAATAGGATTGCACCAAAAAGCCACAGGCTGTTTTTTCTCTATAATCTTATATCTAGGAGACTGGGCCACTCCAGCTTCTGTGAGTTCTGTGAGGGAAAAAGAATTTGAAAATAGAAGGAAATGACTAGAATAATCACTGGGAGATTATGTGAGGATTATGGTGTTCCTAGGACTCACCTTCCCCCAGGAGACAGAGGGCCACCCAGCAGAGGAGCCTGGTACCCATGGCAGGGTCAGAGCAGGATGGAAGCTTTGCCAGATCAGGGTCACCGTGAGCAGGAGCAGAGCAAGTGGGACATCACTGTCCTTACGCAGAAGTTCCTACAGTGACATCATTGTCTCCACAAATGCTTAAGTTCTTAGAAAACAATTGTTGTAAACTAAAACAGAGCTAAAAGTTTGTTTGATGTATTCATAGACTGGAAGTTCGTCCAAACATCCTCACTCACATATTCAGGGCTTGGGAGATTAGATCTCGCACTACATCTCTAGGCCTATCCTGTGCTAGATGTTTCTACTTGGAAGTCTCAAAGGCAACTCAAAATAGATATATCAGTTAGTGACCTCTTGATTTTATGTGTAATTTTCCTTCTCTTTGGGTATTTCTTTTCTACCAGGTCCTCCATGCTCCCAGTCCTCTAGGGTAATTGACACAGCTTTATCCTAGAACTGCATTGAACTAGCTGACATACTGTAACCTAAAGGGGTAAAATAATTCCCTAAGCACAAAGTTGGGAGGTTTCATTTTATCTGAAGGCCAATGCCTAGTTCCCTTTTTGCTGTTATCAATCTTCATTATGTATTATGTATGAAGCCTCCACTATGATTCTTCCTGTAGTTCTTGGTCACAAATGTATTGAAAGTAAGTTCTGATATCTTAACCCAAATGGGTGAAGAACACTCTAATTCCTGAAAATATCAGGGTGAATATCTAACAATAAATGCAAAATTGAACAGGACTTCTGGGATCTAAAACACTTACACCTCTATCATATTTTACAATTGAACTGCAGTGTTAGTATCCAGCAATTTTTTAAAAAATTATGCAACATTAGTTATGACACATTTCTCATTGTCTGAGTGGGAAGGCTTGAGGGATTAGAGAAGCCCTGAGAATCAATGTGAATGAACTAACCAATGACGTGTGTTCAGAGAAAGGGAATAGTACAACTCAGCCTAGAGAAATCCAAGTTCTTAAAACCTAGGGGACACATGTCAAGGTTATCAGGTGAAGACCTGTGAGTGTAGAATTATCAGAACCATCTCTTTTCCATATAAATTATCTATCATTGTGGTAGAAAAGCTGCTAGTCGGAGCCCACCTTATGTTGACACCAATTAATAATTTCATGATGGGAAGTGTCTTCACATCACAGTGTCACTGTCTTCCATCCTTGTGACCAGGGGCTTAAGGCCCTGGATGACAACAGCATTGAGAGAGTGGAGGCTGGGTGGCTGGAGACAGGTCGTATCAGGCTGCATGTGAAATACTTGAAATTAAGGCATCCTATTTCTAGGAAAGACATTCCCCAGGTATTCTCAGGCCTCCCCTGCTTCCTGAGTACCAAAACAAATGAACAAAAAAACACCCATGATTGTGTCAGGGCCCAAAGGGCCATCTCATTGCTCAGGGAAGGAAATGCCAGAGTTCTGGAAAATCAGTTCTTGTTAAGGATATTTACGGTGTTGGCCAGGTGCGGTGGCTCACGCCTATAATCCCAGCACTTTGGGAGGCCAAGACAGGCAGATCACGAGGTCAGGAGATCGAGACCATCCTGGCTAACACGGTGAAACCCCGTCTCTACTAAAAATATTTTAAAAATTAGCCAGGTGTGGTGGTGGGTGCCTGTAGTCCCAGCTACTCAGGAGGCTGAGGCAGGAGAATGGCATGAACCCAGGAGGCAGAGCTTGCAGTGAGCCGAGATCGCGCCACTGCACTCCAGCCTGGGCGACAGAGCCAGACTCCGTCTCAAAAAAAAAAAAAAAAATTTGTAGTGTTACTGGAAACATCTACAATTGTCCACTCCCATCTTCTACATTCCCCTTACATCATCCTGTCCATCGTCCAGGACACACTAGAATAGGTTAGGTGTAGGATAGGGTGCATTGCTAAGGTTTCTCTGATGTTCTCCCAAGGGGGCAGTTGTTCCTCTGCATGGGTCTGTGAGCATTCAGGTTGGCTCTTGGCTCTCTTCCATCTACCCCTCAAGTGGGCTCAGAAGATTCTCCACTCAATGGTTTGCTACAGTTCAGATTTCACTGCTGAACAGAACCCACTGGCATCAGTGGAGAAAGATGAGTTTCTATTGACCACTCAAAACACCTGCAAACTAGATACTGAATGCTAGGATGAAGCCACACTTTTCCTTTAAATTCAACTTCTCAGGCAACACTTAGCCCTGTTTCCAAAACATCTGGACCCCATCAAACCTCAGTGCCTCCTGATGGCCAATGATTCAGAGCCACTGGGCTTAGGCCCTCCATTCATGGCTCAGGGAGAGTGATGGGACTTCTAAACAATGGAAATTAGATCAGGGCTACTATCGGACAGTGTTTGTGGGAGACTGAAGGGAATTCATTCCAGCTCCATGTGATCCTTCTGTCCTACTAGAGACTCCTCCCCACTGACAGTGTTTCGGTCCTGCTAGAGCCCCCTCCCTCTTACACAAACACATATTGTCCAACCACAATTTAGGACAAGCACTACCACTCCTCTGCTTACATTCAGGCAATTCCCCAACATCTGTGAGTTCTTGACCAACCTGTAGAGAACTCAGAATCTCCTGTTTCAGTTAAAACAGTCGTGTGTATTTACTAAACAGCTTCTTGACATGCATTGGTAGCTAAGTTTTTTGCTCATCTCAGAGACATCAAGCTATTTTGTCCTCAGACTATAAATTCTCTTATCTTTTGGGGGGACTTTTAAAAATCATAGCCTGTCCCTATAGAAAAAGTACACTATAGGGCTAAAAGAAACCTTATCTTGTGTGTTTATTTTATGGTAATTATAGAATATTTCAAATATATTGAAAATGAATATAATAAATACCCACCACAAAACTGAAATCATGCCAACATTTCAAGATCTTAAGATTTTTTTCTTCTAATTTTATTTAAAAAACTGACATTTTTGGAAGAGCTGAATCATACAACAAACAGAATATTAAAATGTATTTCAATTATTAACATCTTTTGACATTTGCTTTATCTCTTTGTGTATTTTACCCTCAATTTCTGAAATAAATCACTTTATTCTTAATGATTCAGTATGTCTCTCCTAAAAAGAGGCCATTATCTTAGAAAACCAGAAACGCCTTTATTACACTCAAAAACTTAATATTCATATAACATTATTTTCTCATATATACTTCACATTCCCCTTTCTCCAGTTGTACCAATGTGTCCTTTGGTTTTAATTTTTTTTCTACAGGACATTATCAAAGATTATGCATTTCTTTTGGTTGTCAGGTCTTTTTAGCTACTTTTAAACTAGGCGTCTCTTTGGCCCACTTATATTTTCCGATTTTCATGGTCTTGATTTTTGTAAGAGTCCATGTCAGCTGACTGGTAAAATGACCCCTAATCAGAATTTCCACATTATCAGAGGTTAAATATTTTGGCAAATACCATGCCATAGTTGATATGTGTTTCCCATTGCATCTGATCAATTACAAGAACATATAATGCTATCTTTACACATTTTTGGCGATACTAAATTTAACATCATAGACATCAGATCTCTCCATTGCGAAGATATCATTTATATTTTATAGTTAATAAGCAATTAGTGGAGTGATACTTTGACACAATGTAGATATCTTGGTCTCCAGTAACCTTTCAGATGTTGGTTTTGACATCAACTGATGGTGTCTGTCTATAACTACATTAATGGTTACATTGATTTTCTAATTAAAATTACTGACTAGCATTGTTCTGTAATGAAGACATTCTTACCTACATCTTTTTATTGTCGTTATAGCCTTACAGATTTTTAAAATTTGTTATAATTTAGTGTCTTCATTATTATTCTCTAATGTTTAGATACTTGTGTTTGGCTAGTAGGAGCCCCATGAAACTGGTTCTGTGGATTTTTTCTATGTTTTCTGGGTCATGAAACTTCCTTGATTTCTGCCAAAAGATGTTTTTGACTTTCCCTGCTCTGGATGTAGAAGAAGCCATTTCTGCTTTGTTTCTTTTAGAAACATTTAGAAATTAAATAACATGCAATAATTCTGCCCATTACTACTGGGAACACAACTACAAAGAAATAAAGCAATTGTCCATCGACTTCATATTGCTTCTTACATATTGTATGGTTAGAGTTAGGAAATACATAATTTTTAAATAATAAGTTCATATTGATACCTCAAATTCAAATAAACACCACAGATTTCTTCCTTGTCTTTCCCTATTTCTTATTGTATCCCTCTTCCCTTTGTAAGAACTCTATTTCCCAGCAATGTCAATCAATTTACTTATTCTCTGTTATACAGTATATTAAAAATGTTTCAGAATATGCACTAAAAACACTAACAGCAACAAATCTCCCAAATGAAGTTCAATCCCAACCTCATTTAGCCTTATAATCGTAAAACTACTAAAATCTAAAGACAAAGCAAAACTAAAAAACAACCGGAAAAGAAAAGCCATTACCTCCTAAGAAGATATACAAATGATCAATAATATATGAAAAGATGCTTAATATCTAATTAGGTCTTCTATCTAAGTTCAGTTTATTACATGCAACATGTTGGAAAAGCTCTTTGACATTGGCCTTGGCAATGATTTCTTCGATATACAAAAAGTTCAGGCTACAAAAGCAAAAATAA
Source organism: Pongo abelii (assembly GCF_028885655.2). Classification (NCBI taxonomy): domain Eukaryota; kingdom Metazoa; phylum Chordata; class Mammalia; order Primates; family Hominidae; genus Pongo; species Pongo abelii. Next base: position 140,107,795 of record NC_071991.2, on the reverse strand, counting down.
ATGGGACTAAATCAAACTGAAAAGCTTCTGCACAGCAAATAAAACAATCGACAACATGAAAAGGCAACCTATGGATTTGGAAAAATATTTGCAAACCATATGTCAGATAAGAGATTAATATACCAAACATATAAAGACCCCATACAACTCTTTGGCAAGATAACATATAACCCTATTTAAACTGAGCAAAGGACCTAAACAGACATTTCTACCAAGAAGACATAAAAATGGCCAAGATGTTCAATATCACTAAATGTTAGAAAAGTGCAAATCAAAACTGCTATGAGATAGCACCTCACACCCATTAAGATAGCTATCATTAAAAAGATAAGCTGCAAGAGTGTGGAGAAAAAGGAACTTTTATACACTGTTGGTGGAAAAGTAGATTGATGCAATCATTAAGAAAATTAGTGTAGATGTTCCTAAAGAAATTAAAAATATAATTATATGACCCAGCAATCTCTTTTCTTGGTATATACACAAAGAAAATGAAATCCCACCTCTTGGAGATATCTGCACTCCCATGTTCATTGCAGCATTATTTACAATAGCCAAGATATGGAAACAACCTAAGTGTCTACTGATGGACAAATGGATGAATAAACTGTGGCATACATATACAATGGAGTATTATTTGATCCTAAAAAAAAATAATGAGATCTTGCCATTTACCACAACAAGCATAGATGAACCTGGAGGACATTAGGCTAAGTGAAATAAGCCAGACACAGAGAAATAGTGTATATTATTTATATGTGAAATTTATAAAAACTCAAATATACAGAGAGAGTGAAATAGTGGTAACTGGGAGGATGGCAGGGGGAGGGAATAGGAAATGGGAACATTTAGGCCAAATGATACAAGATAGCAGATAGGCGGATGAAGAAGTCTAAAGATCTAATGTGCCACATGAAAACTATAGTTAATATATTCAGAAATTTTCTAAATGAGTAAATTATATCTGTTATTGCCACAGGGAGTAAATGGGTAACTATGTGAGATGATGGCTATATTAATTTGTTTCACTATAGTAACCATTTTCCTGTAGGTATGTATCTCATAATATCATGTTATGTACCTAAAGTATACATAATAAAATTTTCAGATTTAAAGTAAAAGTTCAAAAAAAGATGCTTAACATCATTAGTCATTAGGAACATGTAAATCAAAACCGCAATGAGGTATCACTTCGCATTTACCAGGATGGCTATAATAATTTTTAAAAAGAAGAACAGAACAGAAATTAAGTGCTGGCAAGGCTGTGAAGAAACTGGAAGGCTTTTACATTGTTGTGGGAATAAAATGCTGAGGCTGCTATAAAACACTGTTGGGCAGTTGCTCAAAATGTCAAATGTAGAATTCCCATGTGACTCAGCAATTCCGCCCCTAGGTATACACCCAGAATAATTGAAAGCAGGAAATCAGACAGATACTTGTAGGCCAGTGTTTATTACAAGATTATTTATAATATTCAAAAGGTGGAAACAACCCACATGTCCATCAGCTGATGATGAGATAAACAAAATGTGGTCTATACACACAGTGAAGTATTATTCAGCTATATAAAGGAGTAAAATTCTGACACATGCTACAATATGGATGAATCTTGAAAGCATTAGGCTAAGTGAAAGAAGACAGACACAAAGGGAAATACATCTTATGATTTCCCATCAATTAACTATCTAGAGTTGGTAAATTCATATAAACAAACGGTAGATTAGAGGCTACCAGAAGCTGAGAAGCATGGGAAAGATGGAGTTATTGCTTAATGGGTATAGTTTCTCTTTGAGATCATGAAAAACATTTGGAAACAGCAGTGATGGTTCTACAACATTGTGAATGTACGTAATTCCACTTAATTGTACATTTTAAAATTGTTAAGGTGAAAAATTGTATGGTTTATGTATATATAAAACATTTAAAAGTTAACATTTAAAAACTGTGGTAATATGTATTTTATATATATATAAAACCGTGGTAATGTATATACTATATATTTTTTATATATATATGTATAACCACAGTTTTTAAATGTTAATTTTTAAATGTCGATTAAAACCTTCAAAATGGCTAAAATAAATATTGACAACTCAATTCTCCATGATGGACCCTAAAGACAATGAAAGGAACTCAAGTAATTTAAACACACAGTCATCTCTTAGTATCCCGAGGGGATTGGTTCCAGGAAACCCTGCTGATACCCTAACCCAAGGGTGCCCACCTTCCTCACAGTCAGCCTTTCATATCCTTGGGTTCCAAATCAGCTGATATAGAGGGTCAACTATATTGCTAATTTATTTCAAAATGTTGCTCGTCAGAATATATCTCAGAAAGGGTTTTCTGATATAGTTATTGTATTAGTCTGTTTTCACACTGCTATGAAGAAATACCCGAGACTGGGTAATTTAATTTATAAAGAGGTTTATTTGACTCACAGTTCCACATGGCTGAGAAGGCCTCAGGAAACTTACAATCATGGCAGAAGGAGAAGGGAAGCAAGGCATGTCTCACATGGCAACAGGACAGAGAAAGAGAAGGGAAAACTGCCACTGTTAAACCATCAGGCCCTGTGAGAAATCACTCACTATTAGGAGAACAGCACGGGGGAAACCACCCCCATGATGCAGTCACCTCCACCTGGCCCCTCCCTTGACACGTTGGGATTACAATTTGAGATGAGGGTGGCAACACAGAACAAAACCATATCAGTTATAATTTTCTTCTGTAGTATAATACAGTTCTATTAGTCCATATCTTTTCTCATATTTCGGACTATCATTTCTTTGAAGACTTTCCAGTCTTCAAAGTCTGGTAAGTTTGCATTCATAATTTACTGTTTCAGATTGGAATACTCTGATTCTAAGTGAGGTTAAAAACCTATTCTTTTTTTTTTTTTTAAGACAGGATCTTGCTCTGTCACCTAGTCTGGAGTGCAGGGGGTGATCTTGGCTCACTGCAACCTCCGCCTCCCAGGTTCAAGTGATTCTTGTGCCTCAGTCTCCCGAGTAGCTGCCAGGACCGCAGGCACATCCCACCATGACCAGCTAATTTTTTGTATTTTTTATAGAGATGGGATCTCACCATGTTGGCCAGGCTTGTCTCGAACTGCTGACCTCAAGTGATCTGCCCACCTCAGCCTCCCAAAGTGCTGGGATTACGGGAATGAACCACTGCACCTGGCCCAAGAACCTATTTTTATGTTAGTAGTAATTTATGTTTACTTTTCTGTGAAATGCCTATTTAGACTAAGTATTGCCATTTTATTGGGTTGTCTTTTTCTTAGTAAGTTATGAGAATGCTTTACCCATTGTAGATACCAACTCTATTAGATAAGAACAGCTATGCTACAGAAAATAAAATAAAAATAAATCTTAAAATCTCATTGGCTTAATTCTATGAAGTCTTGCTTCCCATGTCCACAAAGCCCAGCAGGCCATAAGTAGCTTTCTTTCATGGTTGTTCACCAAATTATGACCCAGTGAGCCAGGCTGCTTCCATATTATCATTAGTCAATCTGTATCGCATAGCTCCCAAGTTTATTAGGGCATGGCAAAAGAGTTGAAGGGTATCTGTACAGACAACAGTCAACAGCAGGCTTGAGACTGTGGTGCTTAGAAAGTCCTGCTTGCGAGATTGGCGTTTGGCTGACATCTGGGAAGCTGGCTGGTGAGCAGTGCCCTGCACTGACATAGTTTCTCCTAACCGAGAGGAGTAGCTCATTGTGCCTAGACTGATATTGCAAACAGTATTGTGCTGAACACCAGATTTCCTTCTGGGCTGTGGATTTTGGGTTCATACTAGGCAGTGAGTGCCTCTATGACCGGCCTCCACTAAAGCCTCTGGGGTGTTGAGTCGCTGATGAGCTCCACAGGCAGAAACATTGCACACGTGTTAATGCATTTTTGTTGCTGGGAGGTGAGCTCTTTGTGACCCCTCCCAGGAGGAAGACAGCATAAGGAAGCCAATGTGTGAACTCCTCTAGATTCCTCCTGTGTGTTTTCTTCATATGATCTGCTGATGAATATTTACTATGACACTGTAATAAATCTTAACCATAAGTGCCACTGTATGCTATATCCCATGAGTTTTTGCAGCTAATTTCTGTGTCTACTTGAGGACTCTCTTCACAGTGCCACAAGTTATTTCTTTTTTCTTTTCTTTTTTTTTTTTTATTTTTTTTGAGACGGAATCTTACACTTTCGCCAGGCTGGAGTGCAGTAGCGTGATCGTGGCTCACTGCAGTCTCCGCCTCCCGGGTTCAAGTGATTCTCCTGCCTCAGCCTCCCGAGTAGCTGGGACTACAGGCGTGCACCACCACATCCAGCTAATTTTTGTATTTTTAGTAGAGACGTGATTTCACCATGTTGGCCAGGATGGTCTCGATCTCCTGACCTCGTGATCTGCCCATCTCAGCCTCCCAAAGTGCTGGGATTATAGGCATGAGCCACCACGCGTGGCCACCACAAGTTATTTCTAAGGGCCAGCCTTGGGATTGCCCACATCAGTTCTGCACACATCCAGTTACACAGAACCTCTTCATATGTTCCCAGCCCTTTAACTGCATGTGAAGCCTAGAACTGTAGGGGAGCCAAGGGACTTTTGTGAGCATAAATGGTGTTTGTCATGCTGATTCCTCTTCATTTGCATGCATTCCTCATGCCTTTTCCAGGCTGTGGCTTGACTTTTCATTTTTTATCATGCATTTTGATACATGATTAATACAACTAATGTCAGTTTTTTTTTGTTGTTGTTTTATTTTTTGAGACAGAGTTTTGCTCTGTCACCCAGGCTGAAGTGCAGTGGTGCCATCTCTGCTCACTGCAACCTCCGCCTCCCGAGTTCAAGTGATTCTCGTGCCTCAGCTTCCAGAGTAGCTGAGATTACAGGCACACGCCACTACCCCTGGCTAATTTGTGTGTTTTTAGTAGAGACGAGGTTTTGCCATGTTGCCCAGGCTGGTCTCAAACTCCTGGGCTCAAGTGATCCACCCGCCTAGGCCTCCCAAAGTGCTGGAATTAAAGGTGTGAGCCACCATGCCCATCCAGTATTATTTTTTATGGCATGTGTTCTTTTGTGTTTCCACTAAAAAAGTCTTCCCTCAAAGGATAAAAATATTTTCCTTAATTTCTTTTAGTGAAATTTAAGTTTTTCTGTTTATAGTTAAGAGTAAATGTACCTGAAATATACTTTCACATAAGGAATGAAGTAGAGACTTAGGAATAAGAGGGAGGAACATATGTTCAGTGTAGAAGAAATAATCTGTAAAAACACATCCCCATGGTGGGAAACAACATAACACATATGAGGAAATAACTGAACATAGAGGAGCGTGGCTGGAGCAGAGACAGCCAGGAGAGACTTGTGCAAAATGATGATGGAGATGTAGGTGAAGGGCAAATGATAGAGGGCCCCATGAGGCTATTGCCACATAGAAGAAAGGCAGCCAGGAACAGAGGTCAGGAGTGAAGGTTCGTGACTATGAGTGGAAGGATAGTGGAGCGTGGGGAAAGGGGCAGATGAAGAAGGAACTGAAGCCCACAGGGGAGAGAAGGAGTCCAGGCTTTGGGGTTAAAAGAATCATCACTAATCTCAACGAATGATGCCTTTTCCTTTCTGCAAGCAGCAAAAGAGAGCTGCAGAAGAGAGACTCAGAAAGCTAAGGGTGTTGGGGTGACCTCCAGTTGGTCTGAGACTGGGGTAGGAATGGACGTCAGCACCGAGGGTCATAAGGCCCCTGCTCTATGGCTTCCAGGCTGGCCAGGGCCCTCTGACTTCTGTGAAGGCCTGGACTTCCCAGGGTGGGGATAGACACAGAGCAACCTCAGTCTTTCTAACTGCCGTTTACGTGCAGAGAGGAGGCAGCCATGCAGCACTGTGGACTCACTGATGGCGCAGAAGTACACAGATGTCTGGGAGCGGGTAGCGGACTCCAGAGTGAGGAGGAAATCCTCTGTCTTTGATCTAGAGACACTGTAGCCATCTGAGACTTCTCCTTTGTCAGTGTCTTTAACACCATATGAGTAATGGATCAGCCTCAGCCCATGCCCCAGGTCTTGTCGATACCAGTACATATAGCGGCGGTTCTCAGTCTGGTGACATTTCAGAGTCACTGGTGTTCCTGTCTCTGTGATCTTGTGTCTTGGGCTCTGGGTGATTCCAGCATCCATATGTCCTGTAATAGAAAACAACAGACCCTGATGCTGTAAGCCCAAGAAAAAGGCTTGTATTGAGGCCTTGGGAATTCCAGGGAGGGAAGCCCACCTGTTACCAGCCCTCACCTGTCCACAGGAGACAAAGGGCCACATAGAAGAAGAACCTTGTGGCCATTTCAGGTCCAGGCCAGGATCTCATGTCTCCCAGCCCTGCTTGGGGAAATAGAACTTAGGTATTCAGTGACTCGATGACATCAGTGCCCCTGACAAATAGTTGTGCTGGAAAGTTAACCTGCCACACCCCTTCCATTCTCCACAAAAATAAATCATATATATATATACACACATATATTCATTGTGTATATATATATATATATATATATATATATATATACACAATGAATATATGTAATTTATGGTATATACAACAATATTTTATAGGACATATATACAATTTAACAGCTCAGAATGGGAATAATTTGTAGACTATTTTTAAAGACATAAGTGCATATGCTCTTTGCAGGTTATTAGAAAGAAAATGCATTCCTCTCTGCATATTTTATTCCCGTTACGATACAATTCCTCATTTATATGCTGTTTTAATTGTTTCCAAATTGATGTAGTCTAAGGGACATTCTCATGGCAGTCTGGTGTCCTTTATAACTCATCTCCTCAAATTTGCCTCTAAGTACCTTTTACTAGATTTTATCTTTTCTCAAACTCTGGATAACTGGATGTCAGCCTACAGTGATGGCCTCTGTTAAAAGAGCCACCTGACATCTGGGAAGGTTTCAAAAAGTCTTAAGGTCAGGATCAATACAATTTGTATATTGTTTTATGCTCTGTCACATTAGTTCACCTCACAGGAGCCTCATCATCAGAGCTCAGACCTCTGTGTATTCCCGCTGGTAGTGTGATGGTTAATTTTAGGTGTTATTCTGACCACATTAAGGCATACCTGGATAGCTGGTACAGCAACATTTCTTGGTATGTCTGTGAGGGTATTTCTGGAGGAGATTGGCTTGTAAATTGATGAACTGTGTGGGGAAGATCTACTCTCAATGTGCATGGGCAATATCCAGTCAGCTGGGGGCCTGGATAAAACAAAAAGGCACAGAAAGGGTGAATTTGCATTCTCTCTCAGAGATGAGACATGTGTCTTCTACTGCCCTTGGATATCAGAACTCTAGCTTCTCCTACCTTTGGATTCCGGGACTTGCATTAGCAATCCCCTGGGTTGTCAGGCTTTTGGTCTCAGGCTGAGAGACACAACATTGGCTTCTCTGGTCTGAGGCCTTCAAACTTGGACTGAATCATGCTACTGGCTTTGCTTCATCTCTAGCTTGCAGATGGCTGGCATACTGGGGAACTTTTCAGCCTTCGTAATCACGTGAGCCAATTTCCCTAATAGATCTCTTCTCTTCTCCTCTCTTCTCTTCTCTTCTTTCTGTCTCTCTCTCTTTCTATATATATATATATATAGAATATATAAAGAGAGTATATATATACACATATATGTACATATATGTACATATATACACACATATATAGTGTGTGTGTGTATATATATACATATATACTGTTTCTCCAGAGAAACAGAACCAATAGAATGTATATATGCATATGTATACATATATACATTTTTTTGCTATGAGAATGCTCTGCTAGGCAACACCACATACTATGAAAATGCTTTAAAATGCAACAGGAAGAAATGTTAAGGCACAAAGAACAAGTACATAGTGACACATGTCTATCAGAACACACTAAGTAATGATCCACACTGCTTCCACCCTTTACCCAGAAAGGGAAGGATCTAGGCCACCTCGTCCTCAGAGAGAAACAGAACCAATAGAATACATACATGTATGTACATATACACATATGTATGACTAATACAGATATGACTTCTCCCTTTGTTTTAGGAGAGGCCACCTGAGTCTCCATCACCTAATAGGGGTCTCATCATCAGAACTTAGACCTCTGTGTTCTCATGAGTTTTGTGATGGTTAATTTTCGGTGCCAATCTGACCAGGCTAGGGCATACCTAGGTAGCTGGTAGAACAGCATTTCTTGGTCTATCTGTGAGGGTATTTCTGCAGGAGATTGGCTTGTGAGTTGATGGACTATGTGGGGAAAACCCACCCTCCTTTTTTTCTTTTGTGTAAAAATAAGAGGAAGCTCATTAGGGGTGTATATGAGGTATTTGCCCAGAAGTACACTAGTCTGGTGCTTTTAGGGTCACAGGGAAATGTCCTGTGTCCATTCAGAAGGTCTTATAACCACAAACGGGAGGATATTGATTGAACCGTAAATGTGCTGTGGTGCAAAATTTACATCTAGTCAATAGTGGTACTATTGTTATTTCAGATACAGGTCACATCTCGGTGTGAGGATCCCTTTTTGTGACTGCACATCTTGATGTAACCTGGGTGGGTAATTCCTACACTCATGCTCCAGTGAGAATGGCTACAGAATCTGAAGTGGAGACAGGGAGGAGACCCATGAACACCCCCATGGGGAGGCTGTGGCTGGGGCCTGGCAAGCCCAGGAAGAGCTTTCCCATCTATGCCCAGAACTCCCCTGGTCCTAGGAGACCAAAAGGCACACAGAAAAAGAGATCATTGCCCATGGTTGAGTCAGGACAGGAAAGGAGAGCTTTCCATCTCAGGGCTCAGATTCTTTGGGGTAGGGCACATGGAATCCAAGAGCTCTGAGAATTGTTATCAAAATAAGGTGTGATCCATCAATAAATAAGGTGTGATCCACCAATAGAATTCTCAACAATACTCTGACTTCTCTGGAGAGATAAACATCTACCAGGAATATTTTCCTTGTATTTACATTTGTATTACTTGATCATTATTGATTTACAAATTTTCTTTTGTTGAAAACATACACCTTGTTTTGCAGCTTTGCCTGTTTTCTGTGCTGATGTTTTTCACGCATTTACATGGTGCCTACACACGGTAACTAGCTAGAAGTGGATTTGCCATGAAGTCAATGAAGAATAACTTCAGGCCTTCTCACTTGTGCAGAATTTATTTATTTTTTTTTTAATTTGAGACAGGGTCTCACTCTGTCACCCAGGTTGGAGTACAATGGCTTGATCTCTGCTCACTGCAACCTCCACTTCCTGGGCTCAAGTGGGTCTCCTGCCTCAGTCTCCCAAGTAGCTGGGATTACAGGCGTCCACCACCGTGCCTGGCTAATTTTTGTATTTTTGGTAGAGACAGGGTTTCACCATGTTGGCTAGGCTGATTTCAAACTCCTGACTTCAAATGATCTACCCGCCTCAGCTTCCCAAAGTGCTGGGATTACAGGCATGAGCCACTGTGCCTGGCCTTACACAGAATTTTTTCAAGACATTGTCATTTTTTATTCTCTTTTTCAAAGCGATCCCTAAAATTTTATAAGCCTCATGTTCCACAAAACTTGGATCTACTCTGCACATATGCTTGTTAAATTTTTGTTGAATGACTGAAGAAAGAAATGAATGGTTCTTTGAGTCCAGGCAGACCCTGAAGCTGTGAAACATAAACTTAGTCTATTCAGTTACAAATAAGCTCAGAGCCTTAACTGAGCAGAGACCCATGTGAATCTGTTGGAAACTCAGAATGAGTCAAAATGAACTTGGAAGAGATAGTTCACATATCATTATAAGACTTCTGAATGAATGCATGGCGTATAACTAAAAGAAAACCATGGCATTTTTCAAAGAGAAGTGTCTTAGAGGGTCATCCCATTCTATCACTGTCAAAGTTTTAAGCTGCCCCTGAAGGCAAAGTTTGAGACGTGGGCTTTGGTGAAAGTAGTTTATTTTGGAAAGGATCTCAGGAATTAGGAATAAGAAAGATGGGAGAATAAAATAGGGAGAGAGGGAACCAAGATAAAGGTACAATATTGAGTTTGTGCTGGAGCAACAGGAGATGGAATCCATCAGGATTGCTCTGAATTCACAACTTTATGGGAGCATCACACCTTGCATATCAGACTCAGTATCAAGCAGGAAATGCTGTAAGGTACAACATTTTCACTTTCTCTTAAGACACAACTGTTTGTGTTAGTTTTGCCAATGAATTATCAGACTACTATATATATCAGACTACTATATCTGAATCATAGGTGAATCAGACAAAAGTAATTTGTGTATGCCTTTGTTACCAGATTGCACAAAGTAAAAAACTGCTTGACTAGAGATTTGTCAGAAAATTCATAGGGACCTAAGACTTATTGAGCCTATACTATGTATTAGACTCTGTTTTATTTACATGTATAAAATCTCTGTAAGACATATATGATTGGCCTCAGTTTAGCCAAATGTTTTCAACATCACTGACCCAAGGGATCAGAAGATGAACCACTGAGGTCTCCTCATCTCTGAGGATCTTCCTCTTTAGCAAGTAGCCTCCCACGTGAAAGATGTTATTCAAATGGTTTGTGTCAGATGCACTGTTTCTAAAAGAGATATTTAGATTTCCAATGTTGAAGGTATCTTCCTCTACCAAAATGTATAGGGTGGAGTAACTTCAAGCACAGGTTGAAAGTCAGTATGGCCTAGGTGTGAGTCCAAGTTCTATATTTGTTAGCTGTACCTCCTTTAGAAAATCTAAATTCTCTAACAGTTTTTTACCTGTAATATGGGAGTAAATTGTTCTCCCTTTTGAAATTCTTAAGAAAGTAATTGAAATAATGTACCTGGTATACGGCCCAGAGAAAATGGGATTAACAATATTGCTTGTTATTAGCAATCAGCAAGGGAATTTTCTCTAAGTTCACATAAACGAGGTAGAATTAAGTTGGTCTCTGTCCACCGTGTACTTGCACATGCATCTGCAAATGGCACATCATACACTTGGTAGCTGCTGTGCTGGCTGTTCTACATTGGCACCCAATGCTCCCCACAACCGACTCTCGCCTCCCTGCCCCATACTGCCCTGGACTGTGCCCCTGAAGACCGATTTCAGCAAACGGTGCTATCCAGGCTTTCAGCTGGGCTTTCCAGTGGAAGACATCAGCTGGACATTGAAGGGTAGTGAAGAGAAAGTTCAGCATATCTGGGCTTCCCCTTCCTAGCTCTGGTCCTGAATTCACCCCTTTGGGAAACTTTTCTCATTACTTGCATGCACCTCCAGTAACACAGAATTTCCCTCCCACCCCTTTCTCCATAGGCCCAGCAGTTAGTTGTACTGGCTTCCCAATGTGCTGGAAACCCCTGGTCCCTCAAACACTTCTTGGTGTCCCTAAGTCTGTTTACCCCTCTAAACATAGTCCTTTGATTAAATTGTTTTCACTTCAGCCTTTTTGATTGTGTTGTCTGTTCCTTGCCAGAAAACTGACTGATTGAAAGGACTTTCATACATTGTAAATGCGTGTATGAATAATTAGGGATATATTATCTTGCCAGACTTTAGATTTCTTAAAGACAGAATGTGTAATTTGAAAAATTACATCTCATTTTCTGTATTCCAAGGAAATTTTTAACATAATAGGTATTCCAGGAATATCTACTGAATAAATTAACAAGTGAACAACAACTAAATGACAACAGCAAAGCTATATATATAAAATAAATTTTCATAAACAAGTTGACAGAAAATATAAAATTTATTCTCCTGCTTTCCATTTCTCTGCTGCATAGCTGGGTGTGCTGATGATTGTCTTTTGGCACTGAGTACCCCTAAATGTCCTCCAACAATCTCTCTCTCTCTCTCTTATTGCAAGAGCTAGAAGACTTGAAAGTACATTTCCCAGGCCGGGCACAGTGGCCCACGCCTGTAATCCCAGCACTTTGGGAGGCTGAGATGGGTGGATCGCGAGGTCAGGAGATTGAGACCATCCTGGCTAACATGGTGAAACCCCGTCTCTACTAAAAATACAGAACAATTAGCCGGGCGTAGTAGCGGGTGCCTGTAGTCCCAGCTACTAGGGAGGCTGAGGCAGGAGAATGGCGTGAACCCAGGAGGTGGAGCTTGCAGTGAGCCGAGATCGCGCCACTGCACTCCAGCCTGGGTGACTGAGCGAGACTCCATCTCAAAAAAAAAAAAAAAGACATTTCCTAGATTCTCCTGAGAGCAAGTTTCTGAAAACAGTTTTGCTTCCCCCAGTAAGCTATACTTGTGGAAAAGTTAGAAGCAGAATAAAGACTTTTATCTGACAGCAACAGACAGGTGGATTTGCAACGACCGCTGGATACTTTCCTGTGAATCACCCTCTTGGTCACTGCAAGACCACTATGACTCTCAGCTATTTCCAGTAGTCCCTGACCTGGGCAAAAGTAGCAACTTCAGCCTTTGTGATCACTAGTGGAGGGCCTGAGTGCAAGCTTCAACCTTCTGAGAACCTCCCACTTCTCAGCCTTCCAGTGGTTTATAACCACTAATTCCCTGTATTAACTCCTATTCTCCCTGGAATTCCTAGAGGATTCTGTTTCCTTGACTGAACCCTCTGATGTATTAGAAATGCCCCTGTCACTATATGTCTATATTAGGACATATTGTGGCCCCATTCTTTATGGAACTAAAACAGGACAAATATTCTCCGGCCGGAAGTTACATGTCCTGGAGGTTGGCAGGCCATAAGCCATAGTAACCACATTCTGTAATAAGTGACCTTCTTCTACTGCTTGGCTAGTCTTGAGATGGAAGAATAGTGCTCTGCTGTAGCTCATTGACCAAGACCCAGGAAACACTATAGAATTTTAGAAATTTTATTTTGGAGGCATGGAGTCATAGGTTTGGATCCTGCCTTTGATCCTCGGAAATATGAAATACTGGAGAAGTTCATGAGCTACAGCTTCCTATCTATAAAATGGTACACTGAAGTCTTCTACATTTATAAAGTGGATATGCTAATGTCTATCTTTGCATTAAAATACATGAACTCAGGAGGATCATTTGAGGAGTTTGAGACTAATCTGGACAACATGACAAGGCCTCATCTCTACAAAAATAAAAATTAAAAAAAATTAGCCAGGCAGGGGGACACATCACCTTGTAGGAACTGAGGAACTGGGGACACACCTTGTAGTGATGTGTCCCTGTAGTCATAGCTACTCAGGCAGCTGAGGCGGGAGGATTGCTTGAACCCAGGCGCTCAAGGTTGCAATGAGCCATGATCACACCACCACTGCACTCCAGCCTGGGTGACAGAGTGAGACCCTGTCTCAAAAAAGAAAAAAAAAAACCCGCAATGTGTACGGCTATGATTTGACTGTGTTCCTAAATAATTTATATATTGAAAACTTGGTTCCCAATGCAGCAGTGTTGAGAGGTAGGACCTTTGGAAGGTGACTGGGTCTTAAGGACTCTGCCCTCGTAAAAGTTAATCCATTCATGGATTTATGGGTTATAGGAGGAATTAGTTAGTTATGAGATTGGGTCTGTTATAAAAGCCAGTTTGACCATCTTTCATGAGCCCCCTCATATGTAATGCCCTGTGCCACCTGGGGACTCTGCAGAGTCCTCACCAGCAAGAAGGTCCTCACTAGATGTGGGTCCTTGACCTTGGGCTTCCCAACCTCCAGAGCTGTAAGAAACAAATTTCATTTCTTTATAAAATACCCAGTCTCAGGTATTCTGTATGGCAACAGGAAACACACTAAAACATATACCCATATGTTGGCACAGAGTAGGAGCTCCCGCCACTTGCTAGGAATTAAAAAGTACTGGCTAAGATGTGAGAACTTCCAGTGGGTCTGGAGCCCACAAGTGCAGGAGCTCTCACTGAGCTCAGCAGGGCAGGGGAAAATGTTAGAAAAGAATAGAAGTATCTCTGGGGCTTAGCTAAATCTGTGTGGCAGCCCCCACCTCCTTCTCCCTATTACATCCCCAAGTGAGATAGGAGGGTTTGGGTACAGAAAGCCAGTAATTCTCCAGGGCTGTGCCTAAGCTGCTGGCACAGAAGTACAGGGCTGAGTCCCCCAGCTCCAAGGAGCTCATGTTCAGTTCAGAATGATAGTCACTGAACTGTTGAGCTGAGAATCGATCAGGGATGCTTCCTTTATCGCTCTGCATCTTTTCATAAAACGAAATGAGGAACTGGGGGTCCTGACCTGGACCCTGCTGGTACCAGTAGACAGTGTCGTGTCTAGGGATAGGATAGCATTTCAGAGTGGCTGTTTCCCTCTTTTCTTTGATCAGGTGTCTTGGGGACTGGATGACTCCAGCAGCCACTGAACCTGTGGAGGAAGGAGACAGAAGCTGAAGACTCAGCTCAGGAGAGTTTGACACTTCAGCAACAATTGAACGCTGTGGATGCAGGGATGTCCCACCTGTACTCAGGACTCACCTGCTCCCAGGAGACAAAGCATGACATGGCAGAGGAGCCTGGTGTTCCAGGCAGAGTCAGGCAGGTCAGGACTAAGCATCTCCCTGCTCAGGGTACTGGTCTCCTGGGGTGAGAAAGCAGGGCTTTTGCTCCTCCTCACCGTTTTTGGAGGTTTTTACTGTGATGTCACTGTTCTGATGTCATCGTCCTGTAGGCTCCCATAGGCACCCTGTACTCCAGGACTAGCTCAGCTAACTCAGGCTTTCCACCATCTTGTCCAGCTTCCTGCAGGGCAGGGGAAGCTAGCTGTGCTGAGCGAGAGGGGGCAGGCTTCCGGGCAGACAGCCATCCCCACAGCTTCTGAGATTTTCGTCTGAGGCAGATGCTCCTTTGTCTCCGCCTGGCTTGGGTTATCCAGGCTGCCCTGCTGAAACCCTCATCACACTCCCCATCAAACCTAGGTTGCTAGAGAGGCCACAGAAGGCTGCAGTTCAAGGCTTCCTGTCATGACAAATACACGTTGCATATCGGTTGATCTGGTAAGACTATGATTAACTCTTCCTGTGCCAGCAGTACCTCTGGTTCATCTAGTAACATCTCTGATACAGAGACGAAATCAAGACTGTCTCTCTTAACCCTCTCTCTCTCAGACAGCGCTATCAGTGGCCCACTCAATGGATCCACAGTGCCCTCAAGTGGCCAGTGTGTAGTCACTATGATGAAGCTCTAAGGACCCTGACTAGGGAGACTGGGTGCTTCCTAAATTAAACATCAGGATCTCCCAGGACACAGCATAGCTCTTGCTGATTTCAGGTCTACCTGCCTCAAACTCAAATTTTGCACAGGGTAGTGAGGGAGACATAAAGCAAATGTTTTTCTAAACAAGAAACAAAAATTTTACATTTTAATTTAAATTTTAAATTTCATCAAATAATGGTGTAGGAAGGGAGATATCAGCCAGTCATTAAATGCCAGCTGCCATAGGAATGGGGTGAGACCTGGGCAAAGCATTCCCTTTAACCAAAGGTAATTCCTGGAGGCAGCTGACAGTGACATGCTATCAGCGAAACAATCATCTAAGCTGGAGAAATAAACACATTAGTCCCATGAAAAGAAACTGCCTACTTATATATCTTTTATTTTTTTAATACTCTAGTCAATTTTTGTTTTTAGTGAACTGCCTTCTTTATGATTGATGTGTAGGAATTCTTTATAATATGAATCCAGCCCTTTCTCAGATATACATTTGCTTTTTCTTAATATATTTTGAAGAACTTTTTGGGATATGCATAAAGAACAATTTGCTTTTTTTATGGTTAGAACATTCTTTTGTCCTTAAGAAATCTTTGCCTATCCCATGATCATGAAAAGAGCTCGCTATGTTTTCTTCTAGAAGCTTTCAGGTTTTAGTTTTTTGATTATCTGGGATTTTTTTGTGTCTCTTACTAATTTTTGTTTATGGGAAGGGTCAGCAGTTTTCCTGTAAAGGGTGAGATAATAAATTTTTTAGTTTTGTGCCTCATGTAGTATTTGTCTCAACTACTCAATTCTGTCATTGTAGTGCAAAAGCAACCACTGACAATATATACATGAATGACTGTGGCCATGATCCAATAGAACTTCATTTATGTTTACTGAAATTTGAGTATCTTAGATTTTTATATGTAACAAAATACTTTTTATTTTTTTTCAATCATTTAAAAATGTAAAATTTTTGTTAGTTTCTGGGCTGTATGAAAACAGACAAAGGCCAAATTTGGCCCAGAGGCCATAGTTTGCCCATATCTGGTTATGGAGTGAGATAAGGCTGGAGATTCATTATTTTTCCATATTATCCCATTTTTCTAGAACAATGTGCTGAAAAGACTATTTTATCCTCTTTTTGCTGTTTTTAGTATTTGATCTGGGAATTACATATGCATCTTTGACTTATCACAGTTTGCTTGCAAAAATTTTCTATTTAACCATAGGATGTCATAAATGTCCTTTTTTAGGTGAAGAAAATTTCTTATTACTCTGAGTTTGATAACAGTTTTCATCAAGAAAGGATATGGAATTTTATCAAATGTTTAAGTTATCTATAGATATGGTCGTATAGTTTTCATATTTTTCGTACAGATAAGGTAAATGACATAGTCTGTTTTTTGAATGTCAGATCAACAATGCATTACTGAGATAAACCCTACTTGACCATGTTGTACTATCCCTCTTACATATTGTTAGACTCTCTAGGCTGTAATTGTAAAAGGATCATTGAATCTGTGTTCCTGAGAGATATTAGTCAGCAGCTTTCTTGGAATCTCTTAGTCTCGTTTTAGTATCAGAGTAGTTCTGACCTCAGAATGAATAGAAAATTATCCCCTGTTCTTCAGTTTCCCCTCAGTCCTGCTTTGGCGGCATCCTACCAACTTTGATATATTTTTATATTTGTTCGGTTTAAAATAATTTCTTTTCTGTTGAACATTCTCAAACATTTTATGCATATATAGCAATTTCCTTGAAATAAATTCATTAAATAAAAAACACTTTGGGTCAAGGAGTGTTAGCAATATTAACTCTTTTGATGTATGCTGCTAAATTACTCATCAAAAAGGGTTTTACAATTTACTCTCCCCCCAAAAAAGAAAGAGTTGGGCCAGGCGCGGTGGCTCATGCCTGTAACCCCAGCACTTTGGGAGGCCAAGGCAGGTGGATCATCTGAGGTCAGGAGTTCGAGACCAGCCTGCCCAACATGATGAAACCCCGTCACTGCTAAAAATATAAAAACTAGCTGGGCATGGTGGTGGGCACCTGTAATCCTAGCTACTTGGGAGGCTGAGGCAGGAGAATTGCTTGAACCCAGGTTACAGAGGTTGCAGTGAGCAGACACCGTGCCACTGCACTCCAGCCTCAGTGACAGAGTGAGACTCCGTCTTAAAAAAAAAAATAAAAAAGAAAGGTCTTATTTATCTTCATTGTCACCAGTATTTGGTCAAAAAGAAAAAAAAATGACCAAAATATACTATTAAAATAATTGTAAATTATCTTTTATCTTTTTATATATTCTTTGCTTTATGAGTTATTTAGACAACTATTATCTAATTTTGAAATATTCGGGACTTTTCCAGGAATCTTTCTCTTATTGATTTCTAATGAAGTTTCACTGTGACCAGTGAGTGCACTTGGTTTGACTTGAATACTTTTAATGCATGGATGCTCATTTTATGGCCCAGTGTACATAGTCCATGCTGGCACACAATCAGTGCGCACTCCAAGAGAACATGTATTCTGCTGCTGTTGGATGACATGTTCTGTAAACGTCAATTAAGTCAAATTGGTTGTTGGTGTAGTTCATATCTTCTGTATCCTTACTTGTCTTTTGTTTTTGTCAACTTGTTAAACCAATTACTAAAAGAGGGGTATTGAAATCTCTGATTATAATTGTGGATTTGTCTGTTTCTCCTTGCAGTTCTGTTTTTGCCTTGGGATTTTGAAGATCCATTTTCAGGTATGTAAATATTTGATTGTTACAACCTCTTGGTAGACCAGTACTTTTGTCATTAGGATATGACTTTCATTATCTCAGATGATATTCTCTGCTTGAAATTTATTTTGTTTGATATTAACATTACTAGTCTGGCTTTCCTTTAATTGGTGTTGGCATAGTACATCTTTTTCCATACTTTTATATTTTTTTACATTCTGAGTCTTCATAGTATTCTGATAAGCAGCATATAGTTGTTTTTTTGATATGATTCGATAATATTCAATAGTGCAATCTGTGCTTTTGGACTATTTAGATTTGATGTGATTGTTGATGTGGTTACTTTTGTGTCTATCATCTTCTATTTGTTTTCTATCAATCCCATCTCTTCTATATTCCTTTTTTCTTTTTATGTTGTTTTTATGGGTTATTTGAGCATTTTTGTAACTCTGTATTGTGTTGGCTTATTAACTATAATGCTGTGTTTTGTCATCTTAGTGGTTGCTCTATGATTTTCAGTATGCACCTCTACTTTAACACAGTCTACCTTCAAGTGACTTCACTCAGATTATGGAAACCTTCCAATGATATATGTGTTGATTTATTCCTCACCTGTCTTTATGCTAGTCTTGTTATAGATTTACTTTTGCACATATTAGAATCCCTGCACTGTGTTGGAATTATTTTAGTGTAAATAGCCAATTATCCTTTAAAGAAATTTAAGTTTAAAAATTTGCTTTTGGGACTCTAATTACATATTAAGCTACTTAAAGTTGTCCCCCAGTTTACTGATGACCCCCACTTATTCTCTGTATTTCATTAAGAATTGTTTATGTTATTTCTTCAAGTTTATTAATATTTTATCATGTAATGTCTAATCTGATGCTAACTTCATCCAGTGTATTTTTCATCACAGACATTGTAATTTTTATCTCTAGAAGCTTTGTTTGGATCTCGTTATGCCTTTCCCCATCTCTACAAAACTTTGAACTTACAGACCAGAGTTACAGTAACTGTTTGACCGTCTTTGTCTGCCAATTTGTCATTTCTGAGTTGGTTCCTATTAATTAATCCTTCTCTTCATTATAGATCCTATTTTCATGCTTCTTTGCAGGTCTGTAATTTTTTATTGATGCCAGATATTTTGTATTTTATATTTTTGGGTGGTAGATATTTTTATATTTCTATTAATATTTTTAGCTTTGTTCTGAGATGCACTTAAGTTAGTTGGAAACAAACAAAAACAAAAACAAAAAAATCCCAGCAGTTGTTATCTTTTTCCTGAATAATTTGGCAAGCTGGTTCTAAAATGTATGTGGAAAAAAAAGTGTCAATAGTGCTCAAGAACACTTGATAAAAAGGAGCAAAGCTTGAGAAATTATTCTACCGCATATTAAGAATAAGGATGAAGCTGTAGTAAGACAGCGTATTATCAGTGTGAGAACTGACACAACAGACCAATGTAACAGAATAGAGATCCGAGAAAAAAGGCCACACATGTATAATGACGGATTTATGACAAAAGTGGTATTACCGAGTGATGGCGAAACTATTACCACTTAAATAGTATTGGGTAAATTGAATAATCATTTGGAAAAATAAAACTTGACCTCTTCCTCATATCACCTACAAAGAATTAATTCCAGTTCGATTGTGAGTCTAAGTGTGAAAAGTGGAAAATATAAAGATTTTAGAAGGAAATGTAAGAAAACATGATCATTTTGAAGTAAGCAAGGATTTCCTAAAGTGGACACCGAAATACAAAACCTAGCTGAAATGGGAGAAACATGGAATGATTGTCACTTAAGAACTTCTGTTTATCAAGAGAAACTATTAGTAGAGGGAAAAACTAATCTACAGAGAGAGAGAGAGAGAAAAAAAATTCCGTCCAAAACTCATATACCTCTCATGGGAATGTAAATTGGTACATCTTCTTTGGAAACCTCAAAGAATCCTATGTGGTCGATGTAATTTTATTCAGGTTTTCTTTGAATTGTGTCCTTTTAACACCTTCCCAGGTGGGGTTTATCTTATGAAACAATCTCAATTTGTATTTCTATTTTTTTTAAGTTAGACTGGAGAAGAAGGAAATTAAACATAGAATGACTACAAGATTTTCAGAAGGAAAAAAAGCAATGTATGAACATGAGTTAATGTGCATTATTGTGGGTAATAGTTATTTCTGAAAAATTGATTTTGATAGAAATTCTTACTAAAGATTCCAATTTTCTTCCAAGGGTGGTAGCTGTAAATGGCCTTAACAGTGTTTGCTTTTCGCTTCCCCACTCCTTGGTAGATTATAGGTCTGAGTTGGTGACATGCGGTAACAGTAGTTTAATATAAATGTGCTGAAACTTCATAGTTCTATAAGAGAATATTTACTTAGTCACTCACTATCCCTGAGACTAAGCTCTGTTATATCCTAATTATGGAAATTTCAACGATATATAAGGAATCCCAGAAATCCGTAGGCCAAAATTATTACTACCCAGTGTTCCCTGTTCCTGTATTTCAGAGGTTATTTTCTGACCTCCTAGTATCAGAAGAACACCTGCAGTTCCAAATGCATTCGTTCTCCTTGCTGAGGAAAGAGCAGGGCAGCTCCTTTGTTCAGAGCTTCTGAGAGCTGGAAGGAGAAGTAAGTGCCTGAGGGTTTGTGAGCAGGAAGGAGGTGACTGTGCCATGCTGTGGCTAAGCTGCTGGCACACAGATACATGGCCGAGTCCCCCTGCTCTGTGCGCTGGATCTTCAGGGTGGAGAAAGATCCCTTAGGCCTCTCTGCAGAGAACCGATCACTGAACAGCCCTGATTTCTCTTGCTGAGGTTCATTCTGGAAGTAAGTCAGAAACTCTGGGCCTTGCCCCAGGGTCTGTCGGTACCAATAAAGGCGGTTGTGTTCAGAAATTGGATCACACCTGAAAGTTACATTCTGTCCCCTCTTTGTAATCTTGTGTCTGGGGTCCTGGGAGACTCCAGTATCTGCGTGATCTGTGGAGATACAAGTTGGGAACAGGAGAAAAACAACTGTAGTCATCACACACACATACACACACACGCACACACACACAGACATACACAGACACAATGAGATTGCTTGGTGTTCTGAGGACTCACCTGCCCCCAGGAGACACGGGGCCACCCAGCAGAGGAGCCTGGTGCCCATGGCAGGGTCAGGGCAGGATGGGAGCTTTACCAGATCAGGGTCACTGTGAGTAGGAGCAGAGGATGAGGGACATCCTTGTCCCCACAGAGCAGTTCCCACAGTGACATCAATGAGCCTCAGGATCACCTGATACTGTTGAGTTAAGTCTAAGATGGCAGCAACTCTGATGTGCACCACTTTATTATGTACCAGCAAGAAAGAAAATAATTACTGTCACTCATCAGAAACAATAAACGGTGTAACACCATGAAGCATAGAATTCATGAAAAGTGATAAGTCAGAAGTGGGTTTCCGCACACACAGCTTCTGTTAGATCCATTTTGTTTTCCCCACTCAGCCTTCCAGGAGGCTGCTGCCCACATTCCACCCTCCGCCTTTGGGAAGCCTTCTCACTTCTCTTATTCCTTTCACATTGTCGGCTGGACGCGCCACCTGGCTACTTCAACAGCACTTTACACAGAAGATCCCAGTGCTGACTGTCAACTTTCCTTGGAGATCTCCTGTTTCTGGCTCTGTTCCTGCATTTTCCTGCCCATCCATGGTCTGGGTAGGATTGGGAGGTGTTTGGGAATTGAAGGAGAGAATTGCCGCGTCTTTTTCCGGAAAGAGTTTGAATTCACAGCTCAGAGGGGCAAGGGAAGAAATGTTGCCTCCAGCAGGCACCAAGCTAAGTTGGGATCTTCAACTCATTCTAAAGGTTAAAAAAAGAACAATTAAACAATTCCCCATATGAATTTATTAATCTCAATACTTTTTCTTTTTTGTCTCCACTACTTATCACGACACTTCCTGTGTTTCTGAGTCACCTCTGAAATAAATAAATGTTCCACAGCCTTTAGAAAGAGTCAGAACTGTTTTACCCTTGACATTCTGATGGGAGTAGTACAATTAAAAAATAGGGAGTTGAATTAATCCTTGGAGTTCCTAACAGTCTGCATTATGAGCAATTAATTTCTCATTTTCATTCCTAACTTAACTCTTAAAACTTCATGGGCACCCTCTTTCATATGAGGGACAATAGTCACAATTCCTCTCACTGGAGGCAAGTTAGACCCAGATTCAAGAAGATCCTGCAAAGTGGAGGAAAAGTTTGAAGCAAAGCAGAGGAGATGGTTCAGCAAGGTCTTTGCTGCTGGCAAAAGGAGACCCACAGAATCCTACCCCACTAGGGGACGTGTGTCCAGCTGATGGAGTGAGATGTTTGGTTGACCAGCTTGGAATATGCCATTGTACCTTCAATCTCAGAAGCGCTACATCACAATAGTATAAAATTCATGCTGGTGCATTTCCAGCTGACATTGCTTCCCATAGATGATGCCATAAAGTAGCATGTATTCACACCAATTGCTGCTCCATCCCCATCGCCTGCTTTCAAGAGGTCTGTGTGAGCACAGTTTCATGAATGGAGATAGAACCTGGAGCTAGGACCTAGGAGGCTGCATGGGGAATGTTTGGAACTGAGGCACAGCAGTTGCAGGGACAGGGATTTCCCTCAAAGGTTTCTAGAGCCATCTGCTCCCAGGAGACAAAGCACAACTGAGCAGAGGAACATGGAATCCCCTCATGCTCTGAGAGGGAAATTGTTGTTTTTAACACAGACCCCGTGGGTTTTCAAAATACATGGTTCCTCTGGCAAGGCTTGGCATACTCAGAGCTGAGATTCCCCTAGGTGCATCCAGGACACACCTTGTTTTGAGAAACCAAAGCATGTCCAGTGCCCAGGAGAAGAGCCTGGACCCCATGGGAGACTGAGCAGGTAGAGGGCGTTCAGAGCTCTGGTGCTACAAGAGGCCAGGATCTGTCCTCTCCCTGTACCTGGCGAGTATGTGTCTGTGGTGGTGCTGTTGCTGCTCATTTCCCAGTTCACAGGTCTCCCCTGGCATGGTTCAGGGTCCCTTCTCTTCTCACCCAGTCAGCTTTCTCCTGCACTGACTCCTACACAACAAGGGGTGCAGAGCTGAGAGAAGCTGGATTCAGAGTAGAGTCCTATTCTCACAGCTTTTCTGGTGGTTCTCTGAATTGTGCTGCCTGACACTCCTCTAGGTGTGGATCTGGGAAGGGGATGGGAAGACCTCCAGACCCCCTAGGTGTCCATCATAGCCCATCTTCTTCTGTAGCTAACAAAGAATCAGAGACCTCTGCCTACTGGATTTTAATCCTGTTTGAGGGTCTTCACAGGTCCCAAACCACCTGCACATCCTGTAATAGTGAGGATTTTCAGGGTTTGTAAGGTGGACTTCTTATTTTAGATATATAAGTGTATATATGAATATATATTGACATCTCACATTCAATATCGATTCACATTGTGGGTCATTGCCTGTCATTTGTCTAGAAAGCTTTCTCAGTCCTTGATCAAGCTGCATGGTGTAATCATGCCTCTCTTAGTTGTCAAATCTTGACCTTCCTTCCATAGGGGCTGGGGGCTACCTGGGGTTTGATCCCTCTATGTACTCATATATCTAAAATACTCTTCACTCAACCCTACTGCTTCACTTAACAGCTCTCCCTCTCCCTACCCCTTCTACTCCTGATAATCCTGCTCATTCTATGACCAATAATACTTCATGGGTACTCAAGTAATCGAGCAACTCTAACCTTAACCCCCGTAAGAATGGACCCACACATCAGGCCAATGTTGGAAGTAAAACTTCACTTTAAAAAGTCACTGAAGAAAATGACCAAATGGCCCAGATTTTGCAAACTGCCAACACACTAAGTCCATCTTAGCTCTGTAACACCAGCCAATTGTACCTGAAGGTGAGTCACTGCCACCATCTTCTGGGAGAAATTTGACTTGTGATTCCTCCAGGGTTTCATAAGCTTTCCCCTGGGGTTTCTCTTTGTCTATTTTCTGAGCTCATCATCTTCTCCTAGACCCAGCCAACACCCTTCCACCAGGTCCCTCTGTCTGCTGAACCAAGAAGCAGGGTTTGATTCCCTCTGGCTCCTCTCATTTCCATGGCTGCTTAATTATGGGTGAGGTGGGTTTGGGACAGCAGAAGGCAAAACAACATAAAGGGCATTATTCTTCTTAGGGCTCTGATTCACACTCAGAAATATATTCTTCGTCATAGAGCCTCACGGTACTCATCGCGTGTGGATCAACACCCGCCCCCCCCCCACCTCTCACCTTGCCACCAAGTTAAAGACTCTTAGAGTAGAAAAGGCCTTAGAAATAATCTTGTTTCCATTTCCAGTTGTGCTTTGTAAGGTGGACTTGTTATTAAGATTTAACACAGCTATTTGTTCTTCATTTCCAAAGAAATTACTCCCTCAGGTGTGCCTCTGTGCTGAGACCTAAAAAAACCATTAGGAGAAGGAGGGTTGCATCTCAGCTTCACAGCTCAGAATTTGGTATTACATGTCCTTTTTCTTCAACATGCTGTGGCCACTCTGCCGTGTTCCCAACTGTCCCTCCCCACTGCTTGTGCTTCCTTCTCTGCTGATTCAAAGAAAATAAGATTCCCCTAATTTTAGAATGCAGGAACATTTACAAATTTCTGGCCCATGAGAGTCTCTCTTTGAACTCTGAGTTATTTATTAAACTGTGACTCCATTGGCCATGCCATTCTTCCCTTCGCCACCAGCCTTCACAAGGTAAAGAAGATGTATAGATACTTACTTAAACTTGAAAATAAATTATCCCACCTTCCAACTACTTAAACGAAAAACTGACTAAAATCAGATGGGACTCTAGTTAACATTGTTTTCCTCTGCATTTAATGTATAGGAAGTGACCACTTAGTTGCTTCTCCCTCCCTCATTTTAACAAACAGCTCTTCACAGAGCTCCCTGGCCTAGTTTATCCACATTGATGTCTCTTCTACATCTTGTGATGGGAATAATTTTTTTCAAAGCTGTGATCTTCTGGTTCCAGGCCAGTAGCCACTTACCTCTCTAGTACCTCCCCACTGCCAACACCATGATGCTTGTATCTACAGTGCTGTAGGGTACACAGACCGTCCTACCCCTGGTGTCCGATCTGAAAACAACCCCAGATGGTTCTAGACTTCCCCTACCTCAAACTCCAGTGACTCCTCTATCAATTCCACATGGAGGCAAGCTGACTCTCATTCATCTGCCTCCAACATTTATTAGCTCTGAGACCATGGGCAAGGCCATTTATTATCCTTCCTGGACTCTAGCCGCATCTAGACTCATCTATGAAACAAGACTAACATTCCCCTCAGTGCTTTATGAGGATGAACTGAGATACTGTGTAGTCTCTGGTAGGTTTGATAAAGGTCTATCCTTTATCCCTCCCTGTCTCCTCATGCGGGAGAAACCAAATGGAGCTCTCAGACCTGCCAGGACTATGAGTGATGGAAAAGCTGGAATAATCAACAGGGTGCTGGGGTGAGGAGAACCTGGAAGCCTAAAGAGGCCATTCAGTCACTTTAGAAAAGATGTGGCAGACTTTAGGAATCAGACAATAGAGCACAAATGTACCTGTCTACCCTCATTATGCAATATGAAGCAGCAAATAGGAGTAAGTTAGATCTATATTGACCAATCTGGAACAATAAAGACCAGGGTATATTAACAGAAAAGAGTATGCATGTGACAGGTAAAGTGTACAGGTTAACCCATTTTCTGTAGGTGAACTTGGGTAGAAAGGTGTGCATGAACACAGAAAAGAGGTGAAAAGAAGCACACCAGAGCATTAATATTGGTTAGCAATGGAAGGTGGGATTGGATTTGAGAGCATTATTGACATTTTCTTTATGTATTATTTGTTAAAAAATCTTCACCACATACAAGCTTTAAGTTACACCTTTCATCTGGTGTCTGACTTTGTAGTGTCTAAATGGGCAAAGTACAGAAAGCTTCTGTTTATGGAACCTCCTATAGATGCCCATTTTTTGGAATAAACCGAGGATAAAGTATGCTATGTAAAAGCGTATAAGCTCCTGGTGAACACAGACAGTCTCTGACTGCTGAGGAGGGTGAGCATCGAGGTCAATACATTTGATGGTGAGGTCAGTTTGGCTGATTATGAACTAATAAGGCTTCTACCTCTGAAAGCCTGGTCACCACAGGGAAGTGGAGGATCTCACCCCTTGTTCTAGAACAGGCTTTGAATAGCCCCCTGATTGGAAAAGGAAGAGAAATGAGCACCCTCTAGTGCCTGCATTTCCAAACTCAGTGAGAGCTTGTTTCCAGTTTTACATTGTTCAACCTTTAGAAATGCTCTGTTTCTGATCCAAGTAGCAGTATTATTACAATGTTGATTGTAATGATATTCCAGTGTTTATCAACAGCACACAGCTTTCTCAAATATAGCTTTAGCGAGTGGGTGGAAGAAAATGCTGTCCCTAGGGAAGATGTTCTGACTTTGGTCTGTTTAAGGTTCAATTATTTAAAATAGCTAGTCTATTTTTGGTCTTTATTGCCTAAAGGGGTAAAACTTCATTCGTCTTTAAAGCATAGATGCAAATCATTCCAGCAAAATCGGGGCTTCCGTCTATCCGTGGGCCATTCTTGGTGATTGTATATTTGATTATTTCCACCCAGAATTCTTCAGGGACTCTTACAATTTTTCAGGGATTGACACATAGCCTTGCTCTGTAAATGGAGCCTCTGTCTCACAACCAGACTTTCCTAACTGGCAAAGGAGGGGAACAACCAAAGGTCTCTGTTCAGTGCCCTGCACCAAAATCAGGTGTGGGCTGGAGGAAGCTGGTGACCATGAGGTCTGTATCTCTGTCATTGCCCACCAATTCATGGAAATGAACACCCATAATATAGCTCAGTGTATCAGGCACCATGGCCTCAAAGCCAACCAAAGAGATATTTGTGCCTTGGGAAAACTCTGCCTAAGAGAATGGGGAAGGCATTTGTTTTCTTCTCCATGACCTTTTAATGCCAGTGTTTGACATTATGTTTCTGATCACTCTCTCAGAGTGATTAGGTTCCCTGTGTCTGTGAGACTCCCAAATCCAGGACACCTGTGAGGGAAGGTGATTGAAGGAGGAGACAAGCCAGGAGAGTGATGGGCAGATAGGAATTTCAGTCGTGCAGAAAGGCTTGGGATCCAGTTACTCATCCATGACAGGGATTTCTCATCTGTTTCCAGGACTCATTTGATCCTAGGAGATGAAGGAATAGAGGTTCCCATTTAATGTGTCCAGACCTCTGGAACAGTCTATGTGGGAACTCAGAGGGCCTTTCAATATCTGTTCTTTATTCTTTCAAGATTGGTCAGTGGCACCTGGAACCGCTGTTGGTACTGACAATAAAATGGGGAACAAAACATCCACAATTTCTAGAATGATGCATTTTACAGTCTAGAATGCAAGAGAAGTGTGAAATTGTCACACAAAGTCAGGGAAATGACTATGGTGCTAAATCTATGAATGTTAATGCATATTATAAGCTGTGAGCATTTACAATAAGGAGGTGCAGCCTAGGAAAACTGTTGAAGGAGTGTCTCCCTAGAGGTGGTGGTAGTTAAACTGAGATTTGGAGAAAGAACCAAAAAGAAGAGACTTCTGATGAGCCAGAGGACACAGCATGGAGTGGAAAGGCCTTTGGTGGGAGGAGCATGATGCATGAGGAATGGCCTGAACTGAGGCATCTGTGGTTGACGTGGAGGTGAGGGTGCAGAGGATGGGCGAGGACAGCTGGGAGCAGACATCACGTGGAGGAGGCTGAGGACTGACGTGAGTGTGGTGTGGGGAAGATGGAGTTGTGAAGGCCGACAGGGAAAAGAACATAGACCTGTGTTGTCAATGCTGTCTGCAAATATACAATTTCAAATGAACTTTCCTTTCTGAGAGCAGCTGAGGAAGAGGACTTCTGAGGCCAGAGCTGCAGGAGGGGCTGGGAAGAGAGGCTGCATCCACGCACAGCATGGTAATGTGCGTTCCGTTGTCCAGCTGAGACTGGCCTGGGAGAGAAGCTCAGCACAGGGCAGAGTTTCCCATGCACAGGGCTGCTTAGAAATCTGAGGTCCCCAGCCTGGGCAGTGTTGGGAGACTCCTATGGGACAACGTCTTCCACTGCCTGGATCATGGTCTCATGAAGACAAGGCCACCTATATTTTCCACTGAGCATTGTGTGCAGAGGAAGGTGGCTGTGGGGTGACTGCTGGTGCAAGAGGGCACAGAGGTCTGGGAGAGGCTGTCTGACACCAGGGCCACATATTTGGCTTTGAGAGAAAGTCACAGACCCTCAGGGATTTCTCTATAGTGTGTGATGGGACAGATCAGCTGTACACCAGCCTTGGCTCCTATTAACACCTATACATGTAGTCATGGATGACAGTCTCTGGCATCTCCATGTCACTTCACATCCTGCCTTTGTTCTCTGGTATCTTAGGATCTGGTTGTCCTAGCTTCTGTGAAATCTATGATAGAAGGAAGTTGAGTGCCCAAGGAGGGACTCTAGTAATGGAGACCTGATGTAAAGGCTTAGGCTGGGATGTGGTGAGCCAAGGAAAAGGCTTTAAGGACTCACCTGCCCCCAGGAGGCAAAAGGCCACACCACTCAGGAGTCTGGTGGCCATGGCAGGGTCAGGGAAAAATAGGCAAATTGTGGGAGGTTTTTCAGCTTGTGTGCTAGGGACATAATTCCTGCATGTCAGTAGAGTCAACTGATGATGCCACTGCCCCTGCCAGCCAGTGACTCTGCCCTCTGCCTGCTATTCCTCCCTCTACCTGCTGCAACCTTCAACCTACAGACCAGCCATAAATCTTTGCCCATGTGGTCTCTACTCCTGGCTGTCTTTCTTCTACAAGATAACAAACTGACAAGGTTCATGATCATTTGCCCTCCACCTACCTCTCCGCCATCAGCTCCGGGTGGCACTTTCGGGCTCTTTTTGACAGGCTATTTCATCTTCACTGAACATATGTCCTTCCCTCCCATTCCTAGGTTTCTACCTTATTTTTTACATGAGATGTATTTCAGGTACATTTATTCTTAGTGGTGAAAATCCAAACTTAAACTTTACTAGAATAAATTGAGAAAAATATATTTAGACACTTATACGGGAAAGCGGTTTTTGTCTACACACAAACAAAATTGTTTTTAGTTATTGTTGCATTAAATTAACTCTTGTGCATCAAAAAACACCATAAAATGAAAAATATAAGCTGCAGCCTGGGGAAAGACACAGGGAATGCATATAAATGATTTTTAGAAAGTGTGAAATTGAACATTCCTCAAAATTGCTAATGAAGAGGCCATAGTAATAACCCCTGAAGACATCTGAGCCTCTGCTGCAGCCCTGCTGGTCACTAGAGGGCAGTGTGAGGACTCTGACTTACTGACCAGGATGCAGAAGGTGATGATGGAGCAGGGGAGTAGGTAGAAAATGTATGGACTACTTTGTTTCCTACTTCTGATCCTTACAAGCCAGGAGACAATGGGGAAAATTACTCAATGTCCCTGAGCCTCCCATCTGTCAAGGAAGGATAAGAATGCTTGATGTGCAAGATTGTTGAAAGGCTTTAAGCTACATAACAAATACAAAGAATCTAGCACACATCTGGGGCTCAGCAGTCACTCTTCTACTGAAGTTACCCAGGAAGTGACAAGCTGCAAGAAGATGCAGCACAGAAGTGGGCACACTCAGGGCACAGGAAACCTGGGCTCTGTTGGTTGGGAGAGCTCTGCCCTCAGTAGGACACAAGACATGCCTTCCAAACAACCAAAAGCTTCCCTTGAAGGAGTGAAACCTGGGTGGGGCCTGCAGCTCTCAAGTCAACGCTAAGGCAGGAAGTTTATATACAGAATGTCAATGATTCTGCTGGGCTGTGCCAAGCTGCTGGCACAGAGATCCAGGGCCGAGTCCCCCAGCTCCAAGGCATTCACATTCAGCTCAGAGCTATAATTAGGGAACTGGCGACCTGAAAATCTACGAGGGAAGTTTCCTCTGTTTCTCTCTTCTCCCTTGTCATACCAAAGGAGGAACTGGAGGCCCAGACCCAGGGCCTGTTGATACCAGTACACACTGGTGTGCCCAGAGATAGGAGAGCATCTCAGAGTCACTTGCTGTCCTCTCGTTTTGATCAAGTGTGTGGGACTTTGTGTGACTCCAGCCTCCACTGGGCCTGTGGGAAAAGCAGATGGAGGATGAGCACAGCAGACAGCCTGGAGGACCTCCCCAAGGTAAAGTGGAGAACATGGGTGGGAAAGCTGAGAATGGGGCTGCTGTCCTGTGCACAGGACTCACCTGTTCCGAGGAGACAAAGCAGTGCCCAGCAGAGGAGCCCGGGTCCCATGGCACAGTGGGGCAGGCGGCACTGCACCTGATTCAGGGCTTGGTCTTCCTGGGGAAGAGCTGAGTGAGTTCTGGGCCTTGATTTTCCTGATGGGAGGGGTATCCTGTGATGTCACTGTCCTGTGTCCTCCCCATGAAGCCTTCCTTAAGTCTAGTGCTCCACAGACCCTGGACTCTACCTGTCCTGCAGAGCTGAAGGGATGGGTGAAGGCAGAAGCTTCTGTGATGATACAGTTGCTCCTCTGCCTACACTGCCCCAGCTCGCAGGCTGCCCCATCGCCCTCTTCCCCTTCTCTGACCTAGTGCTGCGGTGCTCCATGCTGGAGTTCACACACATGCCCATCAGCAGAGGGTGAGGAGCCTGTGATTAAACTTCAGGTTCCAGCTCTTCCTTGCTGTCCTCACATCATCTTTCTGATGCTAGATTCACACCAATGTTTCTTACTATATTTTCCTGTCCTAGGCAACATTCTCGTTCCCTTTCCTCAATGGACAGTGATGGAGAGTCCCCAAGATTTAGTCCGTCTCATCAGATCCAAAGCAGAGCTGGGTTGTCTGTAAATTATTAAGAGTACAGATTCTCCAGAAATAATTCTAGGACTTTAACAGCTAACAGCGCAGAGTTTGTCTTATTGGAGACAGGACAGCAGAGGAAGGTAGGGTCACCATCTTTGCTGGTTTGCAAAATCTATTCCCTTGGCTCCCTTCTTGCTGAGTTAAATTTCCTGGTGCCTGAAAGTAGTCACACACTAGCCTGAATGCTTAGCCGCTTAGATATTTCTTTCAGCAGATATCCTAGCGAATGACTTATAATTTTTATATTCCATAAATTCCTAGAACAGGACACAGTTTTGCCAAGGATTTTGCTACTTACAACAAGGATGACATTTACTTCAATTTCCTATGCCTTGTTCCCCATTTCCCCCTGAGATTTTACCAGAATTGCCCTTAATGCTCTGTTTTCAGGAATCTAGGCTTTTGCTAGTCTGCTCCTCCCAATTCTTTCAACCTCTGTCCATTAGCCACTTCCCATTAACCAAAGCTGCTTCTACATTTTCAGGTATTATAGCAACAGCCTCACTCTTGGTACCATTTTTTCTTTCAATGTCTTTAATGCTGACATAGAGAAATACCACGGACTGGGCAATTTATAAAGACAAGAGGTTTATTTGGCTTATAGATCTGGAGACTGGGAAGTCCAAGATCAAGGGTCCATAACTGATGAGGGCCCCCTGCTGTTATCCAAGGCAGAAGGAAGGGGAAGCAAGCACCCAAGACAGAAAAAACAGCTGAATTCATCCTTTTTGTCAGAAGACCATTCCCAAGACATAATTCACTCCTCCAATAAGGGCATTGATCTCCTTCTGAGGGCAGCTCCCTCATGACCTAGTCATAGCTATCCCACCTCCCAGTACCATTACATTGAGATATTTCAACATGAGCTTTTGTGGGGACACGCAAGCATAGCACACACGTCTACACTACAAGTCAGTATTTCCATTCTTAAGTCTATATCTAAAAAAAAAAAAGAAGAATGCATATATTCACAAGAAATAATTCCACAAGAATATTCACAACAACTTTATTCATAATAGTTGAAGACAGGAATAACATGGATATCCATCAACAAGAGCTTGGATAAACAAGTTGTGGTATATTTATGCAATGGAATATTAGTCATAAGAAAGAATGTCCTACCGATACAACAATATGAATACACTTCAAAAATACTAATTTTGAAGAAAAATAATAAAAATATGTTTCCATTTATATGATACTGAGGAATAGACAAAGCTAGTCGATGGTGATAAAAATAGACAAGTTTTTATCTCTGGGATAGAAATTGATTGGAAAGGAGCGTAAGGACACTTTCTTGAGTGATGGAAATTTTTTTAATAATCATTTCAATTACTATTGTACTGGCGCATGCAATTGTCAAAATGTACCAGAATGTCCTTGTATTAGTATTTGTGTTTTACTCAGTATTAATTACACCTTAAATTAAAAGTATTATTAAAATTAAACTGCTAAATTGCATAAAAATGGGAGTCATTTACAAATGTATGCTTGTATTCTGTACAGCCCAATTTAAAAATGAATCACACAAAAATGAGCAAGAGAGGAACACACATATCTGTGTAAGATTTGGAGAATGTGAGAAGTGCTCAGTGACTGAAATAGGCAACATTGAAATTTGGCCACAAAATAAGCTCAAGTGATGTGTGGGCTGAAAAACAACTGAGGATCAATATCAAGGAAAGCTGTAGACAAACAAAAACTTTCTAAAAATATCTTCATATGCTGTTGAAATCACTCTGAGAACCATGAGCTGCTATACATTTCATAACTTGGGAAATTGGGCATTCATCAGTCTCACAATCGAGCCTTTCCTTTCTTTTTGGCTTTCAACATATTGGCCAATTGGTGAACTGATTTTTTTGCCCAGCAAGCAGCCTGCTCCCCGCTTTGTGAGTGGGGTCCTGGGAGACCCAGCCTTCCCAATCTGGCAGCCTCACAGAGGGGAATTGGGCACAGCATGGACACACGGGGTTCCCTGCACATGGGGTTTGCCCTCTCTGTGAAGCCCAGCTCTGGACCTCCCATTCCTACAGTTAATAGATCCCAACTAAAGAAACCTTGCCTCTAGGTGTCCACTTTACTTGTAAGTGCCAAAGAGGGATACAGGCTGGAAAAAAAAATAAAATGTTTGCTCAATATTATTCTGTAATATTTTACAAGAAAATCAATTGAGGGGTTCATGGATTTTAATCCAAGCCAAAGTTATGATAATAGCTGAACTCCTTCCTTAATCTACCCTGAGAGGACTCAGACACTGCTGTACACCCACAAATACTTAGTAGAGACTTATTTGTAGTCTCTTTTCGATCATTCTACTAGTTGATTATCTTCAGGTCTAACGGTACAGTTTGGTGCATCTACTAACATTTCCCTTCAGTAGTTGGTTTACTTGAGTGTTTTAGAACTGTTATCAATATTTTTTGTCCTCCAGAGTACACGTGCTTGGTGCCCAATGGAATCTCAGTCAAGGTGATGTTATCAGTACGACTTATAAACTTGTAGAATCCCAGATCACTCAAGCAGGTTAAAGCTTTTGCCTGGCAAGACCTGCAGGGAAGATGAGGTA